>NC_136061.1:474126294-475326294 GCF_964261635.1 Lissotriton helveticus | reverse complement strand
TATAACCCAAACAGTAATGGCATGGTTGAGCGCTTCAACAGTGTCATTAAGAATACTATTCAAATGGCTGCCAAGAGTAATGATTGGTAAACTCAGTTCTTACAAATGGTTTGGGCCTACAGAGTTTCTATGTGTGATGCCTCTGGGTATCCTCCTTTTGTTCTAATGCGGGGAAGAAATCCCAGGACTAAATTCACCCCTGGTTGGTTGTTCAATACCAATGTTGTGAATTGGTCTGAGAACCTAGTTAAAGAAAAAAGTGATGCTGCTTATGCTAGGAGTAAAGAATGGTATGATCTTAAACACGGTGTGAAAAATGTCAACATTGACATAGGACAATGGGTTAGAGTAAAAAACCCGGCAAGATCTCTAAAGAGGTTAGTCGTTTTTATGAACCTTTGAAGTTGTTGAAGTTATGAATAATGCTGTATGACTCACTGATGGGAAAGTCTGGAACCTCAAAAGAGTTGCAAAATGTTTTGCACCTTCTGAATTGTCTGATAAAGTTCCTTACTGGTACGATTTTAATGACTTTTTAGGTAATAACTCTTCTAATGTGAACTCTAATATTAATTTTCGTCAGGACGTTCAAGACAATTCTGTTACTGTCTCTCCTGAGGTTATTCAAGACAAAGCTGTTCCTGATTCACAGGTTTTGGAACCGGATCCAAGAGGTTCTGATGTTACTTGTCATGATGATTGTAACAGGGTTTCCAGGAACCCCAAACGTGAAAAAAGACCTCCTTTCTGGCTTGCAGATTATATATCTGAGAATTTCCTTTGTTATTCTATATATTTTTTTTTTTAAATTGAGTTGTTCTCAATTTTTGCTTATGTTCCTCCTTACCTTGTTTTTTTTTCTTCCTCTTTGCAAAAGAAAGGGGATTATATGTATCCTTAATTTTTATATTTTTTTCATTGTATTCTGTAGGGGATGTGTTATGTTGTGTATATGTAATATGTTATGATGCATGCTCTGATGCACGCTCTGTGGAATCGCGTTCCATAGAATATGGAACGCGAAGCTAAGAGCAGTTGAGCAGACTTTGGAAGAATAGCGAGCTGACCAGTCGGATGCAGTACCTGATTGTATTCTCTTGCAATAAACAAGATTTACTCTACAAAATCATCCTCAGAGTATTAATACAACACAGGACCCTGTATTGTAGTTGTAAGAGTCTTCCAGATACCTAATATGAAAAAATAAACAAGCAGTTGTTTAACATTAAATCATTCTGTCGCAGTGCCAGCTTCAAGTGATGCTTAATTTAGGCCCTCATTTCAAATGGCCTGTTAATGGCACAGGAGATTCATGCCCCCCAAAGTACCATTAATGGACGTCATGGCAACCTTATGGGCCAGAAATGATGTGTAATTAAAAGTTGGTCACATAGAGTCCACTAAGAAATGGGGATTTTGGGGGGACTGTATTTACCACATCCAATTTCCGCGCTTTAATCTTAATCCTGATGGGCTCGGTGACTTCTGTGAGGCGGCAGCAATGATTATCAGCGTCCTGTATTGGGTCCGGATGCTTTCTGCCTGCATACTTGTATTACATTGTTTGACACATACTAATGAACCAAAGTTTTAAATGTACAGATTGTACTATTCGCCAGACTGCTAAATTATTGGTACTTTACAGCTATCAAAAGAAGGGATAAAAACATATGTTCAATCTAAAGTGTCTGATCGGATAACTAACTTAAATTGCCTTCCTAGCCGCTGATCAACTGGAAGTTCTTATATATTCTTTTATATTCTGCAAGGCACTTATCTATTCTGCAAATATTACCTGTATTTTCCTTGAGTTTTTAGACCTTAACCACATCAATATATACGAAAAGAAGCACAGTATCTGGTGATAAGGAGTGAGTGTTGATTATTGTCTATCATGAGGACCTATACCGACTGAATGACTGTAAAGGAGACATAGTGGGTTGCCAAACTCCATCTAACCTTTCTGTAACCTTTCAGCATTATTTGGTTCATGAAGTGAGACAACAATGTGGATGCAGTACGGCATATATTGGCGTCAGTCTGAAGCCTATACTCTCGCTGCATGGTGCCCAGATGAAGAGATAATCTCATCCCAGGCTTCTCTCTGCTCCCTGCCATGACCTGATGCACATGGAGGCTGATGAACCATCGGGGAGGCGTCCTTATGGCGAAGTGGAGCGTTCCTGTTGTTTAGTGAAATTAGGATAGTTACAAGAAATGGACGAATGCCGAGCTCATTATGCAAGTGGGACCCGTGGAATCTCCCTCTGGATTCTGTTACTACAAAGGAGACTTAACTGTTAGCACTGTTTAAAAAGATTTGGTTACATTGCTTTAAAACGAATGTGCCTTTTAATGTACTTTTTTCCACTAATATCCATTTTACAATAAGATAGGCTGTGATATTTGGAAAAAAATGGTTCATTTTCTTTTCTGACCTCTCAATAATTAACACTTTGATACTGTTTTATCATTAGAAGTATGTGAAGAAACCCTTTACTTGATGGATTTGCTATTTTAATTTATTATGAAATAGGAAACTCATAGGCTCTGAAAAAGTGTGACAAAATCTTACAAACAAAATCGGTGGCAATTAACAGCAAGCCTTGACAATGTAATTATGCCTCGCCTCGGCAAGTATGGCAGTGGTTAAATATATTTAATCTTATTATTGCACGTATATGGAATAAGAAAAAGAAAACGTAGTGGTCAAATTCGGCTGAATAAAAAATGATACATTTCAAAATACATTTACCATGAGATATCATTTTAATAGAACAGGACAGTTGTTTTGAACAGGTATAGAAACTCTTTTTAGTTTTAATGCACATCATAGGAAAATATGCTCCTTGTGGGTGTTAAATGGAGAGGTGATATTAGCTTTGAATTACTTCAGTAAGGATGACTAAAAAGTATAAAGACAGGAAAGCACAGGCAAACTAAAGAAATATCCCACCAGCCCTGAGACTGAAGTGCACTTCTTTTATGCCTTCAGTCACATTTCAAAAGTGCTAATGGCTCAAGAGGGCTGACCTATTGCCCCATTACATAAACTGTGGCGGGCAGGAGCAAAATGAACAGTCTAATGTATAAGGAAGGCAGACTCAAGCTCGCCTGTAAATGTATGTTTTTATATTTATGATTTTTTTGTAACCTGAGACTGACAAGAAATTGAAAGCTTTCTCTAAGGTTCACCTAAAAACAACAGCAATTATATATAAACACAGGCTGCATACATTTTATTTCACAATCTTACATGCTTAGGGTCAGATGCATCAACAATCCATTTTGCGTTTTCTAATTGCAAATTCTTGTTTAATACTTTCTGCGATTCCGAGGGAATCACAAATGACCTACCTCATGAATATTAATGAGGTAGGTCGCAATTTACGGTCCCCTAGGAATCTAAAAAATCACAGTGATGGTGGCCTGCTGGGGTCAGCAGACCACCATGTCCGAGATTGCTTTTAAATAATGCACTCTTTTTTTGTAAAGCAGTCCGTTTTCCTTAAAGGAAAATAGGATGCTTTACAAAAGAGAAAATGAAAACTTTTCCTTTTATTTTCTTAGAGCAGGCAGTGGTCCGTGGGACCACTGCCTGCTCTTAGAAAATGCATTTAAAGACATTCGCAAAGGGGAAGGGGTCCCTTGAAGATCGGTTCCCATTTGCAAATTGATTACCACCTACTTAAAGTAGGTGGTAACCGCATTTCGGCCGCAAAAAATTTATGCATACCGATGGGATTCGGTATTTGGAAGGGACGCCCTAAACACGCCCCTTCCTAATAGCGAATCGCAAACCCATTTTGTGATTCGGTAACACCGAATCGCAAAATAGGGTTTGCTGCATCAGAAAAGCATTTTTTGCATTCGCAAACATCCGTTTCTGCGAGTCGGCCGTTTCCGAAGGCAAAAAATGCCGGATGCAAATGGCCCTTAGAGTTTAAAATTTTAACCTTGATCTAGAGCGTTAGTATAAATATATCTAATTGTAGTTATTGAAAACAATGGTCTCATGGCAAATGTGCAGTCGATGCCGTATGTTACTTTTCAGTTCTTAACAGAATAGTTGCACAGATTCTGTTCTGATCTAGAAACGATCTCTGATTAAAGAACCCTGGATGTATATTTACTAATTACGTTACTTAACTTATGCCAGACATTAGGAAAGATGACCCTCAGGGTTGCAGGGAGGTCCTTTCAATAACTAACTCTGGTCATAAAAAAAACTTTAATTAATTTCTTCATGTCTAGAAATCTTCTCGTAAATAGTTTTCTGTGCTAATTTAAACCCAGGTTAATTAGCAGATTAAACCCTATTGAGTTTTATGAGGCAGTCTGTTCCATTAGGCTCGTAGGTGTCTTCTGACGTAACGTTGCAATTACAGAACCGTTTACTTGTTGGCATTTTCTTGTACAGGGCCGGACCGGGAACTGAAAGCAGCCCTGGCAAATTTTGCCAGACCAGCCCCCGTCCGGCACGTAGTGAGCGAGAGCAGCGAGCGAGCCCGACCGCCACTAGGGGATTTTTTGTGGTTTTCTCCCCCCAAGAAAATTTTGGAAAACGACAGACCAAAATGGTGAATTTTACAGCACATTTTTGAGTACATATTCAAATTGTATCAACTTTCAAAGCACAGTAAATAGTAGATGATGACCTTAAAGACCATCAGGCCGAGGGAGGGAGAGAGAAAGGGGGAGAGAGTGACAGAGAGAGAGAGAGAGAGAGATAGGTTTAGAGAGAGATTGAGAGGGATAAATAGAGAGCGCATAATGGAGCGAGAGAGAGGGATAGAGAAATAGAGAGAGAGGGATAGAGAGAAAGAGAAAGAGAGGGAAGGAGGGATGGAGCAATTGAGGGAGAGAGAGAAAGGGAGAGATAGGGGGTGAGAGAAAGAAACAGTGGGAGGGAGAAGGAGGGTGAAAGAGAGGGGTCGCTAGAGAGAAAGAGACAGAGAGAGACTGGGAGATAGAGATAGAGAAAGAGAGAGGGAGCGAGGGATACAGAGAGAGAGGGGGAAAGATGGAAGGAGAGAGAGAGAAAAAGGGGGGAGATGGAAGGAGAGAGGGAGAGAGGAGGGAGGGAGGAAGAGAGAGAGATGGAGAGATAGAGAGAGAGAGAGGAGAGAGAGAAGGAGAGAGAGAGAGAGAGAGAAGGAGAGAGAGAAGAGAGAGAGAGAGGAGAGAGAGAGAGAGAAAGGAGAGAGAGAGAAAGGAGAGAGAGGAGAGAGAGAGGAAGGAGAGATTGAGAGAGGGAAAGAGAGAGAGAGAGAGATAGAGAGAGCGAGAGAGATAGAGAGAAAGAGAGAGATATGGGGAGAGAGAGAGAGATAGACAGGGAGAGAGAGATCACACTGTTGCCTTTTCTGTCCTCATTTGTCTTTTCTTCTTCCTGTTAACTCTCTTCCACCTTGATTTTCGCTTTTTGTTTCACTCTCTGTCCCTTCTCTTTGTCTCTGACCCTTTTGTCTTGCCTTTTTCTGGTTTCTTCCTCTGAATGTAGATGAAACTTGCATTTAAAATAAACAGATGAAGAGATTTTTTCATGCTGTCCAGGGACAGTGCTACGAAATATAAAAGGTGGGCCTTCCAAAACACAGTTCTTGTTTGTGTTTTAGATTTTGAATATTTCAGGAACGCCAGCATTAAAAATGCATTCATATGACGAGGAAATATATAGCTGCTATAAATACGAATAAGGCGCTCTAGACCATACAGATGTTTTACACACTGGAATCGGCACAACCTTGGGCTCACAAACTCCAGATAGTGCGTTATTGTGCAATGGGTGTATCCGGTGGGGCCTCGCTGAAGCTTGGAGCCACCTTTTATAAGATATGTAATGCACCTGTGATAATAGGAAGTTGAGGTCACATCTGCATCAAAGAGAAGTTCTGGTTGAACACAATGGCGAGCACACGCGCCAAGCCCAGATCTTGCGTTACTACTCTTGCAAGAGGCGTTTTGGAGATTAATTAGTGGCAATGTGGAACTAGCAGGACCCCCCCTTCTTAAAGAGGTTTGCTTGTACCTGCTGGGTTTACAGTCAGGCAGCCACTCTCTGAAAAAGCACATTTAAAAGGAGAGCTGCTCACAATGCAATAAAAAAAAGAAGGAAAAATACAAGCAATTTATTTTATATTGTCGGAATTTGCCAAAGCGATCACAGTTTGACTTGTGTGCCTCGTCGGATCAGAGTGAATTGGCAAAAACAGGCTCACCCTTGCAGTAAGGATGGGGCGCGCTGGGGTGTTCATTACATGCACGAGGTTCCATCAGATATGCAGCAGGTGAAACAGGGAGAGAGTCCCCCCTCCTCCCATGCCACAATTACAGACATCGAAAGGTGGATGGGGCAGTCAGATCTCGCGTAGGCTGAAGGTGCGACATTTCAAGCCATCTTCTGTAGTAGGCAGAGTCTCTGGCACAGGGATTTGTACTGGCAGGCGCAAGGGTGCTTGTGTACGGTTTACACCTTTGAATACGTCCGCAGTACCGTGCGTCCAGCAGATGCACGTGACAGCAGACCTACCAGCCTGCAGCATGGCATGGCCCCTGCTTTCCAAGGGCACGTTTCCATAGATGTAGTAGGCAGTGCGAATGAGCTCCCCCTCTACCCCCTCCCCCAGTGTGCTCTTTCATCAGGAGTTTGGCAAAAAAAGCACTCGCAGCAGGTATAAGTTAGAATGTGTAGGTGCTAGAATTGCTGGGAAGGCAGTTCTCTTGCCCAAATGCCTGCCAGTCAGTAACATTTTGTGGTTTCTCTGATAGAAACGGATACCCACAGCAAACAAGACATGTCACAAAAACTACATACATGGACAATCACATGCATGGCCACTCTGTTATGGCATAGTTGTTCTAGCAGCAATGATAAGTACAAATGTTCAACTGCTTTGAAGTGACAAGTCATAACTGCATGTTTGGGGGCATGTCTGGCTGCTAAACTATTTAATAACAAAATGGTGAACACTGCGTGCAGTTATGTTAGTATACATTCTCTGGTCTCTTTCACTCCTGCAGTGTGTGCATTGTCTAGTGGCACAACCTCTCTGGAAGACCCACACACATACAATTCACATTTGGGGACTGTGGCTGTCGAAGCGTTTCATGTAACCGTGTGTAACAATAAAAAAACACTGCGTGCAGGTTCATGTGCTGCACTATTTTAAGGGTATGGTCACACTTTTCAATACCACCTTAAGCAGAATGTGGAAGGTGACATATAAGGGTATTTACAGAGGTAAAGTAACCCCCTAGCTAAAGAATGAAAAAAAAATCCATTCGTATTTCTCTCTGTTTCTCTCTCTCTCTCTCTCTCACACACACACACACACACACACAATGTCTCCCCTTAATCTTCTCTCTCACACACACACTCACGCTCGCTTGCACACACACACCCCATTGTGTATGTGCGTTTCTGCTTCCCACTCAAACATACGAACAAAAACAATATGGCTTTTGCACACATGTAAATACAAACATACTTTGTCTCCCTAACACAAACACACAAACACAGATTTGCACCTCTGTCTTGCTCTCACACACTAACAAAAAGACACATTACTTTCCTCTCTCTCATTCCCCACCCCTTCTACGCAGTGAAACACCTGTATGTCTAAACCTGGCCTGCCATTATTACAGCCACCATATGGTAATGCTCGTGATATCTGCACGGATCAAACTAGACCCAATGTCGCAAGGACAGTATCTGGTCGCACAAGCATCTTTCTTCCCCACTGGCTGAACTACTGAGGCAAATCACTTTTATGTGGCTTCTGAGTTTAATTGTTGAACTTTAAAGAATGTATAATTTGCGACTATAACACACAGCAGTCATTTCTGCATTTTTAATACAACCATTCCAATTTTGAGAGGAGTAAACCAAACCTCTAAAAAAAATTTAATTGGGCCTGTAATTTACTTTTGATGGCCCCGGCCGCCCCCGCCTCCCCCGCCTCCCCCATCCCACCTGCAGTCCCGAGAGGCTGAGGCTGCACTCACAGTAGCCTTCTCATTCTCTGCATGATCGGCTCGCCAAACGTAGTCACTGTTAGCCACACTCAAATAGGCTCTCCACTTCCGACTGGCTCCACTTCAGCCACCTATGGGGCAACATGCATGCCAGACTGAGCACGACTGTGCTACCTGTCTGTCCCAATATTGACAGAAGGCAACACTTAAACCAAAAGGTCCATAGTCATAGAGACGTTTTAAGGTTATGGACATGAGATAAATGCACATCCACGGAGTCTTAAATGGAACACATTACAGAGTCTGTGCTTATCCCAACACCAGCCAAGGATCCAGCCTTCCTGGACCAAACTTGGACGCCTCCGAGTCAGCATTTCAAACCTTGTTGTAAACTACAGCAGATCCAAAGGAAGAGACAACTTTTTTTACATCAAGTTTGTCAGCCTCACTTTCCTTTGCTCCACAAAGTGCAAAACAAAGTGTGATCATACGATTACCACCGGTTTTTAGTAAAAAATATGTAGATTCTGTTAGGAGTCATCACTAAGGCACATGATTGATATGGCAATTTCAATGGACACCATGGGGTCAGGTTTGCAGGATGCACCTTTGTGTACAGTTGTACTACAATGATGGTCTTTCTGGCTCTAGGGTCAAGAAACCCTGTTGACTTCTCATCATGACCTGTGTTTTAAATTGTCCGGTACTCATCGGTATGGAATGCCAGCATTTCTCAATTTTCTCTCCTGGAGGACTGGAGCTTTTCCTTAGACAGTGAGAATACCGGTGCTGACAGGGTTCCTGCAGCAGTGCAATCGCTCCTCCTGGGCCTTGATTATACAGTAGGTCACCTGTTTGGCAAACAGAGAGCAAGCTCTGCTGTGCGATCACACGCTGCCAACATTACAAATCAGTTAATTTATTGTATGCGGCAAGCGAGTTTCCTGTTAAATTGTAAATTAGATTGGGAAATGTATAATTTGACATACGGCTCAAAAGAGGGAGAGAAGACATTGCAAAAGTATTGAAAAGGAACAGGAACACGATTTTGTTAATTGTATTCATGTAAAAACAGAAACAAATAACTACGAAATTCTGAGCCACCAGTCGCACATGGGATAAGATGAAGGAAGGTAGAGTGATGCAGAAGCAGGAGGCAGTGAGTGGTAAAGATGGGGAAAAGAGATGAAAGAGCCTCTATAAATTCAAGAGGAGGAGAATTAAGAAAAGCAACTGAGCTGATTAAGGAGTGCGCACCTCTGCTCATCGTCACTCGTGATGCTGCCGTCAGTCACGCGCAGTTTTAATTGCGCAAGGCCCAACACGCATGCAGGAATTACATCAGCCGCACCCTAGAGAGGCGCGCAGACGTGGTAGAGGAGGAGACAGTGCATCATTGTGCGCGCTGCACACAGGCACCTCCTCCTCCTTCTGAAATGTTTGGTTCCACATGCAGACTGCGCGGGTCAATCAGGCTTGCTGCTGTTTTCCCTGCAGCTGCAGTCAGAGAGCAGACTCGGTCGAAGTACTAGTATTGCTTTTGCTGGGAACTTGGAAGTCTGACTAACTGTCTGTCTGACTGAGACTCAGACAGTCAGTCAGACAGTGACTTCTCGTATGTCACGTCACTCACAGTCCCATGATGGTCGGACTGAAAATCGGCCACCCAGCCACAAAATGGGCCCCATGTTGGCAAACCGCCCCCCAACCCATCCAGCCTACCGGGGGATTGCCCGGTGCCCGAAATCACCAGTCCGGCCCTGTTCTTGTTATCATCCTACTAAAGAGCCACAGCACACGTCTGCTTCTTGTGGAGTCTAACATGTGCAAACTATTCAGGTTTTTTCAGTTCAGTGCGTATTTAAGTTTCCAAAGAAGGTTTTAAAATATTGTGAACTCTCTCTGGTACAGCATGCAGTTTCACGTCTTAAAATACCTGAAGAACTCTGCCATTTGGAACATGATTGCATGATTGTCTTGCTCGAAGAGTTCACAATGTCCCATCTGAGAGTGACTCATTAGAACTTATCTCGATCTTAATGTGCATGCACTTTGGTTGTCCAGTTGAGGGTGGAAGGTTTTCTCTTTGGCTGTGATTCCTCAATCAAATGACACGCTCTTTTCCTAATGCCAGTGCTTAATTTATAAAATATGAAGTGCAGGTGCTCAGTTTTATTTTTAGGATGTCGCTCCCACTCGCGTTGGCTCCACCCACTGCCTCCATTTGCTCCATCCACTTCCTTTATTGGCTCCAGCTGCATCCAAAAGCCTCAACACATTAGAGCCTCCTCCTCACTTCTTGAGTTTCAGAAGATGCTAAATACCTGTCTCTTCATGTATGCACCACGGGGACCTCACACCTACACACCTGCTCAAGAGCCTGGATACACTCTCAGGTGATTAGTGCACTATACAAATCAATATAACATAACATAACATATGGAAAGCCTATGAAAACAACTTAAAAATGAACACAAATTAGAGAATGTGGGTGTATCTAATCATTCAGCTTTAAGAAAGGTCATTTGAGGATTTGAGGCAACTTGGCAAACTGAAGAGAATGCACTTTTACAGTGCTATTTAAAAGAAATAAAAAATGAAGGAAGGAATACATTAAAGAAGGCAGCAACAAATGCAGTCAGAAAGGGAAGTAAAGAAGTAAGGAAATAAGTAATGGATGAAAGATGAAAGAACTAAAAAAATAATTTCAAAGGAAGAAGTGAAGGGATAGAGGGAGAAACGAAGTGAATGATGTGTGATGGAAGAATAGAAAGAAGAAATATTCGAGGAAGACAAGCAGAAGGAAGGGATGAGGATAATCAATCAATCATTTGTAAAGCACACTACATACCCGCAAGGATCTCAAGGCGCTGGGGGGGGGGCGCAACTGTTCGAACAGCCAGGTCTTGGGTATCCTTCTGAAGGTCAGCAAATCTTGGGTCTGTCATAGGCTCATTGGGAGGGTGTTCCATGTCTTGGCAGCGAGGTGGGAGAAGGATCTCCCACCGGTGGTTGTTTTCTGGATGCGCGGGATGGTGGTGAGTGAGAGGTCAGCAGAGCGCAGCTGGCAGTTGCGGATGTAGAAGGAGATCCGTCTGTTGAGGTAGGCTGGGCCAGTATTGTGGAGTGCCTTGTGTATGTGGGTGAGGAGCTTGAAGGATATCCTCTTGTTGACAAGGAGCCAGTACAGGTTTCTCAGGTGGGAGGTGATGTGGTGTGGCATGGTACATCGAGGATCAGTCGTGCTGAGGCATTTTGGATGCATTGTAGTCGTTTGATGAGCTTGGTCGGAGCTCCCGCGTAGAGGGCGTTTCCGTAGTTGAGTCTGCTGCTGACAAAGGCCTGGGTGACTGTCTTTCTTGTATCTGTCGGGATCCATCTGCAGATCTTGAGGAGCATGCGGAGGGTGTTGAAGCAGGAGGAGGAGATGGCATTGACTTGCTTGGTCATTGAGATCGTTGAGTCAAGGATGATTCCCAGTTTGCGTGCGTGGTCGGTAGGTGTCGGGGCTGCCCTCAGTGCCGTCGGCCACCAGGAGTCGTCCCAGGCTGAAAGGTTGGAGCCGAGGATGAGGACCTCCGTCTTTTCCGAGTTCAGCTTCAGACAGCTGGTCTTCATCCAGTTGGGGATGGCCTTCATTCCTTCGTGGAGGTTGGCTTTGGCGGTGATGGGGTCCTGGGTGAGGGAGCGGATCAGCTGAGTGACATCGGTGTAGGAGATTATGTTGAGGTCGTGCTGTCGGGCTGAATGTGCGAGCGAGGCCATGTAAATGTTGAACAGCGTCGGGCTGAGGGAGGATCCCTGGGGTATGCTGCAGATGATCCCGGAGGCTTTGGAATGGAATGGGGGGAGGGAGACGCTCTGGGTTCTGCCGGAGAGGAAGGAGGTGGTCCAATCCAGAGCCTTGTCTCGGATCCCTGCGGCATGGAGGCGTGCGCGTAGTGTGTGATGGCAGATGGTGTTGAAGGCGGCAGAGAGGTCTAGGAGGATGAGTGCTGCGGTCTCGCTGTTGTCCAGGAGGGTCCTGATGTCATCGGTGGCGGCAATGAGGGGAGTCTCAGTGCTGTGGTTGCTGTGGAACCCTGACTGAGAAGGGTCCAGGATTCTGTTTTCTTCAAGGTATCTGGTTAGCTGTCTGTTGACGGTTTTCTCGATGACCTTGGCCGGGAAGGGAAGGAGAGAGATGGACCAGAAGTTCTTGAGGTCTCTTGGGTCTGCCATAGGTTTTTTGAGTAGGGTGTTGATCCCGGCGTGTTTTCAGATCTCTGGGAAGGTCACGGTCTCAAGGGAGAGATTGATGACATTGCGGAGGTGGGGTGCGATAGAGCTGCTTGCTCTGTTGAAGACGTGGTGCGGGAATGGGTCTGACAGAGAGCCGGAGTGGATTGTGCGCATCGTCTTGATGGTGTCATCGATGCTCATGCTGGCCCAGGCTAGCAGGGGGTCGTGGTCGATGGTGTGCGGAGGGTCTGTTGTGTTGCTGTCTGTTGGGGATGTCTGGGTATTGAAGCTGTTGTGGATGTCTGGTTTCTTGCGGTGGAAGAATGTGGTGAGGGAGTCACACAGGGCCTGCGACGGCGGAATGTCGTTGGTGTTGGAGCTGGGGTTGGAGAGTTGCTTCACAATGTTGAAGAGCTCCTTGCTATTGTGTGCGTTGTTGTCGAGGCGGTCTTTGAAGGAGGTCCTCTTGGTTGCCCTGATGAGGTGGTGGTGGTTGCGGATGGCGTCCTTGTGTGCTGCGTGGCTGTCCGGAGTTTGTTCACTGTGCCATTTCTTCTCTAGTTTCCAGCAGGCTTGCTTGGAGGCTAGGAATTCTGGGGTGAATCAGCTGGCCCTCTTGCTGGTGTCTCTGTGGGTGGGTTTCTTCAGCGGGCGAGGGTGTTGGCGCAGTCCTTGATCCAGCGTCTGAGGCTGTGGGCAGCCTCATCGGTGTTGGAGGGTTCAGTGGGTGGGCTGAGAGGGAGGTTTGCGTGTAGTTGGTCTTCGGTGATTTTGCTCCAGCAGCGGCAGGAGATCTGTTGGGTGCGGTGGTGTGTGGTGGGTTTCTGGAAGTCGAAGTGGATGCACCGGTGGTCTGTCCAGAGGAGTTCGGTGGTGCGGCTGAGAGAGACGCGCAGGCCTGAGGAGAAGACGGGGTCGAGCGTATGGCCGGCGAAGGGTGTGGGCGTTGTGACGAGTTGCTTCAGTCCGAGGTTGGTGAGGTTATCAATCAGGGTTGTGGAGGTGTTGTCGTTTTTGTTCTCAAGGTGAAAGTTCAGGTCTCCAAGGAGGATGTAGTCGGTGGAGGTCAGGGCGTGCATGCTGATCAAGTTGGCGAAGGAGTCGCTGAACTGGGGGCAAGGTCCGGGGGATCAGTAGATGATGGTGCCTCTGAGGGTGGAGTTAGGGTCTGTGTGGATCTGGAAATGCATGTGTTCGGCGGTGCTGAGCACGTCGTCGGTGCTAGTCGAGACCCTGATGCTGTTCTTGTGGACGATGGTGATTCCTCCTCCGACTCCGTTGGTGCGGTCTCTGCAGGTGATCTTGTAGCCGTCTGGGATGGCTATGGCAATGTCAGGTGCAGAGGAGTCGTTAAACGAGGTCTCTATCAGGAAGGCGACGTCCGGGGATGTTGTGTCGAGCAGGTCCCAGAGCTTGACGGCATGCTTGTGTGCGGAGCAGGTGTTTAGTAGTATGCCCCGGAGGTGGTTGGGGTCTTTCTTGGCGGGTGGTTCGTTGGCTCTGAGGCTGGTGTAGCTGCAGTTCTGGCAGGTGAAGGGGCCGTGTGTGTGTTTCGGGGTGGCCTTGAAGCAGGTATGGCTCCGTCCGAAGGCGAGAGCGTGCAGAGTGCTGGAGTCGTAGTGGTGGCGGTCGTCGTGGCGGGCGCAGGGGCATGGGGTTCTGGTGCTGGGCGTGGTTCAGGCGCGGACGGGCGCAGATGGGCTTGCCTTAGGCGCGCTTTCGTTGCACCAGAGGCGGAGCCACCCAGCGGTCGGCATATATGTGGAGGTGGGAGGGAGGAGCAGCAGGGAGGCGGGGGCAGCGAATGGGCAGTGGGCAGTCAGGGGGGCAGGGCCGCAGGGGCTGCAGCGGCAAGGGCGGTGAGGGACAATGAAGGTAACAAAAGGAAAAAGGGACACAGAAACTAGGGAAAAACGAGTGGCACAGAGGGCAGATGGGCGCACAAAAGGAATGGAACTGAAGGCAGAGGGCACAATAAACGAGTGGAACAGAGGCAAAAGGGGCACAAAAAACTAGTGGAACAGAGGGCAGAAGGGCACAAAAAACGAGTGGAACAGTTTGCAAAAAGGCACAAAAACGAGGGATAAACAAGTGGAACAGAGGGCAGAAGGGCACAAAAAATGAGTGGAACAGATGGCAAAAGAGGCACAAAAACGAGGGAAAAATGAGTGGCACAGAAGGGAGACGGGCACAAAAAACGAGTGGAACAGAAGGCAGAAGGGGCACAAAAACAAGGGAAAAACGAGTGGCACAGAAATACCCGAAAAACAAGTGGCACAGAGGCAAAATACAGAATACTGAAATACAGGGGCAGCTAAGAACAGAAGGCAGAACGGGCAGAGAGGCACAGGGGCAGTGAGGGAAACAGAAGGGAAAACCGGGCAGAGACACAGGGGCAGCGAGGGGTACAGAAGGAAAGACTGGGCAGAGAGAGACACAGGGGCAGCGAGGGGAACAGAGGGAAGGAAAAGGGGCATGGACCATGTACAGGCAGCGGAGGAAGACAGACAACAGCAGTCACAGACACAACAATGAAAATGCAGGCATTACAATAAAAGCAATAAAGCAGAGGATGAACAAAGCTACCTACGGCCTACCACTGGCCACCAGGGATGAGGCGCAGGTGGTGGAGGGCCTCGAACTACCTCAGCAGTGGCAGCTGGGGCAGGGAGGCACAGCCGGTGCTGTGCGGAGGGGGCGCGAACTACTTGGTGGAGTCAAGGGTCGCTCCCCCTCCGATAAGAGAGGAAGAAATTAAAGAAGGGATGCAGGATGGATTAAGAAAAAAGAAAGTAAGGAACAAATGGAGGTAGAAAGAAGATATGCACCAAAGGAGGAAGGATGGGGAATGAAGGAGAATGTAAGGAAGCAAGAATGGAAAGAAGTCAGGAGGCATGGCTTGAGGTGCTGATGAAGAGAAAAAGAAAAAAGTTTAGAAGAAGGAAAGAAAGGAGGTCAGGGGTATGGATACAAGCATGAAAGGTGCTGGGTCAAGGAGAGACAGAGGAAATAATGACCAAGTAATATTGCAAATAAATTGAAAAAAAAAAGATTAAAATACATCTCTGAGTCCACACACCATGCATGTTTGTAAATCACATGCTCGCCAATGGAGGCCTTGCAACCAAATTTCAAAATGCTATTATCCAACTCAAAGGCACTAACTTTATCCAACTCAGAAAGTTGAAAGGCTGAATAGCCACACCAAAATTTAAATTTATGACCCTGATATCAAACAGTTCACCAAGAAACGTTACATGCACCCAGACAAAAACACACACACATTTCCCCCTCTCTGTTTTGAAACTCTTCAAAACTATTTTACTAATTAATATCATTTATCTCACTTAGTACCTCTACCAGTCTGCATTCCTTTCCTTCTCCACTGCTCTTTAGATCCTCTCATGCGCTCTGCCTTTCGTATATTGTCATTTAACGTTGTATTCCAGTGTGATTGTTGGGAAACCTGAAGCTCACCTCGCTAATCTTACTGACCAAGCTATTCCCCTGTGTCATGGGTAACATGAGCTACACATTCAAAAGGCGATTGCATTCAAGCCAGTGGGCAAATGAATGTAAGCAAGATGGAAGAATGAGAAGTGAAAGAAGGGGGTACACACAGGGGAAAAGGGGGTCCACTACTGCAAACAGGAAAAAAACATTTTAACAATTGGTAAATATTTTGATGGTCAGTAAAATTCGATGGAATCTTTCAGCTTTATATCAATAGAGCAGCAATAGAGCAGCATGCCTTCTTCACCTGTGACTTTCAGCACTCTGTTATTTTAAGGCTTGGTTATCTTTTGAGACATACTCTTTTGGGACCTCAGGGGTGTGGGCTGTCAATTGTGCAACAAATGCAGTGGCTGCGAGGGCCCCCCTGAACTCCAATTATTGATGTGTTTACTGCCCACTGCCCAACCAGCAAAGATGGTGGTCCAGGCCCAGCAATATAGTGGGATGTGAGAAATAGAACACAGACCATAAAAACACAGTGTAATTCGGCGCAGTAGTGGTGTTAAATAATGTTCCCTAATTGAGAGAGCAAAGCAAGGTAAATATCTGTGAATAGAGCAGAAGTATGTTTTTTACTGAATATTAGAGACAACAATAGGTTGGAAATATATGTTTTAATAGAAATTCTGATTGCACTTCTTAAGGTTGAGTGTGTCTTTATATGTGTTTCTATTGTTTCACAATTATATCTTGCACATAAGTAAATAATTTGGCAAATTTGTAAAGTGACCAAAGTAGTACTTTTTTTTCTGCACACATGTTTGACTGCCTCACTGGCTTAGAGGGCAAATAATGAGAGGTCAAATAGTTGAGTTGCAACCAGACACATAAATAACGTAATAAAACCAAAATAACCTGTTGCTTTAATATACATTCATTAAAATGCCTAGATTCAATCATTTGTCAGATGATGGTTTTGATGACGGCATAGACATACAAAATGAAATGAAAGGATTTGTGGCCGCTGGGAAGAAAAGCCATGTGGCAGTTCTATATAGGGAAATGGGAATACATAATGCCATCATCCAGATAAATGGTGCATGTACCTCTCCAACCTGGTTAAAACTGAAATAAGCAACCCCGAAACCAGTCCTAATATGCTTGTTTCCGGCCCAGGGAGAACCTGGCTTCGTAGTTCCGGTGGACTGTTCCCATAAGGCACAGGGTCAAGACTGACTTGCATTGGCCAGGTCTAAACTTGGGTGGCATTGTGCGCAAAAGAATGATGCATTTAACCCAGATCTCTTGACTGGGATGAGTGTTTGGATTTGTTCTGCATTCCGTCCATCAATTGTGTGTCTTTTTCTTGCTCTCCCTAAGTGCATCCCGTATGCCCAGACTTGGGTCCCGGGCTCACTGTGTCGCTGGATTCAAGCTATTCTGGCTGATGAGGGGTGAAACACCGAAACCAGTCTTAGGATGCTTGTTTCCAGTCCAGCGAGGACCTGGCATAGCAGGTCGGGCTGAACTGTTCCCAGGAGGCACGGTGTTAAGACTGATTTGCCTATGGCCAGGTCTAAACTGGGGTGGCATTGTGAGCAAAAGAATGATGGATTTAACCCAGATCTCTTGAGTGGGGGTGAATGTTTTGATTGTTCTCCATTCCATCCATCAATTCTGTGTTTTTGGCTTCCATGCCCTAAGTGTGCCGGGTATGCCCAGACGTGGGTTCCGGGCTCACTGTGCCACTGGATTCAAGCTATCCTGGTTGATGAGGGGTGAAACCCTGAAATCGGTCCTAGGATGCTTGTTTCCTCTCCAGGGAGGACCTGGCTTGGCAGTTCAGGCCCGACTGTTCCCATGATGCACAAGGTCAAGACTGATTTGCATGTGGCCAGGTTAAACTGGAGGGTGTTGTGAGCAAAAGAACAATGGATTTAACCCAGATCTCTTGACTGGGATGAGTGTTTGGATTTGTTCTGCATTCCGTCCATAAATTGTGTGTCTTTTTCTTGCTCTCCCTAAGTGCACCCCGTATGCCCAGACTTGGGTCCCGGGCTCACTGTGTCACTGGATTCAAGCTATTCTGGCTGATGAGGGGTGAAACACCGAAACCAGTCTTAGGATGCTTGTTTCCAGTCCAGCGAGGACCTGGCATAGCAGGTCGGGCTGAACTGTTCCCATGAGGCACGGTGTTAAGACTGATTTGCCTATGGCCAGGTCTAAACTGGGGTGGCATTGTGAGCAAAAGAATGATGGATTTAACCCCGATCTCTTGAGTGGGGGTGAATGTTTTGATTGTTCTCCATTCCATCCATCAATTGTGTGTTTTTGGCTTCCATGCCCTAAGTGCGCCGGGTATGCCCAGACGTGGGTTTCGGGCTCACTGTGCCACTGGATTCAAGCTATCCTGGTTGATGAGGGGTGAAACCCTGAAATCGGTCCTAGGATGCTTGTTTCCTCTCCAGGGAGGACCTGGCTTGGCAGTTCAGGCCCGACTGTTCCCATGATGCACAAGGCCAAGACTGATTTGCATGTGGCCAGGTTAAACTGGAGGGTGTTGTGAGCAAAAGAACAATGGATTTAACCCGGATCTCTTGACTGGGCGTGAATGTATTGATTTGTTTTGCATTCTAGCCATCAATTGTGTGCCTTTTAAATTTCCAAAACTTGCGTTTTCAGGATTCCGACTCAAAACCTGCCTTTACCATTAAAGAGGTTTTCAAATTATAATTCATTGGAGTCGAAACTTGACATTCCTATCTGTTCCTAATTTAAAGTTTGTGCTTATTAAATCTAAAGCGGTAACCCAATGTTATTCAATAAGAGGGACAGGCCTTGCAGTAGTGAAAACAAATTTATGAGTTTTTCACTATGCGGACATGTAAAATGTAAAAACACATGCCCTATCTTTTGAAATACAATGTGCCCTGCCCTATAGGGTCTATCTTAAGAGTGGCATATGTTTTAAAAAGGAAAGTTTAGACATCCTGGGAAAAGGTTTATTTTGCCAGGTTGAATTGACAGTTTTGAAACTGCCCTACATGCTGCAATGGCAGGTCTGTGACATGTCTAAAGTGCTTCTGAAGTGGTGGATTAATGGGTGCTGCAGGTCCACTATGCAGAACTTTAAGGGCCAGGCCCTGGATACATATAGGACCATATGCTAAGGCCTTAGGTGTCAATTAAATATGCCAATTAGTTGTAAGCCAATTGGACCATGATATAAGGGGACAGCACACTCACGTTAGCACTGGTTTGCAGTGGTAAAGTGCAAGGAGTCCTATTGCCAGCAAAAATGAAATTCAGAAAACAGGAGGGGTAATGGAAAAAGGTTTGGGGGAAGACAATACCAAGGATAACAATTGTGTATGATGATTGGGATACATAAAGAAGAATGTGCAGCTATCATGGCATCCTTGAGTCACATCCAGAAAAACAATTTATTTGAATCCATTAACAACTTCAATAACACAGTCTATCCTGCATATTGCCTGCCTACTTTGATAGCATGCCATCATACAACCAAAAGTAAATGCAAACATTTCAACCACGTCCTAAAATCAAATGACTCATTCCTATGACTATCCAAAACCATTTTGAGTTTACTTTGTTTACTCCTCATAGCCATTCACATAAAATAAATAGACTATCCCACATATTAACTCCACATCTGCAATTCATCCTCACAAATTCTAAATTGCAGAAGCCTGCAAATGACAAAACACACCATATCTTCCCAAAGATTATCACTCTGGAATTAGAGCTACTTACTTTCCCTGTCCCTTCTTTCTGTAACACATCAAGATATAACAAAAATCAAACCTTCTAAGATTTTTCTGCCACCCTCTGACTAATTAGCCCTTAGTTGTAATCTCCCATTGAACCCATTTGTGGTCTACCTCTTCAACTCTTCATATAACAAGCATTTGCCAAGCTAATATGTCCTGGTATTTTATAAGTCATTGCTTCTTCATTTACAGGCTTTTATGTGTGGTTGGTTGGTGGGTGGATGCTAGACTGCACAGCTTGGTGATTGCATGCCTGTATGATTAAATATTGAGTCTATGGAATGATGAATGAACTAAAGGGAGAGTAACTGAGTAGATGATTGAGAGGATAGAGGCAAAGAGGAAGGTTACAGCAATATTAGTGGTTTAGCAGCAGTAGTAATAGTTTTATATCAAGTACTATAAGAAATACTAAGATTCTGTGACTGTAATCATTACACCAAGGTTAGACACCCTCATAAAGAACAGAATACACCTAGTAATAAAAAAGTCCTTTTTTACAGTGAAGAGGTTTGCCATTGAGTCGGTGTAAGTGAGAATTCATTATAAACTGGGAATGGTATAGTTGGAAGCTGTACACAGATGTGCAATACATGCATACTTTTCCACTGTTCAAAAATGCTGACAGAAAGTGAAACAAGGAAGAGACACAGAAGAGGCACTATATATAGTAGATGTAGGTCATAGGATTGAGCAGTGAGGTGATAATGTCCTCAGTAAGGGAAGGCTTGATGGGTAGAAATAGCCACATTCATATTAACCTAAAATATCATGTCAACATGGACAGAACTTGTAGTCATAACAGTCATGGACACACATAGTTACAGAACCTGTTGAGACTGCATTGATCAAACATATACAATTCCTCTTGGATGGTTACCTTTGGAACCTCCTACTTTTCCAACATTCACCAAGGAACAGTGGGTGTAGGAGAAGAAGGCTAACAGTCGAAAGAGCACTGATCTAAATTGAAGATTAGAACACTGAGTAAGAGCACAAACAAGAAAGAAGGAAACTGGAAAGATGTTGTTAAATACACAGAAAAGAGGCCTTTCATTTTTATTTACTCTCCAGTTGCACATTTAACATATTAATTAATTAATATATTTTATTTTTTACATCACAAATAAAACTATGCAGTGAACAAGAGTTTCTAAAAATTAGATTCAGATCAAGGCTGTACAATGTCTATAAAGGGAAAAATAATATAGTAGACAGGTGAATTGAATTGAATTGAATTGAATTGAAACAGCACTTGTATAGCGCTAACTACCCGGAGGCCTCGTAGCGCTTATTTTGAATTGGGGAGAGTCACATGCATTGTTCTAGATGACAATCATAGTAGCCTTTCAGAGAAAAGATGTAGTGCTTGTTGTATCAGTAGCTAAAAGGACATATAAAGAAGAGTGTTACATGTTTCTACATACCTCATGTTAGAATATGAGTCATTAGTTGTGTGGCCTGCACAAGTATTGGGTCTACATTTGTCCTTCACTGGGAACCAAACACCTGTTGTAGCGCTTGACTCTCATGGGGTAGCGAAGCAAAGCAGTCCAAGGCCTACTCAAGTGAGGTGGTGTGGGATAGTAATCAGCATTCACCGATACACAATAATAATACTCAATCTGTGATTGTCCAGTCTGTGCCATTACTTTTGAAAAATGAAAAAGTACATTTATTACAAACACACTACTCAATACAATGCAGCAATTTACAAATATACACAAGCTGATGGTATTACTGTTGTATGACACTCTCACCCATCCCAAAGGCTGGGGGTCTGGTATCACAACTCACATGTTTAAACATCATCTTGCAACTAAATGCCAGGGTTGAGCAGAGTTTGGAATAAGAGCGCTTAATATTGACAATAAAGCTGCTAATCTCATTATTTTAACAAGTATTTAACCATAGGAATGAATGGAATACTTGCAGATAACCATGACTTATGGCACTTAATACTGGCAAACTTTGATCATAAGTGGCTGTCAGTCTCATTATTGAAAAAAGCATTTGCAAGAATAAATGTCTGAGCATGACTGGGAAATCTATGCATTCATTATAGTAACACAATGTCCATAGCCCCTAAAGGGCATCATGTTTATGATTATATTTCTCCATAATTACAGACCTTAACCCCAGGGGTGTTTGCAACATATACTTTTAGAAATATTCATCCTAAATGTTGAACTTTAAACATAGTCCCTAAGTGACATCAGTTGCCACAGTGCACTCCATGGGAGTGCTTCCAACATGAAAATTGTGAATTTTCGAGCAGCATCTCTCCCACTGTGCACAGGGGAGCCGCGCCCCTTTATTCCTTTGTTTACGTGCTTTTAGGTGGCCTCATGCCCCAATTTAGATTTCTTTGGGGTACCCAAACCAACCCGGCTACCAGGCATGTACATTCCAACATTGGAGAGCAGCTCAGGGAGTCTACCCCGGAAGACTCTCACTGGCTCCTCACATGGCTATCACACTCACTTGCTGCTGCAGGAGCTGGCACTTTACTTCAATAATGTGGTGCCACTGGCCTTCTTGGGTCACGTGGAGAGTGCAATGGCCCCCCCTCCTTGGTACAGCCATTGGCCCAGGGATGGGGTCCTGGGCCTCCTCTCACCTTCACAGGGAGCACAAAAGTGCTCCCTCTTTCAGTTCTTCTTCGGGGCCCAGAGATGGGTCCTGGGCCCTTTCCTCACATCACGAGGAGTCATGATGTTGCTCCCTCGAGCCCTGTTTGTTCCATGGATGGGGTCCAGGGTCTCTTCCAGTTCTTGCAGCAACATTTCTTTTGCTGGGGTCAGCCTATGTGCCCAGGCCCACCCCGGAGGCAAACTGAGCACGGCGGCGGAGCCTCATGCATTTTGCCGCTAAGTGCTGATAACTTAGGTCAAAGGTTGCTAATCTTCAAAGGGGCATATCTTGATCCTGTTTGGCTGAATTAGATGATTTTGGTGGCTTTTTGCTCCTAGTGACCAGCTCTAGCCACTTGGAGCACTTTCTTCAGGCCTCCTAGAGGACACACATGGCAGGGCACTGGTCTCACTGGCTCCCTTCGCCAGCCTTACACTTGGTCTTCTCTCTGAGATTCTCTACTTGCACAGAGCCCAGTATTTACCCCAACTGGTCCCCAGAGGGTTTAAGGGGACCAGCTTCCCTTGTCCTGAGGAATGCCTACTAGTTCTGGGGTCAATTAGAGCCATTGGAATATTGGATTCATGATGGCAGCCTCCGGCCCCAGCATTCAGAATAAAAGCACATCCAACAGAGAGCTCTTCCCCTGCACATGGCATTTTTAGTGGAGGCATAAGGTGCCAGCAGGACTATGCTTCTGGCCTATTCTGATGTGCCACATCCTCTCGCTGCCCCTGTTCCAACCTCTCTTCAAAGTTGTCAGGGATAGTTCAAGATGGCATTACCCTGGTGTAACTTGCCTCATGTCCTCTGGGGGTTTCAGCACTACTCCTCGCTGACATCACTGCCAGGGCCTGCCTGAGCAAATCTTCAAAGAGTCCCCCCTCTGGTTTGGCTCCAGAAGTCTGGACTCCCTCCTTTGGTGAATGGGCATGAGTCAGCCCTCTTCCTGGAACAGGATGACAGCTGGCTGATTGATGTAAAGCAGTTGACCCACCGCTTCGTTCTGAAGAGCTGACCTAATTCAGTCAAGGTAATTGCTCCCTTTATAAGGGGAGGCCCTTGTTCCTGCTGCTGGAGGGAAAAGTCATCAATCCAGCCCGGCAGGGTGACAACAGGCCTGAGCTCTGATCCTGAGCTGAGTCAGAGAAATTTCACATTCATTGAAGACCAAAAAGTGCTTCAGATGTGCTTTTGGACATTACAGAATTGTTATTTTCATACAGGTTAGAGTGTAAATTGGAACAGCTCTGGAGTCTCGAGGCCAAAGGGTACTAAAGCTGCGGCCTAAGGGGGCCATTTCCACAGGAATATAACGGAGCATCACTACAACCAAAGAGTACACTGACTTTCGCTACATGTGGACAACCACATTATCAGGCATATTCCATGTCACTACCCACATTTTCATAGTCCCTTCTGTGTCAGTCTACAATTGCACAGCTCCTAGTCTGCACAAGACTGGAGTCTCCCAAGCACAGCACTCTCACATGTAGCCATCTAAGTGCCCCTTACTCTGGCTGGGTCGCTGTTTCCTTACTTTAAAAGATGCAATGGGCGGTAGACACATGCAGTCTATTTTACCATGAGTTTATTATGGGGGAGTCAAAGGTTATGAGGCTCTCCCACAGTAAAAGGTCGAAAACAAGGTGACCAAAAAGCGAAGAATGCGAGAGAGAAGATGGTCGGAACTGCCTTCTCACACCTTCTGTTTGTATTTTTAATAAGCAAATTCAGGGGCCTGAGAACACCTCTACAGGATCTTCTTGTTCACAGTGAGGAGTAGAGGACATAGTTGCACATTATCTTAAAAGGAAAATATGTTAATTATAATGACATACAAATAAACAAGTTTACACTGCACTATTTTTCCACTAGTTGTTAGATTTACCTGGCTGCTCAACAAATCAGCATGATCAATCTAATGGTGAAAATGATTTGTACCACAAATTGACCAACTCTCTGTGGTTCACCAAGGGCTAGATGTAGGTAAATCAGATTTACCAATTCATAAATACCGAATTTTACCGATTCGGTATTTATGAATCGGTAAATCTGATGTAGGTAAAAATTCAGTAATTTTACCGATTCGCTAGGATTCGGTATTTACCGATTCGGTAATTACCGAATCGGTATTTGCCATTGATTCCTATGGGCTTTAATACCGATTCGGTAATTACCGAATCGGTAAAATTACCGAATTGACAAGGGGAACAGGGTGTCACTTTGACACCCTGTTGCACCCCTGTTTCAGGCTTGTGTGCCATGTGACACACAGACATGCCCTAAGGGCATGTCTGTGTGTCACATGGCACAGGTGTACATGCACAGATGTGCATGTACACAGGGATTCGTTATTTACCATGCAATTGTATTACATAGTAAATACCGAATCCTGAAAGGCCTGTAGCACTGTTAAAAGTGCTGCCTACATCTGAAAATACAGATTCGGTAATTTTACCGATCGGTAAATTTACCGAATCGGTAAAATTTACATATTCGGTAAATTTACCGATTCTGTAATTTTACCGATTCGGTAAAATTACCGATTCGGTAAAATTACAGAATCTGTATGTTTTTTAAGCCCCTACATCTCCATAGCCCAATACCGGTCGGAAACGACCGAAAATCGGTATTTTTGGTAGTTTCTGACCGGTATTGGGCTACCTACATCTGGACCAAGATTCTTTAATAATAATGGTTCACTGCACAAAGGCACCCTCTGCAAGTTTTTGTAGAGGTATTAGATTTTCAAAAAATTACGGTTGGCAGGTGTATACACAGGAAGACACAGTGGTATTATGTGATCTCTCCAGGTTACGAAGCAACCCTTATTATGATTTGTGAAATAAAAAGGTTTCTTAAATCTGGGACCGATATATTTGATTTCAGGTGGAATTTCCAGATGTGATACCCAAAAATGTTTCTGGGTATTGCAACACAGGATTTACCAAACCTAATAAAACATTTGCAAAATCTAATTGCATTGCGGTCCAGAATCACAACACCTCCTGCTTACAGATGTTAATGTTTCGCACTTGGGCACTGTTCATGGTTTAGAAATAGCCATACAGTGAACACTGAAACAATCTCTGCACAGTGGGTCTCCAGAGCAAAATTGTTTCTGTTTCACCAAAATACAAGCCAGCTCACCCAGCAGCAGAGTCTACTATCCTACCGCAAATAGTTGATTAGCAGAACAAGGTGGCCTTTGAGAAACATGGCCATTTTAATTGTTAGGAAGAGAAGTTCAGGTACCAACTAATGAGTTATTGAAGAGCTAGCTACACATAATGCGTCATATCATGACCAAGATAATTGGTAATGTGAGACCAAAGTTGATTCAAATTTTCGCAAATTGAATGAATGCAGGCTTCATGATTCTACCTATTGTGGTAGATGACAGAAATTATTCAAGTGACTTGAATTGGAGGTTGAGTGACTTTCTATAAAGTTGCAGTAGAAACACACTGGCCTGTCTGCAGCCCGGCGATGACTCCAGGGGTCAATTCATTATTTGCATTATGAACACATTTTGTGACTCTCTAAATAAAATGTACTATTGAGTACATGATTGTAAAACTGATTTCTTAAAGATTCACATTCCTAAAATACCAACCTGTAAAATGTGATTTGGTCGCGTTCACAAATAGCAAATGTTCCACGGGCACACAATTTGAGATCCCTATCAGGAAATAGATTGTTACAATCACACTCAAAATTACATGACCTGCAAGGAGAGATATACTGTAGTTACAAGCATTCAAGGGGAAACCCCGGAATCACCGAGGGCCTAGGGCAGTGGTTCCCAAACTGTGCGCAGTGGCTCCAAGGGGAGCCTTCAAACCTAGACAGGGGAGCCACGCAGCAAGCATTTTATTGTATTGAATGTTGAAGGGTCTGTTGGCTTCAGTGAAGCTATAAAGAATTAAACACTATGATGTGGATGATTTGTAAGAGACATGCCTAAAGCTGTAAACATAGTGGTTAATTGATGGCATGTCAAAGGAGATTACCTCCATATTTCACTGGTTCCCCACATTCCAACACCCCCAAAGTATGCAGAAGATGCCTGATTTATTTTGTTAGATCTGTTAATTGTTTCATTTTTTTCAAATGCATTTTACACCAATACAAGTTATCAGGAAAGTACAATTGTCCTGTCTATTAACACCTTGGGTGCTTTGACTTTTCCCCTCCTGTGCTGAGGGGTCTGTAAATCCCATTGTTCATGACGAGCTGAGCTCGTCATGAGCACACGAGCAGTGTACTGCATGACGAGCTGAGCTTGTCATGAGCATGGAAGGGGTTAAACACATGAAGTATTATTAAGTATTGACACTTGTACTTGAATCTTAGGTGCTACGAGTACACATTTCTTTTAGTACACACACATTTCTAGACTGGCCTGCTCTCTCCTTGAGCAACAAGGAAGTAAAACACCATACACGGCATAATGTCATCATTTGGAAGCAAAAAAGAGGCATGTATTTGGCATGCATTGATTTGGAGGCAATTGTAGGGTGGAGACACCAAAAATGTGGTTTAAAAAATCATGTCACCCTGCTGAGACAGGTGTGTTGGCACATATGACATGGGTAGAAATGGAAGTGCACTTTGGCAATGGGGCCTACATGCATAGAGGTGCTATCTATCACTGTAAGTGGGATAAAAAACTTTGAAAGGGTACTCTAAAAAAGGCATTGGCAAAGAAGTGTAACTAGGAATATTTTATTGGAGGCTCTGCCTTAGTAATACAAAACACCTGCGTATATGATTATAATTCCTTCATCATCTTCATCCCAATTATTTTTAGGGAGAAAAATGCAGGTACTTCAGAGGCCGGGCTTACATCCCCTCACCCGCCAAAGTAACAGTGCATAGCCACGGGCAGTGCCAATGGCTCAAGAGAGCCATTGGTCACAAAAGTTTGGGAACCACTAGCCTAGGGTGTATAAGAAAGTAAATAAACAATGGTCTTGTTAGAAAGTGGTTCTGACACTCTGAGCCGCTCGGATTTTTCTCTTTTTGGACATCTGTTTGTTGAGCTTTTACTGTGGGAGAGCCTCATAATTTGGAACTCACCCACAGTAAACTCATGATGAAAGAGACTGCATGTGGATTTAAATGGTGTCCCCCAGCTTGACTAGGCCACTGCGCAGCAGCCGGAGCTTGGGGTGCTGGGCTGGTTACATGCAGACACATGTGTACATGCGTGTGCACACATGTACGGGCTGCGCCGGGGAGATTCCTGGCATGCGCGGTCCAGGAGCAGCTACAAAGTGAATGGTGTGGCAAGACTTATGCTGAATTGGGTGGTGACATAGAATAGGTTCTATACAGTGGGAATAAACATGCCAGAGAAAATCAGTGTACTTCACAGTGTTTATTCCATGTTTCTCTTATGAGGATAGGGAGCACATGGGCTAGTTCCACTTTACCAGGACCTACAAATTCCAGACATACACCAAATTCCACTGTAACCTATGTGAGAAGAAGTATTCTGCAGAGTCCAGAGTCATATTTGTACTATGCTTGGGACATCCTGAAATGTTATATTTCTCTGAGTCAGCCAAAACCAGGGCCTGGCTGGGGGCTGACCTCAGCAGGCTAGATTAATGACCTTTCCTCCAAGAGCTAAGGCCTCCTCTCCTTGAAGGGAAGATGGATGGAACTACAGGCTAATCAATCAACAACTGTCACCTGGTGCCAGGCACCTAGCTGCACCTAGCTGCAGCTCTGGGGGAAAGGGTCTTTCAGAGACCATGTGACAGGAGACTCTGGACGACGCCATCTTGAACCAACCCAGAGACCTGGGCAGGAAGGAGGGAGCAGTGGTATAGAAGTGATGTGTCACTGTGTGATAGGGAAAACAGAGACTTTCTGCCAGCCCTCTCCCCAATTCTTTAAAAGTGTTTGCGCGGGGAGAGAAGCTCTCTCTGGGGTGCGGTCAGCTGGGGCGGAGGGTGCTGGAGCCTGGCGCAATAGGCAGTTGGAAGGAGGAACCCCCTGACTGTCCCAGGATCCTGAACAGTGCCAGGAGAAGAGACCAGAACCAGTGCCCAGAAGCAGAGGCCTCTGCGCAGAGAGAAGAGTGGCCCCGGGGGAGAGCCAGGCAAAAGGCTGGCACAGGGAGCCAGTGAATACAGCTCCCTGCTGAATCCCCCCTACATGATGCCCAGAGGGCAAAGGAGAGTGCTGCCAGTGGCTGGGGAATTCCACCAGGAGCAAGAAGAGGCCATAAGCAGGAACATCAGAACCCTGGGGGATGGGATATGCCACCCAGAAGGTAGGCGACCTTTGACCTGTGACCAACCGACGACGAAGCACGTGGGGCTCCGTCGCCGGTTCAGAAAATTCCCCCGGGTTGGGGCACGTCCCGGGGGCTGCCCCAAGAGAAGATAAGTTGGGAGTGCCGTTGCGCTGCCCGGGAAGGTGCCCTCGCGGAGTACTAGGAGCCTGCAAGGAAAGATGGATTGTGATGGCTTCTAGTGGCCCCGTAGAACATAGTCACCACCACATGTGAGACAGGTTGCAGCGGGTGCTGCAGGAGCAATGCAGTTTTCCCCAGCACAACACGAAGAAGTCCCTCCATAAGTCTCATGGGGATTAAGAAGAATAACCAGTCAAGGGCTCAGCAAGGAGTCATCTGCATCCCCATGGCTGGATCTTTTGTTCTACAGCTGGTGGTTCTTTAGGGACTGCCTCAAGGAGTGAAATGCTGGGTTGGGGATGTCTGGAGAAGCCCATCCCCGGAGGTGAAGTGGTGTCATTGCACCCGTAGTGCATTTACTATTGTTATTTCTTCCAGAGGGACTGAAGGTCACATGTGAAAGGTGAAGTACCTGTGTAAGGTGAAGTACCTGTGTAAGGTGATGTCATAAGCCAAATGGGGTTAGGTTGCCCTACATTCCTGCTAGGGTGTCAGGGCTGTATATGCTTAATCCTGTGAGAACATCTGTGATGCCTTTAGGGGCTGTAATTGAAATGCATTCTAGTGATCCACAAATGTGATGAGTACTGTCATTCTAAAGTGATGCTTAAACATGTATCCTTGCTGCTGGAGGTGTATACTTCAAGGTCAGTAGGAAATGCTCAGTCAGGGTTATGTGTCACCAAGGCATAGTTACCCATTTTTAAGGCTTGTTGAGATAATGGGGTGGGTCGCCACTGGGATGGTGCCAGTGCGCAGGGCCCTCACTCCAGGTTATGTTGAACTACTGTGTTGGGTGCAAGATGATGTGCATACTACACTACTATGCGATGTGGCAGAAATAAATGATCATTTCTATGATTTCTGCCACACCGCATGTAGTCGCACTCTCTGCATTGATGAGCTCTTGAATTTGTCTCCAGAATATGTTCTTGTTGCTTCTGGAACTATCAAACATGTGTTGTCAAAATGCTGACCATTGTTGGCCACATATTCTTCCCAAAACATCTCTGTTTCACCATCTGATAATGTCTGCTCTCTTTTCTATCCTGTCTCCTCTTGCTGACCTTCATAACTTTCTGTTCTAATGGATTGAAGTAGATTGCATGCTCAGGACTATAAAGGTGTAAGACATCTTTCGGATTGCATGGTGAAATACATTATGGGATTTGTATTACTATTGAATTAATTCAATGTTCATTTAAAAACAATTGAGATTTGCTTCCTCAAATATATATTCTATACAGCATACATATTTATTAAAATATTGCCCTGTTCAGCGAATTCCTAACACAACAAAAATGTTACCTTTCCAAATAAAAGCATGCATTGAACATAGAAATCAATGCATGCTTGTCTGTATGGCAGCTGTTGCAAAATGGGTCCCACCCATTTATTACACCCAGATTTGAGCTTTTATGGATCATCTGGTTTTGGACATTTTACTATGAGTGAGTCTCATTGCCTGTGCTTCACTCATGTAAAACACATGGCAAATGGACTATACATGTTTACCAGCAGTGTCCGCCTTTTAAGATAAGGCTGCTGCAAGGCAACGAGGGTAAGAGGCACTTGGCTGGTTACACGTAAACAAGTGCACACGCAAGTGCACATGTGTGTGGGCTGAGTGTGTGAGACTACCTTTATGTGCAGCTCCTTAACTGTTAGCCTGGCACAAAGGAACTCCTTAGAGTAAGTTATTGACCTGGAGTAGGCCTTAACATATTTGAGGGCACTCATAGGTAAAGTCAGTGTCATTGACTGTTGTGTAGTGACACCTCATTATACACATAGCAGGAAATATGCTTAGAGTGGAGTTTTGCTTCCTATAGGTCTACAAAGTTCCATTGGGAATGAAACTGGGGTGGAAAAGGTGTGCCTAGTTCATATTCATAGGTACCAAGATCATGCATGCTGATATTATAGGAAATCCAGCATTGTCATATTTCTCTGGCTCAGCTCAGGATCAAAGCCCAGGCCTTTTGCCACCGTCCTGGGCCGAGTTCATTACATTTCTCTCCAGCAATAAGAGCAAATACTGCCCCACACAAAAGGAGTAATTGACAGTGCTTCCTTCAGCTCAGCTTCTGAACAGGAATAGGTAGAATGAATAACTGCATCTCTTAATTACCTGTCACTCTGTACCAGGCCAGTGTACAATCCAAGACCACTGAACACAGGTGGGAACCTAGACAACTGGAGCCAACACAGGAGGTGCTTCGATTTGAGGTTTTGGTGCGAAAGACCCTCACAATGATGACAGCAAGGGACAAAGCTGAACCACCAAGAGGAGATGCAACCAGTGACTCCTGGATAATGGCATTTTGAACTGTCCCAGCATGCTGTTAAAGAGGGTTGGAGCAGAGTTGAGAGGTGATGTGTCATCTCAGGATTAGTCTGGGGTGCCGCGTTTATAAAGCCTTACACCCGATTTATTTAAAAACATCTTGCACAAGGGAGAGACAGTGATGTTGGTGCTGTTTGTGTTTTCACTGCTGGACCCTGGGACTGTATTAGCCATGGACAACTGGAAAGAGAAATACCCTGTATAACTGGGAACACAATTTCCTACAGTCAGAATATAATCTAGGATCATAATGCACACCCTAAGATTTCTCCCTGTACTGCCGGTTGAGAGTTACATGTAAAAAGGCTTTAGCAATCTTCCCAGTGACCGCCTAGTATATTCGAAAGTGGTAATCAAAATGCTAATGGCCAAATATACTAAGCACCTAATAATGTACCTGCATCGTGGTATCCAAGAGAAAATACCCAGAACAGATCAATCACCTATGTTGAAGATGCATGGGATTGCTTGAGCTACCCAGTTTATGTAATTTACAATTGAATGGTTGTCATAGAATTGTCAAACTGTTTGCCATTTGCAGTCACTTATGGCCCCCACTTGTTGGTATTTTAATGTTCATGCATTATTGTAATTAATGTAACACACAGGTTTCCCTAATATGCAGGAGTGGGACATCACTGGTTATTTCACTTGATCAGATTGTCTATCCCTTTGAAGCGTGACTTCATTGTGTGTTTGATCCCCTGATTCATGCCTTCAGGTCTATTCATGGTTGTTCACTGACATTTGAAAACAAATATTAAAAAAAAATTCATTATCAATCATGCGTCTATGTTTATAGTATAATTTCTTGATTATTATCTCTATTGCGATAGACTGATATTAGGCTGGAAGGTGTTTCTACTAAGTGACATGCATTTTGTGAGGTCATAAGCATTGCATTTGATGTGTAGGTTATGATATGCATAACTTCTGTGTGAGTTGTAGATTGCTATCTAACTAATGAACCCCAGAGTAGGCCTTGGACTGCTCTGCTTCACTACCCTGAAAGATTTAAGTGCTACAATAGGGTACTTGGTTCCTAGTATCTGGAATTGTTGGACCTATCACATGAGCAGTCCTCTATCCTGCACAACTCAGAACCCAATTTCCTACAGCAATTATATGAGTTATTTAAAAATGACAAAGCGCAGATTTACGAGGAAGTGCTGCTGCGTGGCAATGCAAGCCCTTCAGCTGCGCCACTCTGCAGCACGTCCAAAGCACAAGAATGCAACATGGTTACAATAATATGTCACATTCCTGTGATATGCCCTGCGCTGGCGGAAAAACAGCTGCCATGCTCCCTTAGACCATGGTGCAAGGATTCCTGTGTCATGAGGAGATTGTTTTTGTGCAGGAAGAAGCACCTTCCTGCACAAAAACAATCACCACAGGCATTTTTCTCTTTCAATGTGTGCTGTAGAATGCATCACGCATTGAAAGAGGAAAAAACGAGGTGAAATGAAAACATTTCTCCTCATTGTGCCTCCGTACACCTCTCCTGGGGAGGCGTAGTATTCAGACGCATTTTCAGATTTACGATTTTTCTTAAAGCTGGAAATGTGTCTTGTTCCATGGGTGTTGCGTGGGAACACCCAAAACAACACCCATGGAACGCCCCTTGCACACAAAGTGCTGTGTGGAAAGTGGCCATATTTACAAGGACAGTAAAAGCCACGCAGGGTGGCTTTTCCTGTCCTTGTAAATATGGAGCAGTAAAATATTGAACCAGTACATCACAAAAAGTGACGTGCTGGTGGCGCAGGGGGGGTTGTAAATCAGCCCCAAAGTGTTAAAAATGCATATGCCTTCCATCTACATTCCTTGTGTGAATTGTGTTGTGATTTGGAAATTCTTCTTCTTGATCAGAGCTGTCAACTTCAGGCTGTATTTGAAGAACCTTTCTGGCTGCAATGCTGTGTATCACTGCAAACGCTGCTACATTTTGCATGACCTTTCTGGGGAATATTGAAGAGCACCGCCACTTTTATGCAGGAAGCAAAATCTAGGCTTTAGAAGTCCAACGGTATGCTCAATAACTGCCCTTGTACAAAGAGCATATTCACTAACACCTATCAGAAACCTAATGCTACAGTGCAAATCAGTGGAATGTAGATTAAAAATAATGTTTACATTAAAATGAATACATAATAGGAAGTCCTCCCCTAAGACTCCTCTGGAAATGTGATTCTATAGAGCACTGTGCCTGAAAATGTTGGTATTATGTGTAGACTCAAGACATTTACTTACAAGATCTGTTATAGTATTTGTATGTTTGAAGAGTGTTGGCTTTTTCTACTCATATCAAATATTCAGTAGCGCTTGGTAGACAAATTAAAACATGTACCACCCACACAGCCTGTGCTCACTGGTGCTGGGATGATGCCTCATCTTTTTGGCACACTGTTAATCTTTGCATCTGGGTTTGCTTAACGACAGCGAGATGTCCTGTTGACTACTCCATCCATGGTATTGTTTGCAAGAATGTGGTAGGCGCGTTTTTCAGGCGGTCCTCACGTATGCATGTGTTATTAATGTGTTTTAAACTCTTAGGGATTTTTAAGCAAGTAAAAAGGGTTTTTATTATAATGCTTACATTTATAAATTGTTTCTTATCACATTGTGTAAAGCAGTAAACTTGTCTGCTGAAATTTCTGTGAAGTGGTTTTCAAAATGTACTGACCTTTGTAAATATTAGGATGCTTTTCAAAACAATTATAAGAGAAAACTCCCTGCAAACAATCATTTTCAACTGAAACTCCTCATTTTTCAGCAGTGAAATTTAAGCAGATAATTCATCTTCCATTGAATTCGCACCCTTAATTTAAACTCCATTGCAGGAAGTTCCTTCTCAAACATTGTTTGCAGTAGTTTTCCAGAGAATTCTCTGGAGACTTTGTTGATCATCTTCTTTGTGCGGTGAGCATTGTGAAAGGCTGATCTACATATTCATCTTGGCATTTTCTGTATTCAGTACTGCCTAGAAGGATTTCATTGTTAAATGTAATTGGCTAAAACAATCTGTCTACACTGCAAGTCTTCCGAATTTAAAACAGCTTTTGAAACGAATGTTTTGTTTCTGAAAAGCAAAACGCACCTGTTGATATTAACCTACGCCGGTACCACTAAGGTCACCATGCCAACATCGTCACTAAAATGCCTATAACGCTTTGTTTTTGATCACCACATTGTGCTTTGTATTTTTTTTTACATTTGGACAAAGGACAAAATGGTTCTTTAGTTTTACTAATACATACTTTTGGTGGCAAGTAGTGCATTGATTGGTGCAAACACAAGAATGGTCTTGCAGATTTAAAGGGATGAATTCTGTTGGGGTACAATGAAAAAAAGTCCCAAGGCAAGACCAAAACAAAATATCGTATCATTAATCACAATGACGCAATAACAAAATGATACACACAAAAAAGCTAAGCAATAACAAAACAAGAGCACACCACACAAAACACAAAGGGACAACACGCAGGTGTAATAAAACAGCACAATCACCACACAACTCATTCTTTCATTTATTTAATACACCTGATATATGTTGATGCTTTCCACCCAGTGCTCAGTACTTTCATTGATGTTTGAGGCAGTTGGTGATTAATCCACATTGGGTCCTTTTCCCTCACATATTTTGATCCTAAAGTTAAACAGGGATGTTGCATTTATGTTTCATTTATTTTTGAAAAATCGAGAAAAAGTGATGTGCATGAAAATATATATTTTTAAAACATTTGCATCTTAAGGGTTGCTTTGCTAAGATCAGAGTTCAGGAAGGTCTAAAAAAATGTAAACATGTTTTTATTAGGTGGCAGTCTTTTTTGGTTTCTACATTCTTCCAGTTTCTCGGGGATAGGTATGAAATCCATGGGTAAATCCGGAGGCCTGTAATATTTCCGAAATGGAAACACATTTTTAGCATGGGGTCATTTGTCAAGGTCGCTCAGGGTTTTCCCAAAAAACTGATCATTGAAATAAAACAATGAAACCAAACAAAAGGGAATAAGCAAAATGAATAAAACCTGTAGTCATACAAAATGCTACGGCTTTGAGCATAAGAATACATTACTCCCAATAAAAAGGGCACCTTTTATTGGGACTAATGTATTCTTATGCTCAAGTGTGAAAGGCAATGGCAGATCCGGAGGCCCTGGAGAATATAAAGCAATGCTGGCCCTTTACAAAATAGCCATCATTGCAAAGAAATCAGCATATTATGAGTTGAAGATCAAGGAGGCCAGGGACACTCATAAAGATTAATGTGTTGAGAGAGCTGAGCCAAAAGCATGAACAGAAGGTGGTTGCCAATTTGGCTGACTGCAATAAGATACAGGACTTTTTCCTAACAAAAATTAAGGATATCCTAACGGAAATAGGCAACACTCACATAAGCCCATGCCCCCTGTTAGTGGAGGAACAACCGGACTTTCAGGGTGGAAAGCTCTCAGTTTTTCCAATATTAGAACCAGACTCCCTAGCACATATTATGGCTAAAGTAAATTCGGGGTCACCAGACGACCCTTGCCCACCCAAGTTGTTCAAAATGACTCTCCCTGTGATGGGATCGGAGCTGCTCTCCTTGCTAAACCTTTCCCTGGTAATTGGGAAGGTTCCACTTAACTTTAAGGAAGCCATGGTGACATTGCTGCTGAAGAAAGCAGGGGCAGATGCCAACAACTTGAAGAAATATTGACCAATATCCAGACTTCCCTTCTTGGCCAAGGTAGTAGAGCAACATGTGCTTAGAACACTCTCGTCTTTTTCAGAGGAAAATCAGCTGCCTCATGTGCAGCAAGTGAGCTTCAGGGCCCACCACAGTACAGAGCTGGTGATGCTCTCGGTGCTGGACGAGCTGAGGCTCGTAGCTGATAAGAAAAAATACATTATTGCTTATATTACTGGATCGTACAGCTGAGTTTGACACAATGAACCATGCTCAGCTGCTGACTTGCATCCAGGGCCTGGGAATCACTGGCACCGTGTACCAATGTGTTGTGAACGTATCTAGGACCCTATTTAAATATTCCTGATTCATGCCCTTATGTGGTTATAACAAATCATATCCTTATAAAGGCATAAGAATCATATCCATTTTTAGTCATAGCCAATGCTGTCCAAATACGGCAAGGCTACTCCCATAGACTCCTAGAAACTACAACACGTTCTTTAAACAAACCAAGCCTCCAGCATTCCGGGAATTCGCCCTGCTTCTGTTTTGATTTGTCCAAGAACTCCTGGAGTCCTGAAAGAACTGCAAGTTCTTAGTGACGTCTTATGTCCAACCTTACGTCAAACTCGGCACCTTCCAGGTATAAATATACCAACAGCTGCCCTAGCAAACACACAGTGGTTTGGAGCAGATCGACTATCTACTTGCCTGACGCCCTGCTGGGGCAAGTGCCGAAGGAAGCCGACCGTCCCATTGACGCACTGAGAAAGACGCTGTCTTTTCTCCTGCCGAGAAATCCAGCTCCAGTGTTTCCAGTCACCCTTAGGGTCACTGGGAGATCGAGTCCTGAGAACGAGATACAAGACCTCCTTCATTCTATAACCAAGGTACGGAGCTGATTAGATCCGTAGAGAATTCTTGATTCAGATTCTTGGCAAAAACTAACTTAACTTAAACTTCAGCTCACTTACTCCTTCCCACGCACTAGGCTTAGGTTAGGTACACCGGGGTAGGCGTATCTTAGAAGCACCAGTTAAGTACGTTTAGTCAATGATTTTATGTATGTATATATTTTAACTATTTTAAACACGGTGTGGCTTAGAAACTATACCATGCTTTTACAGTATTATTTCATGTGAGGCTCTGATAACAGGACTTTATCATACGCCGCAAAATCTATGTAAGCCTCTCGAGGGTGATTATGCAGCTGCTCGCCCGGTAGCTGATTTTCCATTTTCTGGACCCGTACTGAGTGGACCCCTGTTTTTTACGGGGCTGGCCTGAGCGCCCCCCCTCCTTTCACGAATCTGGAGCGACGATCTCTGACAATTCTCCAGCACCATTTAACAACGTTGAAGTCACCCCGAGTCTCTCTGGCACGGAGCCCGACCTGAGTCATGACTGATTTGGTGGCCCCCTCCCACTTGATTGAGGTCGGCCTCGGGTGTCGCTGCCTTTCTCCAGCGCTTTATTTCAGTGCCTCATCGTGAATGAGGATTAGAGTGATCCCGTCGACGTTTATGCCCCAGCAGTTGTCTAACCTCGGATTACCTGACTTTAAAATATAGCTGGTTGTTGGGTGCCTTACACTTTTTTTTTATTTACAGTTTTTAGATTGGTTTTATTGTCCCCACCCATGTTGATTATTGAGTTGCCCCCCACTCTGCCTCTTGCATATTCCTCACGAAAATGGCAGCAACTGGCAATGGTAACTGAAGTAGGACTATACCTTCCTGCCCCTCACATACTCCCCAGGAAAATGGCGGTAATCTGGCAATGGTAATTGAAATAGGACTGTACTATAAAAATAAAGAAGGGTCCATTGCAGCTCCCTTAACCAGGCCTGACTTGGTGGCGGCCATCTTTTGACAGTCTCTGACCCGAAACTCAATTTAATTACTAAATGAATAGACACCACACAAGTCTTACATCTTATTTGCATATATATTTATTTATCTATTTACTTACTCTAATAATCAAGCCCCTCTGCACTCCTTATGAGGTCAAGGTCTAGGGACAATAGTACATAGTAGGATTCTCAACTTAGTATACATTTAGTGCACAATTACAACCTCGCCCTATGGGTTTCTCTTATCATATTCTTAACTACGACTGATGAATCACGTCTGGAATTAACTTATGACCTAGGGTCGAGGGCTTTGCTGGGACATCACTATACAACCAAAGGTTTGGAAGCTGGATGCGCACAGATTACATGTGCTGGGTCTGAACACAAAGGTTGGGTTCCCGTCAACTTATTATAATGTATCATTATTACAAGATCTATACAACCTAGACTGTATTTCGCTGGTATTCGCCTCTCTGCATCTGACTCTCAGATGATCCACTTCTTTTGCATGTTCAGTATTAAACACAGTAGCGGACGACACACTGCTAAACACAGTAGCGGATGACCACTGACTTACATATTAACGTTTTCCTCTGGGCAATTTTTGCGCAGCTTTTATTGTATTTGCATGGTTGTCTAGCCTCTTAAGCTGACTTACATACTTCCCATCTTTAGCCTATTGCAGATATTCCTCAGTCCTATTATTTATCCTTGATTGCACTTTTCTCTTCTTCTGATGTGTTTTATTATTGACGTATATTTTGTTATACTTTTAATTACTATGTTTTTTTCTTTTATTGTTGTTTTGATCTGACCTTGCTGTTCCCACATTAGTTGTTCTATTATGGTGCTCTCCCCCATTTCCCTGTAATTCTTGTGTTGGCGTAATGTATCTCCTCCTTGTTCCGCCTTTCCTTTTCCTGTTGTGATTAATTTTTTGGTTTAATCTGTGTGCCTCCTCGCCCTCTATATTCTCTCCCAATCATGCCTCCCCTCTCTCTTTCTCCTTCTTCCTCATTATCTCCTAACTCGAAAATTGGTCCCAATTCCTGGTCTATCCTCTACCCTTCCCACCTCACCAAACATGGCAAGAAAAACTTTAAACACAAGCTCCTCTGTCGTCACCCTGAAACCTTATTTGCCGATTTCCACAATACACTCAACTCCTCCTTAATCACCAACTACATTTTCTTCTCCAAACCTCCAAACGCCCCTCTAAATGGAAAAGCTTATTTCTTCAACACCTCCCGAACACTAACTCTCGTAATATTCCGTATGGTGTTATACTCTCCACTTCCCCCTCCTCTTCCTTTCCTGGAAACATCGACATTTCCATCATCAAATCGGGTGAGATTCTCATCCAAGGGTCTGAAAATCACCTCTTCATCTTCGAACTACACTTTAACGTCTTATCCCAATCCCTTGATCAATCCTTGAACCCCCACCTCCCACCCACGCACCCCCTAGTCTCATTATCTCCCCCTTTGCCTCCTACCTCCCTAACTCTTCCCTCCGATCTTCCTACAACCTCTCTCAACAGTGACGTCCACTCCCAACCTTCCTTATCTACTCGAACTCCCAATACTGGTACTAGCACTGACACCCTTCTGCCCCCACCATCAGGTTCCCTCCTCTCTGGTTCACCCAATCGTCTATCCAGCCCTGTTGCCATCACTCTACCGCAACTGTCCCCCATAGTTAACTGCGTTATCACCAGCTCTGACTCCCTTCCCCCACGCTCCCCCTTATCTCTCCTTACGGTCTCCCCCACCCTTCTCCCCCTAGCCTCACGCTCCCTCCTCTCTGGTTCACCCACCCTTCCATCCAGCCCTGTCGCCCTCACCCAACCGCAACTGTCCCCCATAGATGACTGCGTTATCACCAACTCTGACTCCCTACGCCCAGTCTCCCCCTTATGTCTCCTTACCGCCTACCCCACCTCCTCCATGATCCATGAGGTTCTCTCTCAACCACTACTTACACCAATCTGTATAAACTGTACCAACCCCCTTATCTCGCAATCACCCAACTTCTCTCCCTCTCTCTCACCCACCTTCACAACTGGTTCTCTCTCCCCCGACCCCCTCTGTCCCCTCCCCTCCTCCTTCCATCCTTGAGCCTCAACCCTACTTCCCCTCACCCTCTCCCCTCAATCCCTCTTTCATCCCTAACTACCGACAATACTTCCCCGTTCCCCCACCTCTCAATCCCCCAATACCACCACTATACTTCTGACTCCAGTATCTCCCACCCCTTGGATGCTCTATATCCCCTCCCCCCTCTTATAATCGCCCCCAATACTCCCACAGCAACTCTTACATCTCCCCCGCTGACCACTCCCTCTCACACGCCCTTGATCTCTCCTGCTACCCTCAATACACCTACTCCCACATCCTGTTCTATCCCTCCCCCTCCTTTAACTAATGATGTTAATAAACCCAATTCCTCAACCAATCCTATCTCCTTGATCCCTCCCTTCCCCACCATGAAACCTCCCACACAACATAACCCCCTTCTCCTTCCCTCCCCCTGGTTACCCCTCCCTTCCTCTCCCTAATCCCAACACCTACTCTTCACTCCTTCCAAAAATGGTTGATCCACTCCACTCCTCTCTCCTTACACTATCACTCCTTAATATTGAACTTCTCCTTTCGTCCCTTGTTTTAGATCTCTCCTCCCTCAGATCTGAAGTCTCACTCCTTACTAAAGCCCATTACTCTGACCACGCACGCACATTTGTCCCTTCATTTAACAGCGCATCATCACCCATCAGCTCCACTTCTACTTCCCTCAGCAACAGCTCCCCTATTATTGGCATCATTGAACACCCTTCTCTTGACGCCCTCCTCCCTTCTAACTCCCTGACTTCACCCAAATCCATTGAACCCGCCAATGCACCCCATCCCTATACGGCTGCCTGGATTTCCTCTCCTAAACATGTTACAGACCCAATATCCTTGGAGGTTAACTTATCCCCGAACCCCCTCGTCTCCCCCCTTCCCTCCCCGCCCTCCAGTCCCCCGTTCCCTCAGTCTACTATCCCTGTCCTCCTAGGAACCAGTCATCTCCCCCTTCACCCGACATCTCCTAGACCCCCTCAACAACTAACTTCTATCCTCCCTGATCCCCGTAGTCAACCCCCCGACACCCCACCCCTCTACTGCATGTTGATTAACTGCCGATCCGCATCCTGCCATGCGACTGATATTGCTGAAACCCTTCTTAACGAAAACATTGATATTGCATTCCTTACCGAAACCTGGCTCAACCCCCATTCGACTCCTATCCTTGACTTGCTCATTCCTCCTGGTTATTCCATCATTAGGAAAGACAGAATAAAGCAAATAGGAGGAGGCCTTGCACTAATTCATAAAAAGGAACTTAATCTCACGCTAGTTCATCTCCAGGACCCTTCTTCCTTTGAATACCTTTGTGTTGATCTAACGGCGACGGACTCTCCCACCATTCGTCTGCATACTAGCTATCACCCCCCCGATAATCCCATCCCCTTCACCGACGAGCTGTCTGATCTTATCACTCAATCCTTGCTCACTCACTCCAAGAATCTCTTTCTTGGCGACTTTAATATTCATTGGAATAATAACGATGATCCGTCTGTCATTCTCCTTAAAGATATCATGGACATTACTGACCTGACACAACTCTGCCCATCCCCGACTCACTCTAAAGGCGCCACCCTTGATGCCATTATGGCAAGCAAGGATCTGGCTTCTCTCTCAACGATTCTTCCAGTCGACTGGTCTGATCACCACCTTATTCTCTTCACCATGAGCTACTCTATTCCTCTCCCCACTCCTACTGACACTCTACCCTTGAAACATACATGTAATCTTCACCTTATTCCCCCCGGCGAGTTGGAATCCTCTATCAAATCCCGTTTTCCCCGCCCCCCCCTCTCACAGCACCAGTGACCTAGCTGAACATTACAATAATTCAGTCCTTCAAGTGCTTGACCTTATTGCCCCAATCAAAATTAAACAACAACAAAAAATAACAAATCATATCCTTATAAAGGCATAAGAATCATATCCATTTTTAGTCATAGCCAATGCAGTCCAAATACGGCAAGGCTACTCCCATAGACTCCTAGAAACTACAACACGTTCTTTAAACAAACCAAGCCTCCAGCATCCCGGGAATTCCCCCTGCTTCTGTTTTGATTTGTCCAAGAACTCCTGGAGTCCTGAAAGAACTGCAAGTTCTTAGTGACGTCTTATGTCCAACCTTACGTCAAACTCTGCACCTTCCAGGTATAAATATACCACAGCTGCCCTAGCAAACACACGGTGGTTTGGAGCAGATCGACTATCTACTTGCCTGACGCCCTGCTGGGGCAAGTGCCGAAGGAAGCCGACCCTCCTATTGACGCACTGAGAAAGACGCTGTTTTTTCTCCTGCCGAGAAATCCAGCTCCAGTGTTTCCAGTCACCCTTGCGGGTTACTGGGAGATCGAGTCCTGAGAATGAGATACAAGACCTCCTTCATTCTATCACCAAGGTACGGAGCTGATTAGATCCTTAGAGAATTCTTGATTCAGATTCTTGGCAAAAACTAACTTAACTTAAACTTCAGCTCACTTACTCCTTCCCACATACTAGGCTTAGGTTAGGTACACCGGGGCAGGCGTATCTTAGAAGCACCAGTTAAGTACGTTTAGTCAATGATTTTATGTATGTATATATTTTACCTATTTTAAACACGGTGTGGCTTAGAAACTATACCATGCTTTTACAGTATTATTTCATGTGAGGCTCTGATAACAGGACTTTATCATACGCCGCAAAATCTATGTAAGCCTCTCGAGGGTGATTATGCAGCTGCTCGCCCGGTAGCTGATTTTCCATTTTCTGGACCCGGACTGAGTGGACCCCTGGTTTTTACGGGGCTGGCCTGAGCGCCCCCCCTCCTTTCACGAATCTGGAGTGACGATCTCTGACAATTCTCCAGCACCATATAACAACGTTGAAGTCACCACGAGTCTCTCTGGCACGGAGCCCGACCTGAGTCATGACTGATTTGGTGGCCCCCTCCCACTTGATTGAGGTCGGCCTCGGGTGTCGCTGCCTTTCTCCAGCGCTTTATTTCAGTGCCTCATCGTGAATGAGGATTAGAGTGATCCCCTCGACGTTTATGCCCCAGCAGTTGTCTAACCTGTGATTACCTGACTTTAAAATATAGCTGGTTGTTGGGTGCCTTACACTTTTTATTTTTTTATTTACAGTTTTTAGTTTATTTATTTTGGTTTTATTGTCCCAACCCATGTTGATTATTGAGTAGCCCCCCACTCTGCCTCTTGCATATTCCTCACGAAAATGGCAGCAACTGGCAATGGTAACTGAAGTAGGACTATACCTTCCTGCCCCTCACATACTCCCCAGGAAAATGGCGGTAATCTGGCAATGGTAATTGAAATAGGACTGTACTATAAAAATAAACAAGGGTCCATTTCGGCTCCCTTAACCAGGCCTGACTTGGTGGCGGCCATCTTTTGACAGTCTCTGACCCGAAACTCAATTTAATTACTAAATGAATAGACACCACACAAGTCTTACATCTTATTTGCATATATATTTATTATCTATTTACTTACTCTAATAATCAAGCCCCTCTGCACTCCTTATGAGGTCAAGGTCTAGGGACAAAAGTACATAGTAGGATTCTCAACTTAGTATATATTTAGTGCACAATTACAACCTCGCCCTATGGGTTTCTCTTATCATATTCTTAACTACGACTGATGAATAACGTCTGGAATTAACTTATGACCTAGGGTCAAGGGCTTTGCTGGGACGTCACTATACAACCAAAGGTTTGGAAGCTGGATGCGCACAGATTACATGTGCTGGGTCTGAACACAAAGGTGGGGTTCCCGTCAACTTATTATAATGTATCATTATTGCAAGATCTATACAACCTAGACTGTATTTCGCTAGTATTCGCCTCTCTGCATCTGACTCTCAGATGACCCACTTCTTTTGCATGTTCAGTATTAAACACAGTAGCGGACGACACATTGCTAAACACAGTAGCGGATGACCACTGACTTACATATTAACGTTTTCCGCTGGGCAATTTTTGCGCAGCTTTTATTGTATTTGCATGGTTGTCTAGCCTCTTTAGCTGACTTACATACTTCCCATCTTTAGCCTATTGCAGATATTCCTCAGTCCTATTATTTATCCTTGATTGCACTTTTCTCTTCTTCTGATGTGTTTTTATTATTGACGTATATTTTGTTATTCTTTTTATTACTATGTTTTTTTCTTTCATTGTTGTTTTGATCTGACCTTGCTGTTCCCACATTAGTTGTTCTATTATTGTGCTCTCCCCCATTTCCCTGTAATTCTTGCGTTGGCGTAATGTATCTCCTCCTTGTTCCGCCTTTCCTTTTCCTGTTGTGATTAATTTTTTGGTTTAATCTGTGTGCCTCCTCGCCCTCTATATTCTCTCCCAATCATGCCTCCCCTCTCTCTTTCTCCTTCTTCCTCATTATCTCCTAACTCGAAAATTGGTCCCAATTCCTGGTCTATCCTCTACCCTTCCCACCTCACCAAACATGGCAAGAAAAACTTTAAACATAAGCTCCTCTGTCGTCACCCTGAAACCGTATTTGCCGATTTCCACAATACACTCAACTCCTCCTTAATCACCAACTACATTTTCTTCTCCAAACACCCGTCTAAATGGAAAAGCTTATTTCTTCAACACCTCCCGAACACTAACTCTCGTAATATTCCGTATGGTGTTATACTCTCCACTTCCCCCTCCTCTTCCTTTCCTGGAAACATCGACATTTCCATCTTCAAATCGGGTGAGATTCTCATCCAAGGGTCTGAAAATCACCTCTTCATCTTCGAACTACACTTTAACGTCTTATCCCAATACCTTGATCAATCCTTGAACCCCCACCTCCCACCCACGCACCCCCTAGTCTCATTATCTCCCCCTTTGCCTCTTACCTCCCTAACTCTTCCCTCCGATCTTCCTACAACCTCTCTCAACAGTGACGTCCACTCCCAACCTTCCTTATCTACTCGAACTCCCAATACTGGTACTAGCACTGACACCCTACTCCCCCTCCATCAGGTTCCCTCCTCTCTGGTTCACCCAATCGTCCATCCAGCCCTGTTGCCATCACTCTACCGCAACTGTCCCCCATAGTTAACTGCGTTATCACCAGCTCAGACTCCCTTCCCCCACGCTCCCCCTTATCTCTCCTTATGGTCTCCCCTACCCTTCTCCCCCTAGCCTCACGCTCCCTCCTCTCTGGTTCACCCAACCTTCCATCCAGCCCTGTCGCCCTCACCCAACTGCAACTGTCCCCATAGATGACTGCGTTATCACCAACTCTGACTCCCTACGCCCGGTCTCCCCCTTATGTCTCCTTACCGCCTCCCTCACCTCCTCCACGATCCATGAGGTTCTCTCTCAACCACTACTTACACCAATCTGTATAAACTGTACCAACCCCCTTATCTCGCAATCACCCAACTTCTCTCCCTCTCTCTCACCCACCTTCACAACTGGTTCTCTCTCCGCCGACCCCCCTCTGTCCCCTCCCCTTCCTCTTCCATCCTTGAGCCTCAACCCTACTTCCCCTCACCCTCTCCCCTCAATCCCTCTTTCATCCCTAACTACCGACAATACTTCCCCGTTCCCCCACCTCTCAATCCCCCAATACCACCACTATACTTCTGACTCCAGTATCTCCCACCCCTTGGATGCTCTATATCCCCTCCCCCTCTTATATCGCCCCCAATACTCCCACAGCAACTCTTACATCTCCCCCGCTGACCACTCCCTTTCACACGCCCTTGATCTCTCCTGCTACCCTCAATACACCTACTCCGACATCCTGTTCTATCCCTCCCCCTCCTTTAACTAATGATGTTATTAAACCCAATTCCTCAACCAATCCTATCTCCTTGATCCCTCCCTGCCCCTCCATGAAACCACTCACACAACATAACCCCCTTCTCCTTCCCTCCCCCTGGTTACCCCTCCCTTCCTCTCCCTAATCCCAACACCTACTCTTCACTCCTTCCAAAAACGGTTGATCCACTCCACTCCTCTCTCCTTACACTATCACTCCTTAATATTGAACTTCTCCTTTTGTCCCTTGTTTTAGATCTCTCCTCCCTCAGATCTGAAGTCTCACTCCTTACTAAAGCCCACTACTCTGACCACGCACGCACATCTGTCCCTTCATTTAACAGCGCATCATCACCCATCAGCTCCACTTCTACTTCCCTCAGCAACAGCTCCCCTATTATTGGCATCATTGAACACCCTTCTCTTGACGCCCTCCTCCCTTCTAACTCCCTGACTTCACCCAAATCCATTGAACCCGCCAATGCAACCCATCCCTATACGGCTGCCTTGATTTCCTCTCCTAAACATGTTACAGACTCAATATCCTTGGAGGTTAACTTATCCCCGAACCCCCTCGTCCCCCCTTCCCTCCCCGCCCTCCAGTCCCCCGTTCCCTCAGTCTACTATCCCTGTCCTCCTAGGAACCAGTCGTCTCCCCCTTCACCCGACATCTCCTAGACCCCCTCAACAACTAACTTCTATCCTCCCTGATCCCCGTAGTCAACCCCCCAACACCCCACCCCTCTATTGCATGTTGATTAACTGCCGATCCGCATCCTGCCATGCGATTGATATTGCCGAAACCCTTCTTAACGAAAACATTGATATTGCATTCCTTACCGAAACCTGGCTCAACCCCCATTCGACTCCTATCCTTGACTTGCTCATTCCTCCTGGTTATTCCATCATTAGGAAAGACAGAATAAAGCAAATAGGAAGAGGCCTTGCACTAATTCATAAAAAGGAACTTAATCTCACGCTAGTTCATCTCCAGGACCCTTCTTCCTTTGAATACCTTTGTGTTGATCTTACGGCTACGGACTCTCCCACCATTCGTCTACATACTATCTATCACCCCCCGGTAATCCCATCCCCTTCACCGACGAGCTGTCTGATCTTATCAATCAATCCTTGCTCACTCACTCCAAGAATCTCTTTCTTGGCGACTTTAATATTCATTGGAATAATAACGATGATCCGTCTGTCATTCTCCTTAAAGATATCATGGACATTACTGACCTGACACAACTCTGCCAATTCCCGACTCACTCTAAAGGCGCCACCCTTGATGCCATTATGACAAGCAAGGATCTGGCTTCTCTCTCAACGATTCTTCCAGTCGACTGGTCTGATCACCACCTTATTCTCTTCAACATGAGCTACTCTATTCCTCTCCCCACTCCTACTGACACTCTACCCTTGAAACATACTTGTAATCTTCACCTTATTCCCCCGGCGAGTTGGAACCCTCTATCAAATCCCGTTTTCTCCACCCCCCCCTCTCACAGCACCAGTGACCTAGCTGAACATTACAATAAATCAGTCCTTCAAGTGCTTGACCTTATTGCCCCAATCAAAATTAAACAACAACAAAAAATTCCTCCCAAATCCTGGTTTAATTCTGACCTTAATAAAGAAAGACGGGCCCTCAGGCAGTCGGACGCTCTTGGAGGAATCATCCCTCCCCCAATAACCTGACACTCCTTAGACATGCCAGAGCCAAATACAAGAAGCACATCTTCGCTGAAAAAGCCTCTTTCTACCGCACACAACATGACCAGGCTAAAAACCGTCCCAGAGAACTCTTTAGCATTATTAAAAAACAAACCTCCTTTGGCCCCCCTAAAATAACAGCCACTATCGAAAGATGTGAAGAAATCGCCAGCTTCTTTTCGAACAAAGTCAACTCTATTGAATTATCCTTCTCTTCTCCACCTCTCCCATCCCAATCCACCATCAGCCAACAACACCCCACTAACATTCCTACTTCACCATGCCCATTTGCTTCTCCGTGCCACGACCCCTCTATACCCCCCTCATCTCAGCTCCACCCTGACTCTATCTCTAAAGACACCTTTACCAAAAACAATGCCTCCTGGAAAGAATTTCGGCCAGTTTCTGAATTTACTGTCCTCAATATCATCTCTAAACTCAAACCATCTTCACACACCTTCGACCCTCTGCCCGCCCAATTGGTCCAGGAACTCAAACACATCATTGCCCCCATCTGGACCAATATCATCAATTCCTCCCTTGCCACGGGTTGTGTCCCACCATTCCTTCAACTTGGTCAAATCTCTCCCATCCTTAAAAACCCCACCGCTGATCCTAATGACCTGAATAACCTAGGGGCATATTACCAAGCAATAGCGATAATTATCGCTATTGCTTGGTTAGAGACAAAATTTTACCGCTGAGCTGCGGCAATTTTTATCGCAGATAAACCTTGGTATTACCAAGGTTTATCGCAAATGCGATAAAAAACTGCCGCAATGCATGAATATCGCTGAAAAGTCAGCGATATTCATGCATTACCGAGCTAATGCTCTTAGCCATGTTATCCACCTCCCATTGGATAACATGGCTAAGAACTGCTCAGGGCAGGTGTTAGCTTTTGGAGATATTCGCGCTTAGCGCGAATATCTCCAAAAGTTGGTAATAGGAGATAGCGATGTTAGCGACTGTTTCCAGTCGCTAACATCTTGGCACGCCCACTTTGCATATCATTAGTGATAAATATCACTGACATGCAAAGTGGGGCCCAAGATGGTCGCTATCTCCTACTAGCTGTCGCTAACTGGTGTTAGCGACAGCTAGGTAATAGGGAGATAATTTTATCTCCGGTTTCTTGGCTTTTAAAGCCAAAAAAGCGGAGATAAACCCCCTTGATAATATGCCCCTCACGCCCTATCTCTAATCTTCCCTTTCTCTCCAAATCCCTTGAAAAATGTGTACTTTCCCAATTAGACAAACATATCACTTCCTTCAATCTCCTTGATGTTTGCCAGTCTGGTTTACGAAAGGTTGCAGCACAGAAACTGCCATGCTCAGTATCACTGATGACATTCATCGCTCTCTTGACAAAGGTGAATCCTCCCTCCTTATCCTCCTCGACCTCTCTGCGGCATTCGACACTGTCCACCATCCCACCCTTCTCAATACTCTTAAAGACCGCTTTGGGTTTGAGGGCATTATTCACCAATGGTTCTCCTCCTATCTCCAAAACAGATCCCAACAAATTAAACTCAGTCACTGCCTCTCCAAACCTCAACCTGTCTCACTTGGGGTCCCTCAAGGCTCTATCCTTTCTCCTACCCTATTTAATCTATTCATGGAACCACTCACCCTCATCCTTAAACAAACTAATATTAGCTACCACCTCTATGCGGACGACACACAACTTTACTACAAGATCAAATCCCGCCATGACATCCTTCTCCTCAATGATACCTTGAATAAAGTCCAAGCCTGGTTCCATCTGAATCATCTCAAACTAAATCCCCAAAAAACTGAAGTCATTCTTTTCACCCCTAAAAACTGCTCTCTGCCTATCCAACTCTGGATCAATGACATCAATGCACTCAACTGCTCCCTCTCCACTTCTAACTCTGTTAAATCCTTGGGCATCAGCATTGATAAGAATCTTACTCTCATCCCCCACATTAAAAATGCTGCAAAAGGTGCTCTTTTCTCCCTCCTCCACCTTAAAAAAATAAAACCATTAATTCCTGCTGATGACTTCAAAATTGTTGTCCAATCTCTTGTACTTTCCAGACTTGATTATGGTAACGCCACCCTTGCGGGCACCCCTAAAGTCAACCTTACCCCGATCAAATCTGTCCTCAACCTGGCTGCTAGACTCATCTCTGATTGTAAACGATTCAATCATATTTCTCCTATCCTCAAAAACCTTAACTGGCTCCCAATTGAAGGTAGGTCCACCTTCAAGTTGGCATATATAACTCACAAAGCCCTTCACCAGAACACCCCCTCTTACCTCTCTGACAAACTACAGAAAGCTGGGTGCTCCAGGCCCTTGAGAAGCACCAATGCCCTTGTCCTCATCCCCCTGAAACTCAACTGTACAAAGACACAATCACGTGCATTCTCTGGTAATGCCCCTACGATTTGGAACTCACTCCCCGAAGATCTTCGCTGCAACCCCTCCTACCCTCTCTTCAAAAAAAGACTCAAGGTGCTTCTTCTAAACAAATATTGGGCACCTAAGTCCCTATAATGATTCAGTCCTCTTCTCATTCTCCTCAACCCACCCCGTCTCTCTTCTTTTCCCACTGCCTCCCCTCCTTCTCCTTGCACCCTTTTCTCTCCTGTCTCTCAACCCATCCTCATCGCCCTATCTACCCCTAAATTATTCCCTTTAATCAATTTCCTCCTCTAACTGAAATGCTTTATCCCATGCTAATTTTTATTCACTTTGTAACGATGTTCTATTTCGTTCTAGATGTTTATTTGTTATTGGTTCTTGATATGTACTTTTATTATCTGTCTGTAAAGCGCTCTGATACTCCTGGGTCCAGTAGCGCTATATAAAACCTTTTAAATAAATAAATAAAATAAATAAAAATAATACTCCTTTTACTGTACGCACTTTACTTTATGACAAGTATTGCAATTGTGGCAACTCACTTCTCTTGCATGAGAAAGAAGACTGTTCAATAAATACCCCCTTTTATTGAAAACGCCCGTCTCTCTATTTCTCTGCGCTTCTGGTGAAACGAAGCATGCACGATTGACTGAGTGAAATAGCTATCTATTGTTTCCGTGACTCTGGAGATATACTCCTTATTCTGAAGGGAGCAAAGTTGTCATGTTTATGCGGTTGTCAGAAACGAATCCCTTCTTGTCTATTCAGGAAAGTTAACACCTTCTTGTTTACTCGAGAAAGTTTCTAGTGACCTCTGAGCTAGTTGGCATTCATAATTAAGTCTAACATATTCAATAGAGACCTAGTCGACCTCAGTCCTACGTCTAAACTATTGATTATGTTATTCCAATGCGCAGAGCCTATTGGGAATATAGTAACTACACTACAAATGGATTGCCTTGTTCTTAAAGGATTGTACACAAAAGGTCCAATTGGGGGAATGTGTTTCCAGTAAAGGCGCTTTGCCGTGTGGTGTTCCGCAGGGCTTTGCGCTGTCCCCCGGAATGTCAAGTGTTTAATTGTGCTGACGATACCCATTTAACCCTGCGGATTTTCAATTCCTCACCTGCACACTCTAATGTACAGAACATTGTCAGGTTTACTATGAATTGGATGACCACCAATGGATAAGACTGAGGTACTTGCTATCACCACAGGGGGCAACCCCTGGTCCAAATCCTTTTAGCCACAAGAGCTAGGCACCACTCTGATACCCGTGCTAGCTGTGAAGAGCTTAGGCATTAAGCTGGATACTAAGCTAACGCTAAAATACCAGGTGACCGCTGTGGTCGGGAATTGTGTGGGCCTTATAAGGCAACTTCGTAACCTATAACCCTCCTGTCGTTCTCTACTATGCGCACCATAGTCATGTCACGACTCACGACTGGACTACGGCAATGCACTATATATTGGGCTACCTGACAAATTGTCAGGGAAGTTCAAGTGGTCATGAATGATGCAGCAAGATTTATCTTCAAGCTTCCTAGAAGATTACATGCCACACCATTGCTACAACAACAACATTAGCTCCCAATCAAGAAGAGGGCCAGGTTTAAGGGTCTGTGTATCACACACAAAGCCTTGTATGGGATGCCACTTGACTACATCAAAGGCCGTTTGAAGTGTTATGTGCCAGGATGATGCCTCCAATCGTCTGAGGCAAGCCTGTTGTCCTGCCCACTGTTTGACAAAGTTACCTAGGGGGGTCGAGATTTTTCAATTGTGATTCGTCAGCTTTGGAAAAAGCTGCTGGAGAATCTGCATAGGGAAGCCACCTTACTTCCCTTTTGGAAGAAACCAAAGACCTTCTTGTTTATACAGGCTTTTGGACAAGCTAAGCCCTGACCGAGTGGGCACTGGGATGGGTAAACCTAGTTTTGCTCTATGTTCCCTCAAAAGCGCTTAAAGACCGTTGGTGAATTTGCACTATAAAATGGCAGTTAACATAACTTCTGTAAAGAAACCTACCTGGGCTGTGATCAATTTGCATCAGAGTATGGGAATTCAGACTTATTTGTCTACTTACTTTTCATCATGTATGAGGGATACACATTTAAAAGTTAACTTGGGAGTTACACCCATAGGGATGGCATGCTGACATGGACCCAGCAGTGTTCAACTAGTGACTGTAGACTGTGTGGACTTTTGCAAGAAACTCAATTGCTCAAAATCTTTTTGTCTGCCCAGTCCTGCTTACTGCTCAATATATTCTTTTAAAAAACACTTTCCTAATGTAGGGGTGAGATATGCTAGCCAGGCCCTTTTTTAAGTCTATCTGGTGCTTCAATTTCACAATTTTTTTCACTTGATAAAGTTTCTGACTATTGCAGAAGGAATGCTTGCATCAGTAGTTTAAACACTGTTTTTTAAACAATGTGTATTTATTGTTTTACCATGAGGTTTAAACTTCTTTTTTATCTTTTAAGTTTATGGAACTGGTACTTTCCTTGCTACTGCCTGAATACATTATATGGTCGGATATTTATGTTTCTATATTGTACCAACCTAACTTAAGAGTGTAATAGCATTGAGAAGCTTTTGGGAAATACCCCATCCAGCTAACCTTCACCATAGTATGGATATGGGAACAGAATCAAATGCATCTTTTAGGTCAGTAAAACAAATATATAGATTTTGTATTTTTTTAAACAGATTGCTTAGCAAGTATGGCAAGGGTTAATAGGTTAGTCATTGTAGAATGACCCTTATGAAATCCACAGTTGTTAGTTGGGATTATTCCCTGTAATGTTTCCCATTCTTCCAGATCGGTCAACTATTGTGAGGCAAAGACTTTTGCCTCTACATCAGTTAGAGCAATTAACTGATTATTTGAGTGATTATCTGCTGGACTGCTCTGATAGATTGTCGGCACTATGCTTCCTTGCCAGGACTCTGGAACAATGTTCATTGCTAGAACCTCATTATACAAAGGGGTCTGGACTTTGGCATACAAATTAGGATTGACTCGAAATATGGCATTGGGATGTCCATTAGGGCCAGGGCCCCATTTAATCCAATCCGATGCAAAACATTTGTTACTTATTTTTTTACTCAGAGTTTCCATATATAATGCCTGTTCTGGGTTACTCTCTATCAATGCTGATTGTTTGTTACAGTCACCGCAATGTTGACTCTTATCCAGCCTAGTTAACTTAGCAGCACGGGGGCCATACAAGTTGGTAATGATCTTCACCCATACCGTCTCCATAATATTGGTACTATGGGCCCTGTTATAATGTTTTCTACATCAATGATGATCCCCTCAGAATGCGTCAGCATTTTTGATCTTGGTATCATTTAGTAACCTAAACTATAAACCATTTTGATATTGTAATTTCTGCCCGCACTCATTTCAACAGTCGTGCGCAAGGTACACATCTTAGCGCCTTTAGGCCCTAATGCGTGCCTGAGTCTAGCATAGGTTTTGTAAAGGTAAGGAACCCTTGCTGTACAAAATGCTATGCCTAGACATGTTAAAACTCTTTTTTAAATTTGTCTGTGTGCTGCACAGTGCAACATGCATGCAAAGTAGAAAAAGAAAGGAGAAATGAAATAATTTCTCCTATTAACACCTCATTTCAGATGGCATTACATTTTCCCACTAAATCATGTTTACAATGGTTTGTAGATAGGGTTTTGCATCAAAAGTCATGGTTGGGTGCATGGGAATGCCCATGCAACACCAATGTAATGCCTCCTTGGTGCTTACTCATGCAAAGAAATGTTTTGCGCTGCTTTGTGTTACGTGTAAGCATGAGCGGATTTTGCGTATTGGCAATCCGCGGATCTGCGGATTTGCGGATTTGCGGATTGCGACAATACGCAAAATCCGCGGATCCTAGCGTATTTTTTTTTTGCGTGTTCGCACGGGTTTCTGCAAGTTTGCGAGGGTTTTATTGTACAAAACGCTCGCGAACGTGCAGAAACCCGTGCGAACACAATGTGCCTACTCATGGCCAAACGGACAGGGCTTCCATGCGAGTGCACATGCCTCTTGTGTGTATAAAAGGTCAGAGGCAGATCAGAGCAGCGGATGAAGATACAGAGACTCCTGGTCACAGGAACAGCACAGGGATTGTGCTGCACATGCCTCTTGTGTGTATAAAAGGTCAGAGGCCGATCAGAGCAGCAGATGAAGATACAGAGACTCCAGGTCACAGGAACAGCACAGGGATTGTGCTCATGAAAGTCAAGGATGCAAAGGCCTCTATCCAGCATCACAGCTGACTTTCGACGGTAGATGTGGTAAAGAAGGCACATTGCCCAGCCTCGACGACGCTCTCGATTGTTTCTGGGCTGATGAATGAGTCACTGCATTTGAGCTTCAACTAGTTCCAGCGACCATGTGTGTGTTTACAATGGCGCCAGCAAGCTGCCAGCGCCGTTGTAAAATACTTACAAAGTTAGCTTGCACAGGAAGCACTTAGATAAAATAAAGCAGCACCTGCTTCGTTTTATCTAGTGGTTCCTGTGCAAGCTAACTTTGTAACTATTTTACAACGGCGCTGGCAGCTTGCTGGCGCCATTACATGAGTGGGTGGGGGTTCAACTTTTGAACCCGTTACATCCGCGGATTTTTTCGGATTTTTTGGAAAATATGTAAAATACACGGATTGCGTATTCACCAAAAATCCAAAAAATCCGCGGACGTAACGGATTTGCCGCCCATGCTTAGTTACGTGTAGGGTACTCTCCAACTTAAAACAAGTTTTGCGCTGGAAAGTAATATAGTAAAAAAATATTTTGTGCTGATTAGCATTACTTTTGTGACGCTAACCCTGCACAAAATGTCCAAAAATCTATCCCCAAGTGTAGATTGAAGCAACTGGAGATGATTAGGCCGGCCATCGGAAAATGAACTGCAAAAAAGTTTATAATGTCCCACAGGGTGAACAAATGAGTCGTCTTTTTTTTATTGTACTGAATTAAATGTTCAGTGTTGTTATCAGATGATTATCAAACTGTAGGAGAACACATTGTAACCATGTCAATTGAAAATCAATTACATCCACCTTGGCATTCAGCTCTATTGCCATATAAAATGAAAGGCCACCCTTAGTGTACCCTTGATTAATTGAACGCATTGATAGAAGAATACATTCCTTCCGGTCGAGCAATGGAGTATCTTGCTCTCTCCATGTTTCCTGGAGCATCAAAATTTCAAATGATTGTATAAAAGAGATTTAATCTGGGTCAGCCAACAATCGAGGAAGGCCATGAATGTTCCAAGAACAAATCCTCAATTGCTTATTTTTTACGTTATTGTAATACACACTTCAGTTCCCACCACCAGGTGATGTGTTCGATAGGGTTGCCAGTAGCCATGTCCAAATCTTCAGCTAACGTTTTGTTTTTGGTCAGTAATTCACAGGTACAGACTCCTGATAGTGATATTTGTAATTGCAAGCCCTATATTTTTAACTGGGCTCCTAAGGGGCCCAATCGCACCTCTAAGTAGTGGGGTAGATTTCTTACTGCCACCTTTTTTATATTAAACTAAACAGACTCAGCTTTTGGAATTGCTGCTTCCAACATAGAGGAATGTTTTTAGGGAAGGGTTTCTTAATCTCTACCCCACTCTGCGAAGAAATAGCTATACTCAAGAATTTTATTTACTATTTCATTGATAGACCAAGTTGTTATGATAGAGGCCAGTGCAGAATTTGGTCCAACGTGTTTAAATTTAACTGACAAAAGATCCACAAACAAGATAAAAGATAATTCAGGAATAGAAGATATTAATTTCAGAAGTGTTCCCCAATTCAGTATATCATATATATCTCTGGATTCATATTGAGGATAGAATACTATTTTCAAGTCATTGAGAGACTGTTTTTCCAGCTTATGCCCCACTGATAATGTTTTAATGTAGATTCAGTGCCCAAGGGTGAGCTACCTACTGGAGGACTATTCTGATTATCCGTAAGGAGAGGTTTCTTCTGGTTGCCTGCAGAATCAATTCCATGATTCAAAATCAGTCCAGTAATGTGCTTAGTAAGACTGACATATTGGACAGGAGCTGTCCCACTACTCACAAACGTTTACGGTTGACAAACCTCATTGTTCCATGGTAGAACTATTCCATCATTTTTATGGGGACTCGATAGCTTGAGGACCGGGCTTAGAACTTACCTCCATTGTTTGATTTTGGACAGCGAAAACCCAGCCATTGCGGTTAAGGATGTGTCCTGCATGATCTGACCACTCGGTTTAAAAATAGGAAAACAGTGCCGGGGTAACTTCACAGGTTTGGACAATATTTCTGAAACAATCTTTATTTTCTTCTGGGCCTTCCTGGACCTCTCTGTTGCCCTTTTCAATTGAGGTGGCTGACCACTGGAGTCCTACTGGTTGTCTGTAGTATTTGAAAGTTGATTTCCTTCACTGTAAAGATATTCTATTAAGACAAGACTCTTGTCTTGATGCGACCCCAAACTTCTTAGTATCATCTGTTTTCTCTGGTAATCTTCAGAGCAGTTGAAGTGACCTGATGGTTGGTCATTTTGAACATGTACAAGGGTATTGGTTTGGACCTTTTGAGGATTCAAACTTCCATTAACACTTGGGGGCCCATTACGATGTCGGGCGGATCGCCACCGCCACGGTGGCGGTGGCGATCCACCTGACAATCATGCCCGGCCGCCACCAATTTTCCCCCGCCATATTACCATGGCGGGGCGGACCGCGGCAGATGTAAACACCGTCCGCTGATTTTCCGCTCCGGTCGCATTGCGGCCGGGGCGGAAAATGTTTAATATGGTGGCAGTGTCTATTAGACATCGCCAGCCATATTATGATGGGCTTGCAGACATGCCTTTCCGCCATGGGAAGGCATGCGGAGACTCCCTGCGGGGGCCCGTTGCGGGCCCCCTTGGACTCCGGGGGGTGGGGGGGTGCACATGGGGGTACCTATGGTACCCCCCGCATTTCAAAGTGCAACATGGCAAGCACCGCGCGGTACCTGTCATGTTGTGCTTTGTAATGCACAACCTGCATTTTTACCATTGCGGCAGGTGGCGCTTTCAGCACCACCCGCCGCAATGGTAAAAATACAGGGTGCGCCCGCCAGTGTGGCGGGTGCATCCTAATGGCCAAGGCGGGACCACTGCTCCTATGGCGGGCGGTCCAATTTTGCACGGGGATGGCAGGCAGGCAAAGTCCAGCCGCCAACCTAATGGACCCCTAGGGGTGGGCGGAATTTGCAAAATTCACTTTCGCAAATTATCGCGAACATTTTAAAAATCTCCGCAAACACGCGGAAATATCGCGAAGACGCAGAAGTTTTTTCCCCCACCTGTTCGCGATATTTTCTGCATGATCGCGTTGCAAAATGTCTCGCCAACTTGCACCATGCGGTCACCATGTTGTTTTCACTTGTCCCGCCTGCTCGCGATGCTTATTTCCTGTTCGGGGTCTCGAATGACGTATTCGCAAACTCACGCGGGATAGCGTGACCGGCTACCAACAATCCAACATATGAAAACTCGTCGGCGAACGCAGGGACACTAGCGCACGCATGAGAATTCATTTTCAAAGCGCGAGCAAGAAAAAACTTCCGTTTTGCAGCACGTTGCGAAAGTTTTGACATTTTTGCGCTCTCCGCGGAACGTGAAAATATCAAATTATAGCAATTTCTGTGAGCGGAACGAAATTTACCGTCCAGGCCTAATTAAAACTCCCCACACTTACGCCAAAATAGGATGAAACTGTTGGCTCGGTCTTTGGTTGAAAAGCCAACTTCTATACTTCCTCAACCAGGGATCTTACTATAGTTGAAAGTGCAGAAACATCCAAAATATGGGAGCATGTGCACTTTTTCTGCAAAAAGTCGAATACAAAGATGTGTACACACTACCTGGAAAAGAAACATTCAGCAGACTCATTGCAGTGGCTAATATTAGAAGCCAGCCCCAACACGACCAAACAGAACCGCTTTATAAAAGAGCAAAGATGGATACACCGCTCATCATCAGACAACACAGGCCTTAATGGGAAAATCCCATGGAGTACAATGTAGGGCAGAACCCGCTTCTGGCGAGCAAGGGAGTCTAGACCAGCTGGGAGGATTGCTACTATAAACCCTGTTGCCCCAGTTGTAACACTAGGGGAGGGTATTCACATGGGCCACATGATAAAAAAGCCATCATTCTACTAAGAACCTAACGGGTACAGCATACTTAATACTAAGCACATGTCAACAAACAACTTAACAAGCATAGTCCCCTAACAGATATCAAGAACTGAAGAAGGCTAGGCCATACTGTATACAAATATGCTATACCATAGAGACAAATAGAGATGATCACCACGACTACAGCCCAACAACATAGGCGATATTCCCTTGATCGCTCACATGGCATGAATCTTATTTTATATAATAAGGGCTCCACCCACAAGGGCGGACATCTCTTAGACCCAATCTTCTCAAACAGTATCCACGTCAAGTGTTCCGCGGCGGTGCCAGTCATCTGGTCCGGTCATTTTTTAATTAAATTTACCGTCACTAAAAATGAGAACACACCAAATTATAAACCTGATACTAACACACAGAAAAGGGACTGGAAAAAGTTTGACTCTGTTGCTTTTAATAAAATCCTAAGTGATCTTAACCCTGATAATATATTCGCGTCCACGGATATGGATGTGATGGCCAATGCCGCTAATGACTGGCTTTTTGTAGCCATAAATACCTGTCTTCCCACTACCCACAAGAAAGGGATAATTCATAAAGCCCCCGCTCCTTGGTACAATGAGACGCTCTGCGTGCACAAATCTAAATGTAAGAAATTAGAACGTTTATGGAGGAAAGACTATTCCCTTATATATGGTACTGCCTATAAAACAGAGCTGAAATGTTATCATAAGGCGTGCGCTACAACCAGGGCCGCCCACGTCAATAAGACTATCAACGAAGCAATGAACAAATCTAAAACTCTGTTTAACGTGGTGAAGGAGCTTGCTGGTTCACAGACCACGGCAACACCTCCGCAGTTATCCAGCATGAAATGCGATGATCTTGCCCAGTATTTTACTTCCAAAATTTCTAATATACATCAGGTCATTTCTGCTCAAAGCAACCTAAATGTTTCTACGACTTCTCCTCAGACAAGGGAAGAGGCTGTCCATTCATTGGTATCACCTTCGTCTCAACTGTCGTCCTGGCCTGATCTCTGTCCGGAAACTCTCTCAGAGACATTGAGCAGAGTCAAGTCAGGATCTCCGCTAGACCCTTTGCCTGCCCCGATACTACGCTCTCTGAATTCTCCACATCCTTACACTATTTGCAAAATGTTGAACCACTCGCTGGATATTGCAACCGTTCCCAGCTGTTGGAAGCACGCTATGGTCACCCCACTTTTAAAGAAGCCGCTGGCGGATCCTAAGGTAACCGCCAACTACCGTCCTATTTCTCTATTACCGGCATTTTCGTAAATTTTGGAACGACATATACATGTACATCTCTCAAAATTTGTAACAGATAACAGCCTTTTACATCCATCCCAGTCCGGATTCCGCCCTGGCTTCTCTACGGAGATTACCCTATTGGGCGTTACAGACAATCTGCGCTTGCTTTTGGACCGAGGAGAAACAGTTGCGCTGATCCTACTTGATCTCAGCGCAGCTTTTGATACTGTGTTGCACAGTATCCTTCTCAAATCCCTCGCTGCCATCGGTATTGGTAATAAAGCCTTGCACTGGCTCGCATCCTTTCTGTCTGACCGTACTTTTCAAATCTTTTCTAAATCATCCTCGTCTAAGAGCTACTCCTCCCCTCATGGTGTACCCCAGGGATCAATCCTTAGTCCTCTTCTTTTTAATTTATATGTCACACCTTTGGCCTATGTTGCACAATGTTCTGGTTTAAATCTTTATTCTTACGCCGATGATTCACAAATAGTTTTTTCACTATCTCAAATTGATCCCACGGTTCCTTCCCCTTTGCAAACGGGACTCAGCAAAATATCTGGATGGATGAATAGTAACCTACTCAAGGTAAATGGCGGCAAGACTGAGGTCTTGGTCCTTGGTAACAATCCCAACCTCTGCAACCTAAGACATTGGCCTACCAGCATGGGTCCCCTACCAATTCCATCTGAACAAGTGCGAAATTTGGGAGTAACTATCGACAGGGGACTATCCATGAAAGATCAGGTCAACAAAGTCGCAGCCACCTGTTTTACCATCCTACGATGGCTAGGCAAAATCTTCTGGATACTACCCAAAAACACACAGAGATCTGTCGTGAATGCCTTGATAACCTCGAGGCTGGATTACGGCAACGTGCTCTATTTGGGGTCTGCCAAGGCCGTCACACGGCGCCTTCAGCTGGTACAAAATGCCACAGCTCGGCTTCTCTGTGGCTGCCGGAAACGTGACTATATCACAGAACGCCTGAGAGAGCCGCATTGGCTCCGTGTTGAAAATCGTATAAAGTTTAAAGCTTTGAGCTTTATGCACAAGATCAAAATCGGATCAGCTCCCCTCTACCTTCAGGCTCTTGTCAGCCCCTACCTTCCTGTTCGCTTACTTCGTTCTTCATCCCATCATCTTTTCAATGTACCAAAGTTTAAACTTACCAGAATGGGCGGTAGTTCCTTTGCGAATCTAGGACCCAGACTGTGGAACTCACTTCCTCTGGCCATTCGGATGGAAACTGTCATATGCGATTTCGCAGAGCGGTGAAAACCTGGCTTTTCGACCTCTAATTCTTCTGCCTGATGTTGTCAATCTGTCTCTTAGCGCCGGGAAACCCTCATGGGTAGCTGTCGCGCTCAATAAATGTAATTAATAATAATAATAATAATAATAATGGCGAAAAATAGTAGTTAAAGAGCCATTAACTGACATTTTACCTATAATCATGAGGTCGAAGGGAATACCACCCCCTATGACCCTATACCACCCGTGTATAATGCCAATAGAAGGCACTACTGCAGCACAAGACACCACTCTGTCATGGCCGCCCGCTGATTAGCGATTATCACATGACCCTCAAAGTGAGCACCAACATGGCGATAAGCAGCAGAGAAGCCGTAAACAAAACATTTTATTTATTTATCCACAAAACATTTTATTTATTTATCCACAATCATGAAGTCCAAGGGAATAGCAACCCTAGTACCCGACACCACCCGTGGTTAACGCCAAGAGAAGACACTTATGCAGCGCTAGACACCACTCTATCATGGCCGCCCGGTGATAATCACAAATCACATGACCTTCATAGTGAAACGACCCTAATCACATGACCAGGGAGTATACAGATAAGCATGATGGCCCCACTGGGAAATCACCTCCCGGACCAGGCGGCGTGGGATAAGTCATATTGGCGAGCACACGAGGCGCAAACTGTAAGTAAAAGATACAAGCCTGACTGGTAGAAATGTGACTGTTAGTAGTGTGAATAAGGAGACCAGCGGAACTCAGCCTATGGTTTACTACTTAAAAAGGAAGTGCACCCAAGAGAGGGAACTGAGTCCCCAGATTGATAAGGTTTTAGCGATATAACCAAAATAACCGCCACAGACTTACAACCCAGATTGATGGCGCACTGAATAGGGGAACAGAGGGTAATCTTATTTAACCGCATAACCAGGGGCAGGAATAAGCTTGTACAAAGGTACACAAAATTAACTATAGCCACAGTTACTAACACTGAGAGGGGCACAAGCACCACCTAGTTTTACTTTATACACGCTGTGAAACTATCCCTTGAGGGCAGCGGTTTAAACTATATAAGACCGGGATAAAGTTTTAGCGATATAACCAAAATAACCGCCACAGATTTACAACCCAGATTGATGGCGCACTGAATAGGGGAACAGAACGCAATCTTATTTAACCGCTATACACATAACCAGGGGCGGGAAAAAGCCTGCACAAAGGTACACAAAATCAACTATAGCCACAGTTACAAACACTGAGAAGGGCACAAGCACCGCCTAGTTTTACTTTATACATGCAGTGAAACTAGCACTTGAGGGCGGCGGTTTAAACTATATTAGACGGGGATGTGTGACACCCGGAAGACACTGTGATCGATAAACGCACACATGGGATCACATTGAGGACTCGGCCCTTATCCGTGTAAGCCCCAGTTAAAACCGTTACACGACAGGGGACAACACGCACAATACAAATACGACTATCCACAATAAAACCAATGCCGGCTAAAAGACACGATGAGAATACTAACAGCACAGCCAAGAATACAATTTACAGAGGCTCAATTAACATCTCACAAGGAGATGTTAAAACAATAATAGTCTCTTCCAACACCCAGCGAGCCCACAAGACACACGAGGAGTTTAACGTGCAGGTAGTCACTGAAGTAACAATTAGGAACCTGTACAGCTAGTTTGTTCGAAGAGAACCCATACCAACTCAACTTTAATAAGAGGAATAAGACGACACTACTTCCGTTGCTTGACAAATTAATCCTTTTACATACAGCCAAAACTTGATGGAAGCCTAAACTATTGTGCAGACCGCCGGGTACTGCTGATGCCTGGGTTTCTTGCAGAACAGGTGAGTCCAATGCCTCCTTTATACCACTAATTGCTATGCTTCAATATCCACAGGGGCTTGCAAAACACAACTTGCTCACTGAGGATATCTAGCCAATATGTTTTTAACCACCTTTTTAGCACTGAACACGCTAGCTGCACTTAATTAAGCGTGCTCTGGAGAAATGTATGAAGTCACAATTTCCGTGGTCTGGAAACCTATACCTGTTTTTTCTCACCACTACAGGGAGATCCAGCCCATCACAGACTCATGAACAAATTAGCACTTTTCTTCTTGTGATACCTAAACTAGCCTACCGGACACTTTTTGAGGTCCTCTAGTGTAGACACTTTCAAATTAATAGTTTTTAAGGTCCTGAGGAATCGCTAGTGAATTAACACAGATGCAAGAAACATGTTGACCACTATAAATACTAACCAGCACTGAAAGAACATAAAATTACGTCAAGTGCATGTTATCACACATTTTAATTAAGTCAGGAGACCCCCAGAATAAATAGATTTTATTATATGTACTCCCAGCCTTATTTTAACTCACTACCAAGTTTACACACCCCTGGCCCCACACCCGCACTTCACCAAACGGCTGTTGGATAAAAGATCTCCGGTAAAGAGCCCCTCTTTGAGGTGAGCCCATTGGGTATTGCACCGCCGACCCAACCAGGAGCAACCCAGATGATGAAGCATGACACCTGCAAGGGTGTGTGAGGGCATTACATCCACCAAAATGGATGCCCAACTGTGATCTTGTTAAGACCAGTGGCACCACATAGTGTGACTCAAACCTTTATCCTTCTGAGCAACGGCACAGCTCCTTTTTGTTTTGACGCTTTGGGGTACTTGCTGTAGCTGGACCTCCTACCCCTGTGGATTGGAACTCGCCCCCCCCATCCTCGCTCCCCCTTGTTGAATATATATACAGCGAAAACCCAGCCATTGCGGTTAAGGATGTGTCCTGCTGTTGCATGATCTGACCACTCGGTTTAAAAATAGGAAAACAGTCCCTGGGTAACTTCACAGGTTTGGACAATATTTCTGAAACAATCTTTATTTTCTTCTGGGCCTTCCTGAACCTCTCTGTTGCCCTTTTGGATTGAGGTGGCTGACCACTGGAGTCCTACTGGTTGTCTGTAGTATTTGAAACTTGATTTCCTTCACTGTAAAGTTATTCTATTAAGACAAGACTCTTGTCTTGATGCGACCCCAAAGCTTATTCTAACTTCTTAGTGTCATCTGTTTTCTCTGGTAATCTTCAACAGAACAGTTTGAGTGACCTGATGGTTGGTCATTTTGAACATGTACAAGGGTATTGGTTTGGACTTTTTGAGGATTCAAACTTCCATGAACACTAGGGGTGGGCGGAAATTATCGCGAAAATGTCAAAAATGTCCGCAAACACGTGGAAATATCGCGAAGACGCGGACGTTTTTTTCCCCCGCCTGTTCGCGATATTTTCTGCGTGATTGCATTGAAAAATGTCTCGCCAACTTGCACTATGCGGTCGCCATCTTGTTTTCACTTGTCCTGCCCACTCGCGATGCTTATTTCCTGTTCGGGGTCTTGAATGACGTGTTCTCGATCGCAAACTCACGTGGGATAGCGCAACTGGCTACCAACAATCCAACATAGGAAAACTCGTCGGCGAACGCAGAGATGCTAGCGTGCCCACGAGAATGAATTTTTAAAGCGCGAGCAAGAAAAAACTTCTGTTTTGCAGCAGATTGCGAAAGTTTTGACATTTTGGCACTGTCTGCGGAACACGAAAATATCAAATTATAGCAATTTCCGCGAGCGGAACGAAATTTACCGTCCAGGCATAATTAAAACTCCCCACACTTACGCCAAAATAGGATGAAACTATTGGCTCGGTCTTTGGTTGAAAAGCCAACTTCTTTACTTCCTCAACCAGGGATCTTACCATAGTTGGAAGTGCAGAAACATCCAAAATATGGGAGCATGTGCACTTTATTAATTGGTTGTTACATCTAATTGAGTTCTTACCAACAGTTTAGTTAAATTGTGTAGTTTCAAATTTATCTCAGCAATGTACAAGGCTATCATATTTAATTGCTCCTCCTGAATATCTAATTTAAGAGAGTGGAAATGTATCACTGTTGTTATTGCTTCTGTTGACCACAGTAAATGTTGTCATACATCATTGTCAGCTGATCTTTGATATTTGGGTGATCTTGCATCCATCAAATGATGTATATCATACTGATCTAAAAACGAGAGAACAGCAGAGTTGAATGATTTGTCCATTTGGATTGCTGTTGTTGGGCCTTGGCTTGACTCCATAAGGTTAATTTTTAGGTGTTCACATTGGTTGTAAATCACATATTTTACAGCTCTCTATAGAAACAGGACTAAAAGGATCCTTACTGGTTTTATCTTTTAATGCTTGATCTATCATCTTGCCTCAGATCAGTTTTTCATGGTAAATGAAATTGCTTTGGAGGTGCCATCTTCAGCATCTGCTTCCTAGGCACTTCTTAGTTCTCTAGACTAGTGACCCCTTACCCTGCTCCAGGGCGGGCGCTCCACACACTGCGCGGACCCCCGTGAGTGTGCCCAAGGTCCCCCAAGGTCCCCCACTACTGCCGCGAGTTTGCCGCTGCTCCTGCAGCTGAGGATTATTCGCTTTGGTATTGTGCTGTGCCTGTTTTTACTGTTCTACTTTTTCTGCTGCCTGTGACTGTTTATTTTTTGTTGTATTTTACTGCCCCCTCGCCTCCGTTTTCCTGGTTTTCACCCCCCCGCTCCCCGCCGCTGCTCCCCTGCGGCCCGCCCCTTTCTTTTTTGTATCCCATCCCCATTCGCCGCCCCGCTCCCGGCTCCCAACTGCTCCTCCCTCCCACTTGGCCATTTATGGTGGAGTCCACGTAGTGGTGGGCTGTGACCCCTGACCCTGTTCCAGGGGCGGTCGCTCCAAACACTGCACGGACCCCCGTGAGTGTGCCCAAGGTCCCCCAAGGTCCCCCGCTACTGCAGCGAGTTCGCCGCTGCCCCGCAGCTGAGGATTCTGGGTCTGGTAGTCCGGGTCTGTTCTGCCCGTTATTCGCCGCTGCTCCTGCAGCTGCGGATTATTCGCTTTGGTATTGTGCTCTGCCTGTTTTTACTGTTCTACTTTTTCTGCTGCCTGTGACTGTTTATCTTTCGTTGTTTTTTACTGCCCCCTCGCCTCCGTTTTCCCGCTCTCCCACCCCCGCTTGCCGCTTCCCGCCGCTGCTCCCCTGCGGGCCCGCCCCTTTCTTTTTTGTATCCCCTCCCCATTCGCCGCCCCGCTTCTGCCTCCCAGCTGCTCCTCCCTCCCTCTTGGCCATTTATGGCGGAGTCCATGCGTACGCGTAGCGAGCACGCGTAGCGAGCACGCCCAGCGGGCGCGCCAATTACATGCCGAAGGGCACCAAAGGCAAGCCCGTCTACGCTCGTCCACGCCTGGACTGTGCCCAGCGCCATGACCCCTGGCCCCGACGTTGCAAGCCCACGCGACGGACTTACGACGCATCCACCCTCCACAAACTCAACACCGGCCGAAACCCCGCCTGCTACCAAGCCAACCCGAAAGGCACCCACGGACCCTTCACCTGCCAAGCTTGCCAATTCACCTGCCTCCGGACCTGCACCGCACCCGCCAGGACAGGCACCAGCAACAATCACCTCAAGTACATCCTGCTCAACACCCGTTCCGTCCACAGACACGCCGTCGAACTCTGGAACCTCCTCGACACAACAGCACCGGACGTCGCCTTCCTCACGGAAACCTGGATGAACGCCTCCTCAGCCCCCGACATCGCCATAGCCATCCCGGATGGCTACAAGATCACCCAGAAGGACCGCGTCAACCAGACCGGAGGAGGCATCGCCATCGTCCACAAAAACACCATCCGATTCACGACCAACTCTGACGACACCTTCACCGCCGCCGAGCACCTTCACTGCCTGATACACACCGACCCCAAGACTACCCTCAGAGGCACTCTCATCTACAGACCACCGGGACCACGCACACAATTCAGCGAAGCCATCGCAGACTTCGTCAGCCAGCACGCCCTCACCTCCTCAGACTACATCCTCCTAGGGGACCTCAACTTCCACCTGGAGAACAACAATGACAGCAACACCACCACCCTGCTGTACAACCTCGCCAACCTCGGACTCAAGCAACTGGTGGACACCCCCACCCACTACGCCGGCCACACGCTAGACCCCATCTTCTCCTCCAGTAAGCACATCTCCTTCAACCACTCCACCGGACTTCACTGGACAGATCACAGCTGCGTCCACTTCAACTTCAGGAGAACCACGACCCAACACCACCCGCAACAGGTTCCCCGCAGAAGCTGGACCAAGATCACCACCGACCAACCAACTCACCACCTCCCTCAGCCAGCACACTCCCACCAACACGAGGGACCCCAACGAAGCAGCCCGCAACCTCACTCAGTGGCTCACCAACTGCGCTGATGAACTCGCACCATTGAAGAACCCTCTCAGCAGATCCGACAGCAAGAAAACCTTGTGGTTCACCAACGACCTCAAAAACTCCAAGAAGACCTGCCGCACCCTCGAGAAAGCCTGGCGCCACGACCAGACAACAGAAAACATGACAGCCCTCAAAAACGCCACCCGCAAACACCACCAGCTGATCCGCACCACTAAAAGGACAACATTCAAAGAACGACTGGACAACAACACCCACAACAGCAAGGAACTCTTCTGCATCGTTAAAGAGCTCTCCAACCCCAGTGCCTGCAACAACGACATCACACCCTCGCAAGACCTCTGCGACTCTCTCGCCTCGTTCTTTCACCGCAAGATCGCCGACATACACAACAGCTTCGGCGCACAGACCATGCACCCAACCACCGAACCAGTGCCCCCCACCACCACCCTCTGCACGTGGACCCCAGTCAGCGATGAACACCATCCCCTCGGCCTGGGCACCGCCCCCAAACCAACGGACCATGCTCGCAACCTGGGCTTCATCCTGGACTCCTCCCTCACGATGACCAAGCAAGCCAACGTCGTCTCGTCATCCTGGCTCAACACCCGGCGCATTCTCCGAAAGATCTTCCGGTGGATCCCCACCGAAACCAGGAAGATGGTCACCCAGGCGGCTTTGTTGAAGGGGTATCACTGTTAAATCAGAAGATACATTAGTGGGGAATAAGAATGAACTACAGTACTCTGGGTCAACATGAATTTGAGCCTTAACTAACTTAACTTGATTGGAGCAGCCATTGTTATGCATGTTTCTTAGCCAGTTGGCTGTGTTAAATAATCACCCAGGTCAGCACCCTGAAGTTGCATAAAATTGCGTGCTGCTACTGTTGATGGACATAAAACTGCTGGGGCTGATATAGGTAATGTCAGACCATCTTCACATTGGGCTTTATCTGCCTGTTTAAAATAATCCATAATATAGGACTGGGAGGGCTGGATCCAGGTATTGTTTGGAATTTTAATTGGCTGGAAAGAGATTTCCTCACCAGGATCTTTTATTGCCATTGCAACTAACTGGAGTTGTGGATCTTGAAAATCCCCCTCTTTAGAGATTACTGTGACCTCCTGGGCTTTCATAGTCTTTTTTGTGATAGTAAGGTCCCTCTTTTTTTTTTGAAAATATCTTTATTATTCACATCAATTCACCATAACAGATATAATAGAGTACCATATGTTATCAAGTCGTATTCCCTGCAGTGGTGATCAGGACACTATATAATCATCATTTCCACTTTTCCATTTTCAAAAACATCCCAACTCTATAACTTTCCATCCCCCTCCCTCCCCAGCACTGACAGTTCTATTAAAATAGACCATTATAGGCAGTAGTTCGGTTGTAACAATCATTTCGATCTAGTAATGAGGTCCTCTTCATTCTCCTGGTATATGTAATCAAAACATTATATAATTCTAGCATGGTCTACATCTCAGTCTAGACGGGAGGCTACTGTCATGCAGTAGATGTACGCCATCCAACAAACAGGTCATCCTATTGCAGGCCACATCCTCCCTCCATTGTCATGTGTAGTCGCATCCCTTATCATCGTGTTCTTTAAGACCCATCTCAAATTCCGTTAACAACTGGTTCCATTCCAGTGAGATGGGATGTTTACAGAGTCCCCTGCGCTCTTCCCTATGCAGTTCCTGTCCCTCTGCTCTACCCCACCGTATCACTTCCCTGCCTCAGTTTTGCATGCCTGGTGGTCTAGTGGACTTCCAATTCATGGCTATTGCCCTTTTCGCCAGCAACAGCGCTAACTCCACAAACCTAGTAGCCACACGCCTTTTCTTCTCCTTGTGGCCTATCCCTAGCATGCCAAACAATGCCGACGTGTATGGTCTACCCGGTGCTAATTCGCTCAGTATGTGGTGAATTGTTCCCCAATAAGTACCTAGTTTGGAGCAGTCCCTAAACATATGCAGGAATCCCGCATTTTCGTGCTGACATCTGGGGCATGTACCAGCTGCAACAGGGAACATCTTCCGCAACCTGTGAGTAGTCAGGTATGCCCTGTGGACTATTATGAGCTGTATAAACTTGAATTTGGGTTTGCGAGATACTTTCTTTGGCAACTGTAGCACCCTATTCCATTCCTTATCACGAAGGGCTCTCCCCGCGTCATCCTCCCAACGCACTCTAAGGGGTTCCAGCGAAGTATTTCTGCTGACTCTGATGCCATGAGACAGCCATTTTGTTAGGTGGCTACCCATTCCCATTAGGTACATCATATTAGTGTCCGGTTCCAGTCCGCCTCCTGCCCACTGCGTGGTTATATAATGTGTGACTTGTGCGTGCATTATAAACAGTGTCGTTGGCGCTTGGTGCAGTCTGAGAAAGTCTGCGTTTGTCATGAGTCTACCATCCGAGAAGAAGTCCCCGACCTGCATAACTCCGGCCGCGGTCCAAGGACGTAGCTTCCGTTCCGTCAGCAAGCCCGTTCCCAGCGGGATACCCAACAATGGAATTGAGGGTGCATAGGATGTATGTCTGATCGTGTAACCTACGGCCTTTTTCCAATGTGCGAGCGCCTGTCTAAGTAGTGGTGGTGCCAATTCAGGTATCCTGACCCTCGGGAGCAACAACCGATGTATGTCCCCCCGCTGTCTGTCGGCTTCTGTCATATCTAATTCTTGGAGGTTGCGACCCGCCAGCCAGTACGCCAGCCATTGTAGTTGACACGCATACCCATATGCTATTAGGTCTGGCACCGCCAAACCGCCCCTATCTGTAGGAAGTTGCAGTTTTGCCAAGCTTATACGCCTTCTGTCTGTTCCCCACACCAGTTCCGTCAGTAACGTGTTTAGTGACTTGAAAAAGGGGGCAGGCACCAGGATAGGCAAGTTTGTGAAGAAATAGAGCAGTCTTGGCAGGACCACCATCTTGGAGATGGCGACTCTGCCCGCCACAGACAAGGGTAGGGTGGTACAGAAGCGCACCTGAGATTTCAGGGCATGTAGGGCCTTTCCCAAATTGCCCTCCAACATGTCTTTTGGTCGGCGATATATCTGGATGCCTAAGTATTTGAAGATCACGGGCGCTATTTGGAACCGGTATAGTTCAAACGGGACGTGTGTCTCGTCCAGTGTTCTGTGGAATCCGAACCCATACGATTTTGTTTCATTTATCGTAAGGCCCGAGAGCCCGTGGAAGGCAGGACAGACCTGCCGGTAATGGGTGCATTGGCCTGCTGATATCATTTAAGAACAGCAGTGTGTCATCCGCATACGCTGAGATGACATGATGGGTCGCAAGTCTGGCGATCCCAACAGTGGCTGCAAGGTTCCGCATTTTTATCGTTAGGGGTTCCAGTGCAAGTATAAATAGTAGGGGCGACAGCGGGCATCCCTGTCTCGTGCCCTTCTCTATCTTGAATGGGCCTGAGATACATTTATTGGTGCGGACTCGTGCTGTGGGTCTCCGATATAGTAGGGACACCCAAGCTATAAATTCCGGAGGGATCCCAAACCTGGCCATCACCGCGAACATATAGTCCCATTTGAGGGAATCAAAGGCCTGCCTGAGGTCCTTCCCCGCGGCATTAGGTGCCATGAGCTGGCTTAGCCTCCTCAGGTTCAGGGCGGTGCTTCTGCCCGGTACAAAGCCGCACTGGTCAGGGTGTATCATGTCAGGGATGCATTGGGATAGTCTTGTGGCTAGGAGCTTACTAAGAATTTTAAAATCTGTATTGAGCAACGACAGGGGTCTGTAATTTTCCAGTTGTAGGGCGTCTCTCCCGGGTTTAAGGAGGGACACTATCATAGCTTGCAATGTCGTGCCCAGTAGTGAATCACCTTCTAGTGCCTCCCTGTAAAGTGTGTGTAGTTGGGGGGGTCAGCAGGTCTATGTGTGTCAGATAAAATTCTGCCGGTAAGCCATCTGTCCCGGCGCCTTGTTCCTAGGGAGAGCCTTAATTGCCTGTCTCACTTCAATTAAGGTAATGGGCTTTGAAAGTTCTGTTCTTTGTGTCACGCTCAATTGGGGAATACATATGTCAGAGAAGAAGGACTTTAAGTCCTGGTCTGAGAGTGGTTCGTGCGGGCCGTACAATTCAGAGTAATAGTGTTGAAACGCTGTGTTGATCTCTAGTTGGTCCTGTGTTAACACCCCTGCATTATCTCGCACTTCCATTATAGGAGCGCTCGCCGGCTCGTTGCGTGTTAGGCGTGCCAACAGCGAGCCCGCTCTATCGGCTTGTGAATGTTGTCTGGTGGTATATTCCCCATAGTCGACCACTCTCAATTCCTCCAATAGTTCTGCATAATGTATATGGGCCTCTTGGAGTTGCGTGAGAGCGCCGTCCGTGCCAACGGCTTCGCTTTTGAGCAGCGCCAGGCTGTCCTCCACCGTCTTCAGTTTTTCTAGTATAATATGTTTAACTCCCACTTTCGTACCCATCGCCACTCCATGGATGGTCGCCTTAAAGGCGTCCCATTCGATCTGCCTGGAGCTGGCCGTGCCCTCGTTCTCAGTAAAGTAGTTGGAGCTTGCGTCCAGTAATGTTGACCTAATAACTGGGTCCTCCAATAATCCCGGGGAGAGTCTCCATGTCGGGATCGGGGTGGGCAGTCTCCCCCAGTGTAGTGTCAGCTACACTGGGTTGTGATCCGACAGTGTCTTACCCATGTGCTGTACTGAGATAATCGACGCCAGTAGGGTCTTGGAACATAGTTTTCTATCAATTCTAGTGTGCAACTTGTGTGGTGGAGAGTAGAAAGTATATTCCCTATGGGTCGTGTGAAGCACTCTCCAGGCGTCAATCAGTTCCCAGCCACCCACCCAACGTGCTAATGCTAGTGCCTGTTTACTGCTCTCTGTACTGTGAAGTGGTGGGTGTGACCTATCCAATGCTAGGTCTAATACCACATTGCAATCGCCCCCAAGTATCCATTCATACCTCACCCAATCTGACAACACCCTGCCGATGTCTGTAAAACTTTGACTGGTCTGTATTGGGGGCGTAGACACTGCCCAACACTATGCAACTGCCATTGAGCAATCCCTTTGTGAACACATACCTGCCTTCGTTATTCACTTGTGTGTCTAGTGGTTTGAAAGGAACTGTGTTTCTAACTCCCTCGGGAAAATGCAGAAAAAGTTATGGCAAAGAGTTGTCCCTTCTACTTCCTTAAAAGCTTTGCGCCCTCTGCCCCATTCAGGTGCGTTTCTTGGAGATACGTCACATGTATCTGTCTCCTGTTTAGCTGTGCCAGTACCCTGTGTCTCTTGTGTACCGAGCCCATGCCTCTCACTTTCCAAGTGCAGACCTTGTAATGGTTAGGAGACGTCATTACTCTGAGTAGTCTCAATCCTGGACCATGCCTCTGACCCCATAAAAATTGACCTCAAGTTAGATATCTTCAGTGCTTCGTGTAAGAAAACTACCCCAACTGTACGGCCCCTCCCCCCAAAACAGAGAGGACCAAACCAAAACACCCAACATGGGTATAAACAGATCTCTATCTTGCCTGCGCCTGTGGGGTGTGTGTCCAGCCGGACACTCTCAGCAGGTATCAACTAAGAGTCACGTACGTATGGCCCCCTTCAAGAACAAGCATCTTAGGCCCTATTCCCATCCCCGCTGTGGCCAAGTATTGCAGTTTCTACATTACCAATCCTCTATCATCAGTTCAATGTTCACATGTCTGCTGCCATCTGTGCCGTGATGTGTGGGAATAACTGCAGACTGCCTTCCGCCTCCGACACCGTGGTTCGGGAACTGGTCGGACTGGTGGATATCGCCCCATTAGCTGCATCATGCTTCGCAAGAGCGTCAGTTGTCAGCAGCGCCGCTGCCATCGAGTCATGGCCCGTCGCCGTGTCGTTACCTGCCGTCTCCTCGGATGGCTTGTTCTGTGGGGCTTCCTCCATCGGTGTCCTTGGGCGTTTTTGTGACAAGTCCTGGTCAGCGGAGTCCTGCGTTTCCGGTACCGTGTCACTATTTCGCGGTGACGGAGGCGGTGTGAGCGTCACCTCCATCCATTCAGAGGCCTCCTCTGGAGTATCGAAGAAATACGTTTTGCGGTCATGGATGACTCTGAGGCGAGCCGGGAAGAAGAGAGCGTATTTCACATTACGATCCCTGAGGGCGCGCTTCACTCCCCATAAGGACGCCCTGGCTCTTTGCACAGCTTGTGTGAAGTTCGGGTATATGGAGATCATTCTGTTTTCGTATTTTATCGGCCCTTTGTCTCTCGCGGCCCTGAGGACTGTGTCTCTGTCTTTGAAGTGGAGAAGGCGCGCTATCAAGGGCCGCGGCGGAGCTCCCGGTTTCGGTGGTTTAGGGGGCACCCTGTGTGCCCTTTCAACACTGTACATCTGAGTAAGCTCCGCCGGATCCACAACAGTCCTCAGCCATTCCTCCACAAAGTGGGTTGGGTTTGTCCCCTCTCTCCGTTCCGGCACCCCCAAAATGCGTATGTTGTTGCGGCGCGAGCGCCCTTCGTCATCATCCACTCTGTCCCTCAAGTACCGCATCTGCTTCTCCAAATTTTCCAGCCGCGTGGAATGCTCCGTCTGTTGGGGTATTAGGTCTGCGATGGCTAACTTGTGCTCAGAGACCTTCTCGGCTAATTTCTCATGATCGTCTTTCAGCAGCGACAGCCCCGTTGCCATAGAGTCAATTTGTGTCTCAAGGGCTTCCCTAGAGGCCCTAATTTCCGTTAGGATTAGGTCCAGTTTGGCATCCTGCACTGCTACTCCTGTTGGTGGAACCACGTCCTCATTGGTGGAGGTCAACTGATCCTCCGAGCCTGCCGTATGCGCTCCTTGCTGGGGGATTCTGTTCCGCCCCATCGTTAGCTCTAGTCGGTGTATTCTGTAGTTCAGCAGTTCACGGTGTGCAGTGTCCTCAGGACGGGCCCGTAGTCTCTGCAATGGTTGGACTGTTGCAGCTAACCCAAACTGATCAATCTGATCTTTAAAGGGGTGTCCCTCAGGCCCTCTCTGCGGAAGTGTGGAGGCCTTTGCTTGGTCTGGCATCCGGGCTGGGGTCCTCTAGTCCCCTATGGAGGTGGGAGAGGAGGGGGGGGTAAAGCGCCCCACAGTGGATTGTGCCCTTCGGGTGCGGGCGACCCCCGCTAATGTCGGCGGCCGACTGTGACTCAGCTCCTCGCCGTGAACTGCGGCAAAGATGCGGCCCCGAACCTGTGTTCAGGTAGGGACCGGCGCTCTGGTCTTCCCCCACATATGCCACCAGATAAGTGCTGCACACCGGGGGTTCCGGCCACCTCAGCTTGTGTGCTCCACCTCCTGCCTACAGCCCCTCACTTCCGGGCCATTGGTCCCGTCACTGTGGGCCAGGGATTTCAGGCGTATGGCAGGCCTCACCTCCCGTTGAAATCGGGCGCCCAATTTCCTGTCTCTCTCGCTCACCAACCGCGATGTCCACTAAGTCTCTCCATGGGGGCAGTTCCTCTCCTGCGCCTGTGCGACCAGCCGAGCGCGTGAGGATGCGGAACCCCGTGGTTGTTGGCAGCCGATGTCGGCGGTCCCGGAGCTCCCCCTCCGATCGGTCTCCAAACTCCCCTTCCGCGGACACCAGGAACAATCAGGCTTAATATAATGTATCAGCACTAGTTATTGTTATTGTTACAGGTATTTATATTCTTATAGGCCAGTGCCACCTCCTTAGCCTCCAACGTAGCTCAAACACATCAGAGGAGGCACAAGCACACAGGCAAATATCAAGGGGCCTCAAATTGAATCCCTGCATACCTTAGACCTTGACCCTCGATCAAAGAAATTGCACCAGTAGGGTGGAATTTCTCTCTCTGAGGCATATGCATGTTAAACTGATGCCGCCTACCTGCACAAATTGTTGGCACAGATCGCTTTACAGAGGGCACACGCACACCGGTGTCGAGAATAGGAAGGCCAGGATCGACGTTAGTTGTAGGTGTCATTTATCTGCTAATGCCTAATTCCTTTATCTGCATGTAAAAAAAAAGGCAAAGCTTATTCAAATGCATGACGCGATGGTCCCCAAAGAATGGGGCAAGCCGCAACAGCCTAATGCAGGCCATTCATAGCACTGCCAAAGGGGACTGGCTTAGTGCCAAAAACACAAGAGTGCAGAAAAACAAGACAAATAGCACTCACCGTCCTTTTCCTTGCCTCTTGTAGGAGATGGCTATCAGGTTCAGGCAATGGCTTCCAGGCTCTAGCAGCGAGCAGCTTGACGCGGCATCACCATGTGGGCAGAAAAGTGTTGCCCCACTGCTTTTTCGCAGTGTGAGAAGCAGAAGAAGGGTTTTGTTGGGGCAGGCTGATGGGCGGGTCGGGAAGGAGTGGTTAGCTCATTGTTGTGGGCGCTGACTGTTTGGTCGGACAAATCAGTCATGCACACTCTTCCTTTTCTCCATGTAGGCTGCATGCCACCTGCATGGAGAAAACAGCCTCCCTGTAGACTCCTGTGTGGTCGACATCCCAGCCAATCACAACATTGCCATTGCAGCGTTGTGATTGGCTTAGGGGAGGGATGGAATCTGCCTGCAGCTGCTGCCTGAGAGGACGTCACAGGACCGGACTACCGAAGGTACGTTTTTTTCTTCCTATTTAAAAATGAACCCCCCGCACGTCTCCCGCCCCCCGCGAGTTGAGCCAGCTGCGACTACAAGCAGCGGCAATCAACAAACTTTTTTACGTCATACGTTCCCTGACGCGGGAACTGCAAGTCCGGTCTCCTAGCTGTCCGGTCATGCCATTTATGTATAAATAGTATGGAGTGAAGTCCTTGGCTTAAGGCCACATTGTATGCCGGAGAGTCTTTGGGGGGTGCCGGCTGACTGCTGTCTAAATAATTTTTGCAGAGTGTGTTTCCCATTGTGAGTGATGAGTGTGGAGTGTGTGGGGTGTTGAAGTGCAAGCGCTAACCTGGCCTGTGGCACAGGGACAGTTCAGACAAGCCAGACAGATGGGTGGGGTCTCGCTCTATTCTATGAACGGACAACAGAGTGGGTAAATGAACACTATTGTATGCTTCTCAGCCACTCTCCAGTTCTTATGGTAGGAAAGGGAGACATTCGTCAGGCAAAACAGACAGGTCACTTAATTCAGGTTCACCCAAGCGTTCATCAGTTGGAATGAGAAAGGTCTCTGGGTGCTAATAACTGGTGTCCCATGAGATGAAGAAAAGGTGACAGGAAAGTGTTTTAGAAGAAAGATTGATAATTCCGACCCCCTGCAATCTTCCATTATCCCGTACTTGGGTGAAAGGTGCGGCTGGGCGGAATTATTTTGAGAAGACTCAGGCAATCACGTAAACAGTGCAAGATGGTGAACCCTGCATCCAGTGCAGACAAACACATGAAACATAAAAAAATATTCTGGCAGCACTGTCAGAGAGTCTGGTCTGTGTACATGTAACTATGTGCAGTGTGTTTTCAATGAACATCAGGAACGGGACGCAAAGGGGGCTATTTTTCAATACAGGGCAAATCTTAAGAAGTTAGCCAGTCAGTCCATAATAAATGGACAATGATATAAAAGGACGTGTGATATGGTGGCAGTAACTATTAGAAGGGAGCTTATTATATTGTCAGACAGTCAGCAGCTTCAAATGTCAGTCATGTAGCGTCGCAATAACTCAGGAGAAATCTTTTCCGGCACATGCTAACAATACTCTCCAACCCTAACTATACTTTGCCACAATATATGAGAGGCATCTAACAATACACGAATAGAAAAATGCAAGGAACCCAACAATAACAGACAACAAGACAACTGATACTCCCTCTTCTCTGTGCCTAAGAAACTCCCTAGGCACAGTTGGAGACCACCTCTAGTGTCCAGTAGGAGGCAGCGCTCCACTGGGTACCCAGGTCCAGTGGCGCTGAGATGAGTTGGCTGGACTCAGACCTGAGTTCATGGACCCTAAGAACTGGCGCCCTGAGAAACTGTTGCAACCTCAAGAGGAGCCACCCAACCAGCCACAGCCTCCACAATATCGTTCCAGCACAATTAGGAAGTGCAATAACCTGGGGAGAAAAACTGCCACAGCTCTAAAATGAGGGGCTAACTGCTACAACCCAACCTGGAGTACTTAAAACCCCCAATCAAGACTTACCGGTGTCTGTTGAGTCTGGCAAAGCATACCGACCTCTGCTCCAGTCAATGGGAAATAGATGTGAAAGTCCTCCACTCCCATCGGCTGGGGACACTCTGCTAGCAAGACAGGGGGTGTTGCCCTTCTTGGTACGTCATCAGCTAGGTGCTGCCAGGCACCAGAGAGTCACTGCGTGCAGGGAACTTGCAGATGGACGCCGTCACCCGCCAGGTGGGGAGGGTATCCGGACCAGGAACTAAACGTAGAGCAAAATTGCACATGTAAAAATTCAGGCAGAGATCGGCAGCATTGGCAGAGGTCAAGAGGCACGCACTGAACATGAGGAGAAAGCCTGTCGTGCATGTTAGTGAACGCTGACGTTCGACAGGAGTACAGTCTTCATTCGAATGATGACAGGCTGTGAAATAAATTAGGAGAGCCACGAAGAGGGCACAGAAGAAAGTGATAAGCACGGCCGCTACAATAGCCATTGGCACATCCCACAAGGTGTGGAAACATACGATATATATGTCGCCAGTGCACAGGCAATTGAGCCCAGGCATCAGAAGAGGGAAGGCAGATGGAGAGGGAGAGTGAAGCGCAGAGGAGAACTGTTAACTGAGGGTCACACAAATGTGCTGAGAGAGAGCGACAAAAGAGCAGGAACCAGAGACAAGACAAAGTCAAATTATGGGCAGGCAGTCCCCCAGCATCCAAGGGAGGCAGAGCAGAGAGAAAGACAAATGTAAAAGTTATCAAACCTCAGGTCTCCGAACTCCGGTGGAAGCTGGAGTCCAGCAGCCAGTCCATGAAATCGTCAGTGGTCTGGAAGCCGCATTCTCCATCAAATGTAGAAGCTGAAATAGAAATAATAAATGATTCCACAAATATGACTCTCTGTCAGCACATAAGATAGCAAGGTGTATTGGAGACCAATAAACAGCAAATTAATTTGCAGTACAGAGACATCAGCAAAGCCACTGAATGTCCAAAGAGGTGACGGGTCTGACAGTTTATATAGGCCAACATCACAAAGGATGTAGCATCATAACATACGTAGCACAAATTAAGCATAGTTCAATTGACCAATTAGCAAGGGTATGAACAGTCATATACCATGTAAGGTCCGAACTATACTGTTGCTGACCACGTGACCCAAGTGGGCAGCTACTGGGACTTTCCACTTTAATGTAAGATATAAGTCTGGTACTTTTCCAGTTAATAATTGCAACATAATAGTGATGACCGGAAACATATTGCAAAATGGAATATGCTGAAATGTACGTGTACGTGCCTAAGCCAGCATCTTCCCTTGTGCCATGTATTTTGTTTCCGAGTAAGCCTTCCGTTACTAAAGCTGTTTCTCTGAAGCTAGGAAAGGTGCAAGCATTCGTGCAATGTTTATTATGTCAACTTAACAGGGCCTAGAAGCTTACTGCATTTGGTATCATAAAGACAATGGCTTCTACAATATCATCAATCTTCTCCTCTAGTACTTCGCATTTCTCTCGAATCCCCTTCTGATTCTATTACAAACTTCTCAAAAATACCTTGCCTCAAGTTCAAAAGCATCCTTTCCATAGGGTTTTCACCTCCAACAGCTCCAACACCATGTAAACTCTCATCGCTGTTATCCCCATGTTTAGAACTCTCAATCCCTCCTGTTTTACTGCTGCTTTGAGGGGTTTCTATACATACAGATGGAGAAAGAGAAAGAATAGAGCCAGGACTAGGGCTGAGACTAATACTAAGGCTAGGGCTAGGGCTAGGGCGAGAGCTGAGGTCAGGAATAGGACATGGACTGTGGCTGACTACCTCCCTCCCTCCCATTTTCAGCCTGCGGCTCATCGTCATTCAGGGTTGATCCAGCTAACAAAGTGTATCTATTCTCCAAGGGAAGTGGGACAGTTTGCAGCTGCTTTTGTAGAGTTTTCCCCCGTCTGTAGACTATCGAGCTGTTCCATTATTCTAAAGTACGATCTTAAGGAAGGACAATGTTTTACAGAGACCCAAACTTCCTTTAAACCATGGCGCCGAGGTTTTCCTCCACCCTTCAGCGTTTTCTTTTTTGGGGAAACTGCTACTACTTCCCTTGCTGCCTGCTCCCTGGCCTCACCTCCTTTACCTCTGCTTTTAACCTACAGGAGTGATCTCAACTGATACCGCTCCTCACTCTTGTTTCAGTTTCTATTAATGCGCTTTCTGTGATATTTACAACCCTCTCCGTTAAACACGGCCCACCTAGAGATTTTAATAAGGTGGGGTTGATTTCTTCACCTCTACCCATGCCTCCAATAACACTGACTTCACTAACTTCACTCTTGCCCCTTGAGTCGTGGACCGATTGTATAACATTAGGGGAAGACTCTTCCATCAGCCTCGGTACCTCCTGTAACCTCCCCTGTACCTGTAAGCCTCACATCTTCCAACTCTTTCTTATGACCATCTGCCATGCTTCAGAGTCTACTTGCGTGCTTCGGAGCGTGGGCTGAGCTACCTTGCTACCGCAAATCTCCACTGTATTGCCAGCGTCCCTCCCCTATGCTGGCTCGCGTCCTGTCCTCCCTCCTCCTATATTTACCCAGACCCAGAAGCCAACTGGCACAATCACTGTCCGGGTCTTGTGCAGGAAGCCTGCTGCTCACTGCCTAACCCCATGCGGCGACTCCACCACAAACCCATATGCGCCGGAGTGCAGGTATACTGGCAACCGAGAAACAGCCTTAACTCAGATTACCGTGTCTTTCAATACTCATAAATTCGTAAAAAAGCACTGCACTGCGTTACTTATTGTTACTAATCGTTGCACTTTGTTTTCTTTCTTGCCTCCCCTCCTCCTCCATTCGGGAGCTCTCGCGACCAGCGCCATCCCGCCGCCATGTTTCCCAGAGAAGAAAAAAAATTGGTGGACTCTAGACAGGGCGATATTTCTAGATGAGAATGTAGTTGAAGATTTGAGGGAAAATCTGAGAATTATTTTAGTATTAACAAGGGCTTAGCAGAAGGACATATAGTATGGGACGCTTTCAAAACATCCTTAAGGGGAGCCCTAAAATCCATAATGGTAGGGAAAAGCTGATTGGAGAAGTAGGAAAAGGAGAATAGTATTAAAGAGATTAAGAAAAAAGAAGGGGAATTTCAGAAGGCATCTATGGGGGATTCAGATAGAGTGCAATTCCTAAGTAATGAGCTGGAGGAGCTACAAGTGGGGATTCAGGCGCAGATGGATAAAAAATAACTTGATAGGTGAAAGGCGAGCAAACTTCAGCATTTTGCTTATAGAGAAAATTGTGGATCATTATTAGCCCGGAAGGCGAAGGCAGATAGGGCTAGGAACACAATCCAGAAGTTAACCAGTAGAGAATCTGGTGAGGTACTGACTGTTAACTCTGATATATGTGGTGAGGTCTGTAGCTTTATGAGCGATTTATACAGAGATGATAGTCAACCTAGCCAAGAAGATATAAAGGAGTGGCTAGGGCTGAAGATACTTCCGTGGCTAACCATAGAGCAACAGAAAGCTTTAGAAGGAGAGATTAAGTAGGAGGAGATAAAGCTCAGTGTAACAAAATGGTTAAGAGAAAGGCAATTGGACCAGATGGTCTTCCAGTTGAGGTCTTTCTTTGTATTATTGACACAGTAACTCCTGTTATACAACTCTTATTCAATGAGATAGACATAAGGGGGAAGAAGGTCCCTAACTCTAGGTCAGAAGCTACAGTTACTTTGATTTTGAAACCAAATAAGAATCAACAGAAAGTGGATTCATATAGTCCGATATCCTTATTGAATACGGGTTTTAAGATCTTTTCCGGAATCATAGTATCTCGGGTAGCTAAGGTAATACATGAGCGTATCCATCAAAGAGGCTTTATACCAGGGAGGCAGCTGAATAAATTGACGTTTCAGTTGTTGGGAGTTATGAATATTGCGGAGGCTCAGAAATTACCTTTGACCACAGTGGCTGTAGATGCAGCCAAAGCTTTTGATCTGGTACATTGGCCCTAGCCGTGGAAGGCTTTGCTTAGTTTTGGTTTTCCGCAGAACATGGTAAGGGTGGTGCAACATCTGTACAGTGGTCCTAAAGCCAGGGTGCTGATAAATGGGGGGCAGTCAGACTGGTTCAAAATTTTCAGAGGGACAAGGTAGGGATGTCCCCTGTCCCCACTTCTTTTTAATATATATATCAAGCAACAAGCTAATTTGATTAGGGCAGATACTGCTATTCTCCCTTTTAAATCACAGGATCTGGAAATTAAATTAGCATTATACGCTGATGATTTGTTGTTGTATACGAGAAACCCGCAAGACTCAATCCCCGATCTGATGAGGAAGGCAGAGGTGTTTGTTCAAATCTCTGAGTATAAAGTAAATCTAGGAAAAACTTAGATTATGGATAGGAATATGGGTATGGCAAGCTATGGGGTGAAATCTCTAATACGATACTTGGGGGTGTTAATAACTCAGAGAATGGAAGACATTACAAAAACAAATTGGAGGAAAGATAGCCAGGAAGTAATTGGGCTACTGTCAAAATGGGCAAACCTACCTGTGAATATTTATGGAAGAGTAAACCTTATAAAAATGATTATTCTTCCCAAGGTGACATTTCTTTTTAATACCATCCCGTTAGATTTTTAGAAGAAAGATATAGCAAAACTTCAGGGGAAAATTGGGAGTTTTATTTTGGCATCGAAGGGCCCTAGGATTTCATGGATAAAGTTGCGTAGGAGGCTTGGCATTACCAGATTTACTTGTTTACTGCGACGCCTTTTAGTTTAAGAATGTCGGCATGCTTGCTAACAGAACTGATAAATCAATGATAGGCTCACTTTTTGAGGCAATGCTGACCGATGTCCCATAAGGTCAAACTAATTTTCTTTTTAAATACAGAACCCCAAAGTTTTTTAAAAAGGTGAGGCTCAAGATTTTGAAGTCTGCATTACATACGTGGATATATGTACGGAATACTCTGAGAGTCCCATATTTTTCATCATGGGCACCAAAAGGACTCTCAATGTACCCCAGATGGCTTGAAGGATTAACTAAGTCAGCCTTTGAAATCGGGGGGTATTTATTATTGGGCAGACCTTACGGTAGGCATAAATTTGATGAGTTGGGAAGCATTGTGTAATTGTACTAATGGTTTGTTGACGAGGTTTAAATACTATCAACTGAGTTCCTGGTGTCTAACACAAGAATGGGCAGAGGAGGAGGAATCCAAATTTGATCAAGTTATGAGAACCAGTCAGTGGAAAAAAGAGACATCTTTTTTGAACTGTGCTTTCTTGGAGATGAGTGTAAAAATCGAGACTGAAGTTTTAAAACTGTGGGATGAAGAGTTCAACAATGAGGATTTGACACAAATGTGGAGTGACTCTTATAATATATTAGGACAAGTAGTAAAACCGGCACCACTTAAACAGATCCACCTATTTACAACCTATAGAGTTTATTGGAATCCTGCAAAGCTCTCCAAAATCACTAGAAATACCTATATTTGCCCTAGGTGTATGTTAGTATCAGCTGACGATATACACTTTGTTTATGTCATGTCCAAAAACTGGACCATTTTGGAACTCGACATGTGACATTGTGGGAGAAATCATTGGGATACAAACTAAAGTGAGCCCTGGTGTTATTTTCTTTGGATTCATTTTAGATCATGAAGGGCCATATGTAGGTGGCCAAATACCGGTCGGTAACAGCCGATTTCGGCCGTTACCGACAAGTATTTGGAGTTTCAGATGTAGGGGGCCAAAATATTACCGAATCTGTAAATTTACCGATTCTGTAAATTACCGAATCGGTAAATTTACAGATTCGGTAATATGGGATGTAGGTGGCACTGAAAACAGTGCCACAGGCCCTTAATAATTCGTTATTTACCATCAAATACTATTTGATGGTAAATAACGAATTCCTGTGTACATGCACATTTGTGCATGTACACCTGTGCCATGTGGCACACATACATGCCCTAAGGGCATGTATGTGTGTCACATGGCACACAAGCCTGAATCCGGGGTGCAACAGGGTGTCAAAGTGACACCCTGTCGCCCTAGTAAAATCGGTAATTTTACCGAATCGGTATTTACCGATTCGGTAATTGTCATTGGTTCCTATGGGCCTCAAGGCCCATAGGAATCAATGGCAATTACCGATTCGGTAAATACCGATTCGGTAATTACGAATGTTACCGATTCGGTAAGTATTTCGGTAAAAATACCTACATAGCATTTACCGATTTGTAAATACCGAATCGGTAAAATTCGGTATTTACAAATCGGTAAATACCATTTACCTACATGAGTCCCGAAGTGTCTTAGGAATAATATTTATACATCTGAATCGGACATGGCATACGATTTAAGAAGTAGAGAGAAAATTTGGGCTCCGTTGGTAAGGTTGAGAGAGAAGGAAACGTGAGTCCTATGATCATGCCACCTACACTGTCGGCCATGTTATCTCCTATCCTTGGGCAGTCTCAGTTTGTAAAGGAGATGGAAGTGGAAACAGTAGTATACTTGTGGGCCGCTACTCTTCCATTTTCTCTTACGGTCTCTAGTCTGGTTTCCTTTTGTAAGACCTAGATGGACTAGAGTATAACTCTGCAAGAAATTTGGCAAAATGAGGACCAAAAAAATAATAATAATAATAATTTAAAAAATTACATTTTATACAATTAATTACTTCCCATCATATTCCACTATAAACTCACAGCCCGGGAACTAAACCGCAAAATGTAATTTAAAAAAATGAATAACTACTATAAATAATCAATAAAATTAATATAATTTAATTACTTCCCACCCCTTTCCCCTATAAACTCACAACCCGCTATGGAATAAAAAACGCAAAATTGTATTGTTTTTATTTTTTTTTCTCTACTATAATGTTAACACATATAATAAAAATACAAACAATTCATATAAAAAAAAAACATCACACACATATAAAATATATACTAAAATACACAACATTGATAAAAATTTAACATCTATTTTTTTACAAACAATATTTAACATTTCAATATTTTTTAAATCAATATTACTTACCTAAAATCGATATTATTGACCACTTTTTCTGTCGATATTTCTGACCCACAATATTTATACCTCAGTATTTGTGCAAATCGATATTTTTACATCAATAGTTTGTCAATGCACCGGGACAGATAGCCTTTCAACTGTGATAAATAAATTATACAGTATTTCACTATCAGGACATGTCACACATACCAGTGCATGTCCTACTTTTCATATACAGAGCACCCTGTCCATGGTGGTCCCTTGGGCCTACCTTAGGGGTTCCTTATATGTAAGGAAAGGTAAGGTTTAAGCCTGAGTAGTTGCACTTGCCAGGACAACATGGCAGTTCACAACTGTGCATGCAGACACTACAGTTGTAGGTCTGGGACACATTTACAGGGCTACTCATGTGGGTGGCACAACCAGTGCAGCAAGCCCACTAGTAGCATTTGATGTACATGAACTGGCACACACTGTGCACTTTAATAGGGACTTACCAGTAAATCAAATATGCCAATCATGTATGACCAATCATATCACAATTTATACAGAGAAAATATGAACTTTAGCTCTGATCTGCGGTGGTAAAGTGCCCAGAATCCTATAGCCAATGAAAACAAGGTCAGAAAAATAAGAGGCAGAAGGCAAAGAGTTTGAGGATAAACCTGTCAAAAGGGCCAGGTACAACACTGGGTCAGTGTTATGTAGTGCTCTGAAAGTGTAGTTGAGGAGCTTGAATTGTGCTAGTTTGTGAATGGGGAGCCAGTGGAGCATTTTCCGGTGTGGTGTGATTTGAGTGTGGCGTGAGAGGTTGGGAGGGATTCTGGCCTCAAATTCTGAATGGTCTGCAGCCTTCTAGTGATTTCTTCCTTGATTCCAGCATAGAAGGTGTTCCTGTAGTCCAGCTTGCTTGTGACCAGCACCTGTGTGATGGTTTTTCAGTGTTGATTGGGCGCCATTTGAAAATATTCCTCAGCATCTTTTGGGTACGGAAGCACGAGGCCGTGGCGGCATTGACTTGGGTTGTCAAGTCAATTTCAATTTCATAAGCTTTTATTCGATTTGCACATACAAATCATACAAGCATAATAAAAATACATAGGTTAAAATATTAATACACAATAAACACACCGGTATTACAAGGGAGAAGAGTAGGAGACATATGAAAAGGCTAGTGGGCAACAGTTAAAAAGTTAGTTTTAAAAGAAAACAACTAACCGATATAATAATATAACGTTCAAGGGTGTACAGACAGGAAATCAAAGTTTTGTCACAACAAGTGTAGTTTCCTGGCAGCTGTACATTCCGGTAAAGATAAAACTGGGCCATTTGGACTAACATAAAGGTAAATCTGGAGAAAGCAGGGAATCATACATTTCATGCTATACACATCAACACCTAATATTAACATAGGCCCCCACCGGGGCCCCCCACTCTCCAGGCAGGGCCCCCAGCCCCTCACTCTCAGCTGCAGTAGAGGAAGACACAGTAAGAGCAAGGCAAGCCTATAAACATGTTCTAACTAGATGATCTCCCCTGTGATTTTGGTCTCCCCCTACATTAGAGGGGAGCTCACAAATACAGCTACAAGCTAACTAGCTCAGCTCCCCCATCGGTTTGGTCTCCCCCTCTGGGGCTTAGCAATACCGGCCTGCCTGAGCCTTTTTTAAATTAATTAAATAGTTGGTGCACTGCACAGTACCCCAGGTGGGCCCTTCATAATTAAAATGCTGCGTGTCTGCGCACCGCAGTGTCCCGGTCTTCAGGATGGGGGCGGGATTGGTGACCAAGGCTGCCAATTTTGTTATGCGCATTATAATTGCCGTGGTAGTAGAAGAGTACTAGCCCCTGCCTTGTCCTGGTGGCTAGCCTCGCCCAGTCGCCCTGCCACAGTCTTCTGCTGCCCGCCCTGCTCGCCTTCAAAGCTGCAGGCCAGCCAGGCCTAAGGTGAGCGAGTATGTTGTGTCCTGCCTGCTCATGACTCAGAGGAATCAGATCTCTAATGATTAATATGAATGTTTGAAGCTGGCTTTGCATTTTCAGGTATGGTGGTATAGATATAGCCACATTCAAACCTGTAAGCATTAGGGCAATTCTGAAGTCCAATGCAACTGCTAAATGTATTATTAAGATGTTTTAAATTGGGCTTATGCTAGGCATTTGGATGTTCTATTTCTTTAGGAAACTCAGGTTCAGGGTAGACTGGTTTTTGTTGTGAATGATCAGAGATATTGGCAGGAGTTCACAAGAATCGCTGGATAAACCACTGTCCAGCAGACTACACGAGTTTAAAATGGACTCTATGAAACATCTGTTGTGCCGATGTTAACCCTGGGCAAAGCACTACGCTCCGCTCGCGGAGTTTGCGAAGTTTTTGCAACTTCGCACTACGCGAGCGGCACGTAGCACAGTGCGAACATGCGTAGTGCAGCGTAGCGTAGTGCAGCGCTCATTCTTTGCTTGTTCGCGGACCTGAACGTCATGTTCGCGACCGCGAGCAAGCAAAATGACATCCCGGCGAGATTCTCAACGCGAGGAGGTCAGGTTTCTCATTGTGAGTGGTTGCGCATGCTCGCGACCGCTCTCAATGAGAAACTACCTGTTCGCGTTGAGAAAGCTGCCGCTCGAGTAATAATCTCCTCGAGCAGCAGAAAACTACAGCTCGCACTGTGCAAGATGCCGTTTTCAATGCTTGCACAGTGCCGGATGCTTGTCCGCACTGTGCAATCATTGAAAATGCATCTTGCACAGTGCGAACATGCTACTACGCAGCTCGCGTAGTGCTACGTGAAGTTCGCGTAGTGCGAAGTGCACTTCGCGTAGCTTCGCGTAGCGCTACTTCGCGAACTACGCCCACCCTTAGCCGATGTCCAATAGAAAGAGTATTTTTGGTGACGCAACTCTTTAATTGAGGTGGGATTAGGACTGCTTCAGGAGCTGTGCTTTTTCGATTTAATGAGTATTGAGATTGATATTGTATTTAGTTTTAATATACAATAATTTTTTGTCAAACTTGCTGTGATTATACATGACTGTTAGCATATGATTTTTGAATGGCTTTTAATGAATGAACAAATATATATTAGTTAATTACTACAGGGTACAGCCCTTATTGTGGGAGGCACTATGTTGTACTAGCTCCCTTTGGAAGATTTTGAGGAGGGATAGTTGGGTGTCTTTGGGGTTTTCTTGTGGTGTTTGCAAATCTCCCAGGAAACTTGATTCCATTCAGAGGTGAGATGAGTGCCACAACAAAGAAAACATCAATAAAATATTGTGGTGCCGGGTGGAGGTTATGAGATGTTCAGCCACAATGGTTTAGGTGTTTGTATTCTCTAGAGTGAACTTTCATAACAACAAGAAGTTTTAAGAGTTAATCAGTTTACATTTAAATATGGTCCTTCTGGATAAGGACAGTCCTAACATCAGTTTGTCCTAAATCTTGTGAGGTGGAGGGCACATCCCATTCTGTGAATAAATATTCAAGGAGTCAAATATTGGCATGGAGGATGTGCAGAAACCGATTTCTACTTGTGCGAAGGTGTCGAAGCGACAATCTTGGATGACTGCAGACATGAAAGGTGATTTAGAGACTGCATACCTACAGTTCAGGAGGACAGCTCTGATGTGTATGTAATGCATCAGGAGGGTGATTCGTATAAGGTTGCTTGAACAGATTGATCTTTTTGATAATAGGAGCTGTGATCACAGAGGAAGTGGGGGGTGGGGTGCGGTTGGGATAATGTTCAACGATTATGCTCTTGTAACTGATGTAATCTGTAATGCAACAATCCTAAATTAAAAGCGCTCTGATACCCTCTGGGGTCTGGTTCACGCTATATAAAACTTTATAAATAAAAAAAATAGAGAGGCGCAGAAGGGAGATGGCGGGAACCGTTAAGGAAATATCCCTTAGCACTGGCAGGTCAGGGCTGGCTGGATGTCGATGAGATGGCGGGTGGGGCAAAGAGTACCAGTAGTAGTGCTGAGCCTGAAACTGAAAGCAGTAGAGTAGATGGACCTGGGAGGGGCCAGCAAAGCTTCAATGTTCCCCCTCAAGTGCCAAAGAGATAAGAGGCGCCCAGCGCAAGGCCGCGAGCGTGGGTAGGAAACAGGGTTGGTCCCAGATAGCTGAGGGCCCGGCTGGTGCTGTCCGGTGCAATGAGTTGTGATGTGGAGACAGCATTAGACCAGCAGGGGCATCGGGAGACACCCTCGCCATTAGGGAGCAGCCTTATATTACGCTGGGTGCCAGAAGGTAATACTGTTGTATGATTAAAATCTTTACAATTGTATAAAAAAAAGAACACTAACACTGGTGAGCATCAGACTGATAAAAACCCATTATGGAGCAAATAACGTCATCCTGTTTTGTAGTGATGAGATGCCTCAGGTTTCCAGGTCGCTTTGTGCCTATGGACTTTTTTGTGGCAATTAAAATCATTGGTTCCGTTAGATTGAAACGAATCTTAACAGCCAGAACGACTTATGGTGGCAAGTAAAAGCCGTGAGGCTGAGCTGGAGACATGGGGCCGCATTTATGAGGCTGTGCATCACTTTTACGCCGCCGGTACGTCGCACCAGTGGCGTAAAAAATGCACCTTGTTTCGCCATATTTACAAAGTGACGCATCTAGGTAGATGCGTCACTTTGTAAACCGTGCGCCACATTATACCTTCGTCAGGTATAATGTATGTAAGGGGGGCGTATTGACGCAAGGAAGGGTCATAGAAGTGACGCAGTGAAATCTGTGAGATTTCACTGCGTCACTTTTAGGACGCCGTTGCATCAAAATCTTGCGCCTGCCTCACAGCAGGTGTAAGACTGACGCAGGCCATTTCACATGGGGCTTGCCCCATGTGAAAGGACGCATTGCTGGAGTTGCGTCACTTTTGTGACACACTCCAGCAATGGGTCACTTTTGCGCTTACAGATACGTCAGAAATACTGACGTATCTGTAACTAAGGCTAGGGCTAGGGCTAGGGCGAGAGCTGAGGTCAGGAATAGGACATGGACTGTGGCTGACTACCTCCCTCCCTCCCATTTTCAGCCTGCTGCTCATCGTCATTCAGGGTTGATCCAGCTAATAAAGTGTATCTATTCTCCAAGGGAAGTGGGACAGTTTGCAGCTGCTTTTATTTTATTTATTTTATTTTTGACATTTATTGAGCGCGACGAATACCCTAAGGCGTCTCGGCGCTAGACCATTCAGTTTGTTTCCTTGTTGTGCAAATAATTTCATTGATTGAATAGTCATGTCTTTACTTGTTTCCTGAACTGGAGGAGAGAGGAACTCATCTTAATGTGATGAGGAAGTGCATTCCATAGCCTGGGTACTGCTACAAGAAAACGACGATCTCCCCATGACACCGTCTTAGAACGTGGAACAACCAATTGATGCTGCTCCGATGATCGCAGATGTCTGCGGGGATTGTAAGGTTTTAGTTGTTCCTTAAGGGTATGGGGTCCTTGGTTGTTGAGGGTTTTGTAGACAATGCATAAGGACTTAAACTTTATTCGATTTTTAATGGTGAGCCAATGATATTGCCTTATTGTTTCAGCGATAGGGTGAAACTTGGCAGTCCCAGAAAGCAGGCGTGCTGCCGCATTCTGTATAGACTGAAGCTTGTTTATGACTCTAACCTGGGCGTCAAGAAAGAGTCCGTTGCAATAGTCCAATGAGGACAGGACTAATGAACAAACCAGTGTTTTAATTAGTGCTTCTGGTAGGAAAGGTCTGATCTTCCTTATCATTTTTACTTTAAAATGAGCCGTTGTTGCAACTTTATTTGCATGGTCCATAAAGCTGAGCCCATTGTCAAAAATGACTCTCAAATTTCTGACCTTTGTGATTGGGATGGGGGGTGAACCAAGGTCCAGAGGCCACCAGCAGGATGGCCATTCTGGGAGAAGGGGACCGAAGATGACTACCTCGGTCTTCTCCGAGTTGAGTTTTAAGCAATTTGTGGCCATCCATGCGCTTATTGCCGTCATTCCATTTTTAAAATTGTGGGCTACCTGTCTTCCATCCCCCTTAATGGCCAGGACCAGTTGCGTGTCATCCGCGTATGATGTTAGGCTCATCCCGTAAGCTCTGATGACATTTGCAAGGTCCGACACGTAGATATTGAAAAGTGTCGGACTAAGGGATGAGCCTTGGGGGACACCACATGGCAACGTGAATTGAGTAGACTGAAATGGTCCGAGGGAGACCGCTTGAGTTCTCTCAGCGAGAAAGGAGGCAAGCAGGTCTTTAGCAGCATGCCCGATGCCTAGCCTTTCGACACGATCGATCAAGGTGTTGTGGTCGACCGTGTCGAAAGCTGCTGGCAGATCAAGAAGGACTAGGATCGCAGTCCCACCTTGATCCCTTATGGCTCTAACGTCGTCAGCAGCCTTAATAAGGGCAGTCTCAGTCCCATGAAATCTCCTGAAGCCATATTGCGAGTCATCCAGCAATCGATGCTTTTGTAGAGTTTTCCCCCGTCTGTAGACAATCGAGCTGTTCCATTATTCTAAAGTACGATCTTAAGGAAGGACAATGTTTTACAGAGACCCAAACTTCCTTTAAACCATGGCGCCGAGGTTTTCCTCCACCCTTCAGCGTTTTCTTTTTTGGGGAAACTGCTACTACTTCCCTTGCTGCCTGCTCCCTGGCCTCACCTCCTTTACCTCTGCTTTTAACCTACAGGAGTGATCTCAACTGATACCGCTCCTCACTCTTGTTTCAGTTTCTATTAATGCGCTTTCTGTGATATTTACAACCCTCACTCCGTTAAACACGGCCCACCTAGAGATTTTAATAAGGTGGGGTTGATTTCTTCACCTCTACCCATGCCTCCAATAACACTGACTTCACTAACTTCACTCTTGCCCCTTGAGTCGTGGACCGATTGTATAACATTAGGGGAAGACTCTTCCATCAGCCTCGGTACCTCCTGTAACCTCCCCTGTACCTGTAAGCCTCACATCTTCCAACTCTTTCTTATGACCATCTGCCATGCTTCAGAGTCTACTTGCGTGCTTCGGAGCGTGGGCTGAGCTACCTTGCTACCGCAAATCTCCACTGTATTGCCAGCGTCCCTCCCCTATGCTGGCTCGCGTCCTGTCCTCCCTCCTCCTCTATTTACCCAGACCCAGAAGCCAACTGGCACAATCACTGTCCGGGTCTTGTGCAGGAAGCCTGCTGCTCACTGCCTAACCCCATGCGGCGACTCCACCACAAACCCATATGCGCCGGAGTGCAGGTATACTGGCAACCAAGAAACAGCCTTAACTCAGATTAACGTGTCTTTCAATACTCATAAATTCGTAAAAAAGCACTGCACTGCGTTACTTATTGTTACTAATCGTTGCACTTTGTTGTCTTTCTTGCCTCCCCTCCTCCTCCATTCGGGAGCTCTCGCGACCAGCGCCATCCCGCCGCCATGTTTCCCAGCGAAGAAAAAAAATTGGTGGACTCTAGACAGGGCGATATTTCTAGATGAGAATGTAGTTGAAGATTTGAGGGAAAATCTGAGAATTATTTTAGTATTAACAAGGGCTTAGCAGAAGGACATATAGTATGGGACGCTTTCAAAACATCCTTAAGGGGAGCCCTAAAATCCATAATGGTAGGGAAAAGCTGATTGGAGAAGTAGGAAAAGGAGAATAGTATTAAAGAGATTAAGAAAAAAGAAGGGGAATTTCAGAAGGCATCTATGGGGGATTCAGATAGAGTGCAATACCTAAGTAATGAGCTGGAGGAGCTACAAGTGGCGATTCAGGCGCAGATGGATAAAAAATAACTTGATAGGTGAAAGACGAGCAAACTTCAGCATTTTGCTTATAGAGAAAATTGTGGATCATTATTAGCCCGGAAGGCGAAGGCAGATAGGGCTAGGAACACAATCCAGAAGTTAACCAGTAGAGAATCTGGTGAGGTACTGACTGTTAACTCTGATATATGTGGAGAGGTCTGTAGCTTTATGAGCGATTTATACAGAGATGATAGTCTACCTAGCCAAGAAGATATAAAGGAGTGGCTAGGGCTGAAGATACTTCCGTGGCTAACCATAGAGCAACAGAAAGCTTTAGAAGGAGAGATTAAGTAGGAGGAGATAAAGCTCAGTGTAACAAAATGGTTAAGAGAAAGGCAATTGGACCAGATGGTCTTCCAGTTGAGGTCTTTCTTTGTATTATTGACACAGTAACTCCTGTTATACAACTCTTATTCAATGAGATAGACATAAGGGGGAAGAAGGTCCCTAACTCTAGGTCAGAAGCTACAGTTACTTTGATTTTGAAACCAAATAAGAATCAACAGAAAGTGGATTCATATAGTCCGATATCCTTATTGAATACGGGTTTTAAGATCTTTTCCGGAATCATAGTATCTCGGGTAGCTAAGGTAATACATGAGCGTATCCATCAAAGAGGCTTTATACCAGGGAGGCAGCTGAATAAATTGACGTTTCAGTTGTTGGGAGTTATGAATATTACGGAGGCTCAGAAATTACCTTTGACCACAGTGGCTGTAGATGCAGCCAAAGCTTTTGATCTGGTACATTGGCCCTAGCCGTGGAAGGCTTTGCTTAGTTTTGGTTTTCCGCAGAACATGGTAAGGGTGGTGCAACATCTGTACAGTGGTCCTAAAGCCAGGGTGCTGATAAATGGGGGGCAGTCAGACTGGTTCAAATAAAGCCAAAGAAGAGGCGCATTTTATTCCTCAATCCCTTTTCCCTGACAAAATAATAACTAATAAAAGAGGGAAGATCCTGTTGGAGGAACTTTCTGCAGTCGAGGGGCTTATCTTAAATGGGAGATTCCCCTCTGACGTACCTGCAAAATTTACGCATAAATCTCACAGTAAGTCTTCTATAATTGATTATGCGATCTCGGACTTTAATATGTTTTCACATATCCTGGATTCGATGATAGTCCCCACGACATTGAGTGATCATAATATAATACTCCTGACTATCTCCCTAAAACCTCCTAGTACGGCTTCATGGGCGATTAATAGCAAAGATATAGCCTTTCATGCATCCTCTGGTAGATGTTTTTGGAATCCATCTTTAATTTCTGGGGTACATGTTATTCTATGTAAAACCATAGCAGACTTGAACGCTTGGTATGGCTCGGAAATTGCTAGTTTTGAGATCTTTATGCGGAACATCATCTTGGATGTAAAAAAGGTTAGAGGTCCCCCGAAGCGGGTATACATGCCCAGTGCCTTGTGCATATTGAATAAAGAAATAAATAAATTAGTCCGAGCCCAATTCTTATGCAGATCTGGGGAACGGGGAAAAGAACTTTTGAGGTTAAAAAGAAAGAGAGTTAGATTAAAAGCGAAATTAAAAAAGGAAAAGGAAGATTTAGTTTGGATCAATCTAAGGGAAGCAGTAGCGCATGGTAAGATCCGCAAATTTTGGTCCATAATCGGGATGGGATGTGGCAATAGATTAACTCCTTGCCCAATCCCTATTACCGAAGATGTTTGGTCTGCCTATATTTGGGATCTTTATGGGGGGTATGGTACTTTAGTGGATACTAGCCTCCCCGATGTACTCACCGATGGAGAAATTAAGTATCCATCAGAGGAAACAATAGTTGCGGCCATAAAGAACATGCGCTCGTCCGGTGCAATGGGGCCGGACGAACTCCCCATGACGGTTCTGAAGCAGGAGCCCTCCCTCTGGAGTAAAATACTTTATCCTCTATTTAAATCCTGTTTTGATTCGAAGAAGGTTCCAGCATCCTGGAGGGGTAGTATCTTGGTTCCTATCTTTAAGAAGGGCTCAAGGGATATCCCTGGCAATTATCGTCTGATTGCTCTCCTCGACTCAGTCGGTAAGATCTTTGCGAAGTGTCTTTTAAATCTACTTTCGGACTGGGTGGAGGAGAATAATATTTTACCACGCGAACAAACGGGATTCCGTAGGGAGCACGGCACTCTAGACAATCTGACCACCCTTCATGTGATATTGGACAAGTATACGCAGGTGAGAGGAGGAGTTGTGTATGCAGCTTTTATCGATTTCTCCACAGCGTTCGATAGAGTGGATCGCAGAACACTGTGGAGAAAATTATCAACTCTTGGAGTACCCCCATACTTGTTAGAACTTGTTCGCACATTACATACGGATACCTGGTGTAGGGTGTTGCAGGGGGGAGAAAGGGGTCTTTCTGACCGTATCCCTTCCTTAAACGGCCTGAAACAGGGTTGCCTTTTGGCGCCTTTGCTATTCTCCCTATATACGCAGGATTTACCTGCAGCCGTATCTGTCTGTGAGGGCATTGCCCCAGTGATAGGGGGGGCCTTCATTTCCTGCCTGATGTATGCCGACGACATTCTTGTTTTGGACTTAACACCTAAAGGTTTGGCAAATAGGTTGCAAGCACTCCATGCCTTTGCGGTTTCCCACTCTATGAAGATTAATATATCTAAAAGCAAAATCATGTGCCTAGGGGGGAAAAAGTTGTGCCGTTCGGAAAATTTTGGGTGGACCATTGGCAGTCAAAAGTTGGAGGTAGTCAAAACTTACACCTTCTTGGGAAAAATTATTGCGGCCAACCTGAGCGAGAGGCCTCATATTGATCATTGTTCTCGAAAAGCCCTCGCACATGGTAAAGGCATAAATTCACTATACGTAGCAACCGGTAAAAGACATTTCTCTTGTATGCTTGAGGTTTATAGGGCTAAGATCCCCGCTACCCTTCTTTATGGTATTGAACTCGTTGAGTTAAAACTCTGGGATTTCTGCCACAAAACTGAAGGGAAACTCCTAAGATCCTTGGCTTCATTAAACACCAATTGCTCTTTGGCAGCTTGCAGACTTGAGTTTGGGCTAAGGAGCAGTTGGGTGCAGGGATTATGTGCTCTGGTACGTTGGGTGGCCTCACTTGCCAGAGCAGAACCGGGGACGATGAGAGCTCTACTTAAAAGCGAATTATTAGGCAACTTTAAAGAGTTTTCACAACTTGTAAAGAATTTCAGAAAAGCGGTGACTCTTCTGAAACTAGATGAAAGTACTCTGTTCCAGCTCTCTCGAGCGCAACTAAAAATCCTGCTAAAACAGGCATCTTGGGAACTAGGCTTTCAATTAGATAAGAATGAAATACAAAGAAAAGGGGGTTGTGATCTTCTTATTAACTCATATGTTGCCAAGAAAGCCCAAGCCTACGTATTATGGAATATACCTCATGGCATTAGAAGGTTGTGGTTCCTCATTCGTCATGACCTATTACCATTAAATGTACTTCTATCCAAATGGTATGGAACATCTAAAATGTGCAATTTTTGTAACCTAAGTATACAGGATCGTATGCATGTTTTGTTGATCTGTCCGGCACTTCGCACTTTGCGCCTTAAATGGCTAAAACCAATATGCATCCGCTTGGGTATTTCCAATGTAAATATCTTCCTACAATCTTTATACTCGCCCCTAAATGAAATGTTCTGCTTCTACATTTTTAAATTTTTTAAAGGATTTTTAGATATTTATTAATATGTTATCTAATTTAACTTGTGTCAGCCTCTTGTGGTACTCTTGTTAATGGATGATTCATGGACTTGTATAACATACGTTTTATGGAATATTATGTTTGAATTTGTAGTTATCCTTGAACATGTTATAAGTGTTTTCTTTTTTCTTTTATGTGGCCCTCTACGAGAGCCAAAACATAAATAAATAAACTTTGAAACTTTGAAAATTTGAGACTGGTTCAACATTTTCAGAGGGACAAGGTAGGGATGTCCCCTGTCCCCACTTCTTTTTAATATATATATCAAGCAACAAGCTAATTTGATTAGGGCAGATACTGCTATTCTCCCTTTTAAATCACAGGATCTGGAAATTAAATTAGCATTATACGCTGATGATTTGTTGTTGTATACGAGAAACCCGCAAGACTCAATCCCCGATCTGATGAGGAAGGCAGAGGTGTTTGTTCAAATCTCTGAGTATAAAGTAAATCTAGGAAAAACTTAGATTATGGATAGGAATATGGGTATGGCAAGCTATGGGGTGAAAACTCTAATACGATACTTGGGGGTGTTAATAACTCAGAGAATGGAAGACATTACAAAAACAAATTGGAGGAAAGATAGCCAGGAAGTAATTGGGCTACTGTCAAAATGGGCAAACCTACCTGTGAATATTTATGGAAGAGTAAACCTTATAAAAATGATTATTCTTCCCAAGGTGACATTTCTTTTTAATACCATCCCGTTAGATTTTCAGAAGAAAGATATAGCAAAACTTCAGGGGAAAATTGGGAGTTTTATTTTGGCATCGAAGGGCCCTAGGATTTCATGGATAAAGTTGCGTAGGAGGCTTGGCATTACCAGATTTACTTGTTTACTGCGACGCCTTTTAGTTTAAGAATGTCGGCATGCTTGCTAACAGAACTGATAAATCAATGATAGGCTCACTTTTTGAGGCAATGCTGACCGATGTCCCATAAGGTCAAACTAATTTTCTTTTTAAATACAGAACCCCAAAGTTTTTTAAAAAGGTGAGGCTCAAGATTTTGAAGTCTGCATTACATACGTGGATATATGTACGGAATACTCTGAGAGTCCCATATTTTTCATCATGGGCACCAAAAGGACTCTCAATGTACCCCAGATGGCTTGAAGGATTAACTAAGTCAGCCTTTGAAATCGGGGGGTATTTATTATTGGGCAGACCTTACGGTAGGCATAAATTTTATGAGTTGGGAAGCATTGTGTAATTGTACTAATGGTTTGTTGACGAGGTTTAAATACTATCAACTGAGTTCCTGGTGTCTAACACAAGAATGGGCAGAGGAGGAGGAATCCAAATTTGATCAAGTTATGAGAACCGGTCAGTGGAAAAAGGAGACATCTTTTTTGAACTGTGCTTTCTTGGAGATGAGTGTAAAAATCGAGACTGAAGTTTTAAAACTGTGGGATGAAGAGTTCAACAATGAGGATTTGACACAAATGTGGAGTGACTCTTATAATATATTAGGACAAGTAGTAAAACCGGCACCACTTAAACAGATCCACCTATTTACAACCTATAGAGTTTATTGGAATCCTGCAAAGCTCTCCAAAATCACTAGAAATACCTATATTTGCCCTAGGTGTATGTTAGTATCAGCTGACGATATACACTTTGTTTATGTCATGTCCAAAAACTGGATCATTTTGGAACTCGACATGTGACATTGTGGGAGAAATCATTGGGATACAAACTAAAGTGAGCCCTGGTGTTATTTTCTTTGGATTCATTTTAGATCATGAAGGGCCATATGTAGGTGGCCAAATACCGGTCGGTAACAGCCGATTTCGGCCTTTACTGACAAGTATTTGGAGTTTCAGATGTAGGGGGCCAAAATATTACCGAATCTGTAAATTTACCGATTCTGTAAATTACCGAATCGGTAAATTTACAGATTCGGTAATATGGGATGTAGGTGGCACTGAAAACAGTGCCACAGGCCCTTAATAATTCGTTATTTACCATCAAATACTATTTGATGGTAAATAACGAATTCCTGTGTACATGCACATTTGTGCATGTACACCTGTGCCATGTGGCACACATACATGCCCTAAGGGCATGTATGTGTGTCACATGGCACACAAGCCTGAATCCGGGGTGCAACAGGGTGTAAAAATGACACCCTGTCGCCCTAGTAAAATCGGTAATTTTACCGAATCGGTATTTACCGATTCGGTAATTGTCATTGGTTCCTATGGGCCTCAAGGCCCATAGGAATCAATGGCAATTACCGATTCGGTAAATACCGATTCGGTAATTACGAATGTTACCGATTCGGTAAGTATTTCGGTAAAAATACCTACATAGCATTTACCGATTTGTAAATACCGAATCGGTAAAATTCGGTATTTACAAATCGGTAAATACCATTTACCTACATGAGGCCCGAAGTGTCTTAGGAATAATATTTATACATCTGAATCGGACATGGCATACGATTTAAGAAGTAGAGAGAAAATTTGGGCTCCGTTGGTAAGGTTGAGAGAGAAGGAAACGTGAGTCCTATGATCATGCCACCTACACTGTCGGCCATGTTATCTCCTATCCTTGGGCAGTCTCACTTTGTAAAGGAGATGGAAGTGGAAACAGTAGTATACTTGTGGGCCGCTACTCTTCCATTTTCTCTTACGGTCTCTAGTCTGGTTTCCTCTTGTAAGACCTAGATGGACTAGAGTATAACTCTGCAAGAAATTTGGCAAAATGAGGACCAAAAAAATAATAATAATAATAATTAAAAAAAATACATTTTATACAATTAATTACTTCCCATCATATTCCACTATAAACTCACAGCCCGGGAACTAAACCGCAAAATGTAATTTAAAAAAATGAATAACTACTATAAATAATCAATACAATTAATATAATTTAATTACTTCCCACCCCTTTCCCCTATAAACTCACAACCCGCTATGGAATAAAAAACGCAAAATTGTATTGTTTTTATTTTTTTTTCTCTACTATAATGTTAACACATATAATAAAAATACAAACAATTCATATAAAAAAAAAACATCACACACATATAAAATATATACTAAAATACACAACATTGATAAAAATTTAACATCTATTTTTTTACAAACAATATTTAACATTTCAATATTTTTTAAATCAATATTACTTACCTAAAATCGATATTATTGACCACTTTTTCTGTCGATATTTCTGACCCACAATATTTATACCTCAGTAATTGTGCAAATCGATATTTTTACATCAATAGTTTGTCAATGCACCGGGACAGATAGCCTTTCAACTGTGATAAATAAATTATACAGTATTTCACTATCAGGACATGTCACACATACCAGTGCATGTCCTACTTTTCATATACAGAGCACCCTGCCCATGGTGGTCCCTTGGGCCTACCTTAGGGGTTCCTTATATGTAAGGAAAGGTAAGGTTTAAGCCTGAGTAGTTGCACTTGCCAGGACAACATGGCAGTTCACAACTGTGCATGCAGACACTACAGTTGTAGGTCTGGGACACATTTACAGGGCTACTCATGTGGGTGGCACAACCAGTGCAGCAAGCCCACTAGTAGCATTTGATGTACATGAACTGGCACACACTGTGCACTTTAATAGGGACTTACCAGTAAATCAAATATGCCAATCATGTATGACCAATCATATCACAATTTATACAGAGAAAATATGAACTTTAGCTCTGATCTGCGGTGGTAAAGTGCCCAGAATCCTATAGCCAATGAAAACAAGGTCAGAAAAATAAGAGGCAGAAGGCAAAGAGTTTGAGGATAAACCTGTCAAAAGGGCCAGGTACAACACTGGGTCAGTGTTATGTAGTGCTCTGAAAGTGTAGTTGAGGAGCTTGAATTGTGCTAGTTTGTGAATGGGGAGCCAGTGGAGCATTTTCCGGTGTGGTGTGATTTGAGTGTGGCGTGAGAGGTTGGGAGGGATTCTGGCCTCAAATTCTGAATGGTCTGCAGCCTTCTAGTGATTTCTTCCTTGATTCCAGCATAGAAGGTGTTCCTGTAGTCCAGCTTGCTTGTGACCAGCACCTGTGTGATGTTTTTTCAGTGTTGATTGGGCGCCATTTGAAAATATTCCTCAGCATCTTTTGGGTACGGAAGCACGAGGCCGTGGCGGCATTGACTTGGGTTGTCAAGTCAAGTTTGCTGTTGATGAGGATCCCAAGGTTTTTGGCTTTTGTTGGTCCTAGCTCTAGTAGTAACACTAATAGTTTTCTCTTTGTGCCTGGCGACAACTAGGTTATCCAGGGGCGTAACACAGGCCCCCGCAGCCCCCGCAGTGCGGGGGGCCTCACGCTCCAGGGGCCCCCTCACTGACTCTCAGCACTGGGAAGACGGCTGCAAGCAAGGCAGCCAGCAAGCCTAAATTAGACAGTGTGCGCTGCGAGCGCCGAGGACTAAATTACAGGGTGGCATTAACACAGGCCCCCGCAGGGGGGCCCAATGCTCCAGGGGGGGGGCTGTGGGGCCCTCACTCTCGGCAGAGGAAGACAGCAAACCAGGCCAGTAGTGTGAGCCACGGAAGGTGACGGGCCTCTATGTTTAACAATGATTCATAATTATATAGGCTGGGCTAGAATATTAACATAGGCCCCCACCGGGGCCCCCCACTCTCCAGGCAGGGCCCCCAGCCCCTCACTCTCAGCTGCAGTAGAGGAAGACACAGTAAGAGCAAGGCAAGCCTATAAACATGTTCTAACTAGATGATCTCCCCTGTGATTTTGGTCTCCCCCTACATTAGAGGGGAGCTCACAAATACAGCTACAAGCTAACTAGCTCAGATCCCCCATCGGATTGGTCTCCCCCTCTGGGGCTTAGCAATACCGGCCTGCCTGAGCCTTTTTTAAATTAATTAAATAGTTGGTGCACTGCACAGTACCCCAGGTGGGCCCTTCATAATTAAAATGCTGCGTGTCTGCGCACCGCAGTGTCGCGGTCTTCAGGATGGGGGCGGGATTGGTGACCAAGGCTGCCAATTTTGTTATGCGCATTGTAATTGCCGTGGTAGTAGAAGAGTACTAGCCCCTGCCTTGTCCTGGTGGCTAGCCTCGCCCAGTCGCCCTGCCACAGTCTTCTGCTGCCCGCCCTGCTCGCCTTCAAAGCTGCAGGCCAGCCAGGCCTAAGGTGAGCGAGTATGTTGTGTCCTGCCTGCTCATGACTCGGAGGAATCAGATCTCTAATGATTAATATGAATGTTTGAAGCTGGCTTTGCATCTTCAGGTATGGTGGTATAGATATAGCCACATTCAAACCTGTAAGCATTAGGGCAATTCTGAAGTCCAATGCAACTGCTAAATGTATTATTAAGATGTTTTAAATTGGGCTTATGCTAGGCATTTGGATGTTCTATTTCTTTAGGAAACTCAGGTTCAGGGTAGACTGGTTTTTGTTGTGAATGATCAGAGATATTGGCAGGAATTCACAAGAATCGCTGGATAAACCACTGTCCAGCAGACTACACGAGTTTAAAATGGACTCTATGAAACATCTGTTGTGCCGATGTTAACCCTGGGCAAAGCACTACGCTCCGCTCGCGGAGTTTGCGAAGTTTTTGCAACTTCGCACTACGCGAGCGGCACGTAGCACAGTGCGAACATGCGTAGTGCAGCGTAGCGTAGTGCAGCGCTCATTCTTTGCTTGTTCGCGGACCTGAACGTCATGTTCGCGACCGCGAGCAAGCAAAATGACATCCCGGCGAGATTCTCAACGCGAGGAGGTCAGGTTTCTCATTGTGAGTGGTTGCGCATGCTCGCGACCGCTCTCAATGAGAAACTACCTGTTCGCGTTGAGAAAGCTGCCGCTCGAGTAATAATCTCCTCGAGCAGCAGAAAACTACAGCTCGCAATGTGCAAGATGCCGTTTTCAATGCTTGCACAGTGCCGGATGCTTGTCCGCACTGTGCAATCATTGAAAACGCATCTTGCACAGTGCGAACATGCTACTACGCAGCTCGCGTAGTGCTACGTGAAGTTCGCGTAGTGCGAAGTGCACTTCGCGTAGCTTCGCGTAGCGCTACTTCGCGAACTACGCCCACCCTTAGCCGATGTCCAATAGAAAGAGTATTTTTGGTGACGCAACTCTTTAATTGAGCTGGGATTAGGACTGCTTCAGGAGCTGTGCTTTTTCGATTTAATGAGTATTGAGATTGATATTGTATTTAGTTTTATTATACAATAATTTTTTGTCAAACTTGCTGTGATTATAGATGACTGTTAGCATATGATTTTTGAATGGCTTTTAATGAATGAACAAATATATATTAGTTAATTACTACAGGGTACAGCCCTTATTGTGGGAGGCACTATGTTGTACTAGCTCCCTTTGGAAGATTTTGAGGAGGGATAGTTGGGTGTCTTTGGGGTTTTCTTGTGGTGGTTGCAAATCTCACAGGAAACTTGATTCCATTCAGAGGTGAGATGAGTGCCACAACAAAGAAAACATCAATAAAATATTGTGGTGCCGGGTGGAGGTTATGAGATGTTCAGCCACAATGGTTTAGGTGTTTGTATTCTCTAGAGTGAACTTTGATAACAACAAGAAGTTTTAAGAGTTAATCAGTTTACATTTAAATAGGCTCCTTCTGGATAAGGACAGTCCTAACATCAGTTTGTCCTTAATCTTGTGAGGTGGAGGGCACATCCCATTCTGTGAATAAATATTCAAGGAGTCAAATATTGGCATGGAGGATGTGCAGAAACCGATTTCTACTTGTGCGAAGGTGTCGAAGCGACAATCTTGGATGACTGCAGACATGAAAGGTGATTTAGAGACTGCATACCTACAGTTCAGGAGGACAGCTCTGATGTGTATCTAATGCATCAGGAGGGTGATTCGTATATGGTTGCTTGAACAGATTGATCTTTTTGATAATAGGAGCTGTGATCACAGAGGAAGTGGGGGTGGGGTGCGGTTGGGATAATGTTCAACGATTATGCTCTTGTAACTGATGTAATCTGTAATGCAACAATCCTAAATTAAAAGCGCTCTGATACCCTCTGGGGTCTGGTTCACGCTATATAAAACTTTATAAATGAAAAAAATAGAGAGGCGCAGAAGGGAGATGGCGGGAACCGTTAAGGAAATATCCCTTAGCACTGGCAGGGCAGGGCTGGCTGGATGTCGATGAGATGGCGGGTGGGGCAACGAGTACCAGTAGTAGTGCTGAGCCTGAAACTGAAAGCAGTAGAGTAGATGGACCTGGGAGGGGCCAGCAAAGCTTCAATGTTCCCCCTCAAGTGCCAAAGAGATAAGAGGCGCCCAGCGCAAGGCCGCGAGCGTGGGTAGGAAACAGGGTTGGTCCCAGATAGCTGAGGGCCCGTCTGGTGCTGTCCGGTGCAATGAGTTGTGATGTGGAGACAGCATTAGACCAGCAGGGGCATCGGGAGACACCCTCGCCATTAGGGAGCAGCCTTATATTACGCTGGGTGCCAGAAGGTAATACTGTTGTATGATTAAAATCTTTACAATTGTATAAAAAAAAGAACACTAACACTGGTGAGCATCAGACTGATAAAAACCCATTATGGAGCAAATAACGTCATCCTGTTTTGTAGTGATGAGATGCCTCAGGTTTCCAGGTCGCTTTGTGCCTATGGACTTTTTTTGTGGCAATTAAAATCATTGGTTCCGTTAGATTGAAACGAATCTTAACAGCCAGAACGACTTATGGTGGCAAGTAAAAGCCGTGAGGCTGAGCTGGAGACATGGGGCCGCATTTATGAGGCTGTGCATCACTTTTACGCCGCCGGTACGTCGCACCAGTGGCGTAAAAAATGCACCTTGTTTCGCCATATTTACAAAGTGACGCATCTAGGTAGATGCGTCACTTTGTAAACCGTGCGCCACATTATACCTTCGTCAGGTATAATGTATGTAAGGGGGGCGTATTGACGCAAGGAAGGGTCATAGAAGTGACGCAGTGAAATCTGTGAGATTTCACTGCGTCACTTTTAGGACGCCGTTGCATCAAAATCTTGCGCCTGCCTCACAGCAGGTGTAAGACTGACGCAGGCCATTTCACATGGGGCTTGCCCCATGTGAAAGGACGCATTGCTGGAGTTGCGTCACTTTTGTGACACACTCCAGCAATGGGTCACTTTTGCGCTTACAGATACGTCAGAAATACTGACGTATCTGTAACTCCTTGCGACATGATGCGTCATAGATTAAATATGACGCATCAGGAATGTCGCAAGAAGTGCGCACTGAGAAGTGACGCATTGCTGCTTTCACGCAGCGATGCGTCATTTCTCATAAATTAGGTCGATGGTGTGTCCTGCTGACAGTGAAGTAATTAGAAGTCACTGGTGGAACGTGTATTTTTTGCGGCTTTTGAATTAGACAAGTTGTAAGATTTGTTTTCAAAATTGTAGATTGTCAGTCCAAACTATAATTTACCCCATTCAAATAAATAACAATCTAGGCACCTTACTCTCTCTCCTCCATGTGTCTCCCTTTTTTTGCTGCATTCCCTATCTTTCACCATTGCCCTGCCAATCCTCTTGGCTTGTACCCCCATTATGTACAGTGCTCCTTTGCTTTGTAGCTAGGTTTGTGCTTCATAAGTGTGCATCAAACACCTCCAATGTGTGAAAACGTATACAAGTTTCCAGGATCAATTGATTGTTTTAGGATATACAAAACACTTTGGCAACCCGGAAATACCTTTCCAAATCACTAAAATGTTTTTGAGACTGATTCCATATCGCAATTATGAATACAATGAAACGGGAGTTCCTTCTTAATTGTGATGCACAATCACATGTATCAATGGTTTGCAACCTCAATTGTGGTCGATAACCATTGATCAGATATCCACACTCACGCCAGTTGTGCTGGTATTTGATTCTCAAAGGGGAGTGTCTCTCATTTTGGTAAACAGGACTTGCCCCTTTAATGGAAGCTGTCTCTTAAAAATGTTTTTCCTTTTCGAAATGTAGCAGCAGGGACAGAGGTTGCCGTCTCTTGCAGGCAACAATATCTGCGTTTGCAGCTCATCACAGTGAGATTCAAATTACAAACAGCCTCATTTACGTTCATTAGAAAGGCCACTTTGAAACTAAATGGATAATTTACAATACCACATCTTTGAACACAAATCTCATAGCATATTGCTTGGCTATTTGCAAACTAGTTGGTGTGGAATTGGCACTTTCAGGTTTGTGAACAGGTATTAGTACATTGGCCCCTTACTTCGCCTTTCTTTAAAGTTTAGTGTGGAAAGCTAAAGGATGAGCAGAGAGAGCATAATTCACCCAAACTTGTACTGCTGAGAATTCAGACCATAGAAGCCCAGGCTGGGTGTCAAGTGGGCCCATGTCATCACGGGCTTCGTTGCCACATGGCCCCCGTGTCAATGTGACACCTTCTGCCAGTCTTGGCTTTTAGGCTACCTCAATATGCATTTTTACACTTGCAGGTTCGCTTTCACATCATAAACATGAGCTTCAAAATCCCACAATAGAAACTGCTGTTGTCTGAAAAGTCAGCCCTGGCTGAGTTTGTCACACATGCCCAGGGACCAGTGGTGTAAAGCAAAATGACTGGGCCGCCATGCAAACTGTATTGCTTGGCCCCTGACATAACAAACCGCCCTGCCAGGTTTCCCAGGTCCATTCATCACTAGCTGCTCCATTCCAAGATTTTTCTTAACATTCTGGGTCTTGAAGTCTTGTTTATTCCATTATAACTCAACATGCATGGACCTGGGAGATTTGGCAGCTATACATTTAAATGTTGGAGGTTTCAAATCAAAATCTGCTAGATTTCTGGGTGGTAGGGCAAAGTGGTACATGGTGGGCCGCACCGCGGGGGGGGGGCCCTCCATGTGCTTAGCAGGGGGGCCCCCTCAAGTTTCGTTACGCCCCTGAGGTTATCACAGGATTACATCACATTTGGGGAGTACCTGGGAATGCAAGCAGTATGCATAAGCCAGGTGTATTGGCATGAGTTAGTCACATTGCAGCCTTTTATCACATGTGGCAGATCTATAATCACCTTAATGGATATGTCTAGCTTAACTTAGTGGCACCCATGCTTTATTTGGGCTTGTAGAGCAATCCCCCGTCCACCTCCTCTTTTGCGCTGCACAGAACAGCATAGAAAACACATCTTGATATTTTTTGCACTGAATTAAACTGCAGGTTGCATTGAAGAGCTTCACAATGGAAATCATTGATGGATGTCAATGTTTTTGTTGTGCAGTGTTCAGAAATTCATTAATCCAAGTTACTGTACCTACAGAAACACGTTAAGTGTTGCAAATTACAATTTGATGCTTTGCTTGACGAATTACACTCGATTTTGAAATGTGTTCAAAATATATATTTTTCCCTCATCCGTTTTAAGCTTTAGTGTGGTGCCTGTCATTGGAGCGCTGAATTGCTGTTCACATCACGATTGGAGATTCCTCTGTTCAGGCTCTGCAGGTCAGCAACAAAAAGCTGCTGAAACGGTATAAATTACAAAGACCTAAACAGTAAAAGCATTGAAAATGAAGGAACGGAGAAGGATAGGTGCATCTACTGAATAATGCAAATTGTGACATTAAAGCTTCATTGATAACATACCTACTTGAATTGTTAATGTCAACGTGTTGGGGATATTTTGGTCAACATTGTTTAGTAACTGATTTAATCAGCCATGACTGAAAAGCCATGAAATGATTGTGGTCATTATTTTTAATTCCTAGGCTGCTGGTAGGCGAGTGTCAGATGTTTCGCTTCTGTGAGAGGAACATAAGTAAGTAAAATGAACTGCTTCACATCATACATAAATTATTTAACAGGAGGCTGTGGGGGCATTCCTCTCAAGCATGGCTTTGCAGTCTTGTACACACAACAAAAGCATTTCTCCTAGAACAGCTTAGTAAAAGAAAGAGGCAGTTACCATATGAAAAAAATAGAAGCCCGCTACCAACCTATGTTAGTTGTACAAATAGTGACATCTGCTACTGGAAATTGCAGAATGATAATTTCAATATATATGGTTTCCGTATTAAATATATCACTGCGGAAAATTCATGAAGGGGGATGGAGCGCCACATCAGGTAGTGGTAACAAAATGGGGTTTACCATGGCAGAGCTATCGGAGGTGGCATCGAAAATGCGGAGAACAACCACAAAGAAGTGTTCACAAACATTTGCAATATTGTTTCCAATACTCATTGCACTCTAAACTTACGCCTATTCCAAGAAGGCGTATAGATGGTGCATTAAAGAAGGGATAGTGCACCTAAACACATATGTATCCAGAGGTGTACAAAGAAGGATTTTACTCACAAGGAAAATTGTTTTCCAGGTAAGTAAAAAGAGTGACAACTTGAACAATTGTACTCCTCGCCTTTCTTATACCTGAAGGTCATGTGAATAACAAGCAGTACGAAATCTATGTAAATTTTAAACACAAGTCTAAAAGAGCACAGGTTTTAGGAAATGTGTGATTTTCCCCTGTTGAAAGCCATTTAGACCGACCAATAATTACCACACAGGAGAAAATAGCTTGTATAGCTGTTTTTCACGTTATTATTTTTTGGGCACAGATTTGCATGAACAAGTATCACCAGATCAAAATTGAAGGAAGCATAATTTCAACACTTATTCGAATATAGTCTAGTGCTAAATCAGGTGCAAATTGCACTAGCGTAGTGGAAAAAATAATAGAGACAAACTTTAAAATACAGCGGTGCCCTTCCTGAGCAATAAAAGAGTTTCTGTAACGTTTTCTAGTAATCACTCTTCTGGTTTTCCGACCAGGAGCCCCGGATATGATTGTTTTGGCCTCCCTCTTTGTTAACATTTGTGATAAAGGCCAATCACCTTCAGCTCCTTCTGCTTTGGGTATTGTATGTGTCATGCCCTTTGATTTGAAAAGTTGTTGCCAAACTGGAAATTTAATAAAACCTTTGAAGATGTGTTACATAATTTTCATTGTAAGTAAGCAATCAGAACTATTAAACCATTATTACAATGAGTTTATTAAAGTGGGCTACTCGGTCTCCATGGTGATGATAATGGCTGCTCCTTTTTAACCCGACATCCCTATATGTTCCACTATGCCTAGAATGGGAAAACCCATAACTCCGGGGCATATTATCATGAAACGGCGTTAAAATTATCGCCGCTTTAGCGGCAGGATACTGCCACTAAAGAGGCCATAATGGGCTTGATAATATGCCGAAGCCCATGTTCTGGTGTGAACATGGGCTTCTATTGGAATTATCAAGGGCATATTATCAAGCCCATTATAGCCGCTTTAGCGGCAGTTTCTTGCTGCTAAAGCAGCGATAATTTTAATACCGTTCTTATCTTCTGAAACACGTGTCAATTCGCAATATGTGCCACTCCCTTTTCAGATGTATTCCGTGTTGGCTCGTGCTTTTTCTCCTGTTGTTTCTTTTTTGAACATCCTCGCTCCTCAGATGCTTCTCCATCCTATTCCCTTGGCGTGCCCCGACCTGTGCTCCCTTGCATAGCTCTCTTGTACTCCTGGTCAGCTCACGTCTATTTTTGTATGCTAGATTATATACTCCAGCATATTGTTTTATTTGCCTAATTTTCTCATTATTGTGCTGTCTCTTTCCCCTTGAAACATATTTATTTTTGCAATACCTTATATTCCAGAAATATATGAATACTTTTAGCTTTTTTTCCTTTCCCCTCTGTTACCGCGGAACCAGTATTTGATAATCGGTCCGCTGTGTTTTTTCCTCTCTGTTTCGCTGCTCTGTGTTTTCATTTGAACAAATGTAAAGTTAACCATCACCATGTCACCTTGGAAAAATCACTAACTTTACTGCCATGAAAGCAGTCATTAAAAATGGTAATTTATCGACTTAGATGTATCAATCTACTATTTACCAAGAAGGAAAAAGACCCAAGCAGCGGACTTTGGGGCATATTAGCAAGGGCCATGTCGCCGCATTAGCGGCACTTTTTGCTGCTAAAGCGGCAATATTTTTATCGTCCTATCAGCAAGCTGTCGCTAACAGTAGTTAGCCTTGCTTTTAGGTGATAGCCACGGGTTTGGGGCCTGCTTTGCATGTCAGCGATATTTATCGCTACTGACATGCAAAGTGGGTGTACCCAAACTTTTAGCGACTGAAAGCAGTCACTAACACAGCTATCGCTTATAAGCAAGGCAGGCATAGCGATAAAAAAAAACGCGCTAACGCTAAAAACAAAGACATGTAAAGTTTCATGAGCTACATTACATAAAGGACACATTCTAGAACTGCAGTATTTCTTACTCAATTTTGCACAAAAACTGTTCCAAGGCAAAACCCCATACCTTCACTTTAAATAAAGTTGCAATGGGGTAAACCCTGGAAGAGTGTAAAAAACTGTTCATACATAGGGATGATCTTAATATCTAGAAACAAGTCTATCAGACTCCCAGGCTTTACAGACTTCTCTACTCAGAGCCACAAAGGCTCCGTTAAACAATCTTTGAGCAGGGAGTGAGGGACTGGCTATGCTGCACCCGGGGTATCCCAAAGGGAGGGCAAGCTGATCACATAAAGCATAGATTTGTTGTGTACAAGACAGGAACTCTTGTCACAGCCTGGAGCCTCTAGAAGCACCTTTATCGATACTCTGAAGGAGTCTAGCTCGTCTGTAACCCAAAGTCTATACCAGCACATAATGGGTGAAGCAAAGCACGAAGGTTTACCAGATTGAGGCCAATATCCATAATTTGAGGGATACAAGGGGGCACTCTAAGGGAGATTGAAAAGATTCCTGTTTCTGAAACAAGTTTGCACCAAATCCACCATTTGTACTAGAATAAGACAGGAAAACAGTTTCTGAGATGCGTCAATTAGGCGAAGGTGCCTATGATACCCTGTGCCATCTGTATTGCCTTTTTTAAATAGTAAGACAATATGAGCGGGCTACCAAGAACCCCAAATCAGGCCACCCTCCAAAATAGAATGGAAAAACATGTAAAAATTGAAAGCCCAGGTGAGAGACACCAATTGGACCAACTCCCCAGGAATAGAATCGGGACTAGGCACTTTAGGAGGAGATCACCTTAATTGCCTCAAGATAGATTTACAATTGAGGGTCAAATGGTGGCTACTCTTGCAGGGGAGGGTATAACATGTACTGCATATCTATCCACAGAACTCAGCTTGATTGCATAGATCTACTGAAAATGGTCCGTCCAAGTCTGCAGCTGTAGACTGTAATCAATTCAAGTGGCAGCATTACGGCTACAAATGTAACATTAAAGTCACCAGCAGCGATTACCCTAACATTATACAGAGGAATATCAATGCAATCCCCTGGAGTGTGGAGACTGCAAGACAGCCTGTTTGTCCCATTGGGCCTATAATATATAGAAAAAATATAGTAGGGATGCCCACCAATTGCAAGGGTCAGCCCCAGAACGCCCAAGAAATGTAATTAAAGTTTAGTAATTGTGAGAACTGCCAAATTCTTGACCCAAGTAGTTGAGCCACTTGCTGGTCCACCCCTACCATGTGAAGTAGCTGGACAGATAAAGGTAGTGAACCCAGATCTATGAACTGGCTCTACACACAAGGTTTCCTGCAACATACATAGATCAAATTAGTCGGGCGTGGCTAGCCAGCCACGATAGCGGTCGGCAGCTGCTAGAGCTCCGGTCTGCCTGGGGACCTGATCCTGTTACGGAGAGCCTGTATGAGCCCTGACTGTGGCAGAAGAGGGGGGAAGGCAGTCGGAACCCTGTGGCGACCCTGCGACCTGCTGATGGGTCGATTGTGACCCTTGAAATGCCGATGGAGGAGGCCCGGGCCAGACGCAGCGTCACCAGGAAGAAGCCGGGAGCTGGGGTGAGTGCGGAGCCCGAGAGGGCTGAGGCGCGCAGAACCGGAAGTGCCCCGGACCGCACCCCTGGAAGGCCAGGATGAGGCGCCGCTGAACCGGAGGTCTACCGGCAGACGTTGCCTGGCAGGAGAGAGAGGTCCGGCCTAGCTGCGAGGGGCAAGGAACCAGTTGGTGGTCCCGACACACGCACTGGGCCTGGCCTGGGCTTGACGGGGCGGTGAAGGGCCAGCTCGCGGCCCGAGAACACACGGAGGTAGGCGACCGAGGTGAGGGGAGAGCACGAAGCCTCCGAGAGACCCCCCCATACAGGGGGAACACAGAGTAACACTGGAAGAGGACGAAGTGAGGAAATAGACTGAGGGTTGAAATCGCCGCCATTCCCCCCCTCCCCACACGGCTATCGAGACCCGGGCAGAGCGCGCACAGACTACCTTGCTTCCTCCCTAGAAGCCCCTCACTGGCCGGGGGGAGGGGCATGTACCGGCCTGGGGTGCCCGGCAGCAGAGCTGTGGTGAAGACACGAGGAGGTAGTGGTAATTGGATTGGGCTATTTGAGAACCCGAACCTTGCAGCCCTCACATCTGTCGACACCTGGGATAGCGACCCAGAACCTTGAGGAACACGGGAACCCCCTGGGGGGGGGCGCCCAGGGAGGACAGACAGGGTACAGCCCGGAAGGATTGTGCGCACACACCGTGACAGGGGCTGTGGACATTGTGAATTCCCTCACCACGGCTCGTTAGGATGCTGATAGTCCCCCTGACCCGGTCGGCCCGGCACGGCAGGCTGCTGCCCTGCGGCGGACATTACCACGGAAGTGGTGGCGGTCAAACCCCTCGGATAGAACTGGCCCCCCTACACTGGACCTCCGTCTACGCTGTCCCCCCAACCTGCAGAGTACGGCCTAGCTACAATCGAGGAACACCATGGTGCGCAAGGGTGCAAAGGGGACGGAGGGGATGGGAGACCCTGTGAACACGCGCACCGCGGGGAGTGTTGAAGACGGACGGATCCCGCCTGGTGCCTCTGAGCCTGGTTGCAACGGAGGAAATAAGAGACTCCAGGTCGGCAATGGAACAGCAGTTGGCGGCCCTTGCCACAAACTTATCCTTGCTGAAAGCGGACCATGGTAAACTGGCGGATAGGGTTAAAGATCAGGGACTCCCCATTGCTGACCTCACACCGACGGTGTCCGACCACTCCACCTCTATCCAACAACTACAGCAGCAGGTCACCACCCTCATAGATCGAGTTGAGGACGCGGAAGGCCGTAATCGCCGCAACAACATCCGCGCCATTGGCCTTCCGGAGCGTTGCGAGGGGACCCGTGCTGCGGATTTTAGGGAGCAGTGGTTCCCAGACCATGTCACTGCGGAGGGCTTATCACCATATTTCTGCATAGAGGGGGCGCATCGGATCACGACCGGTAGGCCCAGGCCGGGCCGTCCGCCCCGCCCTCTGATTGTGCGGATACTCAACTATCGGGATAGGGACATCTTACTGCAGAAGGCCCGAGAGAAATCCCCCATTCAATATGGGAACCAAAGACTATCCCTTTACCCGGATTATACCAACGTGGTCCAAAAACAGCGCTCCTCATATGTGGCGGTGAAGAAAATGCTACAAAAGGCCAAGCTGAAATATGCGCTACTTTTCCTTGCCAGACTAAAGATTGTACATGGCAGGAAAACAAACTTTTTTGAGAGCCCCGCGGACGTCGAGGAATGGCTGGAGGGAATGGGCATAGATGGGAGTCAAGACACCACCCGAGAGACTGCTGCCAGTGGGTCGAGGGGAGGCTCAGAACATGAAGATGGAGGATCCCTGGGGTTGGAGAGGGGAGCGGGATGACACAGCCCATTGCGGGAGCAACAGAGGGAGGACCAGCTGGGAGCATTAGCGATGGTGGGCATGTTCTGGGAAGACTCGGGAAAGATCACAACAGACTCGAATGACAGCACGGTCCACTCAGACTCGCACCACAGTGTGGTCCTGTTCCCCACTATCACGCCCCGAGTGGTGGATGACATGTTGGACAACTGAAGAAGTAGATGGCTCCGCTCGAAGCAGACTGGCAGAACTGCAATTTATGGTATCCTTTATAATGTGTTCACTGTTTATTGCTCTAAATGCTCTCTTCTGCTATGAAGAGTTGATGGGGACGTTGAGATAAATGGTTTCTGTTTGCCTATACTGTGGGAGACTGTTGATCCCCTTGCCTGGCTAGGATGGGGGGGCGGGGTGTGTGATCCCTGGTGGGACACAGACTCAATAGGTCTATTGATTCATCCCGAGGAGATGTTTGCAGTCAGTGGCTATATGTATGATTCTAAAATTGTGCCCCCAGGGCGTTATGCCGTTGAGCCAGCGGCACCCGGTGCGACCGATTAGATGATCGAAATAGTGCTTGGCCACCCACCACTGGCGTATGCACTGGCATTTGGACTTATTTGTTTATTGTTATCATGTTGGGCCCAGCAAGGTTGTTTCGCTGTGCCATGTTTGTTCAGTTCTTGAAAGGGATTTTGGGGTATGAAGTCTCCTGGTCATCCGGTATCAGGGATTGTGCTGTTGGTTTACTGCTACTCCTGCATCTGCTCACAGTTGATCATGGCTAACTCTGTAGGAACATATCGATTCACTACTTGGAATGTACGCGGGCTTGGGGCAATACAGAAACAACACCAAATTCACTCATTCCTGCTCAGACACCATACACAAGTTTCATTTCTCCAAGAGTCCCACCTCATAGCACCAGAGGCTCAGAAATTGAGGAAAAAATGGAGAGGTACTATTTATTGTACGACATACTCAGCCTTCTCTAGGGGTGCGACCATCTGGGTCAGACATGGGACTCCATTTGAGGAGATAGAGAGGAAAGTAGATGCTCAGGGTCGGTATATCCTAGTAAAGGGCACCCTGGATGGTGAATTGATAGTGCTTGGCAGCATCTATGCACCGAATTTCGACCAGGATAAGTTTTTGCATACTGTGGGTTTGGCACTTTCGGATTTGTCAGATATCCCTTGGGTACTGGGCAGGGACTGGAACATGGTACTAGATCTGGGTTTGGATAGATAACACCCCCCCCCCCTCCAAATGGCTGGTGCCTCCCGATTGCCTGAGGTATTCACGGCATGGGCAGAGGGTTGGGGACTGGCAGATGCATGGCCGGTATCGTACCTGGACCATAACGAATACTCATACTTTTTCCCCTTACATCACCTACATACTAGAATTGACCGGTTCATGTGTGCACGAACATTGGTTTCAAAGATTGAAGACCCAGAGTATTTGGACAAAACTTTCTCAGACCACAGACCCCTGTCGCTCAGCCTCCTTTGGAGTAGGGTGCCGACCCCCACCCCTACCTGGAGGCTCAATTCGCTCCTCCTGGAGGATGGCCCCTTCCGGGCAACATTGTCCAACACCCTGTCTAAGTATTTTGAAGAAAATTGGGACTCTGCCTCCTCAAATTTAGTGGTATGGGACGCCATGAAAGTTGTAGTGCGGGGAGCAGCCATAGGCCAATTAGTAGAAGCCATAAAAAACTTTGTGAGTTGGAAGACCGTTTAAAAGGGCTTGAACAGGAGGCGAGTGTGGACCCAGGGAAGAAAGGGGAGCTGCAGTTATGTAACATTGAACACGCAGAAGTGCTGGAAACACTGAGAACCATCGATTACAAAGAATACTTATGCCGCCAGCACACTGAGACGGACAGATCTTGCACCCTATTGGCCCGCCTGATACGAGACCAACCGGACCCCCGGTGATAACACAGGTACTTGATAGATCGGGCAACCTGGTCCGCTCGCAAACTGAGATCAACAAAGCGTTCCACGACCACTTGAGAGCATTGTATGCTCCCTTTGATCGTGAGGATCCGGACGGGGTATCTGAGTTTTTACAGGGTCTTCCCTTCCCGGTCCTGACTGATGACATGCAGAAGGAGCTGGAGGGGCCCATCACGCAGCAGGAAATACGGGTTGCCATTAGATCGCTCAACCACAATAAGACACCAGGTTTAGATGGACTCCCGGTGGAGTTATACTCGGTTTATGCAGACACCCTAGTACCGGTCCTGGAAAAGGTGTAGAGGGCGGCGTTTGAGGAAGGACATCTACCTACCTCGACGATGCAAGCTCTGGTCACGTCGATACCCAAGCCTGGCAGGGATACTGTGGACATGGCGAATTATAGGCCCTTGTCCATGCTCTCCACGGAGTATAAGATTCTCAGTAAGGCCATAGCCCTGCGTCTACAACCCCACCTCACTACCCTCGTACATCGAGACCAATGTGGGTTTCTCCCGGGACGGAGTATGTCCCTGAACCCGAGGAGGCTACATGTACTTATGACGACTACGCCACCGGAATATCCCCGGGTGGGCTGTATAGATCTGGACCTAAAACAGGCCTTCGATTCCCTTTCATGGACATTTTGTTTGCTGCCTTGACACGATTTGGCTTCCTGGACTCCTTGATACGGTGGATCAGACTGTTATACACGGGCCCCTCGGCCAGGGCATGAAGGGGCAGATATGTGTCGGACAGTTACCCGGTGTATGGAGGCACCACACAGGGCTGTCCTCTCTCCCCGCTTTTATTCGTCCTTGCCCTGCAGCCCCTGGCTATGGCTCTCCAGGCCCATGGGAATCAGGTGGGTATTCCGATCAGAAACGCACATAATTTAATATCTATATATGCAGATGACATTTTATTATATCTCAGTGGCCTAGAGGCAGACCACACTGTAATTTATGACATTTTTAATCGATTTGCCGCGTTATCGGGTCTGGCCATTTACCCGGAAAAATCGAATGGTTTCAATTTCAGAGATGTGCTACATCCCGCTTCCATACGTTTTGGAATGCATCATATACCGGTAGCTCAGACCACGTTCAAGTACCTAGGGATACAGGTCTACAGATCACACGGAGGACCAATTGGATGGTAATCTTAAGCGTGCCATTACAAGTCTTCGGAACAGTGTGGGTTTCTGGACTTCCTTACCTCTGTCCGTTATGAGCAGAGTCGCAATCTCTGAGATGGTCATGCTCCCCGTCTACTACATTATTTCGTAAATCTGCCCGTGATCGTTCCCCAACAGGTGTTTAACACGCTTAACACCATCTTGATTAGCCTTATCGGGGGCGCTGGTTGAAGATTCATTAGCCTACGTAAGCTTCAGTTGGGGTCTAGACTAGGAGGCCTGGGAGTCCCTGACTTTCGTGGATACTATTATGCTAGTCAAATCCAATGGCTATCATACTGGGTAGCCGGCAGGAATCTCTATGAGATTGACTTCACGCCGAAGCGACTGGCGCGAGGGGAGTTGCACTCGCTGCTGTTGGCAAAAAGTATGATGCCTCCGGATTGTCACCCGCTTCTACACAAGGTGCGCTGGAGAAGAGCACTGTCCTACACCTCATCGGCGACGCCATATGCGGCGAACATCCCCTTACTGGGTATCCCGACACCGCAGGGTAGGATAACAAGGCATACACTGCGCCCCTGGACAGAGAATGGAATAGAGGAGGTGAGTGCACTCTTTGGAGACGGGACTCTGTTGGACCATGAATCCTTTTTACAGATTACAGGCGCTCCCCCTAGATTGTATTTATTACACGCCACAGTGTTGCATTACATTTGGAACACTTGGGCACCGCAACGACTCCAGCCCACACAACACGAATTGGTTCACCTATTATATTATATGGGAGCAGGGGGACATCTAGTGCACTGGTTATATACAGGGATCAGGGAACATGCTGCAATTCCACTCACAATGCTTAGGGACACTTGGGCTCAGGATGCAGATACAGCACTGACAGATAAGGCATGGCAGCTTATCATTGAACATCCCAGGTGAGTATCACGGAATGTTAAATTTCGATTCATACAAGTAATGGAACTTCATAGGGCGTATCTGACTCCAAAGAGGCTACACAGGATGTTCCCGGACTCCCCCCACAGTTGCCCACGTTGTGGAGAAGAGGAGGCTGGATTCCTCTACATGCTCTGGTCCTGTCCACGCCTTCGAGGATATTGGGCAGAGATATGTCAGGTATTAAGAACCACTACCCATCTGCCGGTACCTGATGAGGCTCTATATTGCCTAGTGGGGTCCCGTAAAAGATCCAAAACGCTGAAGGCCAAATTGAAATTCCTAGACCTGGCCTTGCTATTAGCGGTTAGGGCACTGACAATGAGATGGAAATCCCCAAGGCCACCCAGGACGGCCGCGTGGCAGACGGACCTTGTGAAATGAGGTCGAGCGGAAGGGACAGCTCTTAGAATGGAGGAGGAGAAGGGACAACGGAAGTATCCTATAGCACAGGAGTGGGAGGTCATGCTGATGGATCAGGATGGGATAGACCTTCTGCCGTCACAAGATGATAGGGTATGAGTTCTACTCTATGTACAGAGCCTGGTGGTTGGGACAAAATGATGCCCGGGGCAGCGTACGAACTACTTGTATCCCTAGCACTACGGTTTAAACAATTGCGATGTAAATTAGGAGGCACTCTACAGAGGTTTTTTACCATGACCAGGAGATGGGGGGGTGGACAGGGTGGGAATGTTGGGGAGGGAAGGCCTTCTCCTAGTTAAGTGTGATGATGTTGGAGGGATTGCTGATCCTGTCTATAGCGGGAAAGGAACGATATGTCACTATTGGTCATAGACATGAGAAAGTTTAGATTCCATTGTTATTTCAACTGTTTGATTTAGATTATCTTTCCTGCTATATGGTGGGCTGTTGGGAATATGGCAACCGTCAATGTTTATGGTTGGGATGAAAACAGAAAATGTGACTGATGGATGCATATACTAATTTGGAATTGGGATACATTGCCCTGATCGGTCCTGAATAAAGAATTTTAAAAAAAAAAATAGATCAAATTAGTCAATGAAAGTCCCCCAGTCCAGATAAGCCAGTTCAGAGTTATGGCCGGTAATGTTCCATAAAAGTATGTTCCAGACTTCCGATTAGTGACCTGGAATAGTGATCAATTGGAACAATCCCCCTTGGGGAAGTTCGCTGTCATACGTCAGATGAATCAGTAGCTCTGGCCTGAGATAGAAATGTCACAACAGGCAACCATGGGACATTGTGCATGAGAAGGTGGTACTGGGACATTCCGGTTTGTACACTCTTGGAAAGGATTCCAATGAGCTGGCAGCTGTAGACCATAAAAAACGAAGAGGTGCCAGCCTCATTGCCCATCCCACATGATCAGCACAGTGTGAAGAGAACCAAGATCAATAAGCAGTTTGTTGAAAGACAGGGAACATGAATGTGAGGAATGTTAAGCATAGCTGGGGGGCCTACCATCCTTTGCTCTGGCCACGAATGAGCTGAGAATACCAGAAGCCTGGGATATTCAAGTGGTCTGCCCTGCAAATGTCTGCATGGGATTGTTCACAGCTGAATGCTTCCTGCCCATTGCAAGAGAGTCATTTGCTGCCGATTGATAGAGTACAGGATGAACAACTTTTTGTAAGACAATTAACAGCTTCATCTGTGCCTTCAAGTCACTCACCTCAGATTTGAGGTCCGCAACGGAATTGACCATGTTTTAACCAATTCAATCAAAGAGAACGCTTTCCTCCCTCTAGGCCCTGGGTCTTACTGCAGGCTACATTCAGAACAGAAGAGGCTGGGGTGGAGAGATCTGTTGGACAGGGGCGATTATAAGGGACTCATTGTAATAGATCCACTCCATCCGCACAAAGGATTATGAGGAATTGAGCAATCCGCTTGGACACTCTTGTAGTGTAGCTCCTATTTTCCCAATAGGCTCTGCGCATTGGAATAGTACCTACAGCAGTAAAGGCCTAGGCCAGATGTTAACTAGGTCTACTACTGTTGATACTAGACTTAATTTTTGGGTTTGCCAGCTAAGCTCAGAGTTCGCTAGAAACTTTCTCGAATGTTCAAGGAAGGATTAACTCCCCTGATTAGACAAGAAGGGATTTAGTTTCTGACAACCATAGAACATGACAACTTTGCTCTCCCCTAATCAAGAGTCAATCTCGAGAGTCGTGTGAGCACAAGGCAATTATTTTACTCAGTCAGTACGTGCATTCTTAGTCTCATCAGAATGTAGAGAAAAGGAAGAGACGGGCGTGTTCAATAAAAGATGTTATTTATTGATCAGTCTCTTTTCTCGTACAAGAGAAATGGATCGATATTATCGCAATACTTATAGTTAAGTAAAGTGCATACATTAAAAGCAATAGTATAAAATAATACTGTAAAAACATTGATATGGTTTCTGAGCCATATGATGTTTTAAAATGATTAAAATATATTTACATACACATATACATTTGACTAAACGTACTCAACTGGTGTTTCTAAATACGCCTACCCCGTGTACCTGACCTAAGTCTAATGCGTGGGCGGGAATAGAAAGTTACCGTTTAAGTTAAGTTTGTTTTTGCCAAGTGAATAACTAAAGAATTCTCTAGGAGGGGTTATTCAGTTCTGTACCTGGAATTTAGGATGAATGAGGAATGGTATCTCTTTCTCTGCTCTCGATATTCCAGGCTGCCTGCGAGGGCTACCCGGAAGCGCCGGTGCTGGGTCTCTCGGCTTGAGATAGCAGCGCGTCTCTCAGCGCGTCAGGAAGGCGGGGCTGCTGCCTGCGGGGTCTGCTTCTGCTCTCGGCTTCGGCAAGTATGGCTGCTCCGTCTTGTCACCACGCGTGTGTTTTGCATAGGGCAAGGTCGGCAATATTTATACCTTAAAGGTGCCGGGATTGACGTAAGGATGGACATAGGTACGTCAATAAAGATGTCATACGACTTGCTCGTTAGCACATTCTTTACTAAAGTTCTCTGTGAAATCAAAACAATGGCCGCACGGATTATCCAGGTTGTCATAGGTTTGATTTGTTATGAGAACGTCGTATGCCTTATCAGGGGCTGGAGGAATGTCGCTTGTCTAATTAGATCTCAAGCGTTATGACCTAATCAGATAACACGTTCCTGTGCCGTAGTGTGACTGCGTCAGATAACGGTATCTGCATCATGGGGGATTTCTTGCCTCATGGGCTGACTGTTAGTTAACTAGCTAGGTAGTTTAACCAGAATAGGGTCAGGAATAGGGGGATCGATTCAGAACCTATAGAAATACACGACACCCACTCCACGCTAACTATGGTCATATCTACTAATCTATGCATAGTATAACATAGTACAACATACTATAGAGTATAGTGTATACCTTACCACCCCAAAATACATAAATGCATTTTGAAATTTTCAAATATACTGAAAAATTGCAGTCATATATATTGTATGCACTTAAGCTATGAATTAAATGCAAAAGTAAACACGCATTGTTATGCATTATTGCTTGTTGGTATATGAGAAATACACATGAAATGGCTCTTAATATGGCTATACAGAAAAAAAGTCGAAACCATTTCATCACATAAAATATATTGTGAACATACCAGCGGGCAGCTAAAGTCTATATAAAGTCTATAAAGTATCTAAAAAAATAGAAATCTTAGTTCTCTAGGAATAGTTTCTTACTTTAAGCAGAAGATCAGTGTCCCGGGGCAAAAATATATAGAAAAATATTTTAAGGGCTTGCTGAAAAAAGTTGCTGTCCGTGAACTGGATTGTAATTGTTCATGTGACTTTATTTTCTAAAAGTTGAAGGCCGAATTCAGGGAACGCCGTGTGCGAGTTTACTCAAAAGTCTCTATTTCTGTTCCGGAGAGAACATCATATCATTCAGGCTTTCGAAAAAACTGTCAACAGCTTCATGGGAAAGTTCCACTAAGTCGGAAATAGGGGTAACCATGCATTCATGCGCATGATTGTCTGCATTGACATTCTGATTTGCATTGCTGACAGAAGGTCGTACCTGTTCGATGTTGCTTTCATCTTGAACTTCACTACTCTTCAATCGCAGTGGTGAAGATTCCAGGAATGCCGTCATCAGAATTGGCAGCCTTTGAGGGCAGCACAAAGCGTGAACCTTGGTAGGAACCAGCAGTGTATCTGCATCCACCGGCGCATCCGATTGTAGCGTCAGACAGGTGTCTAACACGCATTATTCTCCGCATAGCAGACACCTTAGTACAGGTAAAACACACCTTTGCCACATTGGTCGAAATGATAGAAACCAAGTCATGTTTAGGTCTCTAAGCCGGGAGAGTCCCAGGATTTTTGATATCCGGTCCCGGTATCCAATGGCTAGGATCGTATCTTCCATTGTCGTGAGAGTTTGTTCTGTGACATGGGTTGCCATAACGAAAAATAAGGACTAGGAATAGGATTCCTGCAATTAGTCCCAGGATCAAGGGAAGTCCGCCAAAAATCGAATGGACGAAATCTGGAAAAATACCCAGTATGGCTTTGAATGGTGTTAATGCCATCGAAAATACTGTCTTAAATACCTTTGAGACCCCAGTGGTATCAGAAATATTTAAGATTTCGCTCAGGATTTCCGCGAAATGTACGGGGGAATTAGTTGATAATAATGTATGTATCTCTGCAGTCGTCCTTGCGACTTGTAGATCATACGTTTCTTTAGATGACGTGAGCCTTGTAGGCGTCTGAAGAAGCACTGTTTTCATTCTGCTTAAAGTGTCTATTCGAATAGAAGTAATTTTCAAACCGGGCCATGCCCTTGCCTCCCTGTCTGGAAAGGAGCTGGGGAACAAAGAACGTCCACAGCACTTGACCTTCGCCGTCGTAGTGACGAGATAAGGAGTCCCGGGCATAAGACTACAACATCTGCGGTCTACAATAAGAATGTAACTCCCATTATAGAGTCTTTGAAAGAATGGTTCTATTTCAGTTGCAGGTGCGCCTTGCTGGTGACATGAAAGGTTGTATGAATTCCCTTCACAGGCTCCGTGCAAACTAACACCGTTACACAGAAGTGTGCCGCTTAGTGACATAGCACAATTGTTGCCACTAAGAAACACTTTCTGTCCTTTGTTACTGACACATGCATGTGAATAGGGCAGGTTCCAAGTTGTTTTAAGGTACCCCTTTCCCAATTTCTCGTACATGCCAGCCTGTATATATTTTTGGCAGTATTGAAACCTGAAGGTTGAGATTGGAATATTTATGATTCCGTGGATTATCCATTCACTGACAGGTCGTTCTGACATTGTCATTGGTAATCTTTCTAGTTTTTCAATGCTCAAGATTGTATAATCAGCACCCTTCTGCGCCATACCGATTTGTCTATCAGTAAGGTTAAAGATTTGGAATAGTGACGTTGTGTTGATTAAACGCCAAGGCACATAGCCAGAACGCAGATTTTGTAACGTCCAGCCAAGCTGTACAATAGAACGCAATTGTGACTGACCATGTTGTAATAACAGTAAGTCTTGCGATAATATATCGATTGCTGAAGACACAATACTGTCCAATGAAAAAATTCTGGAGGACAGAGTCATTAACCCATTGTCCACTACAGAAAGTGATTTTTCCAAATTAATACGATCAATTTCACGTATTCTCTCTGCTGTTTCAATTTGAGTAACCTTCCAGGCCTCATTGTATGCTGCATATACAGAGGCTGCTATGAAACGCTTTTGACGCTGTTTGCGTGGTCCCATTATGAAATCACGCAAGTCAGCACCATCAGTAAGTAAAGTTAGGTGTTGCTTAATTTCAGGCAGTGTGGAAGACTGTAGCCATTGAAGGCATAATTTGCCCACACTGTAGGTTGTTATTATCCCTGGGTGATGTCTTTGGGGATATCTAGGGTCTGGCCTGGTCATTTTGAAACCCTGTGTTTTATTCAGGAATCTATCTTGACAGTTATTTGTATCTGTGGGCCAGATCAACCATTGTTTCCAATCAGGATGTGTTCTGTTTTGGTTAAGTATATGGTTTATGTCTATTTCTTCATCTGTATCAGAGTTATTGCTAAACATTGTTGGCTTTGGAATAGACGGGTTATTTAAATCTTTGATTTTGGCTAAGCCAAGACAGGTGGTTTGTTGAACAGTGTCATTTAAAAATATCATTTGTTCTGGGATCATGCAGGCTCTAAACAAAGCTTCTATACCCTGTACTTGCCATTCTTTTGTACCCCAAACACTTTTCAAATCAACATTTTTGTCCCAATAATCGAATCAAAAAGTATTCATTTTTTCAAAGAATGAATCAGAATAAATCAATTTTGTGTTGGTTATCATGGTTTTGGTCCCTGTCTTGTTTGACAATTTATAATAAAATGTTTCAGCATTACTAGTGTTAAAACCTTGAAAGTATGAATATTTGTCATAAACGGTTCTAGAGCTCCCTTTTGGAGGTGTAGCACAATGTTCCCATTGATTATAATTTAAAACATTTCTAGGTTGTGCAGATTTATGCAAGAAATGGTTACCATAGTGGTTATAGCAATACATACTATCATAATTTGTAGAACCTTGCAAATAATCATGTTTTGTAAATTTAGCAGACATTACTAAGTCAGACATCATATTGTTTATACTTTCAAAGTCCCAATCATCAGCAAATGAGTTTGGTTTTGCAAAGTCACTCAAAGAGATCTTAATTTGGTGTGGATATTTCAGGATCTCGACCGGACCATAAATTTCATAGTCAGTGTTGTCCCAGGCTACCCCACCAGGTATTGGAATTGCTGTGAAGTTGGCTGAAGAAAGTTCTCTTTTCTCGACGTGTGAAGATGTGTGTGGTTTGAGGACCAAGTTGATGTTCTGACTTGCTGTGTCCATTTTAGCATATTTTCCCTCAATGAAGCGTCCCAAAGTAAATACCATGATGAGCCAAAGTATGAGGATAAATGCACCAAAACCCACCCAAAATTCAATCCATGGAGAAATCAGATATGTTTCTTTTAGTTGTTTCAAAAGTTCCTTCGCTTTTTCTTTAAAGGATTTTGATGAAGGCTGTGTCTTTTGTTCGCTGAAACCTTCAGAGGAATCATCGAAGTTGATGAAGTAACCGGATGCAGTTCTGTCAATTGTTCCAATTGTTTCAGGATTTTTGTTTCTTGCATTTTCACTTGGTACTTCAGTATAGATTGGTGTGTCTCTGCTAAATGTCTTTATTTGGGTTTTCAGAGGTCTAAGTTCTATTGCATTGTTGCATAGTCCTTGATGTTCTTCTGTAGGCGTTTCGAATGTGATGAGCCTCTTTGTTAGGACCTCTGTACTGGTAGCAAACCTTGGTGTTCTGCTACTTATTGGGAGTCCACTTGGCCTACTGTTTGTTATCGGCCACATGTTGTGATTTTACCAGGTCGATGGATACAACTCGGTTCTCCTTTTTTCCAGCAAGTGGCGGTAGTACAACTGACCTTGTCCCGTTGACAGACAAGACAGGAACTGCTTTTCTGTAAGAAGGCCCAAATTCCTTCTTTACCGCGATCTTCTCCCTGACTAGATCCCCGACTTTTGGAATCCAGACAGGTCTTGCTGGGACAGGTGGTGATTCTTCAGTGGTTGTTGGCTGTTGTTTCAACTGTATGTTGCTCAGGTCTTTTCTTGTTTTGTTTAAGTCCTGCAAAATAGCCAAACGGTCTTTGACATCAAAGCTTTTTTCTATTACCACTGAAGTCTGACTATCAAGGTCAGAGATCAACATCCTAGTTCCGAATAATAATTCGTACGGACTGAATCCCTTCAGAGAATTTCTTGGCAAGTTATTTAGACTACGTTGGACACTTATTAGATGTTTGACCCACCCAGCTCCCGAACCTAATACCTTTGCCGTTATAGATTGCTTTATGTCACGGTTTTTTCTTTCAACAATTCCGTTCCCCTCAGGGTGAAATGGACAAGAGTACCGCAATTGCACGCCCATGCTGACCATGGCCTCCTTATAAGCCCGAGAGCTAAAAGCAGGACCATTGTCCGAATGCAGAATGCCAATTGCGTATGTGCCGATAAAGACCCGCAAATCTTTTATAACAGTTCTGGCGTCAGCCGTTCGCTGGGGCCACATCCATATGAATCTCGTGCATGAGTCCACAGCGACCAAGATATATTTATAGTTACCATCCCTTTGTAAGGGACCGCAGTGGTCTAGATAAACACAGGCTAATGGTTTATCCGAGATTAGAAGGGGCGTCTGTGCTGGACGTCTCACAGTTGATACTTTCATTTTTTGACATATTTCACATGCTAGAACATAGTTCCTTGTTTGTCTTCTCATTTGTGGCCACCAGTATCTCTGTTTTAATAATGATACTGTGGCTGAGACGCCAGCATGGGTAGAAGCAAGCCCTTCGTGTGCCGCTATTATTAGTCCTAACCTATGTTCCATGTTTGGAATTGCCCTATCCCCCACTCCAGGGATTTGAGCAAAAGGAACATTGTTTGCATCAGTTATGTATGAGTATTTTACTGGAAAACCTTTAGGGAGTGGTTCTATCGAATCCTTTTCTGAAGCGCTGACAGCTTGTAATATTTCACTGTCTATTTTTGTTTTTGACCGGGTGACGGCAGCTACGGAAGCCGTTTGCACAGCTGCCTTCGCGGCCTCATCAGCCAATGAATTCCCTGCAACGTGAACGCCATCACGTTGATGACTCAGTGTATGTATCACGTGAGTCTTTGGTAGTTCTTTTTGTAAAAGAGCTACTTGTTCCCAGAGCATTTTGTGCTTGATTGTGCCACCTTTCGCATCCCTGAAACCATTTTGAAGCCAGATCTGCAAGTATTCATTGTAAGATTGAACGCAATAATACGAATCGCACACTATGAGTGTGGGGAATTCTCGATCCGTATTTTCAAGCGCCATCTTGAATGCTAGTAATTCAGCTCGCTGAGCTGTACAATCTCCTAGAGATTGTGTTTTAGTTAGGGATGGTTTAAATTTCCCTTCGTGCCAACGACCTTTAACAATCGCACACGCAGCACTGTAAGCTTGTTTACCCCCTACTGCGGGTTGTGCTGATCCGTCTGTATATATTATACAGCCGTATTGGTCTAGAGGCAGAATTTCGGTTGGCAGAGGACATTCGAATTCATATTGTAGAAATTCTTGTGTTTTTAAGTAAGGATCAAATTCGTACACCACGTCTGTTGCAGCAAGAGAGTTAGCCCATTGTATCCATCTCGGATGGAGTGCTTTCGCATTTGGAATGCTTGCCTTTGTTACCGCCTCTAAGGCTGGTATCGGTGTCACGATTATTATTCGTTTACCTTGTGCCAGGGCTCGTTCTTTTGCTATAGCTGTCTGTGTTGCTGTAAGAATTTTTTCCGTTGGGCTAAATTTCATTTCAGCCTTAGTGTACAAGTGTGATTTGAATGCAATTGGTACCTTTTCTCCCTCATTAGAGGTCAGGTATGTGAATCCGCATCTCCCTGGGATGACTCGGATCACAAGGTTGCGTGTATTATCACGTGTTTCTAATTTTGTCTTAATTAGCATGTCTGTTTGTAAGGATCTCAAAATGTCTGTGTGTGTTTGAGTCCAACTGGATCTTTTAAAATCTGGTTTAATTAGATCGTAAAGGGGTTTGACCCTTTCTGCGTAATTTGCAATGTAAGTTCTTCCGAAATTTAGGAAGCCTAGAATTGACTGTAGGTTTTTTAGTGTTTTAGGAGCTTGGATTACGGCACATTTCTCTAGGAAATTGTCTGCCAGGCTTTTGCCTTCACTTGATAACTCATATCCTAAGAATAGGACCGTCAGATGGGCAATTCTGGACTTTTTGAAGTTGAATTTGTAACCCTCTGCAGCGAAACCAAGTATTATGGTGTTCACTCTTTTCAAGTGAGTCTCCAAGTCATCATCTGTTAAGTAAATGTCATCGACATAAGATAATGCTTCATCATCATATTGTTGTAGTAATTCTGTTACTCTCGCTGAGAATACCCCCGGGCTATTCTTGTACCCCTGGGCTAACCGACAGAATTGTTTTTGAGTGCCATTTACTGAGAAAGCTGTTAAATATCTGCTCTCTGGTGCTATGTTTTGACAAAAGAATCCGTTGGAGATGTCCAAGGTAGTTTTGTATTTTTTGCGCACTATGTTATTCATTAGTGCAGCACTGTGTGAATTTTGCACTGCAAAAGTTTTGCAACATGTGTTAAGGTGTCGGTAATCCAAAACTAGACGGTATGAATTGTCTGGTTTGGAGACCGGAAACAAAGGATTGTTCATTTGTGAGGTGCAAGTTTCAATCACCCCCTGGTATTCTAGCTGATCTAGTATTTCATTTACTTGTTTTTTAGCTTCTTGCTTAACTGGGTACTGCCTTTGTGCAGTAGGTTGTGATTTTAACTGGATTTTGTGAGGAGGAGAATCCTCATCCCATCCTACATGATTTTTGTATAAAGCAGGTGCTAAGGCCACTGCCCACTTTCTAGCAAGTGTGTATTTTTTATGAATCAGTATTTGATTCGAGAAGGCAGGCATAATTACTTCTTCGCCATGAGGGCACTCCCTGACAAACTCTGGTGGCCAGTCTTTTTCAGCTAGAAGGATGTCATAGCCTTTGGAGAGGTTATCCCAAAATAGTCCCCTAATTTTCCTAGTCTTATCTCCCTCTATACGTAATGTTATCTCGTATATTTTGTGGGGCTTGCTAACTCTGGTATCTGCAGTTTCCACTTGAAGGTATTCATTCGTGTCCACTGTCTCCAGATGATTCATAAGGACTTTGCGAGCTATGCTCACCTCTGCTGCGCTGTCTAGCATTGTCTGAGCCCACTCTCCGTTTTTCAGTTGTGTCCTCAGTATTCTCGGCATTGTTAACTACCTTGATACTGGCTACCTTCTTTTTTGGAAATTGTGATTTCTTTTTCAGTTGAGCAGGTTCCTTGTCTTTGGACTTGGCGTGCTCTTCTGATCGTCCTCTTCTTTCCGATTTCTGCGAGGAATTCTGAAAAGATTGAGAGGGACGTGTATCAATGTCTTGATATCTATCAGGTTTTTTAATATTATCCCTATTTCTAAGGTTATATCTATTCCCAGAGGGTTCACTCTGGGGTGACCTTTGTCTCGGGTTTGGAGATTTATCTCTTCGCCTAGGAGACCTTCCTCTGGACTGGAATTTCTTTTCTTTAGGATTGGATTGTTTGTTCCCATCCCAGTTCTTTTTTGGTGAATTATTATTATTATTAAAAAACATTTTTTCTGGACTTGTAGTCAGTTGCGGTTTTACTGGTATTCCACCTAGACTATCTCTGCCTAGTTCTTCATAGGATTTTTCTATGATTCTGGCAATTTCAGCTGGTTGGTCTGCTATATCTGTCTCTTTTAACCTCTGGCGGATCGCCACGTTTGCTGCTTCACCCTTTATGTTGGCTAGTAATATAGCCGAGACCTGCTTGAAGTCTTTCAGTAATTTCATACCAAGAGTTAAAGCAGGTTCTGGACCGTATTCATCTTGAATTTGTTTTAGCACATCTGGTATTACCGAAATGGATGGAACACCGTGCGTTTTTGTGTAGATGGAAGCAAAGACTGTACCCCAAGTGTCACAGTCCTCAATGTGTGGTGCGATTCCCATTGGGAGACATATAGTCAGAATCCTGTGTTTTTCTAATGGGGTGGTGTCAGGAAACACCGCCTCTATTTGGGTAATTTTCTGTGCCAACCAGAATGGTATTTGTTCCCGTTTTGCTGGGACTTTACCTAGGCAGGATTGGATGTTCTGTGGTGTAATTTTATTTGTGTTCCCCTGGTGAGGGGTCAGCTGTGGAAGTTTAATCGCTGGCTGAATTGTTGAAGTCCGCATTACATACTGAACTAATTGTCTGTGAATTTTTAGTAGTTGTTTTAGCTGTATTAACAGCTCTGCTGCAGACATTCTTTCGATGTCTGGATGTGGTGTGTATCCGGCTAGGACCGGCCACGTTGCTCCTGGTCTTCCTAAAGGACCGAGCCTTGTAATGTGATTGTTATGTATTAGGGCGCCATCAAATAAGAGCAAATGCTCTTGGAATTTGAGTGGTACTTCCACCTCCTCAAAAGGAGTGTACTCATTAGGAGGTTCCTCTACTTTGTAATAGTGGAAGTACTTTGTTATAGTATTAGCTGCTGGAAAATGTATCCATGTATAGTATACCTCTGTCTGCCGATATTCGTGTGCCTCGATTACGAATATGACTGTGCCACCTCTAGGTGTCAGTCCATTTTCTATAAGTTTTAAGGTTATAGATCTCCTTTTGGCGACCTGGATGAGTATTATATCCGGGTCTGCTGTTTGCATGGTAGCATCAGCATCTGCTATTTCAGTAGCTAATCTAGTAACCTCTCGTTCTTCATCGCTGTCCATTTTGCTGACAGGATGGTATTATGTTTATTTGCAGATCAGGTTTCTTTATGGAAACAGAGATTAGATGCACAATATTTTGGAACTGTTTTATCCTTCAACGTTGACTAGACCAAGAACCATACATAGGAGTTCCCTCCTGCGAGGTTTTGGAGGATATAATAACCTTTCACCCACTCCAGACGTCTTTGGAGTATTTGGGAAAAGGGGTCTGAGTGAGAAAGCACGACTGAGTTACTCTAAATGTCTTACGTTAGTTTTATCGCCCTTTCCAAACGCGTTGGGCGCCATGTAGTGTAGCTCCTATTTTCCCAATAGGCTCTGCGCATTGGAATAGTACCTACAGCAGTAAAGGCCTAGGCCAGACGTTAACTAGGTCTACTACTGTCGATACTAGACTTAATTTTTGGGTTTGCCAGCTAAGCTCAGAGTTCGCTAGAAACTTTCTCGAATGTTCAAGGAAGGATTAACTCCCCTGATTAGACAAGAAGGGATTTAGTTTCTGACAACCATAGAACATGACAACTTTGCTCTCCCCTAATCAAGAGTCAATCTCGAGAGTCGTGTGAGCACAAGGCAATTATTTTACTCAGTCAGTACGTGCATTCTTAGTCTCATCAGAATGTAGAGAAAAGGAAGAGACGGGCATGTTCAATAAAAGATGTTATTTATTGATCAGTCTCTTTTCTCGTACAAGAGAAATGGATCGATATTATCGCAATACTTATAGTTAAGTAAAGTGCATACATTAAAAGCAATAGTATAAAATAATACTGTAAAAACATTGATATGGTTTCTGAGCCATATGATGTTTTAAAATGATTAAAATATATTTACATACACATATACATTTGACTAAACGTACTCAACTGGTTGTCTAAATACGCCTACCCCGTGTACCTGACCTAAGTCTAATGCGTGGGCGGGAATAGAAAGTTACAGTTTAAGTTAAGTTTGTTTTTGCCAAGTGAATAACTAAAGAATTCTCTAGGAGGGGTTATTCAGTTCTGTACCTGGAATTTAGGATGAATGAGGAATGGTATCTCTTTCTCTGCTCTCGATATTCCAGGCTGCCTGCGAGGGCTACCCGGAAGCGCCGGTGCTGGGTCTCTCGGCTTGAGATAGCAGCGCGTCTCTCAGCGCGTCAGGAAGGCGGGGCTGCTGCCTGCGGGGTCTGCTTCTGCTCTCGGCTTCGGCAAGTATGGCTGCTCCGTCTTGTCACCACGCGTGTGTTTTGCATAGGGCAAGGTCGGCAATATTTATACCTTAAAGGTGCCGGGATTGACGTAAGGATGGACATAGGTACGTCAATAAAGATGTCATACGACTTGCTCGTTAGCACATTCTTTACTAAAGTTCTCTGTGAAATCAAAACAATGGCCGCACGGATTATCCAGGTTGTCATAGGTTTGATTTGTTATGAGAACGTCGTATGCCTTATCAGGGGCTGGAGGAATGTCGCTTGTCTAATTAGATCTCAAGCGTTATGACCTAATCAGATAACACGTTCCTGTGCCGTAGTGTGACTGCGTCAGATAACGGTATCTGCATCATGGGGGATTTCTTGCCTCATGGGCTGACTGTTAGTTAACTAGCTAGGTAGTTTAACCAGAATAGGGGCAGGAATAGGGGGATCGATTCAGAACCTATAGAAATACACGACACTCTGCTCATAATTTGTCATTAAAATCCCAGCAATAGCTTTCCCTGAGCCCTTGTCTGCATGAGGAGAGGTAGAATGCATGACAGGTAGATCACTCACTAAAGACAGACAGTCAGAATGTAACATTGCTTCCACTTCCCCTATGAGGATATCCCTCTCCGTTAATGTATTTTTGGAAGATGCAGGGGTGGACTTTTTCTTTGAGGAAGCATTCATAAATATCTTCAATAGCTTCCTTTTCCCCATAATGACAAAATGCACTAACAGAGTGATAATATCTCCTATACTATCCAAACATACACAATTGGAAAAAGGGCATACCATAGAGAGTTACAGATGTCAGAGTAGTAGCCCAGCCTCCTCCAGGTGTTGACAGGCAGAAGACAGCCCAACACTTAGCCTGGGCTTGGACCGGGCACAGCTCGCACACGAGTGAAGTAATGGTACTTCATAGGGCGTATCTGACTCCAAAGAGGCTACACAGGATGTTCCCGGACTCCCCCCACAGTTGCCCACGTTGTGGAGAAGAGGAGGCTGGATTCCTCCACATGCTCTGGTCCTGTCCACGCCTGTGAGGATATTGGGCAGAGATATGTCAGGTATTAAGAACCACTACCCATCTGCCGGTACCTGATGAGGCTCTATATTGCCTAGTGGGGTCCCGTAAAAGATCCAAAGCGCTGAAGGCCAAATTGAATTTCCTAGACCTGGCCTTGCTATTAACGGTTAGGGCACTGACAATGAGATGGAAATCCCCAAGGCCACCCAGGACGGCCGCGTGGCAGACGGACCTTGTGAAATGAGGTCGAGCGGAAGGGACAGCTCTTAGAATGGAGGAGGAGAAGGGACAACGGAAGTATCCTATAGCACAGGAGTGGGAGGTCATGCTGATGGATCAGGATGGGATAGACCTTCTGCCGTCACAAGATGATAGGGTATGAGTTCTACTCTATGTACAGAGCCTGGTGGTTGGGACAAAATGATGCCCGGGGCAGCGTACGGACTACTTGTATCCCTAGCACTACGGTTTAAACAATTGCGATGTAAATTAGGAGGCACTCTACAGAGGTTTTTTACCATGACCAGGAGATGGGGGGGGGGACAGGGTGGGAATGTTGGGGAGGGAAGGCCTTCTCCTAGTTAAGTGTGATGATGTTGGAGGGATTGCTGATCCTGTTTATAGCGGGAAAGGAACGATATGTCACTATTGGTCATAGACATGAGAAAGTTTAGATTCCATTGTTATTTCAACTGTTTGATTTAGATTATCTTTCCTGCTATATGGTGGGCTGTTGGGAATATGGCAACCGTCAATGTTTATGGTTGGGATGAAAACAGAAAATGTGACTGATGGATGCATATACTAATTTGGAATTGGGATACATTGCCCTGATCGGTCCTGAATAAAGAATTAAAAAAAAAAGAAATAGATCAAATTAGTCAATGAAAGTCCCCCAGTCCAGATAAGTCAGTTCAGAGTTATGGCCGGTAATGTTCCATAAAAGTATGTTCCAGACTTCCGATTAGTGACCTGGAATAGTGATCAATTGGAACAATCCCCATTGGGGAAGTTCGCTGTCATACGTCAGATGAATCAGTAGCTCTGGCCTGAGATAGAAATGTCACAACAGGCAACCATGGGACATTGTGCATGAAAAGGTGGTACTGGGACATTCCGGTTTGTACACTCTTGGAAAGGATTCCAATGAGCTGGCAGCTGTAGACCATAAAAAACGAAGAGGTGCCAGCCTCATTGCCCATCCCACATGATCAGCACAGTGTGAAGAGAACCAAGATCAATAAGCAGTTTGTTGAAAGACAGGGAACATGAATGTGAGGAATGTTAAGCATAGCTGGGGGGCCTACCATCCTTTGCTCTGGCCACGAATGAGCTGAGAATACCAGAAGCCTGGGATATTCAAGTGGTCTGCCCTGCAAATGTCTGCATGGGATTGTTCACAGCTGAATGCTTCCTGCCCATTGCAAGAGAGTCATTTGCTGCCGATTGATAGAGTACAGGATGAACAACTTTTTGTAAGACAATTAACAGCTTCATCTGTGCCTTCAAGTCACTCACCTCAGATTTGAGGTCCGCAACGGAATTGACCATGTTTTAACCAATTCAATCAAAGAGAACGCTTTCCTCCCTCTAGGCCCTGGGTCTTACTGCAGGCTACATTCAGAAGAGAAGAGGCTGGGGTGGAGAGATCTGTTGGACAGGGGCGATTATAAGGGACTCATTGTAATAGATCCACTCCATCTGCACAAAGGATTATGAGGAATTGAGCAATCTGCTTGGACACTCTGCTCATAATTTGTCATTAAAATCCCAGCAATAGCTTTCCCTGAGCCCTTGTCTGCATGAGGAGAGGTAGAATGCATGACAGGTAGATCACTCACTAAAGACAGACAGTCAGAATGTAACATTGCTTCCACTTCCCCTATGAGGATATCCCTCTCCGTTAATGTATTTTTGGAAGATGCAGGGGTGGACTTTTTCTTTGAGGAAGCATTCATAAATGTCTTCAATAGCTTCCTTTTCCCCATAATGACAAAATGCACTAACAGAGTGATAATATCTCCTATACTATCCAAACATACACAATTGGAAAAAGGGCATACCATAGAGAGTTACAGATGTCAGAGTAGTAGCCCAGCCTCCTCCAGGTGTTGACAGGCAGAAGACAGCCCAACACTTAGCCTGGGCTTGGACCGGGCACAGCTCGCACACGACCAGCACTGTTGGAATGGAATCTGCATTAAATAGCACCCAGCAGCAGCAGGTGCTGGCAATTCAAAGGTCATCTTCCAGGGGCTATGGGCAAACTAGGACATGTAGCACCTACGACAACAGCGATTATGTGAGTTCTGTGATGCATGAATGGAGTCTGTGCTGGATAGCACTCGGGAGCAGCAGGTGCTGGCAATTCAGATTGTTCTCCTCTTGGGTCCCAGGGCAGGTGGGGATACATAGTGCCTGTGGCAATAGCGGTGACAGGGGTCATCTCTCAGTCACTCTCAATGTTATTAGTCACCTACCTTGAGAATGATGAGAATAACAAAGTTTCTCTGACATGCAATGTGTAATCCTATTCTCTAAGGTTGAATTCTTGATATTTCTACATTTGGTCATATTATTATGTTGGAATTTGACACAGATTTTCTACAGATTCCTCAGCATTAAAAGATCTTTGCCGTTGCAGCTTTTTGAAACAATGCCCCAGGAAGAATTAGTGATTTGTGGTAGAGTAACTTGTCTATTAGGCGTAGACTTAAAAAATTAAACTAGGAGTCAGTCCTCAAGAAAGACTTCAGCCAATTTCTAATTTGGTAAGGTATAGTGGTTGCAGCAAGGGCAGAGCTAACTATGTTATTTTTTTAGATTAAATGTTAGAGAATTATTTAAGACTCTACTTTTGGAGCTTTTTCCCTTATGGGTATGGTAGGGTATGAGTTGCCACATGAACTTTGATCAGATTCTTCTCCGAAAGGGCACTTGTGCTCTTCATCACCAGTGCTAGAGATTTTTCCCTATTGCATTCTGTCCACTGCTCTCTGCTCTGCAGTACAGGGTCACTCACAGAACCTTTGATAGACCAGGGCGTAATAGAGGACAGGCATGGTAGCTAAGGGGCATATTATCAAGAAATGGCGTTAAAATTATCGCCGCTTTAGCGGCTGGAAACTGCAGCTAAAGCAGCGAGAATGGGCTAGATAATATGCCCTTGTGAATTCCCATAGAAGCCTATGTTCTGGTGTGAACATGGGTTTCTATTGGAATTCACAAGGGAATATTATCAAGCCCATTATTGCCGCTTTAGCAGCAGTTTCCTGCGGCTAAAGCAGCGATAATTGTAACGCCGTTCTTGATAATATGCCCCTCAACCCTCATGTCTGGGGAACTGGATGCAAGCCTCTCTGTGGGGACATGACTGAGCATTGGTTGTGACATTCCACCAGAAATAGCAACAGCGAATTGAAATGAGCCTGTGGTCAAAAAATGCAAAACTGACATGAGTTTCACTAGTGGTGGTTTTGATGTAGGATTATTTAGCTGTTAGTTAGGAAGTCAGGCTGCAACTAATGACATAGATCCACAATTGCTTCCTTATTTAAACAGAACTGTGTGATGGCACAGGCAGGCCACAGAAAAACTTTATTTTTAAAAAAAGGCATGTTAATTTAACCTTACAATATTGTTGATTTTGGTCTTATTTTAATTTATCTTTGCTTGCACTGTGTTTTTACTATATGCCCAAAAACAGCAAATTGGAAATTGAAAACTTTTATGCTTTTTCACTCATTCCCTGAATTATTCTTTCCTCACATGAGCTCCCAGGTCGACAGGACTTAGCTGATTGAGCAGAGTGATCTCAGGGCAGATTGGGCTAATTGCGGTGACATAGCTACTCTGCAACGACCGCCACTCACTGGATTGCAGAAGACTAGCTGTCACTGCCTTTCAGCATAAATTACAAGCCTGGTACCGATAGGCAGCAGACAGGCAGGCCACAGAGCAGCTTTATTTTATACTATTTCTGATTTTGGTCACATTTTAATCCAAGATGCACCAAAGGCAAGCCTGTCTGCACCTGTGTGCACATCACCATCGCCAAGCACCAGGAACCCTTCATCTCCACCCCCAGGGGCTACTTCCCAATCAATAGTACGCTACAACAGTAATGATTTAACAAACCTCAGATTTAATTGCTAACAATGCTCCCCCCATTTCCATGTTCATATGAAGGTCCTTTTTCCTGTCAGACTTGTAGGTTTTCATGCTCCATTGCCAAACCTACTGCATTGATTGATAAGGGGGAAAGTTGTCCTCCATATAAACAGATGTACAAAGTCTCTATGAATTTCACCCCCTCTGCATCAGCTCCTCCCATCAAATCACAGAATCTTCCCTCTGTGCTCAAATGCATATATCACAATGCAAGATCTTTTCCCATGCACACGGTGGAAATGTGCGACCTTCTCACTTCAGCACAACCAGATTTTTGTTTCATAACAGAAACATAGCTACACCATTAGTCTGGCCTTGTATTTCTATTGCTTTTCTACAAAATTATAAATTAATAAGGCAAGCCAGGAAATCCAAACCGAGGTGTAATAGCTGTAGCCTTCCAGGACCCCTCAGAGTTCAAATCCTTGATTCCCTACTCACCAATAAGGGTGGGCGGAGCTCGCAGGGTTGCACTATGCGGAACTCGCGGAGTTCTATAAAAACATTGTGGGATTCCACAGAGTTACGCAAGCGGGCAGAATTACTCCACTTGCCCACTCCGTGCTTTTTGAGCGACATCATAAATGTGCCCAGAAGCCTGTGGGCATACCTTGGACCTATTAAGCACTCCTGGAACATCAGGTGCAACACCCACAAAACTGCAGGGACCACCTGAGCGTAGAGACTGTGGCAGCAGCATACATATGCAAAAATGCAAAAGGGGGCTTGAGTGTCCTGCATCCAGCAGACAGGGGCACAGACCATGGCACAAGTGCAGTAGTCCGGTGAAGGCTGCACTTGTGCTCTAGTATGTTGCAAATAGCTTAGTGCCTTTGCAAGAGGCAGGTAAGGCAGGGGCAGGGGCAGGAGAAGAGACAGGCAGAAGCAGCCAGGGCGATAACCAGATGCATTGCACATGCAGAAGCACAGCGCTGTGAGGCAGACGGTACCTGTGCTGTGGTTAGAGGCATAGGCAACAGTATAACTGCAGTAGATACCATGGGTAGCACAGAACTTCGTGGCAGGTCCCCTCACCTCTCATCTTCTTCTGTACAGCTGCAAGCAGCCCCGGCACACCCGCTCCTCACGCAGCAGCTGCTCCTCCTCCTTGCGGCCCTTACTGTGCTTGGAGGAGCTGGGACTGCAGTATCCACCAACTGTGGGGCCTCACAAAACACTCAATCACTTGGCAAAGACTGAATCAGCATCTTGCTGGAGCCTGCCCACTGGTGGGAAGCATTGGTTAAAACCAAAGGAAACAAGCTCAACTCCCTGTGAAAAGGAGCCCAAATCAAGAACTACCAAAACAATCCCCAAAAAAACAGGAAAGTATAGGTGACAAGTGGTGGTGGTGGGTGCCTGCTGGTAAACTCCGCTATGTGAAATAGGTAGAGTTTTTGCATACTCCGCCCTCCAAGCCGTGTGCAGAGTGACAAAAACTCTATTAACTCTGCCAGCGGAGCTGACTTTTCTGCCCACACTTACTCACCAATTGGGTTGAGCTGATTACATTTAAAATACAACCCCCAATGGCAATTCTTAGAACAACGCTCTGATGTACCATCTACTTGGACCAAAGATAAAAGATTTTAGTCCCGATCTAGCAGAATGGTTTGCACCCTATGTACTAGCTACAAAAGATTTCCTTTAGATAGGAGACATTAACTACCACATTGATGTTTCCACTGGTCCTAATGTTCCTGTAGTGCTAGGAAATCTTAAAATGTTAGCTCTCCATCTGACAAAGACCGGCCCCACACACTCAGCAGGGAATTCCTTAGAACTCATTTTTTCCACTGATGCGCTATCATAGGTTAAAATCCAACAGCCGTTAATTTGGACTTGGGGGGATCATTTTCTGATCAGTTTTCAAATTCCAATCAGCATTCTCCCCAATAAACCTAAGGCCCAGAAACAATTCATCACAAGACTCTGGAAACGGATCACTCTGGAGTCCTTCAAAGCAGCTTTTCCTGCCTTCTTGCCAAATGACTAGCATGACATAAAGTCAGCACTAGCATGGTTCAATGATTCTCTCATCCATGCATTTAATATTGTGGTTCCCTACAGAGCACTTTCTAGAAAACACTTTAGATCTAATGCACCTTGGTACTCGGTGGAATTGAAAGCTAATAAATGAATCTGTAAAAGGCTTGAGGGCAGTTAGAGGATGTAAAAAACCAGTGCAGATAAACACATTTTAAAAAATGCTAAACGCTCATATCAATAAAGAAAGCATGCTGACAACATATTGTCAATAAAATAGACCAGGAAGGCAACTCCTCTTAAGAACTATTTAAACTTTTAAACACCTTTGTCGAATCCTAGGCATGTTCCTCGGCTATTACAGCATCTCAAACCTTTTGCGACACCTTGGCTATCCATTTTCAAATTTAGATTGACAACATCTAGAACAGTTTTCATTCCACAATCAATCAATATACTGACTTACCACAAAATTCCACCTCAGTGGTACTAGAAAGATTTGAGCCTTTTTCTCCATTACAGATGCTGGACTTCCTAGCTAAAGCAAAATCGAAGACCATTTTTGATCTTTGTCCTCCGCAGGTCAATACACTCCTTTCCCCTCTGCTTGCTCTAACTATGACAGCATTGTGTAACCAATCTCTAACCCAAGCCATTGTCCCGAGACTATAGAAAGCAGCTCATGTTACACCTATCATGAGGAAACCAGCTGCAGACCCGAAGGTCCCAACCAATTATCATCCCATATGTCTCCTCCCTCTACTGGGAAAGGTTTTGGAGAGCCATGTCAACAAACAGCTCTCTGTCTACTCAGAGAGCAACACATTTCTGGACATCCCTCCTTCAGACTTCTGACCATCCAACAGCACTGAGACTGCTCTACTTGCAGAAGTAGGCACTATTAGGTTGTCCCAGTATGCTGGACACCCTGCCATGTTGGTTCTGCTTGATTTATCAGCAGCATTCGATACCATCTCGCAAACCATCCTGGTGCAGCATCTCCAGTAGATAGGTATCCATGAGTCTGCCCTCGACTGGTTGAAAGATAGGGTTCAAACAGTTTCTAATGGTACACTCCATTCCAAGACCATCTCCTTGGAAAATGGATTTCCTCAGGTCTCTTCCTTGAGCCCTACACTTTTTAACATCTACATAGCCCTCTTAGATCAACTAGTTAAGTCCTTTGGTTTCAAGACATTTTCATACACAGACAACACTCAGTTAGTCATCTAGTTTGGGCAGGATGCTGAGAATGTCAAACAGATTTATCATCTGCATGAGAGAGATTGCCATCTGAATGTCCCTCAACTGTCTTCAACTTAATTGGAGCCACACAGATATTCTTTTGTTTGGCAAAGTTCAGCTCTATTGGACAGAGGATTGGTGGCCAGTAGAACTTGGTCCCACTCCTATGCCCAGTAGAACCGCTATCAGTGGTTTGGATTACGGCAATGCCCTAATCCTTGCCCCTAATGAATCAATTTTATCAAAATTGTAAGTTGTCCAAAACACTGTGGCACATATGGTAAACAACCTGCCTCCAAAGACCCTGTCAACCCCCACACTCAGAACCTTACATTGGCTCCCCATCTGCAAGATCTCACTGTTTAAACTGCTATGCCTGACCTATAAATCCTTGTCAGGCTCTGGCCCAAAATACCATTAGGACAGACTTACTCCTTACCTTCCAAACAGGAAGTTGCAATTGAGCAATCAGTCTCTGTTATGTCCCCACCATATCTGCACTACTAAACATGGGGGTCGAGCCTTTTCTTATCTGGCCTGCTCGACTGGAATAAACTGTTCATAAGTGTGTCCTCTAGTCTATCTGAATTAAACAAATACCCTAAAACCAGGTTGTTTTAATGCTGCCTCAACTCCATCTGTCTGGCAATCTTTGCCAAGATTTCCCTACGGGGGCGAGTCGTGAACCAAATCAAGACTCAAATTGCATAACAACATGATGTGGTGTTCTTCCATGGTGTTTAGGTCTGGAAAAGAGTGGTACACATGTGACTGGCATCTCCTCCCTTTCCCATGTTACCTATGTAAGGAGTAAGACAAAAGATGTATTGTGGTCACAGTGTGCAGAGTGTCAAATCTGAATAGTAGGGCAAAAGTCATGTGTATGAACATTAATGCTTCATGAAGCAGTAAGCACATCACATTTCCATTGTAAAACTCTTGAACATCCACCACTCAACCCCCAACTGAACTGAGCACATCATAAATTGTGAAAAATGTACATTTCCACTATAGTGAAGATAAAAGCACATGCAATGTGAAAATACCACCAACCTCTGTGTACGGTGTGCAGCCCACATTTGCCCTATGTACAGATTTCTGTACTCCTAACATGGCGGCTGCCTGACCTCGCTAACAGAATATGTTGAATGTTGTCCACCGGCGGTAGTCGACCCCGTGGTAGGCAGTTGCATGCATGGCAGTTAAATCCATAGGCTGACGAGGATAGTAGTGGTTGCTGCCCATCGGCGGTGTGCGCCAATGCTGATACCCGCATACTTGGTATGCATGTACGTGGCAGTTAGAACATAGCATACTTGCCTCCTGACACTTCTGCAAGACCTCCTTGGTTTTCGCTGCTATTTTTCACCTCCGGAAGGGCACATGGGATAAGCTACAGGTGATAGGGACAGTCCCTTCACTCCAGAGGGGCTGGACACCCTGGTAGATGAGGTCCGTCCTCTGTGTTCTCAGCTCTATGGCTTACAAGAGGAACAGGTAACTATTTCAAAAACAGTTATTCACTCTGTTTAACTTCTTCCTTTCTGTTCCCCTAGGCTACAATGAGGCTCTGAGTACTAAAGCTACAATGAGTTATCAAGTTACATCATGGTATATGTGAATTGTTATGCATGGGTTCACATCATGAGCCATGTCTGAAAACTGTTAGAAGCATTGGAGGATGATATTAACTAAGTGTACCATTCCAGCCCATGTCATATTTTGAAAAACTGTTATTTGGGAGGTAGCTATACCTCGTAGACCTCTTCATAGTAGCAAACAATCATATGATCACATATGGAATGGCATGAAGTTCGACTTTCCTGTATAGATTTCGATGGAAATTAATGTTCATGTGGTATAAGTAGCCTGACATTGATATGTGAACAGCCTGGGTGGGAGAATTGATGCACAGAGAACTGTCCCGGTAAACCTGCTGATCCATGCATGTTCACAGAAAGAGTGAGCTGTCCCATCAGTAGCCTTTATTGCTGTCTTATAGATAATTTGAAGCATGGCGACTAAGGTGATCCCTTAAAATGATACTTTATTCAATTGAAACACAGGGCTTGATTATGATGCTGACATGCCGTCGGTGGCGGTCCTTCCGGCATCTGGGGCTGCTGTCCGACCACCGCATTATGATGCGGTTGGACAGAGGCAGCAGGTGAAGGGAGCAATCGACGGCTCAGACAGGCTCAAGAAACCTGTCAACCATCAGTCGGAGCATAATACCCTCAAATGGGGGTGGTGCCTGCAAAGGCACCACTGCAAGGATTGCAATATGCCTTTTCCCACTGCCTTTACATGGTGGTTCAATGGCCATGTAAAGACAGATGGAATGGAACTTTGGGGGCCACTATCAGGGCCTCTGTCACCTGGGGGACTTCAATATGGGCTAAGGGGGGCACATGTGGTGCCCACCAAACATTCATGCACTGTGTGCCAGGCACCACATGTTTGAAAATACACCCTTTACTTTGTGTCTTGTGCTGCGGACCTGCTGTCAGGCAGCACAGCCTCAATAGTAATAGGCTATGTTTCCGTGCTGATAGTCACATTGTGATTCAGTGGGTGGGATCTCTGACTCCTTGTCAGGCGGACCCATTCCCGCTATGATCTGCAACACAATGAAGGCCACAGTGTCAATGTGTGACTGTCAATAATGACTCTTCCTTTACTCACTCAGGTCTCTTGACACCTTGCTAATAGTGTTACTTTCACTGTGCAGGCCTACTGCACACATGAGACATGAAAAGTGTAGAGACTAGGTTACTTTTGAAGAGCTTTAGAAATGTAAATCATCAACTTGGCAACACGATTCCCTATCACACAACACATACAATGATATGTATGTTGATTGTCAATACTTTTACAGTGTCTAATGTTGCAAAAGGGGTGTCCTGTGATGACAGTACAAATAACCAGGGGTGGGCGGAATTTGCACAATGGACTATCGCGAAGAGGCACGGAGATTGACCAAATCCTGGCCAGGGACAGACATGTTATTCTGACGCTTTGTGTGTTACACACAAGTTGACTAATTGTTAGTGTGAGTGTAGTTGTAGGCACATCCTGCTGTGCTGTAGCTATTGTCTGTCTGACCTGGAAGACGCAGAGTCCCGTCCACATCCAGTCCTCTCCTTTTGAGCAGACACCTGGCTGAGTAAAGTGAGTAATTATCTCATGTTCTCAGTAAATCTGGGTGACAATTGTACCACATAGGCAACTTGTCTTGCTTGTGTGAGGAGTGATGTACCCTCACTACTGTCTTTCATTTGATGGTGTCTCTATTGTATATGACATGGCGTAGAGTTATAATACATGCAATGACTGTACAACAGTACTGGTTATACAGTGAAATGAGTGTGCAAACATCCCTGGTGCAATCAACATTAGTGCCTACATGTTGGCAAGTGTGATTTTGGCAGTTGTTGGTTTATCTGCAATTGTGTTCCTAAACACTCATTCACTAGCTGGTGACATGCATGGGTAAGTGAGATGTAGATATGTGGGGATCATATATGAGTGTCTACACGGATCCTCACAAGGCAATCAGAGTATGCAATCACAAAGAATGGTGTGATGTGCCTTCCCCTGACTCAAGTGATCCCATATCTTCACATCATAGAAGTTCAGGGACACCTAAAACCTTCAAATGTGTTTTGGCTTGTGGATAATTTCTGATTGGCGCCATCACTGTACCAAGCAAGATTGGGGATTTTCACATGGCTACAAAGAGTGTTGTGCTGTGAAAATTTGGACAATCTATCCCCCTAATAATAGGACCTCATAGTTCTCTGGGAACTTTATCTGTTAAATGTGATACATAGCTAAAGTAAATGTGTTGAAATTTCAATTTTCTTTTCAGGTTTTGGTCAAATTATGTACGTTTGAGTCCAAAGTACCATGCCACATCAGTAATTGATGGTACATTGATGTTCAAATCGACTTTTATGACATCATGCTGTGTTATGAGGGATAGGTAGATCTGTATGTCTTTGGACATTGTGTGAGCATTTTGTAAATCTCAAAATTGTATCATTCCTATTTTGTTTCATAGCTCTACAATGGTACACAAGAATGTGCTAAAGTATGCAAGTTGATAAACTGTGTGAGTATGAACATAATGATGCAGTGTAGGGAATTCCATCCATACATTTGTGCCAGCCTGGGGTTCTGATATGAGTGCAGGCAACCGTTTGCAGGTTATTTGGCATGTACTCATGCTAAGTTCGAAGTCTATTGAGTGAACCAGAAAGGTGGTGTGATATGTGGAATTCTTTATTGTTTTCTTATTATTTGTGATGGTGAGGTGTGGAAATACAATTGCAATAAACCCATAATTCTTATCAATTCAGAAATATCCAGGGCAAGTGGAGGAGAAGGGGCCAAAGTCAGTGGGGACACAGCTGGTCACTGCCGTTCTGGACCTGCTATGTCAGACATTGAGGGACCCAGTGACCAGGAGGCTGTAAGTAGTGCCCTGGAGGAGAACACCGACATCTCATCATCATCTGAGTCATCCTCCAGGATCAGTTCCACCTTTATCTGTGTCCATCACTTCTAGTTCCATCAACACCCTCACTGTTGTTCCCCCAAAAGTTTGTCAGTTTCTCTCCGTTATGAGGGGAGTGTTTTCTGTTGCTGCAGGCACCACCGCCCTTGCCCCTGTTAGCCCCACTGCCCTTAGAGAAGAGGCTATTTACCTGCTGAGAAGCATCTCTGTGGGTTTGACTGCAGTGCTGAATGCCATCCAGGGGCTAACCACCCAGATGACCCAGGTGGTTGCTTTCCAGGAAGGCTTTTACACTGGCATGTCTGTCTACAGAGATCTTTTCAATCTCTGGCGTCCTCCATCATGGCAGCCCTCCACCCATCCCAACCTTCCACATTCCTCCTGCCCTTCCCCATCCACATTCCCCCTTCCCAATCCTATTCAAAGCACATGCACACTTAAGCATGCACACACTTCAACAAATCCAAGCACCACACACAAACCCACGAAATCTATAAAACTCATACATGCATGCACACATCAGACACTCACCTCCCTCACAACCCCAGCATACCCCTAGGCACCACAGCATCACACACTGATCCCTCCACAGACACACCCATAACCACAGACATTACAGCAACAGCCCCAGACCCCAACTCAGATACACTCATACCCACAGAGATCACAGCAACAGTCACCGACCCCTCCACAGATAAACTCATTCCGACAGGCATAACAGACAACACCCAGCATATCCTCAACACTCCCCAAAAAGCACATATGTTCACAGTCACCTGCACAACAGCCACCATCACAACACACACTGCAAACAGGAGACTCCCAATCCGAACTCCAGCCCAAACAGCCTACCCGTTTTCCCCATGAGTTACGCTTGTTTGCCCTTGCCCTTACCCCTGTGACACCTGTCCCCCTCCCAAAGTCCCTAAAACCTCTTCCACATCCAATCACATCACTTCCACTTCACACTGCACCCCTGAAAAACAGCCTCCCCCCAGGCGCCTGCCCAAAAAAAGAAGAAAAAAACACACAGCATCAAAGGTGGGCGGAAAGGGACATCGTAAACCCTACGGCCATGCCTCATAGGCCCCACCACCATTGTTAGAACTATGAGCCGCTCTGCCGCACCGGCGGCCTCAAGGAGCCCGTCAGTTGCGTGGCGGTTGGTCTTTCCAACACACTGCCCACCATCGTAGTAGAGTGGGCTGTGATTTTGCGGCATATGTATGAATTACATTCTTAGTCGCAAATGCTGCGAATTGCAAAAAAGCAGCGTTTGCGACTAAAAATTTGCAAAACGCGATGTATGAGCAAAATCGCATCACAATATTAAGGAAATGCAAAATTTGAGATTCCTTAATCTTGAGAAAGTATTTAAGGAATCGCAAATTGCGATTCCTTAAATGCTATACAACAAGTACCCAAGTTATGAGATTTCTCCCTAAGAAATTGCAAATTACCATCAACTTCAAGTTGGTGTTAATTTGCGATTTCTTTCACAAATACACTTTTTGGCATTTTTCAAGGTGCCAAGTGGCGCACATACATGCCCTTAGTGACAACATGTTCATTTCAGGGGTGCATCAGGGTGTCCTTATGACACCCTTGCACCTTTGAAATTATTCTCAATTTGCGATTCTCAAACTGCGAATCGCAAATTTAGAATGACTTCCCATTCATTCCTATGGGCCTCCTGGCCCATAGGAATGAATGAGAAGGTATTCCTTAATTGCAATTTCGCAATTTTCTAATCGCAATTAAGAAATACTAAGGTTTCACAAAAAAATTGAGAATTTTTGAATACATCCAGTTTTACAATTCTCAAATAGCGATTCTCAAAAAATCGCTATTTGCGAATCGCAAAAATGGATTTTCGTACATATGCCCCTAAGTCTCCGATGGCAGTGGAACCGCCACCTACAGGCTGGCATTGGCAGTCTCACTACCATCGTAATCGGGCCCTAAGTGTGTCTTCATTTTGCTGATTGGGTGTTCTATTGGTAAGTTATAGTGGTTTACTACGTGTGTGGCAAGGGCGTAGGCTTGTGGTGTTGGGTTCAAATCAGGCCTACATACTCTGCTAAACTCTCGAACACCTTAGTATAGAAGTTGGCACGGACACTGGAAAAGGTAAAAGACAAGTTTATTAAGACCCCATGGGGTGGTGATACATTCCTACAGCACCCTTCGGTAATGTAAGAAGTAGCACACCGAACATTGGTGCGCGACCTCTTTTATACAGTTTATTAGCAATAAAAAGATAGGCGGTTACAAGTTACACATTTTAGGTACATATAAGGTCATTTTTGGAACACGGCCAACATGTGGGAGGAGTTTCAACAGCACTGGTCAGTTAGTGTGAACATTCCTAAAGAGTGACCAATTGGTGCGTAATGCGCATGTGCGCTTGACCAGTACTAAAAATAGCCTGTTGCCGAGCAGACTAGTGACCATGGGTATCGAGAAAGGACAAAAGGGCACACTGACCACGAGGCAGCGTGTTCATAGGAAACGGAAGTCAGAGGGATTCAAAATGGCCCCCGTTCGTTTTGGTCAAGTTAACAGAAAAGACCGTGTAGCTGTGCTAAACGCTAACTCAGGAGCTGCCAAAACACGACAGACGGCCCTTTTAGCGTTTAGCAAAAGCTACCTCATAGTGAACGTAGTCAGAATGTTCATCCTCAATGTCAATAGCCATTATTTTCAATACTTCATCATTGATCAGTTTCTCTTGCTTAACAACAGCTCGTTTGGACGGAATACAGGCTGTGATACATACAGAACATAATGTAGGGACACATTGAATACATAGACAAAGGAAAAATAGTACTCCAATAAAAACACAGAGAATCGTTAATAATTTCCAACCCCAAGTACTAAGCAGGGTCCAGAACCAACCAGAAAAGGTCCATGTTCCATTTTCTGGATGGATCTCAGCAGCTATTTTATGTAATTTTGTAATCAAATCATATACAGAAGGTGAGTTATCTGGTACGTAAACGCAACAACTACTTCCGATGACGCGGCATGCTCCACCTCTATCAGCTAGTATCACATCTAGAACCATTCGATTCTGGAGCGCTACAATTCTGGTAATTTGTAATTCCTCAGTAATATTCCCTAAAGCAGAGGCAGTTTCATTAGCGACGGCTTCCACCACACGTGTAAGCCGCCTTATCTTCCTGCTATTCAGTGCAGCTCCTACGAATGAAAATAACCCCAAATTGAAATCTACATATTGTTGTAATGTGGTATCAGTCTGGTCTATTTCATCAAAATCTATTGTTCGTTTCACTCTATTCAATATGAAATCATGGTACAAAACATAATCATTGTGATACATGGGAGGAGCAATAAATACAGGTGGTAATACAAAAGCTATATAACACGTTCCCAACCATCCCAATGGTAGACGGTGGTATCCCTTATTTCCACAAATGAAATATGTGTTACGTGAGGCTACAAATGCAATTCCAGTTGGTGTATCAAAGGTAAGTGTAATATTACATTCACTGCGGCCTACAGGGATTGTACCTTTATTTCTAATACACAAATCTGCTTTTGTATCAATGACTGTTATTATATGCATGCTCGTCACATTTATAAGTCTTTGATTCGTATATACGCGAGGCGTAGAAACATTGTCCGGACGGTACTCTTCCCATTCGAATTTAGTTCCTTCAGCGTGTGGATAGCCATCTTTATCGTTATAGCATATTTTATTCAACCGAAAAAGTAGTCCACCTTTCGTTGGCCATCGCAGAGTAAAAAGAAGAGTGTACCAAGCATGACAAGAACCATTATGAGTAAACGGGAGAGGAATGAGTGGTGTTCCTCCCTTCTTCTGATGTCCGGGCAACATTCCACATACCCAACAATTGGACGTGTTGGTCATATTATGAGTATGATGCAAAATCTTAATAAAGCTGTTGTTCAAATAAGTCTGCCTATGTCTTTCTTCGTGAAAAGGCAGAGTGAAATGAAAATGTTCGGATGGACTTGGAGTGGTGGGCAGCAAATGTTCTCGTACAGGAAACAACAGTTCTATAGTCCAGGCTAATACTGCGATCACCACTACGGTCAAGACAAATAAAACAGCACCAAGAATTCTCCCTCTTCGTGTCGAAGGAGATGCCATAGTTCACAAAACAATACTCTTCAAAAACAACACTAAGCCGGAAAAATAAAAAAAACGATGGTTCTGAACCGAGGCTGCCGTTGATTTGTTCTCCGGGATTCAAGACGGGTGTCGCTACACTGGGCAGAACTGATCCCCCCCCCTTGATATTCCCGGCTTCCGTTTCACAAACCTCAGAGCGGTTACCAACCAGTTTCAAAAACACAAAAGGAATCTTATTTCCTGGGGCGTAGATTATACTTCACTTTATCAGAAACAACGTGGTCCGGGAAGGCTCCCTCCAATTCATCAGACGTAACAGCTGGGCTCTTTTCTGTATCCAAAATCTTTCTGTAGTCGGATAGCACCACAGGGCTCACCAGGTCCGGAGAGACACGTCGGCAGTGCGTTGAATGTATCCACCGCTTCTTGTTGGTGACTCTCACAGCAGTTCGCGTAGCCAGCAGCACTTGCTCAGGGCCATGCCATCTCGGTTCCAAACTGCTGGATCGCTCAAAGACTTTGACCATCACGTGGTCCCCAGGGCGGAGATCGTGAGCCTCACCAGTGGAGTTATCAGGGAGCGCCTCTCGAACCTGTTGATGAATAGAAAGCAAATCATTTGTTAATCGTGCCAGATAATCGTTCATCATTATACAAGGCATATCATGTATCAAACGAGGTTTTGGAACTCCCCAAATATTCATAGGCCTTCCAAACACCACTTCGTAGGGTGTGAGGCCAGATCGAGAATGTGGCACTGATCGAATGGACAGCAATGCCAAAGGCAAAGCATCCGGCCATTTCAGAGATGTAGATGCCACTATCTTTGCTAACTTCAGCTTCAGAGTTGCATTGTATCGTTCTACTAAACCTGCTGATTGCGGATGAAAGACAGCATGGAATCGTTGCTTGATTCCCAATCCTTTCAGGACGTATTCCACTACTTTCCCGATGAAATGAGGGCCATTATCACTCCACATAAGTTTACAAACACCGTAGCGCGGGAAGTACTCTTTCAGTAACACCTTAGCTGTTGTCAATGCTGTATTGTCTTTCGTAGGGTAAGCCTCAATCCATTTGCTGAAGGCACACACCACTACTAGGACATACTTGAGATTATTACAGCGCTCCAGCTGGATGTAATCCATTTGTAGTACTTCAAATGGTGCAGTAGGTGGAACAAACCCACCTTTAGGAGTATGAGTCCCTTGTCCAGGATTGTGCTGCAAACATATCAGACAGGTCTGCACTACTCTCTTAGCCGTGCTAGCAATGTCAGCATTTTCCCAAACTCGTGTAAGCAATTTAGTAATTGCGAGAGCTCCAATGTGTGCCAGCCCGTGTGTCATTTGCACCATTGTTTGTACATAGGCCATGGGTAGTTTCCATCTCTCCATATCTTTACTACGCCAGCAACCCTCATCATCCAATACTCCTTCAGTGGCCCATTTCACAAGTTCTGCCTCTGAGGCTGACTTCTGTATATCTAGTATTTCTTCTCTAGCATCATGCCACCGCTCAGCTTGTGACTTCACCACATACATGGGGAAATTATTTTGCAGCATAGCGGTCTCTCTCGCAATGCGGTCTGCGAAAGCATTGCCTTGCCCTATTTTGTCCGTCACCTTTTTGTGTGCACTGCACTTGACTATTGCAACTTTCTTTGGGCATAACAGTGCATTCAGGAGATCGCGTACCAATTCTCCATGCATGATGTGTGCTCCGTGTGAAGTCAGGAATCCTCGTTCCTTCCAAAGTAGGCCAAAATCATGCACTACTCCAAAAGCGTAACGACTATCCGTGTAAATGTTCACATATAGTCCAGCACTTAACTCACATGCCTTCGTTAAGGCTATCAACTCAGCCGCTTGAGCCGATTTTTGGGGTATTCGTGCTGCTTCTACCACAGTCTTAAGTGTCGTGATCGCATAAGCTGCGGAAGTCGTACCATCTGGTAACCTCACGCACGATCCATCAACCCACAGTTCCCCATCTACATCTGGAAATGGCGTATCCTGTAAGTCGATACGACCCTTTGTCTGTTCCTCAGTCAGAAAAACACAATCATGTTGTTCTTCCTTCTGGGTCTCAGCAACAGGGTCCGGCAATAAAGTAGCAGGATTTAGTGTTGCACATCGTTTTAATGTGATGTGAGGCGCCAACAACGTTAGCTCATATCCTGTAAGTCGGGCACTGGTTAGATGCTGCGTTTTCGTTTGATTCAGTAACGCATCTACCGCATGGGGAACTAGCACCAACAATTTGTGTGACAAAACTATTCCCTCACTTTGTCGTATCGCAACTGCTGTTGCTGCAACTGCTCGAAAACATCCAGGCAATCCTCGAGCCACAGGGTCGAGTACCGCCGAGAAGTATGCACAAGGCCTCTGTTTGTCTCCGTGTGTCTGCACTAAGACTGACAATGCGCACCCATCCTTCTCGTGTACATATAATGTGAAAACCTTCGTATAATCAGGTGTACCTAACACTGGTGCAGAACAAAGAGCTTGTCTCAATTGTTCAAAAGCATTCTGACATTCATCCGTCCATTCAATGGGAATCGGTGTATCTTTAGACAACAATGCTAACAATGGTTTAACAATATGCGAAAAACCCAATATCCATTGCCTACAAAAAGACGTCAAACCTATAAAGGCGCGAACATCCTTCTGAGTGCGAGGGACTGGAGTATCTAGAATTGCTTGAATTCGATCTGGTGTCAATGCACGGCCCTCCTTAGACAAAAGATGACCGAGGTAGGTCACCTTTGGTCTACAATATTGCAGCTTTTTCTTCGAAACTTTATGATTATGTTTGGCCAGGAAGGAAAGCAAGGAAAAGGTACTCTTCTCACATTGTTCTGGCGTATCTGCAGCAAGTAAGATATCATCTACATATTGAATGAGAACCACTCCCTCCTGTAAGTCAAAGGAATCAAGCTGTCTTTTTAATGCCTGACTATAAATGCTAGGACTTTCAGTATAGCCTTGAGGAACTCGACAGAATCTGTACGATTTATTATTTAATGTAAAGCCGAATAGATATCGACTGTCAGGATGTACAGGGATCGAAAAGAAGGCATTCTTCAAATCGATGACTGTAAAAGTAGTTGCCGTCGGTGGAACCAACGTAAGCAATGTGGTGATGTCAGACACCACTGGATACTGAGGCACTACTATCTTGTTTATTTCCCTCAAATCAATAATGAAACGGTAAACTTTAGCATCTGTATCTCTTTTAAGAATTGGTAAAATTGGGCTATTACAAACATTGTAGGGGACTTCCTCAACTACTCCTGCCGAAATTAAATCATCTACAATGTGTATCAAAGCAAGTTCACCTTCTCTGGAAATCTTATATTGTGGGACACGTGGCAGAGATACTCCCTCCTTTACAGTAATACGCACTGGAGGAATTATCATCTGCCCTACATCCGTATCGGAAGTGGCCCACAACGTTTTCGGTAAGGAGGCCAGAACTTCAGATTCATGGAGAAAACACACTCGCTCTAATTCCGGGTAATTCTCATTCAACACAACTCGCACTCCTTCTGGGGCACAGTGAATAGTAGCTCGAAAGTGTTTTAACATATCGAGTCCAATAATATTATCTGGTGTATTTGGAGACAACAAAAAGGGACAAGGGGCAGCAAATTTATCAACATGAAATGCAACTGGTTGAGACAATGGGCTAGAAGTAGGTGTTCCATCGAACCCTATTGCTGTAATTACCTCGCCAGACAGGGGAGCCCTTGGAACCAAGTATTTGGACAAAGCGCTACGAGTAGCTCCTGTATCGACCAGAAATTTATCAGTGGAACCCAGAACATGTGCTTCTATGTATGGACCCCTCTGATCAACTGGTACCTCAACCGATTCCACACCCCATCCTACGCAATCCTAAGCGTAATGCTCATCCCGTGGTTCAGCAGGACCACCCTCATTTATCTGATATTGATTGCGATTATCAAACGTATTATAATCTGACTGACCACGACCCCTTGCTCCATATCCTCCACGATCATTCATGCCATAACCTCCTCTTGACCCTCCATAATAGTTCCTAGATCTCCCACTTCCTCGTCCCCTCAAATTACGCTGCTCTCGAAACACCGGACAGTCTGCAATCCAATGCCCAAACTGTTTGCAGTATGCACATTGATTCACAGAAATGTCAGAACGAGGGGGGGGAGCATTACTGTATGATCCTCGCCCTCCTCTACTGTTTCCCCTCGTAGCCTGAACCTGAGCTAACATTACTTTCATTTTCAATTCCTTCGCCTTCTTTTCACTACTTTCTTTCGCCTCCAATTCCTGTCTTTCATAATATTGAGCCATAGTCAATAAAGAAGCAGGGGTTGCTGTGGTCCATGAACTTTCACTCGCTTTTAATCGTTTCGCAATCTCCGGTAGGAGATTGGCTACATACTTATCAACGAATAGATGCCTGCCAGTATCTTCTGTCAATAATTGACCACTGTAATCATGGAACGCTTCCTCGAAGCGAGAGAAAAAATCGGAAACTGATTCATCCGTTTTCTGCTTACAGGAGGCTAATATAGTCCAATCAATCTTTTTAGCGGGAGCAAGAGTCTTTAGTTTTGTTAGTATGGCCCCTGGAAGGTCTAATATTAATTGACACGGCTTACATGCTGGTTCTCTGTCTAAATCAGCCTGAACAAGATCTTTCCAAGTGGCCCCGAGAGTCGTGAGGTCATCAAACCTACGAATTACTCTCCACATATCAGGGGGCAATATCAACCCGAAAAATAGATCAATATCAACTAACGTCATGATACATGAAGAAATTGCACTTTCAACATTTTCATAAAAAGCCGCAGGGTTTTTACGGGGATCAGGTAAAGCATTCTTAAGCGCCATGACATCTGCTCTATTCCAAGGCGTATAAACCCAATTATATACAAAATACCCTTTCGCGTCTTTGGATCTTTTATCATCATCTGTGCCATCCCCTTTATGAGGGACATATAACGGCGCAGCTTCTCGCATAGGTCTAACATTAATCGCAGCGATCTTATCTGTTTCAAAAATAGGGCATTCTTTGGATATCCCCGTCGCTCCGGACGTAGACGAATTCTTCGACTTTTCCAACTCCCGTAGTCGCGTCGCCTCATTACGCAGTTCAATCAAACGCTTGAAGAAGTCATCCGCATCTGAAAGAACAAAAAGACCTTTACGAAAATACTCACGACCCTTGGATATCTCCTTCGGTTCTAACTCGAGAGAATATTTTATATACCGCTCAACAACTTCATCTCCAAAATGATCTAAAAAATACAGTCGTTCCTTATCAGGCCACTGTTCCATTTGTTCAGTAACGTCAGAAACAGTAACAGTATTAATATTTAGTTTTCGTGCAAATGAACGTAATTCCGCAGCTCGTTCCGCATGTAACCTGGTACGCTGTGTTCGATCACTATCCTCGTCTGATCCCTCGCTCGGAGCCGTTGGCGTGACGTACGGGGGCGGACAACGATCTAGTAATGAAAAATCATCCGTTTCATTAGTAAGGACTGGATAGAGAGGACGCCTGATAGGGAATTGACCATTAACCTGTAAATTGCGTTCTCGTCTCTCCCTCTCTTTCTTTTCCTGTAATTCCTTCTCCTGTAGCTGTAAAGCTTTGTCATGTGCAGCCTTCCGCTGCACTTTCTCCGCCAAGGCTTCCTCACGCTTCGCTCGTTCACGCACCTCTTTCTCCCACATGCGCACACAATCAAACATATCTTGTCTAGACCTTCGCTGAAACAAACACTGTTCCACATACTGTACCTTTCGAAGGTCAAACGACCCATATAGTGGCCACTGTAATTCACGATCAGTTTTAGTATACTTATGCCATAATGTACTATACATTATTGGTGGAATACCGAATTTGACATACATTTCACGATTTGGAGTCCCCTCTGGGGGAGCCGGCTGTTTTGCACTTAATCGATAATTGGTACCATTTTCAGAACAGCACATCCTACGGAGTGTGCTAAAAACAGGCATGTTTCAAAAGGTACCACGAAAACGCGATACTACAAAAATGCCACCTAACACGGTGTACCGTTCAAATCAAATAAATCAGAGAAATATCCCTACATGCCTGCCTATGTGAGGTGCACTTCACATATTCAAATTCAAATTCAAAGATTCAAAACGTTAGCTAACAAATTCAAATTCAAATTCAAAGTTTCAAAAAGCCACAGTAAGTGTCAGCAGACTACCTCATCAATCAAAGGCTTACCAATTTCTTTTCAAACTTCCAAAGTCCAACTGCCAAGTTCTGTGGTCAAATCAGCCAAAACAGCACATCACGACAATCCAAGATCAGAATCTCAGTCGAAGACCGGCGCCACCTGGAAGGTCAGATCGGAAGGACGGGAAAACACACCGTGGGTGCCGAGACTCGGGTCACTCAGTGGCAGCGTACGCGTCCATGGCGAGTTTCCTGACCTTCGTCACGACCTCTCCTTCGGGCATCCGAGTCGCCGATGAGTCCCTTCGTGGTCGCCAATTGTGGTGTTGGGTTCAAATCAGGCCTACATACTCTGCTAAACTCTCGAACACCTTAGTATAGAAGTTGGCACGGACACTGGAAAAGGTAAAAGACAAGTTTATTAAGACCCCATGGGGTGGTGATACATTCCTACAGCACCCTTCGGTAATGTAAGAAGTAGCACACCGAACATTGGTGCGCGACCTCTTTTATACAGTTTATTAGCAATAAAAAGATAGGCGGTTACAAGTTACACATTTTAGGTACATATAAGGTCATTTTTGGAACACGGCCAACATGTGGGAGGAGTTTCAACAGCACTGGTCAGTTAGTGTGAACATTCCTAAAGAGTGACCAATTGGTGCGTAATGCGCATGTGCGCTTGACCAGTACTAAAAATAGCCTGTTGCCGAGCAGACTAGTGACCATGGGTATCGAGAAAGGACAAAAGGGCACACTGACCACGAGGCAGCGTGTTCATAGGAAACGGAAGTCAGAGGGATTCAAAATGGCCCCCGTTCGTTTTGGTCAAGTTAACAGAAAAGACCGTGTAGCTGTGCTAAACGCTAACTCAGGAGCTGCCAAAACACGACAGGCTAGTGCTATAATTTTTCAGATTTTGGAAGCAAATTAACTGTTAGTGACGTATTCAACACTTGGAGGCAGATTACAAGTTTAACCGTTACACCGCCAGCCTGCAGTGGCAGCGATCAGGAGAACCGCTCCAAGTCAGAGACAACTCGACCATCGCATTACAATATTACCATGGTTTTGCAGCAGCACAGTCAAGGCAGCGGCATGTTTCTGCTCTAGGAGAGAGGCTGGAGCCAATGCTGGCCACACTGCTGTGCTTCCAGGAAGTTGGGCGTACGGTGTCCCCACCATGAAAAGGCCAATGTAAATGCATGTTGTAATACATATGGCGATGGCGAAGCCATCTCTGCCAATATTGACAGCTACTGTTCCCACCACCTCTGTCGTCTCAGATCTTGGCAGAGGAGGATGTCTGGATGCAGTCTCCCCATCAGCATCGTAATCCATCAATTGGACCAATAGATATGGGGCTGTTAGATCACCAGGAAGTAGCGGAGGTTCCCAGATTGCTAGGGTCCTAATCTGGTCCTTAGTGTGGCTTTTTGGAGGTCTCCATATACTTTGATTAAAGTGATAGTAACAGCCTTGAATGGTTGTGTGGGGGTATATTTTAAGAACTCTTTGAATCATAGCTTGTTAACAAGTTATGATTATTCTTTGGGGTAGTAGTTGTTTTTATGTTGTTTTATATTTTTTAGGAGTTCATTATAGGTACTGCTTTGTTTATAGTGAAGCATATATGTAAGGGATATTGGTACTTTCATGTTAAACATGTATGGTGTATATTTGTGTGACATTTGGTGGTGGTTGTGCTCTTTTACATTTATTACAGACTTATGTTTTGTAGCTGCCCTCCCATTGCATGCATTTAAATAATATTTAGGGCCTTATTACGACTTTGACTGTCTTTGGCTGGGACCTCCACAGCGGCAGTCCCAGGAAGACTGCCAAGGCCATGGTGAGCATACCCACTGGATTATGACTTTAATCCAGGGCAGGCGGGCAGTGCTGAGGCAGTCTCACGGCGGTGGTATGTCTCATAGGAGCACCTAACAAGCCTACCGTCGCGGTGAGGGAGACAACAGCATGTTCCTAAATGGTGTAGTATGCACCATGTTGTGTATGCCACTACATGCAGGAACAAGCATGTAATTTCACATGCTGTGCCCCACCACATACACCCCAGGCCTAGAATCGGGCATGTTAACACACTTTTCTGGGTGGGCTCCCCACCATGAAAAGGGAGGTGGATACGCAGGTCAGAATATGCTCAGAGGTGCCAGCATTGGCACAGCCAGCATTTTCAGGCCATTGTCAGTCTACCCCTACTGTAGGATCCTTGATACCGGCAGAGGTGGCGGTCTTGTGTTGGTCCCTCTGCCACACCCATACCAGGGCTGACGGGTAATGGTGGTTGCACCGAGACCGTGAGTTTGGTGCTCCAAGGACCACCGTACTTATAACAAGGCCCTTAGTACATTTCCAGTTAATGGTTTGCATTGATGCACTTTCTTGCTGTAGGTGTAGCCCATATGGTTTAATAATTGTTTGCCATTTTGTGAAGTTACAGATTTAGCCTCTTCAGTCATTGTATCTGTAAATAGTTAAACAGTATAAAAATATTATAAATGTAATTTTGTATCTTTATTATTAATAATTAATAAAACATGCAGTTACTTGTTATTTATTTACTGTATGTTTTGTTGAGATGTTTTAAGGCTTTTTTAACCTTATTGCTGAATTTTCTGTAGATAGAAAAAAGAGAAAATGAAATTATATTAATCAAATATGATATTTTGTTGCAAGTTTGTTGTGGTTTAGGGAGGTCGGTTTTTGTCTTTGTTTGGGAGAGTTCTTTCTCTTCTAGGTGGTTCTATCTGTAGAAAAAACTGAAAGGACTAAAATGTCAGGAACAATTTGTTTTTCTAGAGACTTTGGACTTATATTCCTACTTATTCAAAATGCAAAATGTTAGGACCTCTCACTTTTTCTTATCATCATCATACATCGTTGAGTGCTGAAAGGAAAACATCTCGTTTAAAGCATTGTCTGAGGCGAGTAGGTCAGAAGGTATTTGAGCATTTACCAGATCTATCTAAAGAGGAAGCAAAAGGCTTGAAGAATTTTAAATCTGTACAAAAAAATTAGACATGCATTATCTTCCCAAGTTGAGCACAGTTTTAGAAAAGTATCTTTAGTGGTCCCTACGCGGCACCTGTTACAAATAAAGATAATATTTCTACAACAACGACTTGCAGAGTACTTACTTACTACGGTATCACTTTAAGAAGAGGATGCAGAGATAAAGGTGAATCACCTCTTTGTGCAAGCTAGCCTTCACATGTAATTTTGAACATCTCAGTGATCAGTTCATGCTGGGATGCTCAATCGAAAAAAGCTAAAGATTCTATACGGCAGAATGACAGCTCTAATGTAACAGACATTTTAACAATTGCCAAAACTCATGAGCATACTATAGCTTGCATGGAAACTATTAAAAAAGAGTAGGTACTATTTGAGAAGGGTGATGGAGATAAGGTTCATCTGGTCAAAGTGGATATTAAGAAAGACAATGCTAAGGTATCAAAGAAATGTGCTATAACATGTTTTTGGTGTGGGAACACTAATCATGTGGCTCATTTTAAGGAATACCCAGGATGGGAGTTGTGGTGCAAAAAGTGTGGAAGGATGGGTACCTTCACCAATTGTTGTAGATCACGTGTGATCAAACAAAAAATTCAAGAGATTAGTGTTGATTCAGAGAGTGAATACATGGAGATAGTCTTGCAAATGAATGCTTGTGAGAGTGAAGGCCAAATTGAAATATAAACTGAAATTGTTAAAGCCTGATATCAAGACAAAGGGGTATGGTGGAGAACACATAAAACTGTTGTGATATGTTTTGTTGCTTGGAGTTTTCTGGCAGACTGGCGGGGATGCAGCGCAGCTCCAAAAATTCTCTGTAAAACCATCACCTTATCCCAGAGAGCTATTCATACATTACTCATCAGTGGGGCCCATAACACTGCGAGTCACTCATACACACATTTACCCTGCTCCGAGGATTCGGTGAAGACCAAAGGAGAGCTGCTGGATTATAGCGGAGTGTCTAAATTAATACAACATATTGTACATTATATACATCTGCAGTTTATTTCTAATACCATGGTTAGATTTTATGAAAACATTCAAACACACCACCATTATTTATCAATGGATCTGCTAGTAAAAGCGAACTAAAGGACATTAAGACCAGCTTAATTCTCCATTTATTTAATTTTTATTTAGAGATTGAATCTTCTAGCATGACCTCTATTTTATTAACTCTAATGAATAGTCAGTTAAACATCAATAACCTAAAAAGAAAAGTATTTAAATTCAAAACATTTATATTTATTAGCATAATAGTTTAGAAAATTAATGAAAATTCATATTACCAAGATTTCAGAACACGGACATCAGCATAAGGACAGCATAGTTCCCAAAAACACCTCTCTATCGCTCTCGATGTTCATCTCCCATAGAACTCTACACCCATTCAAAAGTTAAAGTTCAGAAAATTTCAAAGTCCTTGCGCCATTGAAAAGGTTTCGCAGTCCGAAAGCATGTCGGGGTGCAAAGATAAAATCAGAAAGCAAGCTTTTTTTTCATACTTCCAAACGTCCTCTTTTATACCCTTTTTCACTAACTTACCTATCTAAAAGTTGTAACTTATGGGGTCTTAGACTCTCGGGATTGGTCAATTCAAGGGGTGGATGAGCATAACCTCATCACCTTAGTGTACATTTTCCGCAGAGTCATCGTTATAATTTAGAAAATAAAGTTACTATTGTCCTTAGCAGTCCTCTTCCGCTTGTGTCCTTTAAATTGTTATTCGGGTTAACTTTCCCGTGTTCACGATGCTGACATTCAAAAAAATTGGCACCCATTCTGGTAGAAAGGCCACACTGTCCTTGACCCATTCTGCACAGGCACAGGCTGCTCACGCTCTCCTCAAGTTCTGTCGCGCATGCGTACATCATCGCAAACTCCGAGTCGCAGACAGCTTCCATTTTTGATGGGCCACATAGGCCTCAATTGGGAACTATTATAGAAACAAACACAAATTAACATACATTTTGGAAATATAGCTCCTTCTTGTAACCTCCCCCCATTCTAAGATACCCCAATTAGTTATTACCTTGCAATTTAAGCAACACATAAGCATGATTTACTCACCATTCTCCATCATTTATGCCACAATAAGACAGACAAAAAGCATCTTCATGCAAATTTTGATTAGTTTATGACAAACGCGCACAAAATAAACAAGACAACATTACTTAATAAGTAGATTATGGTTCGCAATATATGCAAATTAATATCCCACGTGTGTTTTTGTATGTGCATTCTATTCTATGTTGGTTAATTTCAAAACCACACAATTAATTCATGTTACTGTTATGGAAAAGCAATTTCATGAGGGGTATACAAAAAATTTTGTGTCCAACCTTGCTTCATCAACTCCCTCCTCACCAAATAACTCCCAAAATGTTGTAAATTTGTATCTCAACATGTTTCAAATTCTTCTAGTTAGTTTGAATTACACTCTGGTTTCTTCTATCTTCTTTCTATCTTGATAAAGTTTTTCTTTGAACTCTTCCATATCAATGTCACCCTTTTCACGTTCTCTGTCTTGTTTCTCTTCAATTACTTTCTTCATAGATCTTTTGACATTCCTTCTCATTCTAAGTTTATTACTTAATCTTATAATTAAAATCACTATTATTATTAGTGTTACTCGAATTAGTACCTTCCCTATAATAGATCTACCTATTTCATAAGACTACTTTCTAACTGCTGAAAAACGTCTACCAAGTTTCTCAAGAACACCATCGACCTCCAGTGGTTTAATTTCCTTATGCAACTCTGTAAGATTTGTAATATATCTTTCAATGTTTTGTCTGAAATGTAGGTACAGCAGTGTTGTACCTTTAAAATTCCACAAACTCCTCCTTCTTTTGCCAACATTAGGTCAAGAGCAAGTCGATTTTGCATCACCATAGCTCTCATAGCAACCATGTCAGTGTTTACCATTAAAAATCCTCCAGCTGTATCTGTTGACAAATGATCTACTATCGTTGACAATTTTCAAATTCTGTTTGCATTAAAGGATACACCCACTGCTGATATCAGTGCTCCAAAAACAATACCTATTATTTCTATCACACTTTCTCTTCTTCTACCACTTAAAGGTTTACCTATTTCATGAATTCTATTAGAACCTCTATCTACATAGAAAATGTATTAAAGACCAGGCCTATGTAACAGGACCCATACCAGGGATCTGGTAATTTATAATAAGCTTTGTTCCCACACAGGAAATAAAATCCCAGGAAAGACTGGGCCATTACCACCTTTAAATCCCCAACCCCCTTTTATGATATATGTATCTTCACATTGACTCGCTCCCACAAAATAATTATCATACACAGTGTTATCTCTCCGAATACATAATTTCCCTAATATAGGTGTATCTATATTTATGGCCACATTCACATTATGTCCTTCAATATTATCATCCTCAAACGCCCACAATGTAGATTTAGTTTGTTTCACTTTTTCTCTATTCTTATACTGTAATCTTTTTTCCTCAACAATATTTAAAAAGACTTTTTCTTCATTTCTCATTTTACAAGTCAAATTATGTTTAAGCGCATAATCATGTGTCAATACTTGTGTTTCCAAAATATACTCTTCAAAAACTTTTGCGGGCTTAATGTGATTCAATGCAGCTACAATTTTCAGTTTTGCAAAAACATCATCAGAATATGAATAATAATATTCTAATTTCCCTGTTCTATAAAATAAACTTGTTAATACACTACATGTAACTCCATATGTTAATGGGAGATGGTGATAGGTTACACCCTCTGACACTGATGCTGGCAATTTTACACAGACGTAACAGTCACTGGCATCCATAGTTCTCACATCCTCAGATAATAACCTTGAAAATGTATTTCGAGAGAAGTCACTGATGGATTCATCATGATGAATTTCAGGCCTATACACATGCAATTTTTCATTTTTAAAATCATTATCCTTTTCTTTCATACTCTCATTTGCAACCATACTAACATTAATAATCCAGTACAAAATAACCACATTCTACACCATTTTCTAAAAATAGAACACTTCGATTGAGTTACTTCATTAGTAGCCATTTTTTTTTTCACACAGCAATTATCACAATTATATTGTCTCTCTTTAAACTTTTACTTTACACTTACTGTGTTCTTTCCACCAAGATTTCAAGTTTCCCTAAATTTCAAGTATTTATTTTCTTCCTTTGAGCCACAGTTTACTCACTTTCTTTTTCTTCACCTTGGCAATTCAGATTTTCCTGGCTGCTATTTACTTCACTTATTGGAGGCAAGACCATATAGGTCCACTCGGGTGACTTGTATTTTTGATTTGGTCTTCTCACTCTTTTTGGCCTTTGTACAATCTCTATTTTATTTCCCAACAACTCCTTTTGACTGGGTATTTCATTTACTTGATCTTCTGGTACGTTTGCTTTATTAACCAGTTGAAATTTCAGTCCATCAGTTCCTTTAGGCCAATTATCTCCTTTTCAAGCTTTTTTTGTTTCAGGTTCAACAGTGTTACGTTCCGATCTCCAAGCACTTTTTCTTGAATGTTTCCTTAACTGAGTTTCATCATCACTGTCATCAGTCTCAGTGTCAGATCTCTCTACAGTTTTATTTACGGTGAACTTTATGATGTCTGGTTCATTCTCTGAACTTGTTTTCTCTTTGGTCAGTACTTTCACTCTGTTAGGAACTTCTTCATAGCTGGTACTTGGAAGCTCATCCTCATCGTGAGCTTTTTCCTTTTCACTAGTTTCAAGATTTCAGTTCCGGCTTTCAGAGCTTTTAGACTGTCCTTCAGTATTCTCTTGACTACCAGTTTTGTATTTCACTTTGCTCAAAGTCCGTACTGGTATCAATTTCTACCAAATCTCGACTTATAGGTCGATCTTCAAAATTTGGTACTTCGACAGTTTCATTTTCTCCTTCAGACGCGGAACTAGCATCTGATATCTCCAGATGCCGACGAACAGGTCGAGCCTCAATATCTGGATCTTTTTCTGGTTCACCTTGAGAATCTGAATCAGTTGTGCTTTCACTCTCGTCCTCTGGATTTTCTGGCTCAGACACACACATGGTGTGGCTGGCATGTACCCATCTCTTTACACCAGCACATTTAACTGCAGTCGTGCTAACCAGAATTACTTGTCTGGGCTTGTGACAGCGAGGCACTAAACAGTTTCTTCTCCTGTGAACTTTTATTCAAAAGCAATCTCCAGGAACTAGATCATGAGCTGGATGTTTTTCTTTCAAGTTTTCCTCAGTTCCCACCTGATGGAACACAGAAGTTACCACGTCAGACAGATTTTTGCTGTAATCCAGTATGCTATCATGATTATTAGTCAACAGTTTATCAACTGGCACAAATGCTTGTCCCATAAATCTTCCCATTAAATGCTCATGTGGACTTAATCCTGTCCTTTTATCAGGTATGCTCCTTAAAGGTCATCAGAACAAGTGGCAAAGCATCAGGCCATTTTAGTCCAGTGGCCAAACACATTTTTGCAATTCTGTTTTTTGTTGTTCCATTTCTTTGCTCAACTACCCCAGAAGCCTCTGGTCTGTAAGCACAATGCAATTTCTGACAAATGTCCAGTGCTTCACAAATCATCTGCATTAAATCATTGTGAAAATGTGTTCAACGATCTGTCTCAATAGTTATTGGTAAACTGCAGCGTGGTATTATCTCATGTAACAATAGTTTTGCAACAGTTACTCCATCGTTCCTCCTTGTGGGAAAAGCCTCCACCCACCGTGAAATCAGACAAATAATCGCAAGTACATATCAAAGTCTGTTACAAGGTGGCAGTTCTGTGAAGTCCAATTGCATTCAGGTAAATGGACCTCCCTCCCATCCTATGGTTCCCAAACTCACAACTGTTTTTCTCCTTGAATTTAATTGTTGGCAATCAAGACACCTCTGGCACAGACTTTCAGCAATCATCCTAAACTTAGGATTATACCATGTCTGTCTGAACATCCTTATCATGGCGTCACTTCCAAAATGAGCTTGACCATAGTACATTCGGGCCATATTTAAAATCATGTTATCAGGTATTACTGGTCTTTCATCTTTATAAACCCAGATTTCATCCTCTTCTCTCTACCTACATCCTGCTTTTAACCAGATGTTTTTCTCTTCCTCGCTAGCTTCTTCCTGCATCTGCCTCACTTCCTGCCATGTCTCAACTACTGTAGTTAGCATTAAAGGACTTGAAACATGTTCAGTTTGTCTGTCCCGATTTATAGATGCAAGATTTTTGGCACAGTATTTTGCAATTGAATCCACATACCTATTGCCTCTGATGACATAGTCATCTCCCTTCTTGTGAGCTGCACATTTCACAACCGCAATTTTATCAGGTAATTGAATTGCATCAATCAACATTCTCACAAATTCAGCATTTCTAATGGGGGATCCTGCAGAAGTCATATATCCTCTTTGGGACCACAATTGACCATAATCATGGACAACCCCAAATCCATACTGACTGTCAGTCACTATGGTGACCCTTATCTCTTTTCCCAGTTCACATGCTCGAATCAAAGCATTCAACTCTGCTATTTGAGCAGAACAAATTCCTTTCAGACAAGATGCTTCTAGAACATCTGCTACTGTACATACAGCATATGCAGCACTCAGAGCACCTTCATCTGTTCTTAAGCATGAGCCATCAACAAACGTTACATAATCAGATTCCGGCAACGGTTCATCCTTAATGTCAGGCCTTGGTTTGGTACAGTATTCAAGAACATCCAAACATTTGTGATCAACTTCATTTCTCACTTCAACATCCATAACATCAGGTAGCAGTGTTGATGGATTCACATTCACACATCATGAAATAGTTACATTATCTGCACCTAGGATTGTTTTTTCATATTTTGTCATTCTGTTATTGGTAAGGTACTGTGTCTTTGTCCTAGTAAGAAGAATCTCCACCGAATGAGGTACATATACTCTCAAAGGAAATCCCATTACTATACCTTCACTTTGTTCCAGACTCACACTTGTGGCAGCTACTGCTTTTAAACATCCGGGCAATGCCCTTGCAACTGGATCTAAAACAGCTGAGAAATATACAATTGGCTTTCTCAGTCTTCCATGTCTTTGAATTAGACCTGATAATGCACATCCTTCTCTCTCACTGCAATAGAGTTCTTTTTCATAATCAGGCATTCAAAATGGGGGTGTTTCACAAAGACTGGTTTTTAATTGCTCAAAAGCTTCCATTTCAGCTTTATTCAGCACTATGGGGTCTTTTACATCTGCTTTTGTCAACCTCTGTAAGGGCATGGCTATTAGTGAGAATCCACTAATCCATTGTCGACAGTAACCTACCATACCTAGAAACATTTTCACTTGTTTCTGTGTTTTTGGAAGTTGCATTCCTTGTATCATTTTAATTCTTTCTATAGTGACTTGTCTAATTCCTTTAGCAACCTTGTGACCTAAATATTGTACTTCTTTCTGACAAAACTTCTGCCAAATGATTTAGCAATGCAACAGTTTCTGAAACACAAGCATCTTTTGATTTGGATGCCACCAACAGGTGATCAATGTATTGAACAGGAACTGATTCTCCAGGCATGCTTAGACTTTCTAATGATGTCATTAGCAATTGATTAAAGATAGATGGACTCTCAGTATACCCCTAAGGAATTCTGCACCATGCCAAAATACGGTCTCCAAACCGGAATGCAAATATTGGCTGGCTCTCAGGATGTAGTGGAACAGTAAAGGATGCATTACATAAGTCAATGACTGTATACCATTCTGCATCATGTGGAATTTGTTATAGAATTAATGCTGGGTTTGGCAAAATTGGACAACATGGAACAACAATTTTATTAACCTTTCTCAAATCCTGTACTATTCTGAATGGTCCATTAGGCTTTTTCAGTCCCATTATAGGTGAATTAAAAGGACTACTTTCTATTTCTCTCAACATTCCTTGTTCAATCATTTTATTTTTAATGGGGGTTATTCCTTCAACTATTTCAGCTGTCATTTTGTATTGAGGGATATTTGGGTAACTCACTCTTTCCTTTACAGAAACTTTCACAGGATCTACATTTTTCATTAATCCAATCTCTTCTCCTGTGAAATCCCACACTCGTTCTTTGACTACCTCTTTCAATTCATCAGGTATCTTTTCTTGATCAAACACAGGAAACATACTATTCTTCTCTGATTCTATCAGTGACATGGTCATTTTATACAAACTATCTTCATCTGGGGTTTGAAGTTCAATGCCATCTGGTGAACAATAAATGGCAAAGTTCATTTTGCACAGAATGTCCATACCAAGAAGGTTAACAGGACTACTGTCACACACCACAAATTGGTGCATGTCTTTAAAATTTCCAATTTCTACTTCAACTGGTTTCGTTAGAGAAGGTTTTGATCTGCCTATTTGCTACACCTACAACTTGGATGTGTTCTCCAGAGAGTGGAACATTTTTGACTTCTACTGCCCTGACAGTAGAACGGGTAGCACTTATGTCCACTAGGAAAGTCACATTTACTTTTTTAATTTCACAAGATTTTTATTTGGAGTTTCAGCAAAATAAAAAAGACATTACATGTACAATAAAAGAATGAGACGATACAGAAATTAGAACAAAACCTGCGAATCAAGGATAGTTACAGGATTGTGATGTGTTGATATCGCAAATACAAACTCATAAGGCAGGTAAGCAGATACATATTAAGGCATTATAGGTGATATCTTTATACAGCAGTCGCGACACAGGGCTATATGGGGAAACATGGTAGTATGTAGAGGAAAGTGTTTATGATCGAGGTGTAGTCATAAAAGTCGGGTAAATCTGAGTCTAGGCATCAGTATTCTGGGGGGGGCAAAGACTCGTCAAGTAATAGTAGTGCCAGCGTTCACGGGGGTTTGTGTAGGTTGAAGTAGGCGTCCAGTGAGGACCACATCCTCCTTCGTGGGGGCGCCAGGGGGTGTTTGCTAGTGAAATGTTATCAGCGCCTCCTAAGCTGGCGATCCAGTTGAGCCAGTGGGGGAAGGAAGCCTTACGGGTGCGCATCCAATTGTTCAGGATTAACTTAACCGCAGCAGTAAGAAGGAGATCTATCAAGGCCCTGTCTTCATAAGCAATCTCCGGGGCTCTGGAGAATCCAATTACTAAGGTGGAGAATTCTCGTGGTAGGGAGGTGGTGAACACCTTAGTGATAAACTCGAATATTCTATCCCAATAGTTTGTGACACATTCGCATCTGAAGATTAAGTGTTCTAGATCGCCTCCCTCCCCATTGCAATTCCAGCATGTATCGTCATCTCTAATATTATGCAAGAAAAGTCGATGGGGTGTCCAAAAGGCTTTGTGGAGGAGCCAGAATTTAGTCTGGGAGAGAGTAGAGCTAACTTTGTGACGTGTGGTAGATTCCCATGTTCTGGCCCATTCCACATCTGTGATCGGTGTAGAAGAGTATGAGTCCCAGAATTGTCGAAGTGGGTCAGCTAGATTGGGTTGCTGTGGTCTCAACAATTTATACAGCTTAGAGACCTGATGACCTAATTTGGTAAGAGTAGCAAGGAAGGTAGGAAGGGAAGGTGTGGCATTGATAAGTTTTGCTTTGGAAACTGCCACTTTGATGTTCAGAAAGTAGTAGAAGTCTGTCTCCTCAATATCGTATATTCCCCTGAATTCGGCAAAGGACAGAGGCCTGGATTCATTATAAAGTTGGTGTGGGAAGAATATCCCTTTTGCCATCCATGATGGATTGGAAAGTGGGCTTCCTTTGTATGTCAGGGCAGGATTGTGCCATAGAGATTCCCATCTCGAGCGTTTGAACTGGTGCGGTAGAAGTTTGCTGACTCTCAAGAGGGCAGCTTTTGTGTTCTTGAAGATGGGTCCGGCGCAGATGGAGGGACGCAATGCAATGGTAAGGAAGGTGGCGGGGTCGAGGGACTTAAGGAGGGCTCTTTCAACAGTGAGCCATACTGGAGTGTACCCCTGTTTGGCAAGGAAGGCCGTTTGATATGTTTTAAAGTTCGCTGAGGTTAACCCCTCCTTGTGATTTGTCAAGTCGCAGTTTTTTAAGGCTGATCCTGGCTCTCTTTCCTTTCCTTAGAAAGCTGGACATAAGGGTGTCCAGTTTGTGATGGAAGTTATTAGAGAGGGTGAGGGGTAGCATGGTGATGAGGTAGTTGACCAGGGGGGAAATCATCATTTTGATGGTTTCAACTCGCCCCCACCAGGTGATAAAGCGGGGGGACCAGCCATCCAGTAGCTGTTTAATTTTGTCTAGGGTAGAGGTTTCGTTATGGCGCAGTGTTTTGATCAGGGAGTCCACAAACTCTATGCCTAAGTATTTGATGAAGCTGGTTTGCCATGTGAGGCCAGACGTGCCTAGGAGATACCTGGTAGTGTGTACATTAAGGGGTTTGACCTCCGATTTATCCCGGGTCAGTTTATATCCTGAAAGGACAGAATACCTATCAATTGACGACATAAGTCCTTTAATGGATCTTTCTGGGTCTTCTGATGCAATGAGGATGTCATCTGCGTATGCCGCCAATTTTACCCGTTTGTTGCCAAACCGCATCCCCGCTATGTCATCGTTGCGCTTGATGTCAGCCAAGAGGGGTTCAAGAGCCAGGAGGAACAGCGCGGTAGAGAGAGGGCAGCCTTGTCTAGTGCCCTGGTACAGTCGGATTGAGTCAGAGAGGGTACCATTGATGGCAATCCTGGCAGACGGCAAGTGTTATATGAGGGACCTAAGTTGAAGGACTGCATACAATGTCTTTTCGGCATCCAGGGTTATGGCTACTGCTGGGTAGGGGCAGGACTTGGCTTTCTCCAGAATGTGGCACAGGAGCCTGGTGTTATCGTTTGATAGACGGTGTTTCAGGAAACCGACCTGGCAGGTGCTAATCAGTTTGGGAAGCAGGGCATTAAATCTAGCCGCCAGGATCTTTGCGTACATTTTGCAATCTAAGTTTATCAGTGAGATGGGGCGGTAGTTCTTGGTTAAGAGAGGGTCCTTACCTTCTTTAGGGATCACTATAATGGTAGCCTCGCTCATCGAGGGGGAGACACTGCCACTTGCAGGAAATGAGTTAAAAAGTGTTTGAAGGGTGAGGGTAAGCTGTCTGTCAAAGGCCTTATAAAAGGATGCAGAGAACCCGTCAGGGCCCGGTGCTTTGTTATTTTTCAGGCCCTTGATGGCGGATATGACTTCAGAATCTGTGATGGGTGAGCCAGTGTGCGCGCTATCGTCCTCTGAAAGTTTGGGAAGGTTCAGGGATTCCAAATAGTTAACACAGGCTACTGTATCAAGGGACACTTCATTTTTGTAAAGGTCATCATATTAGGACCTAAAAGTGGCTAGAATTTTAGCCTGCTTCGTGTGTACTGTATTCGAGGCGTCCTTAATCGACGCAATGGGGGTCAGCTTCTGCTTATGTTTTAAATAAGAGGCAAGAAGTTTCCCCGCTCTGTTGCCGTCACACAATTTTAGAGCTTTGAATTTGTTCACCCAGACCCCGGCCCATCTGCTAGTTATCGCATTGTATTCATATTATTTCTTCACTAGGAGATCACGGGGTACTGTGTTGCTGGGGTTTGCTTTGTGGCTTGCTTCTAGGTTTTTAATTTCTCGCTCGGGTTCATCTAGCTCCTTATTCAGCTTCTTATTCGTCCTTGCCCTGATTTTTATGATGACACCACGGATTGTGGCTTTGAGTGCGTCCCACAGAGTGGAGAGAGCTGTTTCTGGGGTAGCGTTTATCACAATATATTCCTCCATGGCTTCTATTATTTGTTGTTTATGTACAGGGTCTGCCAGGAATTCGTCGTTGAAGCGCCAGCGCTTAGGGGGTAGAATCGCTCAGGAACCAGCGAGTTTGGCGCTAACACATGCGTGATCGGAATCTAGTATTGGGGCAATATCCGTTTCTTTAATAAGTGAAAGGGCTCGAGATAAGGATGAAATTAATTCGTGAATATGAGTTATTTGGGGCTGAATAGAAAGTGTAATCCCTACCACTTGGGTTCTGTAGGTGCCAAGAGTCTTTTAGGAGAAAACGGTCACAGAGTCGCATGAGTAAAACATGTGAGCGCGAGGTGTGGAATATACCTTTAGATTGACGGCCTAGTAGTGGGTCCATGGGAAGGTTGAAATCACCCCCGACTATTAGGAGGTCGTCTTGTGGGATGTGTTCCATGGCTTGGGCTAACGAGTCCCAGAATTCTGGCGTGTCAGAGTTGGGACCGTAAATGTTCACAACATGAATAGGATCGTTGTCTCTCAAGAGATGTATAATGAGAAGTCTGCCCTCTTCGTCGTGTGTGTGTGAAACTACTGAAAGATTTGATTTTTTCGCTACCAGAGTAATCACTCCACCTTTTTTGTGTACCTCTGGGGAACAGAGAGTGTGTGAGATCCAGTGGTGACTAATAAAGCGTGTGTCTTCCTCTGACAGTTTGGTTTCCTGTAGTAACAGAATATCCCCTTTTGATTTGGCGAGGTAATCCAAGACTTTCCGTCACTTAATCGGATGGTTTAGGCCCGTGACATTCAGGGAGACTATATTAAGGTTGTCTGATATGGATTTAGTACCGGCCATTGGTGTCAGGGATTGCCGCCCATTGGAACATCAGAGCACTAGAAAGGTGTGTATTGCTAATCCGTATCTTTAGGAGGAATCTAAAAGATGGGCCTAACCCAGGTCTCGTGACAATGTATGAATTGTGTGTCAAAGTATGTGCGTGAGCTGCTACATCCTGAAATGACTGTAAGGTGAAATAAAAGTACATAAAGACAAAGACGATGCATAAATACTCCCCTTTTCTACCCCTGTCCACCCCTCTTCCCCTTTCCCTACCCACCCCCTCAACATCCCGCGCCACCTCCCTCCCTCCCCTCCCCCCCACCATACGTACGTAGGGAGTACGACGGCAGTACCGTTGCTAGGCGGAACAGGAATTCTAAACATCATGACAACACCACCAAGGCGATAACCCAATCGGGTCAATTATAGGATTAACCAACACGGCTATAAATCATATCTGAGCAATGCAGTATATACCCTGGGTCAGGAGATATGGTAGCTACCAACAAGGCATTCAGTAATGGATCTAAGAACAATAACTCAACTCTCTAAAAAGGGCAACAATAACTAAGTATTCACATTGGTACCTTAAGCAGGCCTAAGGAAAGAAACCGGGTTCAGAAGGCATCAATACAATTAAAAAAGCAGCACATCTGGTCAGAAGCCCCCTTAAAGTGGGGTGAGGTTAGAGCAGTAAGAAACACATGTGTTGCCAAGGATAAACCTATTACAAGGAACCAGATATAACAACTGGGAAGACTTGGTAGTCACCCAGTGCGTCACTCACGGTACAGGTAGTCCATTATAGGGGGCCTCGGCATGCAACAACGGCCAAATACAGTTCCCCTGGAATGGAACATCAAGGAGCGAACGTGAAGCAAGAGGACAGTTCAAATTCACTTAGAGTATGGCCGGACGCCTGTGATCAAGATGGAGAAGAGTCCTGAGATTCATGGATGACCGTCTTCCTTTTGTTGCATGATCCGCTTGATTGGTCCATACTTTGCGACGGGCAGTCTTCCAAGTGATGCGCTAAGTCTCTGGAATCATTGTAGAAGTGGGGGTGACCTTTCTCTATGATTTTAAATCTTGAGGGTCCCGCAAAGGAGAAGGGAATGTTCTTTGCTCTGAGTTTGTCGCGTAGTTGGAGGAAACCTTTCCGGAGTTCAATTGTGTCCTTGGAGAAATTCTGGGTGAATATAATGCGACATCCTTCCCACATAATATGGTGGTTCTTTCTTGCGAACTGGAGGATTGCCTCAACATGCTGGAATCTTAGAGGTTTACAGATCATCTCGCGAGGCCCTTTCCTCTTTTTATCAATGAAGGTGGGTATCCTGTGTGCACTGTCGAGCTCGAAACCATGTGGGAACTCAATTTTAGTCACCGTGGGGATCCATGCCTCTAGGAAAGCTACACAAGAATCTGCGTCCTTTTCAGCGTTTTCCGGAATACCAAAGATGCAAATGTTCCCCCGTCTGTTGCGGTCTTCCAATTCGGCGTTGTGTCGTCTGAGGGAGTCGGCGGTAGATTCCAGACGTTGCACCGCTTTTGATGATTGTAGGGAAATGTCCTCCACATCGCTCAGGGGTTGTTCAGCTTCTCCTATGCTTTTATTCATCACGCTCATGTCAGCTCTAATCGCGGTGAGTTCGAGTTGCATGGAGTCCGTATTGCATTTGGTGGACTTGGCCAGGTCGTGGATATCTGCCAACTTTTTAAGTATCATCTCCATGGTGGCTGCCATGTCTGCTCTGGCTTTGATGGGAGAGTCTGAGATCGTTGGTTCCGTGCGCACCTTCTTATTATTGCCCCTGCCTTCTCTATCTGCCATCGCGGATCAGTCACGCCAATGCTAGAATGAAGAGAAGGGAAAGCGACTGATGGTCGAACTGCAGCGATGACTGATGTAGGTGCTCAGATCTGCTTAAAGAGTTCCCTGAACTGTTGGATTGGAGCAGACTCAGACGGGCATAGGCCCCAGCTTGCAGTGTGTGGTTCAAATGTGTGAACGACTACCTGTTAGGACGTGACCAGGGTTGGGAAGTGGCAAAGTTGCTCCGCTGGTGGAGTGGCGAAGGCACGCTGGAGCGCAAGGTGATGACAGTTAGTTAGGAAGACCGGTTGCTGTTTTAGGGACATAAGCGAAGTGCAGGCGCTAGGAGCCTAGGTAGAAAGGGCTTGCTTCAGATGGTTGACTGGCTGGCATATAGAGGAGTGATAGAGACCTTTGACCTTTTTGGTAGAAGGTAGTCTTGTATCCTGCAGGATGGCTCCCCAGGTTCTAGTTCCGAAGATGGCCAGGCCGGGGGACCTCAAGTATGTGTGTGGCGTATGGCGAGAAGGCTCCCTTAGGCTCCCATTTCAATGCTGACCAGGCCGAAGGATCTCAGGTATGTGAGTGGAAGCGAAGCATGTCCTCTGCAATACACAGGAGTGCTGTGGTGTACTGGATCGATGCAGAGCGCTGGAGCAGTGTGCTGAAAACTATCTGAATGGAAGCATGTGAGGGCTCGCAGGGTCGGCTTGTCAGGGTGTGGGGGAGTGCTGGGAGACTGAAAGAACTACAAGGAACCGTTCGGCAACAGCACCAGGCATCCCCCACGATTCCGGCTCTCCATAACCGGCCACGCTGCACATTCAGTCCCAACCGCCGCCATTTTGAGGTCAGGCAAGGCGGAACGATTCAAGGTGTGTGGCCGCTGGTAAGGGATGTGCGCTCACCGCATATGAAGGCAGAAGGCAGACCGGGTCCTCCAGTTGCAATCTGGCTCTTGTACAGGCAGCTCAAGGGGAATCAAGGGGAATCAGCAATATCGAACACCTCGGTGTCAGGCATCTCCGAGATAGAAGCACGGCGCCATCTTAGCTCGTCCGTCTCGGAATCACTGGCGTGGAGGTAAATTCTATTTTGGTCTATTCAGGCGTTATTATTCACCGCTCCCTCGGCCACAAGAGGGGACGCTCATCACAGGGAGTCGGTCCGTGGTGAAAAACACGACCAAGCCGCGGTAAATCACCGTGATTGCCTTAGAATTGCTCTCCTGTCCAGCGGAGCTCTCGGTTAGGCAGCCATCTCCACTGCCGTCCAAGCCACATTTACATCATTCTCCTTTCCATTCACAAAAAGACCAGATTGATCTACCTCTAGAGTAGCGCCAAGTAGGCACTCTTCTCCCTCTCTGAGGCACCGTCAGAAACTATCATCAGACTCACTCCCGTCTTCCTTCAACCAATACTGCGGACTCACACCCACTCTTGGTGTTCTTATTACCTGTTCTCCTCCGCAGAACCCTGCCTCTGCATTGTATTTCTGTAGGTTTACACTGTGTGGGAGTGGAGGTTGTGGCACCTGACTTTGTTGAGTAGCTATCTGCTGCTGTGGCGATGGCTGTTGAATTACCTCATTCTGCACCTGCGGATTCAATGATGTATTTTCGGGATTACCCTTTGGTGGATACTTACACTCTTTCCTCCAATGCCCTAACCTGCTGCAATTATGACTAGGATATTTTTTCTTTAGCTCATCCAAATTTCCCGTTAATTTTGATTTATTGAAATTTCCCTTCATTCTTCCCTGGTTTCCTTCTGCATTTTTATTTTTTAATTGAGCTATTTGATGTTCGGTTACTTTTACTTGTGCCGACATTGCTTTCTCTATAAGCTTTCTTTGTTTTACCTCAATCTCATCACTACAGTATTTTTCATGTTTCAAAACTTAATCGACGGAACAGGATTGCCATCCCATCAGATTATGCTTAATCATGTCCCCTATTTCTGGTATTAATTCAAACACACAGCGATATACAAAATGACTCATATATTTTTCATTCAACTCCTCATATCCACTGTACTGTTTAAACACGAATAACAGTCTCTCATAAAATGCATGTACTGATTCCTTTGGTTCTTACAGTGTTCTGTCAATCTTTACCCAATCTGTCTCTTTTGGTGGGATTGTATTTTTTAGAAACACTATCAATTGTTCATACTTTCGCATTACTTCAGGTCCAAGAGCACCTGTTACTTTATCTTGTGAATATTCAGTTTTAGGCCAATCCACTGTAATTTTGCACTCAGACCATACATCTGCTGGTACCACTATGTCACAAAATCCATCTAAATCTTTCCATGGCACCTATGAAACTTTCACAAATCGATCCACCTGTCGATACCTCTCTACTGGTTTTTCTCTTAATCTGGGGAAATCATTTGTAAATGATAATATATCCTGTCTAGACCAAGGAACAGGTACATAACCTCCTCCTGGTATTTCTCTTATAGGGAATTCATTTACTACTGGTTCTTTTTCTCTTACTGGGAATGCTAATGATGATTTATCATTACTTTCTTCTCTTTTCTTTGCCCATATCACTTTCCACTTATCAACGTCTCCCCATTATCTCAGTAACACAATTAATTCTTTTATTTGAGTTATTCCTCCTGCGGTATTCATCTTCTCAATGTCTTTTTCAGTAAAATCTACTCTGTAGGGTTTCTGTAACACTTTATACTTTACAAAATCTGCATTCAGCTCACTTGCCAATCCTTCTAATCGGTCATGCATATTTTTGGGTTTCCAAGCAATGCTTTTACACATAAACATTAATTCATCATCTTGGTATGTTTTTAATCTATCTGTCCCAATTGTTCCAATTATCAATTCTTCCATGTCAATTTTTAGTCTAGTCACATCTAATATTTTTGGTTTGTGTTCTTTTACTTTCAAAGTTATAATCCAATCACTTAATTCCTGTTCTGTTGGTCCTACTGGGGTTTGTGACAAATCAATTTTCTCTATACTTTTATCAGGACTCACAGAATCAGATTCCGCACCAGTTGGAAACTTGTACGGAAGACTTTGGTTAAAAGTCAAGTCAGGCGGTGTCATATGGCTAGTGCGACTAACCTCAGACAAATCTGGATAAACCATTTCTCATACTTTTTGAAGACTTTGATTCAAAGGAATTGTCAAAGATGATTCTTTTATTTTCTGATTTTCAAACACCGGGATTACAGGACCTATTGTTACGGAGACAGTTACAGCTTCTATATTTTTAGTGAGTTCTTGTATCTTTTCAGTTAATTCATTTGTAGAACGTATATATTCAGAAGTACTTGATTGATCTTCAATTTGCCTCTCTACTCTAACCATATTGTAGTGTAGTTCCTTTCAGCCTGATTCATGTACATGCCGTTTTGCGTGTCCCTAATAGCGAATCATAGCGATTCGCTATTGAGGACACGCAAAACGGCATTCATGTAGGAATTGCTACTTAAATAGCGATTCCTACATGTTCTTTATTTGCGAGTAGCAATTTGCTACTCGCAAATACTCCCCATTCATTCCTATGGGCCAAGAGGCCCATAGGAATGAATGGGGATTTGCGAGTAGCAATTTGCTACTCGCAACTAAGATAGCGATTTTAAGGGTGCCAGGGGTGTCCAAAGGACGCCCTGTAGCACCCCTAAAATGCACTTTTGGACAGGTGTTGCGCACACACATGTCCAAAGGACATGTGTGTGTGCTACATGCAACTTTGAAAAATGCTTTTAAAAGCATTTTTCTGAGTTTTTGCTATTTACCGACAGGTCTAACCTGTCGGTAAATAGCGGCCCCAAAAGGCCAAAATCGCTATTTTGTTTTGTGTCATGAATAGCATTTGAGGAATCTCTATTAGAGATTCCTTAAATGCCATTCCACGCAAATATGCGAATTCTTACATAGCGATTTTTGCATTTGGTATCATGAATACCAAATGCAAAAATCGCACTCGCAAAGGGCCAGATTCTCAGAATCTGGCCCTTTGCGAGTGCAATTTACCTACATGAATCAGGCTGTATATTCCCAATAGGCTCAGCACATTGGAATAATATATTCAGCAGTGTAGACGTAGGACTGAAGTCGACTAGGTCTCTACTGACTATATTAGACTTAAGTTTTGCCAGCTAGCTCAGAGGTCACTAGAAACTTTCTCGAATAAACGAGGAGGAGTTTAACCTCCCTGGATAGACAAGAAGGGATTAGCTTCTGACAACCATATAACATGACAACTTTGCTCCCCCAGAATAAGAGTGTATCTCTAGAGTCATGTGAAAACAATAGACAGCTATTTCACTCAGTCAAGTGTGCATACTTAGTTTCACCAGAGTGCAGAGAAAAGAGAGACGGGCGTTTTCAATAAAAGATGTTATTTATTGAGCAGTCTTCTTTCTCATGCAGGAGAAATGAATTGCCACAATTGCAATACTTAGCATAAAGTAAAGTGTGTACAGTAAAAGGAGTATTATGAAATAATACTGTAAAAGCATTGATATGGTTTCTTAGCCATATGATACTCTAAAATAGATAAAATATATACATACAAATATATATTGACTAACGTACTCAACTGGTGCTTCTAAATACGCCAACCCCGGTGTACCTGACCTAAGCCTAATACGTGGGAAGGTGTAAGTAAGTAGCAGTTTAAGTTAAGTTGGTTTTTGCCAAGAATCTGTCTCAAGAATTCTCGTTAACGTTTTAGTCAGCTCCGTACCTGGGTAATAGAAAGCAGGAGGTCTTGTATCTCTTTTTCAGGACTCGATATCCCAGTAACCCGCGAGGGTATCTGGGAAGACCGGAGCTGGATTTCTCGGCAGGAGAAAAGACAGCGTCTCTCTCAGTGCGTCAAAGAGGAGGGGTGGCGTCCGTGGGCTCTCGCATCAGCTGGGCTCTCGGGCAAGTAGATAACCCCTCTGCTCCAAAACCACCACCGTGTGTTTGCTTAAGGCAACGTTGGTATATTTATACCTGAAAGGTGCCGGGTTTGACGTAAGGTTGGACATAAGACGTCAATAAAGATGTCACTAAGAACTGGCCGTTCTTACAGTGTTTCACAGGAGTTCTAGGACGAAATCAAAACAAAAGCAATGGGAATTTCCCAGGTTGCTGGAGGTTTGTTTTGTTTACAGAACTCGTTGTACTTTCTAGAAGCCTAGGGAAGTAGCCTTTGCTTAATGTGGACCACATCGGCTACGACTAAATATGGACATGATTCTTATGCCTTTATAAGGATATTATTTATTATAACCACATAAGGGCATAAATCAGGAATATCGAATTAGGGTGCTAGATAGAATTACAACAATATTTCCTCTATTTTCATCATTTTGTTTAGGTCCGCCTCCCACCCTTCTGCTCCAAGACCACCAAGATCATCTGCGGCGTTCCACAGGGATCATCCCTCATGCCGACGCTGTTCAATATCTACATGGCACCACTCGCCCACGTCGCCTGACAGCATAGCCTCAACATCATCTCCTACGCCGATGACACCCAGCTTATCATCTCCCTCACCAAAGACCCCCACATCGCCAAAGCCATACTCCACAGAGGAATGAAGGCCATCACCGAATGGATGAAGGACAGCAGGTTAAAGCTGAATTCAGACAAGACGGAGGTCCTCATCCTCGGCTCCATCCCCTCAGCCTGGGACCACTCCTGGTGGCCAACATCGCTAGGAACAGCCCCAGAACCCGCCGACCACGCACGCAACCTAGGGGTCATCCTCGACTACGCCCTCTCTATGGCCAAGCAGGTCAACGCCATCTCCGCTTCCTGCTTCAAAACCCTCCGAATGTTCCGACACGAGAAAAACCGTCACCCAGGCCATCGTCACCAGCAGACTGGACTACGGGAACGTCCTCTACGCAGGAACAACAACCAAGCTCCTGAGACGGATGCAACGCATCCAGAACGCCTCAGCACGACTGGACCTCGATGTCCCCCAACGCAGCCACATTACACCCCACCTTAGAGACCTGCACTGGCTCCCCGTAAACAAGAGGATCACCTTCAAATTCCTCATCCGTGCACACAAAGCCCTACACAACGCCGGACCAGCATGACTCAACGGTCGACTCAGCTTCTACACCCCCACCCAGCGCCTTGAGACCCTCACGGGTATGTAGTGCGCTCTACAAATGATTGATTGATTGATTGATTGATTGATTGATTGATAGGTGAACCAGTAAGTTTAGTTTCCATTAATGGGGCATTAGAATTATATCTCATTACTACTCTTTCTGTAAGATCTCTGAAATTTGAAAATCGTCTTGGGGTTTCAGCAAACCTATCCTCCACTGGTGGAGCATTTGGAGTTGTACTTGTAGAACTCGGTTGTTATGGTGGTGGTCTTCTATTTAATATCTCCTCCAGCACTGCATCCTCTGATTCGCAATTCTCATAACCTTTCCTTTCTGTCTCCACATCATTTCTTTTCTTCATGCATTTCCGTCCATTCTAACCGGATATATCCCATCACACATATTAGCATTTCTCCATCTCCGCATTCTATTCTCATGACTTGCTCTACAAAATCCACGGAATCTATTTTTGGTCCTATGTAATACTCAAACCTTTCTCGTTCCAAATCATGCATTTCATCTTCCCACTCAGCCAATGCTTCAAATTGAGTCGGTCTAGGTCTTGGTTCAAGCTTCATCATTTTGTCTCTCAAATTGCTTAATACTGCAAGTCTAAAAGATCCTACTTCTGGAAGAGCAAATGCTCCATCATTCTTGGTATATCTAGCCCAATTTTCTAACCATATACATGAATGGTAGCCATATTTTGTCATCATGTACGATGCAGGCATTTTAGGCAGAGGAAGCAATTTTCCCTCTCTTGTCACTATTGTCTTATCATTTTTAAACACATTTTTCAATTTCTGAAACCATGTAGATTTTTTTTTCTCCGCTCCATAATAAAACACATTTTTCTGATAATTTCCTGACTTTCAAAACAATTGCGCACTCTTCCAAAAACTGCTTCGTTACACCAGCCTATCACAGCGCGGTTCACACTAACGCACCAATTAGAACAAGGTACTTTTCATTTGTGCTCAACCAATGATTTCACTGCTTTGACTGATGCACCAATCAGCCCTTACTCTGTCTTAGTCATGCGGACCAATCCCAGTGCGACACTTTTGACGTCGGCCCTGCTCCGGCTTCTGCAGCTTCGACTGACCCCTCCTTCACAAAATGTATTGGTACACTGCATTTACATTTTTATACAACTAAAACCAGTTAGTAACCACATAAAATAACTCCATTTGTCTGTTTCACTAAAACCAAAGTGATAGGTTTCTCAATCACACAAGTATTCTGTATTACCAGTAGACAGCGCTTACCTCTTATCTACCACAGAGTTTTCCTTTTGCCGATAAAGTAGCACTTCCCTCTACCTTACCCTTCTCTCAAGCTTAGGGTAAACTCTATTACTTTCTAAGGGTTAAATTTTAAGACAGAATATGCATTGATCCCTGTGCTCAAGCACAAGATTTTACGGGTTGACTTCGCTATACATTCACCACTTTTACACGTAAAGGTCCCTAAACTTGTAACATACGACAATGTCACTACTTTGAAACAGACTATGTGATGTGCGACTTCAATAGTCATTTAAACATCAATAACCTAAAAAGAAAAGTATTTAAATGTAAAACATGTATATTTATTAGCATAATAGTTTAAAAAATAAACAAAAATTCATATTACCAAGATTTCAGAACACGGACTTCAGCATAAGGACAGAATTGTTCCCAAAAACACCTCTCTATCTCTCTCGGTGTTCATCTCCCATAGCTCTCCGTACCCAATCAAAAGTTAAAGTTCAGAAAATTTCAAAGTCCTTGCGCCATAGAAAAGTTTTCACAGTCCGACAGCATGTCGGGGTGCAAAGATAACATCAGAAAGCAAGCTTTTTTCATACTTCCAAATGCCCTCTTTTATACCCTTTTTCACTAACTTATCTATCTAAAAGTTGTAACTTTTGTGGTCTTAGACTGTCCGGATTGGTCAATTCAAAGGGTGGGTGAGCATAACCTCATCACCTTATTGTTTATTTTCCGCAGACTCATCGCTATAATTTAGAAAATAAAGTTACTATTGTCCTTAGCAGTCCTCTTTCGCTTGTGTCCTTTAAATTGTTATTCGGGTTAACTTTCCCATGTTCACGATGCTGCCATTCAAAAAAGTTGGCACCCATCTGCTAGCCAGGCCACTCTGTCCTTGATCCATTCTGCACAGGCACAGGCTGCTCGCGCTCTCCTCGAGTTCTGTCACGCATGCGTACATCATCGCAAACTTGGAGTTGCAGACAGCTTCCATTTTTGATGGGCCACAGAGGCCACAATTGGGAACTATTATAGAAACAAACACAAATAAACGTAAATTTTAGAAATGTAGCCCTTCTTGTTACCTCCCCTCATTCTAAGATATCCCAATTAGTTATTACGTAGCAATTTAAGCAACACATAAGCAAGGTTTACTCAGCATTCTCCATCATTTATGCCACAATAAGACAGACAAAAGCATATTCATGCAAATTTCGATTAGATTATGACAAACACGCACAGATTAAACATGACAATATTACTTAATTAGTAGATTATAGTTCGCAATACATGCAAATTAATATCCTACGTGTGTTTGTGTATGTGCAATCTATTCTATGTTGGTTAATTTCAAAACCACACAATTAATTCATGTTACTGTTATGGAGAAGCAATTTCACGAGGGGTATACAAACATTTTTTTTCCAACCTCGCTCCATCAGCGGCTATAAAAATATACATCTCCATAAATGGGGATTCCATAACTTTTTTTTTTTTTTTAGATTTCAAAAACCTTTATTTACTTATCAGGCATTCCACAGAATATACAACCTACTACACAGCGTTCGGCAGCGGGTCTTTGCAACTCGGCTGAGCCGCCCAGTCTTATCTTACACAGCCATTTAGCCGACAACCCGGAGGGCCGGCGGCGTATCAATGAAGATTCGTAGTAGCGTCTCCGCAATCACGTTCTATGTTAATGTTGCACCTTTTCCCCCACCCCGCCTGTGTATCGCACATTTGTGTGTTGGTCTACAATTGTTGTGTTATCCCATGTAGGCTGAAGATCTGTGCAGTGTTTTGGACGTTCCAATCATAAACTCTAATCCCAACAAACCCCTCCCACCCACAATATGCCAGCAGCTCACCCTCCCACCCAACTCCTCGCACACTTGACATCACACCTCACTTCCTGTCAACTATCAGGCAAAATCCTACATTGAGTCCTGATTCAATCTTGCATTACCATTCCAATCTTCCATTAGGGAACCCCTTCGTATGGTAGCTAAATCAGAACAACCCGCCCCAGCATTCGAAGTATGCAGACATTCGTCCCGTCTCCCGTCCCAGTCGCCCTCTCTACTGGAGATCTGCAAGAACCTAATCTTGCCCAGTGTCCAACTCGACCAAGTCTTGTGTGTCGAGTTCCTCACCCTGTGCTTCACCCTGCTCAGTTTCCTCGTTATCCCCTGCATTTAAATATAACCCCCAGAAATTCTTGGGCCGACTCTTCGGGGGGAGCAATTCGCTGTACGTTTCCGATTGCGTGTTGCAGTACAGCATATCCCTAGCCCACCGCTTTTTAGTTGGGAGCGGTCCCCTCATCCAGCATGTCGCCACCACTCTCCTAGCTGTTAGCAAGGCTATGTCCGCCAGGCGCCGCAGTGACGCCGGAAGCGACTTGGAATATCCCAGCAGTGCTAGCGATGGACTGGCTGGTATCTCCGTTTCCAGCATCATGCTCAGCTCCTGAAACACCTCCTTCCAAAACTTATATATTCCGGGGCATTGCCAAGCCATATGCATGAAGTCCACTACTGGAAAGCGACAGCGTTCACACTCCGCCGTTTGCCTAAGCCCATACCTATGTAGCCTCTCTGGCGTGTAATAAACACGTTGCAAATATTTAACGTGTATCAATCTATGTCGTCCATTTAGCGACAGCTTCCTAGTGCTAGCACAACAGTATTCCCACATCTCATCAGTGATTGGCATTTGGAGGTCACGTTGCCATTCAGTCCTTGCCTTGGAGTATTGGTGCTTCTTGTGTTGATTCCCGATCTTATTGAGATGTGTAACTAGATTGGATGACGACTCCATCTTAATGACGTACGTAAGCTCCGGAACATCCGGGGGTTCTGCCAAGTCTGGGCCTAGTAATTCTAACAGCGCACTACGCACCCGATGGAACTGGAAACGCTGCAATAACGTGCAGTCGGGCTGCGCCTAGCTGATCTGATCCTACGTTTTCGCTACCCCATCCCGAAATAGGTCTTCCATCTTTGTGCTTCCTAGCTTATACAGTGCATTTGTTACTCCTTTCTCTGTCATTGGGGAGAGCCAGACCGCCCACTCTATCTTCATTAGCGGGGAATATAGCAGTTCGCAGTCCTGCACTCGCATCAGCGCATTCCAGGCATGATTCGTGGCTTTTAGGGAGTCCAGTCTACCTACGCTGCGGTCTACCTGTTGGAAGACAATGGCAGGCAAGGGGAGCGGTTCTGCAAACAATCGTTCTAAGATCACATGTGGGACAGCAGAGCTTCCATGTATCCATGTATGCAGATGAGCCGCCTGCGCTACTCTGTAATATCTTTCCAGGTCTGGAGCTCCCAGCCCCACCATTTCGTATGGGAGTATTAAAATCTTCCACTGAACTCTAGGTTGTTTTCCTTCCCAGGCCAGCTTAATAAGGATTTGAGTCAATTGTTTGAAAAAGACCTTGGATAGCACCACTGGAATGTTATTGAATAAGAACAGGAATCTTGGTAAAACCACCATCTTCATGATGGCTATCCTTCCCATTAGGGATAAGGGAAGCGCGCACCACTTATCCACATCCTCAACCAGCTTGGTGTATGCAACCCCATAGTTCTCTCGAACTAGTACGTCCGGATCCGTGTGTAGCTGTATCCCCAAATACCTAATTGAGTCAGTTGTCCACTGCAAAGGATATTCCGTTTCAAATGGCAGGGTAACAGGTGTTAATGGGAACGCCACAGACTTGTTCCAGTTCACCTTCAGTCCTGACAGGGCCCCAAATTTAACCACTTCTCTCAGCACTGATGAGAGGTTCGCCTCCGGGTCACGAACATACAGTAGGGTATCATCTGCATATGTAGAGATACCAATCTTATAGGTGGGGAAATTAATACCCTCAGACCTATGGTATTCCCGAATTGCGCAGGCCAAGGGTTCCGCTACCAGAGCATATAGGAGGGGTGAAAGGGGGCAGCCTTGTCTTGTTCCTCTGCTGACTTCAAATGCACCCGTGACGTGATCTCCTATTCTCAGTCTTGCTGTGGGTCTATAATATAATGCTCCTAGCATCTGCAAAAAGGGTTCACCCAATCCCAATTTCCTCAGCACTCTCAGCATGAATGGCCACTCCACAGAGTCGAAAGCCTTCTCCATGTCAAGGAATATCGCTAAGGCTTTATTTTCCCGGCGCATATGTTGCATGGTACCTAGGATGGTTCGAATATTATACGTGAGGTTTCTGGCCGGTATGAACCCCGCCTGTTCCAGGGCAACTAGTTCCGGGACAAGCAACGCCAGATGCGTAGTTAAAACCTTGGCATACAACTTGGTGTCCACATTAATCAGGGAGAGTGTTCTATAAGATCCACACGCGTTAGGGGGATTTCCCGGCTTTAATATGGTGACGAGAAGGGCCTCTCTCATCGAACCAGGCATTCTACCTTCCTCACAGATGCCATCGAAGAGGGTCATCAAGTGTGGTATAAGCTTATCCGTAAACGCCTTATAAAAGGCCACCGTCAGCCCATCAGCCCCTGGAGCACTGCCAGATCGCATCCCCTCCAACGCCTCCAGAATCTCTTCCTTTTGTATGGGCATCATCAGAAATTCCCTCTGGAAGTTGGAAAGAAAGGGCATTTTAATGTAGCTGACGTAGTCATCTATTTCCTCTTCCATCTGGGAAGATTTGGATGTATAAAGCCCAGCGTAGTAACCCCTAAACTCTTCGAGAATCTCCATCTCTCCAGTGATCACCTCCCCTGCAGATGTGACCAGTTCATCGATTACCAGGGGCCACCTGGTATTACGAATTATTCTACCTAGCAATGAGCCCGGGCGCTCCCCCTCTCCATATGTGTGTGCCGTGGCATACTTGCCCATGTGCTGTACTTCCCTATCAGCCTCCTCATTGAATTCAGAGACCAAAGTTTTGATCTGGGCTTCGATGTCGGGGTCAGTGGAGTTCCGGTGTTGCTTCTCTAGGTCCAACAATTGTGATTCCAAGCGTTTTAGTCTTTGCCTTATGGACTTGAATACACTAGAGTGTCCGGATTAAATATAAAATGAAAGTCACCCCCCCATAACATTCTAGTTTCCACGTGGGTCCTACAAAGGGCAGCTAGGGCAGCGTAGAACTCGGGGTTATCATAGTTGGGACCATATACATTAACTACCACTAGTTCGTGGCCTTTACCGACGCATCTGGTGATTAAGTAGCGGTCTTCCGAGTCAGCTTCCATCAGCGTTAATTTTAATTTGGATCGGGGATTGACCCATGTGACCACCCCTCTAGAGTGTGTAGTAAACCCTGCCGCTATACTGTTAAATTCTAAGCCTTTAGCAGAAAGCATTTTACTCGTAAGGGGGAGGTGGGATTCTTGAATGAGGGCGAGATCAATGTGGTGTCTGTATAAATATTTTAGCACTTTTCTCAGTTTGCGATAATCATTCAGCCCCTTCACATTCCAAGTCAATGCTCTCAGTGTTTCAGGACCACATTCTACATTCGTTACCATGGGGTCTGTCATCCCTGCTGCAGAGTCTTATATTCTTCAGACAAAATTTTCCATATCCAGCGTACCATACGCTGTCGGTCTCAATAGTGCTTAGTCAGGGCATAGAGATCAAGACCAGAAGATAAGCTGCTGCTGTGGCTTAGCTGGTTAAAGCGCCTGTCTAGTAAACAAGAAATCCTGAGTTCAACTCTCAACAGCGCCTTGCTTTTCTCTTTGTTATATACCAAATCAATTTCATTAGGTCCTATTCTGATACAATTAAAATATAAAAGTCTGATTCATCTTACTGTTGAACAGATCATCTAAAACCTCCAAAAAACCCAAGTATTTTCAAGATTATAGAGTGAATACTGTTATTGCAAAATAAAAAAAGACATATCTATGAGAAAGACGTAGATGACATTACTACCTCGATTTGAGCAATATTAATGCCTTCATGAGAAAAAAAATTGTAAAGTATTCAAGAATTGAAATTTGGTTTTATAAGAGTACCTGTTTATTAAAACATATTAATACTTGTTTAGTGATTGAGTATCTTTTTGTGTTTAAGATTACAGTACATATAAAGAAGAATTTATAGCAGGAAACAAATTTTCATCATCAACAATAAATTATTTATGTATTTTTTCTTGTTGACGTTTGTGCTGTGTCTCAGTGGTTAAAGCGCCTGTCTCGTAAACAGGAAATTCTGAGTTCAAATCTCAGCAGCACCTATCTGTTTTCTCGATGCTTTAGGAATATTTTTTATCAAACAAGAGTTGAATACAATTTAAGAATAAACGTCTGGTTCTATGAACTTTAGAATAAGTTATCTTAAAATTAAATAAAATACTTGGTATTGTGAAGATTTTTATAGGAATGCATTGACTGAAATAGCGAAAAGAAAAAAACAAAGAACAAGATAGAGCCGAATGATCACTCTATTGTTAAATACAGCTAATCCATTCTTCAGCAAGGTATTTTTTTAAATTCTATGAATTGGGTAAACTTCAAATTAGAGAGGTGTTTTTGAATAAGTGAAGCGTCTTCATCTAAAGTGTTTGAGTAGAGAAGTCTGTGAACTTAGTAAAGAATATGAAAGTGAAATAACAATATTCTCTTGAACACCATAAAGAAAAGTCTTTCAAAGTTAAGACTCCAGGGGGTGCTGTGGCTTAGCTGGTTAAAGCGCCTGTCTAGTAAACAGGAGATCCTGAGTTCAACTCTCAGCAGCGCCTTGCTTTTCTCTTTGTTATATAACAAATCAATTTCTTTAGGTCCTATTCTGATATAATTAAAATATAAAAGTCTGATTCATCTTACTGTTGAACAGATCATCTTAAACCTCATAAAAACCCAAGTATTTTCAAGATTATAGAGTGAATACTGTTATTGCAAAATAAAAAAAGACATATCTGTGAGAAAGACGTAGATAACATTACTACCTCGATTTGAGCAATATTAATGCCTTCATGAAAAAAAATTGTAATGTATTCAAGAAATGAAATTGGGTTTTATAAGAGTACCTGTTTATTAAAACATATTAATACTTGTTTAGTGATTGAGTATGTTTTTGTGTTTAGGATTACAGTACATATAAAAAAGAATTTATTGCAGGACACAAATTTTCATCATCAACAATAAATTATTTATGTATTTTTTGTTTTTGACTTTTGTGCTGTGGCTTAGTGGTTAAAGCGCCTGTCTCATAAACAGGAGATGCTGAGTTCAAATCTCAGCAGCACATAACTGTTTTCTCCATGCTTTAGGAATAATTTTCATCAAACAAGTGTTGAATACAATTTAAGAATAAACATCTGGTTCTATGAACTTTAGAATAAGTTATCTTAAAATTTAAAAAAATACTTGGTATTGTGAAGATTTTTGTGGGATTGCATTGACTGAAATATCGAAAAGTAAATGACAAAGAACAAGATAGAGCTGCATGATAACTCTATTGTTGAGTTCAACTAATCCATTCTTCAGCAAGGTATATTTTAAAATTCTATGAATAGGGTAAACTTCAAATTAGAGAGGTGTTTTTGAATAAGTGAAGCGTCTTCATCTAAAGTGTTTGAGTAGAGAAGTGTGTGAACTTATGAAAGAATATGAAAGTGAAAAAGCAATATTCTCTTGAACACCATAAAGAAAAGTCTTTCAAAGTTAATACTTAAGGGGGTGCTGTAGCTTAGCTGGTTAAAGCGCTTGTCTAGTAAACAGGAGATCCTGAGTTCAACTCTCAGCAGCGCCTTGCTTTTCTCTTTGTTATATACCAAATCAATTTCATTAGGTCCTATTCTGATACAATTAAAATATAAAAGTCTGATTCATCTTACTGTTGAACAGATCATCTTCAACCTCATAAAAACCCTAGTATTTTCAGGATTATAGAGTGAATACTGTTATTGCAAAATAAAAAACAGACATATCTATGAGAAAGACGTAGATGACATTACTACCTCGATTTCAGCAATCTTAATGCCTTCATGAAAAAAAATTGTAATGTATTCAAGAAATGAAATTGGGTTTTATAAGAGTACCTGTTTATTAAAACATATTAATACTTGTTTAGTGATTGAGTATCTTTTTGTGTTTAAGATTACAGTATATATAAAGAAGAATTTATAGCAGGAAACAAATTTTCATCATCAACAATAAATGATTTATGTATGTTTTGCTATTGACGTTGGTGCTGTGGCTTAGTGGTTAAAGCGCCTGTCTCGTAAACAGAAGATCCTGAGTTCAAATCTCAGCAGCACCTAACTGTTTGCTCTATGCTTTAGGAATATTTTTCATCAAACAAGTGTTGAATACAATTTAAGAATAAACTTCTGGTTCTATGAACTTTAGAATAAGTTATCATAAAATGAAATAAAATACTTGGTATTGTGAAGATTTTTATAGGAATAAATTGACTGAAATAGCGAAAAGAAAATGACAAAGAACAAGATAAAGCCGAACGATCACTCTATTGTTGAGTTCAACTAATCCATTCTTCAGCAAGGCATATTTTAAAATTCTATGAATAGGGTAAACTTCAAATTAGAGAGGTGTTTTTGAATAAGTGAAGCGTCTTCATCTAAAGTGTTTGAGTAGAGAAGTCTGTGAACTTAGTAAAGAATATGAAAGTGAAAAAACAATATTCTCTTGAACACCATAAAGAAAAGTCTTTCAAAGTTACGATGCAATAGGGTGCTGTGGCTTAGCTGGTTAAAGCTCCTGTCTAGTAAACAGGAGATCCTGAGTTCAACTCTCAGCAGCGCCTTGCTTTTCTCTTTGTTATATAGCAAATCAATTCCATTAGGTCCTATTCTGATACAATTAAAATATAAAAGTCTGATTCATCTTACTGTTGAACAGATCAGCTTAAACCTCATAAAAACCCAAGTATTTTCAAGATTATAGAGTGAATACTGTTATTGCAAAATAAAAAACAGACATATCTATGTGAAAAACGTAGATGACATTACCACCTCGATTTGAGCAATATTAATGCCTTCATGAAAAAAGAAATTGTAAAGTATTCAAGAATTGAAATTGGGTTTGATAAGAGTACCTGTTTATTAAAACATATTAATACTTGTTTAGTGAATGAGTATTTTTTGTGTTGAAGATTACAGTACATATAAAGAAGAATTTATAGCAGGAAACAAATTTTCATCATCAACAATAAATTATGTATGTCTTTTTTGTTATTGACATTGGTGATGTGGCTTAGTGGTTAAGGCGCCTATCTCGTAAACAGGAAATCCTGAGTTCAAATCTCAGCAGCACCTCTTTTCTCCATGCTTTAGAAAAAATGTTCATCAAACAAGTGTTAAATACAACTTAAGAATAAATGTCTGGTTCTATGAACCTTAGAATAAGGTATCATAAAATGAAATAAAATACTTGGTATTGTGAAGATTTTTATAGGAATGCGTTGACTGAAATATCGAAAAGTAAATGACAAAGAACAAGATAGAGCTGCATGATAACTCTATTGTTGAGTTCAACTAATCCATTCTTCAGCAAGGTATATTTTAAAATTCTATGAATAGGGTAAACTTCAAATTAGAGAGGTGTTTTTGAATAAGTGAAGCGTCTTCATCTAAAGTGTTTGAGTAGAGAAGTGTGTGAACTTTTGAAAGAATATGAAAGTGAAAAAGCAATATTCTCTTGAACACCATAAAGAAAAGTCTTTTAAAGTTAATACTTAAGGGGGTGCTGTGGCTTAGCTGGTTAAAGCGCCTGTCTAGTAAACAGGAGATCCTGAGTTCAACTCTCAGCAGCGCCTTGCTTTTCTCTTTGTTATATAACAAATCAATTTCATTAGGTCCTATTCTGATACAATTAAAATATGAAAGTCTGATTCATCTTACTGTTGAACATATCATCTTAAACCTCATAAAAACCCAAGTATTTTCAAGATTATAGAGTGAATACTGTTATTGCAAAATAAAAAACAGACATATCTATGTGAAAAACGTAGATGACATTACCACCTCGATTTGAGCAATATTAATGCCTTCATGAAAAAAGAAATTGTAAAGTATTCAAGAATTGAAATTGGGTTTGATAAGAGTACCTGTTTATTAAAACATATTAATACTTGTTTAGTGAATGAGTATTTTTTTGTGTTGAAGATTACAGTACATATAAAGAAGAATTTATAGCAGGAAACAAATTTTCATCATCAACAATAAATTATTTATGTCTTTTTTGTTATTGACATTGGTGATGTGGCTTAGTGGTTAAGGTGCCTATCTCGTAAACAGGAAATCCTGAGTTCAAATCTCAGCAGCACCTCTTTTCTCCATGCTTTAGAAAAAATGTTCATCAAACAAGTGTTAAATACAACTTAAGAATAAACGTCTGGTTCTATGAACCTTAGAATAAGGTATCATAAAATGAAATAAAATACTTGGTATTGTGAAGATTTTTATAGGAATGCGTTGACTGAAATATCGAAAAGTAAATGACAAAGAACAAGATAGAGCTGCATGATAACTCTATTGTTGAGTTCAAATAATCCATTCTTCAGCAAGGTATATTTTAAAATTCTATGAATAGGGTAAACTTCAAATTAGAGAGGTGTTTTTGAATAAGTGAAGCGTCTTCATCTAAAGTGTTTGAGTAGAGAAGTGTGTGAACTTTTGAAAGAATATGAAAGTGAAAAAGCAATATTCTCTTGAACACCATAAAGAAAAGTCTTTCAAAGCTAATACTAAAGGGGGTGCTGTGGCTTAGCTGGTTAAAGTGCCTGTCTAGTAAACAGGAGATCCTGAGTTCAACTCTCAGCAGCGCCTTGCTTTTCTCTTTGTTATATAACAAATCAATTTCATTAGGTCCTATTCTGATACAATTAAAATATGAAAGTCTGATTCATCTTACTGTTGAACATATCATCTTAAACCTCATAAAAACCCAAGTATTTTCAAGATTATAGAGTGAATACTGTTATTGCAAAATAAAAAACAGACATATCTATGTGAAAAACGTAGATGACATTACCACCTCGATTTGAGCAATATTAATGCCTTCATGAAAAAAGAAATTGTAAAGTATTCAAGAATTGAAATTGGGTTTGATAAGAGTACCTGTTTATTAAAACATATTAATACTTGTTTAGTGAATGAGTATTTTTTGTGTTGAAGATTACAGTACATATAAAGAAGAATTTATAGCAGGAAACAAATTTTCATCATCAACAATAAATTATTTATGTCTTTTTTGTTATTGACATTGGTGATGTGGCTTAGTGGTTAAGGCGCCTATCTCGTAAACAGGAAATCCTGAGTTCAAATCTCAACAGCACCTAGCTGTTTTCTCCATGCTTTAGGAATAATTTTTATCAAGCAAGTGTTGAATACAATTTAAGAATAAACATCTGGTTCTATGAAATTTAGAATAAGTTATCATAAAATGAAATAAAATACTTTTACTGTGAAGATTTTTATAGAAATGCATTGACTGAAATAGCGAAAAGAAAATGACAAAGAACAAGATAGAGCCGAATGATCACTCTATTGTTGAATACAACTAATCCATTCTTCAGCAAGGTATATTTTAAAACTCTATGAATAGGGTAAACTTCAAATTAGAGAAGTGTTTTTGAATAAGTGAATCCTCTTCATCTAAAGTGTTTGAGTAGAGAAGTCTGTGAACTTAGTAAAGAATATGAAAGTGAAAAAACAATATTCTCTTGAACACCATAAAGAAAAGTCTTTCAAAGTTAAGACTCATGGGGGTGCTGTGGCTTAGCTGGTTAAAACGCCTGTCTAGTAAACAGGAGATCCTGAGTTCAACTCTCAGCATCGCCTTGCTTTTCTCTTTGTTATACAACAAATCAATTTCTTTAGGTCCTATTCTGATACAATTAAAATATAAAAGTCTGATTCATCTTACTATTGAACAGATCATCTTAAACATCATAAAAACCCAAGTATTATCAAGATTATAGAGTGAATACTCTTATTGCAAAATAAAAAAAAGACATATCTATGAGAAAGACGTAGATGACATTACTACCTCGATTTGAGCAATATTAATGCCTTCATGAAAAAAGAAATTGGAAAGTATTCAAGAATTGAAATTGGGTTTGATAAGAGTACCTGTTTATTAAAACATATTAATACTTGTTTAGTGATTGAGTATCTTTTTGTGTTTAAGATTACAGTATATATAAAGAAGAATTTATAGCAGGAAACAAATTGTCATCATCAACAATACATTATTTTTGTATTTTTTGTTTGTTATTGAAGTTGGTGCTGTGGCTTAGTGGTTAAAGCGCCTGTCTTGTAAACAGAAAATCCTGAGTTCAAATCTCAGCAGCACCTGTTTTCTCCATGCTTTAGAAATCATTTTTATCAAACAAGTGTTAAATACAATTTAAGAATAAACGTCTGGTTCTATGAACTTTAGAATAAGTTATCATTAAATGAAATAAAATACTTGGTATTGTGAAGATTTTTATAGGAATGCATTGACTGAAATAGCAAAAAGAAAATGACAAAGAACAAGATAGAGCCGAATGATCACTCTATTGTTGAATACAACTAATCCATTCATCAGCAAGGTATATTTTAAAACTCTATGAATAGGGTAAACTTCAAATTAGAGAGGTGTTTTTGAATAAGTGAAGTGTCTTCATCTAAAGTGTTTGAGTAGAGAAGTCTGTGAACTTAGTAAAGAATATGAAAGTGAAAAAACAATATTCTCTTGAACACCATAAAGAAAAGTCTTTCTAAGTTAAGATTCAAGGGGGTGCTGTGGCTTAGCTGGTTAAAACGCCTGACTAGTAAACAGGAGATCCTGCGTTCAACTCTCAATAGCGCCTTGCTTTTCTGTTTGTTATATAACAAATCAATTTCATTCGGTCCTATTCTGATACAATTAAAATATAAAAGTCTGATTCATCTTACTGTTGAACAGATCATCTTAAACCTCATAAAAACCCAAGTATTTTCAAGATTATAGAGCGAATACTGTTATTGCAAAATAAAAAAGACATATCTATGAGAAAGACGTAGATGACATTACTACCTTGATTTGAGCAATATTAATGCCTTCATGAAAAAAAATTGTAATGTATTCAAGAAATGAAATTGGGTTTTATAAGAGTACCTGTTTATTAAAACATATTAATACTTGTTTAGTGATTGAGTATCTTTTTGTGTTTAAGATTACAGTACATATAAAGAAGAATTTATTGCAGGACACAAATTTTCATCATCAACAATAAATTATTTATGTATTTTTTATTTTTGACGTTTGTGCTGTGGCTTAGTGGTTAAAGCGCCTGTCTCATAAACAGGAGATGCTGAGTTCAAATCTCAGCAGCACCTATCTGTTTTCTCCATGCTTTAGGAATACTTTTCATCAAACAAGTGTTGAATACAATTTAAGAATAAACGCCTGGTTCTATGAACTTTAGAATAAGTTATCTTAAAATTAAAAAAAATACTTGGTATTGTGAAGATTGTTGTAGGATTGCATTGACTGAAATATCGAAAAGTAAATGACAAAGAACAAGATAGAGCTGCATGATAACTCTATTGTTGAGTTCAACTAATCCATTCTTCAGCAAGGTATATTTTAAAATTCTATGAATAGGGTAAACTTCAAATTAGAGAGGTGTTTTTGAATAAGTGAAGCGTCTTCATCTAAAGTGTTTGAGTAGAGAAGTGTGTGAACTTATGAAAGAATATGAAAGTGAAAAAGCAATATTCTCTTGAACACCATAAAGAAAAGTCTTTCAAAGTTAAGACTTAAGGGGGTGCTGTGGCTTAGCTGGTTAAAACGCTTGTCTAGTAAACAGGAGATCCTGAGTTCAACTCTCAGCAGCACCTTGCTTTTCTCTTTGTTATATAACAAATCAATTTCATTAGGTCCTATTCTGATACAATTAAAATATGACAGTCTGATTCATCTTACTGTTGAACAGATCATCTTAAACCTCATAAAAACCCTGGTATTTTCAGGATTATAGAGTGAATACTGTAATTGCAAAATAAAAAAAGACATATCTATGAGAAAGACGTAAATGACATTACTACCTCGATTTCAGCAATCTTAATGCCTTCATGAAAAAAAATTGTAATGTATTCAAGAAATGAAATTGGGTTTTATAAAAGTACCTGTTTATTAAAACATATTAATACTTGTTTAGTGATTGAGTATCTTTTTGTGTTTAAGATTACAGTATATATAAAGAAGAATTTATAGCAGGAAACAAATTTTCATCATCAACAATAAATTATTTATGTATGTTTTGCTATTGACGTTGGTGCTGTGGCTTAGTGGTTAAAGAACCTGTCTCGTAAACAGGAGATCCTGAGTTCAAATCTCAGCAGCACCTAACTGTTTGCTCAATGCTTTAGGAATATTTTTCATCAAACAAGTGTTGAATACAATTTAAGAATAAACTTCTGCTTCTATGAACTTTAGAATAAGTTATCATAAAATGAAATAAAATACTTGGTATTGTGAAGATTTTTATAGGAATGCATTGACTGAAATAGCGAAAAGAAAATGACAAAGAACAAGATAAAGCCGAACGATCACTCTATTGTTGAGTTCAACTAATCCTTTCTTCAGCAAGGCATATTTTAAAATTCTATGAAAAGGGTAAACTTCAAATTAGAGAGGTGTTTTTGAATAAATGAAGCGTCTTCATCTAAAGTGTTTGAATAGAGAAGTCTGTGACCTTAGTAAAGAATATGAAAGTGAAAAAACAATATTCTCTTGAACACCATAAAGAAAAGCCTTTCAAAGTTAAGACGCAAGGGGATGCTGTGGCTCAGCTGGTTAAAGCTCCTGTCTAGTAAACATGAAATCCTGAGTTCAACTCTCAGCAGCACCTTGCTTTTTTCTTTGTTATATAACAAATCAATGTTATTAGGTCCTATTCTGATACAATTAAAATATAAAAGTCTGATTCATCTTACTGTTGAACAGATCATCTTAAACCTCATACAAATCCAAGTATTTTCTAGATTATAGAGTGAATACTCTTATTGCAAAATAAAAAAAGACATATCTATGAGAAAGACGTAGATGACATTACTACCTCGATTTGAGCAATATTAATGCCTTCATGAAAAAAGAAATTGTAAAGTATTCAAGAATTGAAATTGGGTTTGATAAGAGTACCTGTTTATTAAAACATATTAATACTTGTTTAGTGAATGAGTATCTTTTTGTGTTGAAGATTACAGTACATATAAAGAAGAATTTATAGCAGGAAACAAATTTTCATCATCAACAATAAATTATTTATGTATTTTTTGTCATTCACGTTGGTGCTGTGGCTTAGTGGTTAAGGTGCCTGTCTCGTAACTAGGAAATCCTGAGTTCAAATCTCAGCAGCACCTGTTTTCTTCATGCTTTAGAAAAAAATGTCATCAAACAAGTGTTAAATACAACTTAAGAATAAACGTCTGGTTCTATGAACTTTAGAATAAGTTATCATAAAATGAAATAAAATACTTGGTATTGTGAAGATTTTTATAGGAATGCATTGACTGAAATAGCGAAAAGAAAATGACAAAGAACAAGATAGAGCTGAATGATCACTCTATTGTTGAATACAATTAATCCATTCTTCAGCAAGGTATATTTTAAAATTCTATGAATAGGGTAAACTTCAAATTAGAGAGGTGTTTTTGAATAAGTGAAGCGTCTACATCTAAAGTGTTTGAGTAGAGACGTCTGTAAACTTAGTAAATAATATGAAAGTGAAAAAACTATATTCTCTTGAACACCATAAAGAAAAGCCTTTCAAAGTTAAGACGCAAGGGGATGCTGTGGCTCAGCTGGTTAAAGCTCCTGTCTAGTAAACAGGAAATCCTGAGTTCAACTCTTAGCAGCGCATTGCTTTTCTCTTTGTTATATAACAAATCAATTTTATTAGGTCCTATTCTGATACAATTAAAATATAAAAGACTGATTCATCTTACTGTTGAACAGATCATCTTAAACCTCATAAACACCCAAGTATTTTCAAGATTATAGAGTGAATACTGTTATTGCAAACTAAAAAAAGACATATCTATGAGAAAGACGTAGATGACATTACTACCTCGATTTGAGCAATATTAATGCCTTCATGAAAAAAAATTGTAAAGTATTCAAGAATTGAAATTGGGTTTTATAAGAGTACCTGTTTATTAAAACATATAAATACTTGTTTAGTGATTGAGTATCTTTTTGTGTTTAAGATTACAGTACATATAAAGAAGAATTTATAGCAGGAAAACAATTTTCATCATCAACAAAAAATATTTATGTAATTTTTTTCATTGACGTTGGTGCTGTGGCTTAGTGGTTAAAGCGCCTGTCTCGTAAACAGTAAATCCTGAGTTCAAATCTCACTAGCACCTAACTGTTTTCTCCATGCTTAAGGAATATGTTTCATCAAACAAGTGTTGAATACAATTTAAGAATAAACGTCTGGTTCTATGAACTTTAGAATAAGTTATCTTAAAATTAAATAAAATACTTGGTATTGTGAAGATTTTTATAGGAATGCATTGACTGAAATAGCGAAATGAAAATGACAAAGAACAAGATACAGCCGAATGATCACTCTATTGTTGAATACAACTAATCCATTCTTCAGCAAGGTATATTTTAAAATTCTATGAATAGGGTAAACTTAAAAATAGAGAGCTGTTTTTGAATAAGTGAAGCATCTTCATCTAAAGTGTTTGAGTAGAGAAGTCTGTGAACTTAGTAAAGAATATGAAAGTGAAAAAACAATATTCTCTTGAACACCATAAAGAAAAGTCTTTCAAAGTTAAGACTCAAGGGGGTGCTGTGGCTTAGCTGGTTAAAACACCTGTCTAGTAAACAGGAGATCCTGAGTTCAACTCTCAGCAGCGCCTTGCTTTTCTCTTTGTTATACAACAAATCAATTTCTTTAGGTCCTATTCTGATACAATTAAAATATAAAAGTCTGATTCATCTTACAGTTGAACAGATCATCTTAAACATCATAAAAACCCAAGTGTTTTCAAGATTATAGAGTGAATACTGTTATTGCAAACTAAAAAAAGACATATCTATGAGAAAGACGTAGATGACATTACTACCTCAATTTGAGCAATATTAATGCCTTCATGAAAAAAAATTGTAAAGTATTCAAGAATTGAAATTGGGTTTTGTAAGAGTACCTGTTTATTAAAACATATTAATACTTGTTTAGTGATTGAGTATGTTTTTGTGTTTAAGATTACAGTACATACAAAGCAGAATTTATAGCAGGAAACCAATTTTCATCATCAACAAAAAATATTTATGTATTTTTTGTTATTGCCGTTGGTGCTGTGGCTTAGTGGTTAAAGCGCCTATCTCATAAACAGTAAATCCTGAGTTCAAATCTCAGCAGCACCTAACTGTTTTCTCCATGCTTAAGGAATATTTTTCATCAAACAAGTGTTGAATACAATTTAAGAATAAACGTCTGGTTCTATGAACTTTAGAATAAGTTATCTTAAAATTAAATAAAATACTTAGTATTGTGAAGATTTTTATAGGAATGCATTGACTGAAATAGCGAAAAGAAAAAAACAAAGAACAGGATAGAGCCGAATGATCACTCTATTGTTGAATACAGCTAATCCATTCTTCAGCAAGGTATTTTTTTAAATTCTATGAATTGGGTAAACTTCAAATTAGAGAGGTGTTTTTGAATAAGTGAAGCGTCTTCATCTAAAGTGTTTGAGTAGAGAAGTCTGTGAACTTAGTAAAGAATATGAAAGTGAAAAAACAATATTCTCTTGAACACCATAAAGAAAAGTCTTTCAAAGTTAAGACTTACGGGGCTGCTGTGGCTTAGCTGGTTAAAGCACCTGTCTAGTAAACAGGAGGTTCTGAGTTCAACTCTCCGCAGCGCCTTGCTTTTCTCTTTGTTATATAGCAAATCAATTTCATTAGGTCCTATTCTGATATAATTAAAATATAAAAGTCTGATTCATCTTACTGTTGAACAGATCATCTTAAACCTCATAAAAACCCAAGTATTTTCAAGATTATAGAGTGAATACTGTTATTGCAAAATAAAAAAAGACATATCTATGAGAAAGACGTAGATAACATTACTATCTCGATTTGAGCAATATTAATGCCTTCATGAAAAAAAAGTTCTAATGTATTCAAGAAATAAAATTGGGTTTTATAAGAGTACCTGTTTATTAAAACATATTAATACTCGTTTAGTGATTGAGTAGGTTTTTGTGTTTAAGATTACAGTACATATAAAGAAGAATTTATTGCAGGACACAAATTTTCATCATCAACAATAAATTATTTATGTATTTCTTGCTATTGACGTTTGTGCTGTGGCTTAGTGGTTAAAGCGCCTGTCTCGTAAACAGGAGATTCTGAGTTCAAATCTCACCAGCACATAACTGTTTTCTCCATGCTTTAGGAATAATTTTCATCAAACAAGTGTTGAAAAAAAATTCAAAATAAACGTCAGGTTCTATGAAATTTAGAATAAGTTATCTTAAAATTAAATAAAATACTTGGTATTGTGAAGATTTTTGTAGGAATGCATTGACTGAACTATCGAAAAGTAAATGACAAAGAACAAGATAAAGCAGTATGATAACTCTATTGTTGAGTTCAACTAATCCATTCTTCAGCAAGGTATATTTTAAAATGCTATGAATAGGGTAAACTTCAAATTAGAGAGGTGTTTTTGAATAAGTGAAGCGTCTTCATCTAAAGTGTTTGAGAAGAGAAGTCTGTGAACTTATGAAAGAATATGAAAGTGAAAAAGCAATATTCTCTTGAACACCATAAAGAAAAGTGTTTCAAAGTTAAGACTCAAGGGGGTGCTGTGGCTTAGCTGGTTAAAGTGCCTGTTTAGTAAACAGGAGATCCTGAGTCCAACTCTCAGCAGCGCCTTGCTTTTCTCTTTGTTATAGAACAAATCAATTTCATTAGGTCCTATTCTGATACAATTAAAATATAAAAGTCTGATTCATCTTACTGTTGAACAGATCATCTTAAACCTCATTAAAACCCAAGTATTTTCAAGATTATAGAGTGAATACTGTTATTGCAAAATAAAAAAAGACATATCTATGAGAAAGACGTAGATGACATTACTACCTTGATTTGAGCAATATTAATGCCTTCATGAAAAAAGAAATTGCAAAAAATTCAAGAATTGAAATTGGGTTTTATAAGAGTACCTGTTTATTAAAACATATTAATACTTGTTTAGTGATTGAGTATCTTTTTGTGTTTAAGATTACAGTACAGATAAAGAAGTATTCATAGCAGGAAACAAATTTTCATCATCAACAATAAATTATTTATGTATTTCTTTGTTATTGACATTGGTGCTGTGGCTTAGTGGTTAAAGCGCCTGTCTCGTAAACAGGAAATTCTGAGTTCAAATCTCAGCAGCACCTATATGTTTTCTCCATGCTTTAGGAATATTTTTCATCAAACAAGTGTTGAATACAATTTAAGAATAAACGTCTGGTTCTATGAACTTTAGAATAAGTTATCTTAAAATTAAATGAAATACTTGGTATTGTGAAGATTTTTATAGGAATGCATTGACTGAAATAGCAAAAAGAAAATGACAAAGAACAAGATAGAGCCGAATGATCACTCTATTGTTGAATACAACTAATCCATTCTTCAGCAAGGTATATTTTAAAATTTTATGAATAGGGCAAACTTCAAATTAGAGAGGTGTTTTTGAATAAGTGAAGCGTCTTCATCTAAAGTGTTTGAGTAGAGAAGTCTCTAAACTTAACAATGAATATGAAAGTGAAAACACTATATTCTCTTGAACAACATAAAGAAAAGTCTTTCAAAGTTAAGACTCCAGGGGGTGCTGTGGCTTAGCTGGTTAAAGCGTCTGTCTAGTAAACAGGAGATCCTGGGTTCGACTCTCAGCAGTGCCTTGCTTTTCTCTTTGTTATATAACAAATCAATTTCATTAGGTCCTATTCTGATACAATTAAAATATAAAAGTCCGATTCATCTTACTGTTGAACAGACCATTTTAAACCTCATAAAAACCCAAGTATTTTCAAGATTATAGAGTGAATACTGTTATTGCAAAATAAAAAAAACATATCTATGAGAAAGACGTAGATGACATTACTACCTCAATTTGAGCAATATTAAAGCCTTCATGAAAAAAAAATTGTAATGTATTCAAGAAATGAAATTGTGTTTTATAAGAGTACCTGTTTATTAAAACATATTAATACTTGTTTAGTGATTGAGTATGTTTTTGTGTTTAAGATTACAGTACATATAAAGAAGAATTTATAGCAGGAAACCAATTTTCATCATCAAAAAAAAATATTTATGTATTTTTTGTTATTTCCGTTGGTGCTGTGGCTTAGTGGTTAAAGCGCCTGTCTCGTAAACAGTAAATCCTGAGTTCAAATCTCAGCAGCACCTAACTGTTTTCTCCATGCTTAAGGAATATTTTTAATCAAACAAGTGTTGAATACAATTTAAGAATAAACGTCTGGTTCTATGAACTTTAGAATAAGTTATCTTAAAATTAAATAAAATACTTTGTATTGTGAAGATTTTTATAGGAATGCATTGACTGAAATAGCGAAAAGAAAAAAACAAAGAACAGGATAGAGCCGAATGATCACTCTATTGTTGAATACAGCTAATCCATTCTTCAGCAAGGTATTTTTTTAAATTCTATGAATTGGGTAAACTTCAAATTAGAGAGGTGTTTTTGAATAAGTGAAGCGTCTTCATCTAAAGTGTTTGAGTAGAGAAGTCTGTGAACTTAGTAAAGAATATGAAAGTGAAAAAACAATATTCTCTTGAACACCATAAAGAAAAGTCTTTCAAAGCTAAGACTCATGGGGGTGCTGTGGCTTAGCTGGTTAAAGCACCTGTCTAGTAAACAGGAGATTCTGAGTTCAACTCTCCGCAGCGCCTTGCTTTTCTCTTTGTTATATAGCAAATCAATTTCATTAGGTCCTATTCTGATATAATTAAAATATAAAAGTCTGATTCATCTTACTGTTGAACAGATCATCTTAAACCTCATAAAAACCCAAGTATTTTCAAGATTATAGAGAGAATACTGTTATTGCAAAATAAAAAAAGACATATCTATGAGAAAGACGTAGATAACATTACTACCTCGATTTGAGCAATATTAATGCCTTCATGAAAAAAAAGTTGTAATGTATTCAAGAAATGAAATTGGGTTTTATAAGAGTACCTGTTTATTAAAACATATTAATACTCGTTTAGTGATTGAGTAGGTTTTTGTGTTTAAGATTACAGTACATATAAAGAAGAATTTATTGCAGGACACAAATTTTCATCATCAACAATAAATTATTTATGTATTTCTTGTTATTGACGTTTGTGCTGTGGCTTAGTGGTTAAAGCGCCTCTCTCAAAAACAGGAGATTCTGAGTTCAAATCTCACCAGCACATAACTGTTTTCTCCATGCTTTAGGAATAATTTTCATCAAACAAGTGTTGAAATTTTTTTTTAAATAAACGTCAGGTTCTATGAAATTTAGAATAAGTTATCTTAAAATTAAATAAAATACTTGGTATTGTGAAGATTTTTGTAGGAATGCATTGACTGAACTATCGAAAAGTAAATGACAAAGAACAAGATAAAGCAGTATGATAACTCTATTGTTGAGTTCAACTAATCCATTCTTCAGCAAGGTATATTTTAAAATTCTATGAATAGGGTAAACTTCAAATTAGAGAGGTGTTTTTGAATAAGTGAAGCGTCTTCATCTAAAGTGTTTGAGAAGAGAAGTCTGTGAACTTATGAAAGAATATGAAAGTGAAAAAGCAATATTCTCTTGAACACCATAAAGAAACGTCTTTCAAAGTTAAGACTCAAGGGGGTGCTGTGGCTTAGCTGGTTAAAGTGCCTGTTTAGTAAACAGGAGATCCTGAGTTCAACTCTCAGCAACGCCTTGCTTTTCTCTTTGTTATAGAACAAATCAATTTCATTATGTCCTATTCTGATACAATTAAAATATAAAAGTCTGATTCATCTTACTGTTGAACAGATCATCTTAAACCTCATTAAAACCCAAGTATTTTCAAGATTATAGAGTGAATACTGTTATTGCAAAATAAAAAAAGACATATCTATGAGAAAGACGTAGATAACATTACTACCTCAATTTGAGCAATATTAATGACTTCATGAAAAAAAATTGTAAAGTATTCAAGAATTGAAATTGGGTTTTGTAAGAGTACCTGTTTATTAAAACATATTAATACTTGTTTAGTGATTGAGTATGTTTTTGTGTTTAAGATTACAGTACATATAAAGAAGAATTTATAGCAGGAAACCAATTTTCATCATCAACAAAAAATATTTATGTATTTTTTGTTATTGCCGTTGGTGCTGTGGCTTAGTGGTTAAAGCGCCTGTCTCGTAAACAGGAAATTCTGAGTTCAAACCTCAGCAGCCCCTATATGTTTTCTTAATGCTTTAGGAATATTTTTCATGAAACAAGTGTTGAATACAATTTAAGAATAAACGTCTGGTTCTATGAACTTTAGAATAAGTTATCTTAAAATCAAATAAAATACTTGGTATTGTGAAGATTTTTATAGGAATGCATTGACTGAAATAGCAAAAAGAAAATGACAAAGAACAAGATAGAGCCGAATGATCACTCTATTGTTGAATACAACTAATCCATTCTTCAGCAAGGTATATTTTAAAATTTTATGAATAGGGCAAACTTCAAATTAGAGAGGTGTTTTTGAATAAGTGAAGCGTCTTCATCTAAAGTGTTTGAGTAGAGAAGTCTCTAAACTTAACAATGAATATGAAAGTGAAAACACTATATTCTCTTGAACAACATAAAGAAAAGTCTTTCAAATTTATGACTCCAGGGGGTGCTGTGGCTTAGCTGGTTAAAGCGTCTGTCTAGTAAACAGGAGATCCTGGGTTCGACGCTCAGCAGCGCCTTGCTTTTCTCTTTGTTATATAACAAATCAATTTCATTAGGTCCTATTCTGATACAATTAAAGTATAAAAGTCTGATTCATCTTACTGTTGAACAGACCATTTTAAACCTCATAAAAACCCAAGTATTTTCAAGATTATAGAGTGAATACTGTTATTGCAAAATAAAAAAAACATATCTATGAGAAAGACGTAGATGACATTACTACCTCAATTTGAGCAATATTAAAGACTTCATGAAAAAAAAATTGTAATGTATTCAAGAAATGAAATTGTGTTTTATAAGAGTACCTGTTTATTAAAACATATTAATACTTGTTTAGTGATTGAGTATCTTTTTGTGTTTAAGATTACAGTACATATAAAGAAGAATTTATAGCAGGAAACAAATTTTCATCATCAACAATAAATTATTTATGTATTTTTTTGTTATTGACGTTGGTGCTGTGGCTTAGTGGTTAAAGCGCCTGTCTCGTAAACAGGAAATCCTGCGTTCAAATCTCAGCAGCACCTATCTGTTTTCTCCATGCTTTAGGAATATTTTTCATCAAACAAGTGTTGAATACAATTTAAGAATAAACTTCTGGTTCTATGAACTTTAGAATAAGTTATGATAAAATGAAATAAAATACTTGGTATTGTGAAGATTTTTTAGGAATGCATTGACTGAAATAGCGAAAAGAAAATGACAAAGAACAAGATAGAGCCGAACGATCACTCTATTGTTGAGTTCAACTAATCCATTCTTCAGCAAGGTATATTTTAAAATTCTATGAATAGGGTAAACTTCAAATTAGAGAGGTGTTTTTGAATAAGTGAAGCGTCTACATCTAAAGTGTTTGAGTAGAGACGTCTGTGAACTTAGTAAAGAATATGAAAGTGAAAAAACAATATTCTCTTGAACACCATAAAGAAAAGTCTTTCAAAGTTACGACGCAAGGGGATGCTGTGGCTCAGCTGGTTAAAGCTCCTGTCTAGTAAACAGGAAATCCTGAGTTCAACGCTCAGCAGCGCCTTTCTTTTCTCTTTGTTATATAACAAATCAATTTTATTAGGTGCTATTCTGATACAATTAAAATATAAAAGTCTGATTGATCTTACTGTTGAACAGATCATCTTAAACATCATAAAAACCCAAGTATTTTCAAGATTATAGAGTGAATACTCTTATTGCAAAATAAAAAAAGACATATCTATGAGAAAGACGTAGATGACATTACTACCTCGATTTGAGCAATATTAATGCCTTCATGAAAAAAGAAATTGCAAAGTATTCAAGAATTGAAATTGGGTTTGATAAGAGTACCTGTTTATTAAAACATATTAATACTTGTTTAGTGAATGAGTATCTTTTTGTGTTGAAGATTACAGTACATATAAAGAAGAATTTATAGCAGGTAACAAATTTTCATCATCAACAATAATTTATTTATGTATTTTTTGTTATTGAAGTTGGTGCTGTAGCTTAGTAGTTAAAGTGCTTGTCTCGTAAACAGAAAATCCTGAGTTCAAATCTCAGCAGCATCTATTTTCTCCATGCTTTAGAAATAATTTTCATCAAACAAGTGTTAAATACAATTTAAGAATAAACGTCTGGTTATATGAACTTTAGAATAAGTTATCATAAAATGAAATAAAATACTTGGTATTGTGAAGATTTTTATAGGAATGCATTGACTGAAATAGCGAAAAGAAAATGACATAGAACAAGACAGAGCCGAACGATCACTGTATTGTTGAATACAACTAATCCATTCATCAGCAAGGTATATTTTAAAACTCTATGAATAGGGTAAACTTCAAATTAGAGAGGTGTTTTTGAATAAGTGAAGTGTCTTCATCTAAAGTGTTTGAGTAGAGAAGTCTGTGAACTTAGTAAAGAATATGAAAGTGAAAAAACAATATTCTCTTGAACACCCTAAAGAAAAGTCTTTCTAAGTTAAGACTCAAGGGGGTGCTCTGGCTTAGCTGGTTAAAATGCCTGACTAGTAAACAGGAGATCCTGAGTTCAACTCTCAGCAGCGCCTTGCTTTTCTCTTTGTTATATAACAAAACAATTTCATTAGGTCCTATTCTGATACAATTAAAATATAAAAGTCTGATTCATCTTACTGTTGAACAGATCATCTTAAACCTCATAAAATCCCAAGTATTTTCAAGATTATAGAGTGAATACTGTTATTGCAAAATAAAAAAAGACATATCTATGAGAAAGACGTAGATGACATTACTACCTCGATTTGAGCAATATTAATGCCTTCATGAAAAAAAATTGTAATGTATTCAAGAAATGAAATTGGGTTTTATAAGAGTACCTGTTTATTAAAACAAATTAATACTTGTTTAGTGATTGAGTATCTTTTTGTGTTTAAGATTACAGTACATATAAAGAAGAATTTATTGCAGGACACAAATTTTCATCATCAACAATAAATTATTTATGTATTTTTTGTTATTGACGTTTGTGCTGTGGCTTAGTGGTTAAAGCGCCTGTCTCATAAACAGGAGATGCTGAGTTCAATTTCAGCAGCACATAACTGTTTTCTCCATGCTTCAGGAATAATTTTCATCAAACAAGTGTTGAATACAATTTAAGAATAAACGTCTGGTTCTATGAACTTTAGAATAAGTTATCTTAAAATTAAAAAAAATACTTGGTATTGTGAAGATTTTTATAGGAATGCATTGACTGAAATATCGAAAAGAAAATGACAAAGAACAAGATAGAGCCGTATGGTCACTCTATTGTTGAGTTCAACTAATCCATTCTTCAGTAAGGTATATTTTAAAATTCTATGAATAGGGCAAACTTCAAATTAGACAGTTGTTTTTGAATAAGTGAAGCGTCTTAATCTAAAGTGTTTGAGTATAGAAGTCTGTGAACTTAGTAAAGAATATGAAAGTGAAAAAACAACATTCTCTTGAACACCATAAAGAAAAGTCTTTCAAAGTTAAGACTAAAGGGGGTGCTGTGGCTTAGCTGGTTAAAGCACCTGTCTAGTAAACAGGAGATCCTGAGTTCAACTCTCAGCAGCGCCTTGCTTTTCGGTTATTTATATAACAAATCAATTTCATTAGGTCCTATTCTGATACAATTGAAATATAAAAGTCCGATTCATCTTACTGTCGAACAGATCATCTTAAACCTCATAAAACCCAAGTAATTTCAAGATTATAGAGCGAATACTGTTATTGCAAAATAAAAAAGACATATCTATGAGAAAGACGTAGGTGACATTACTACCTCGATTTGAGCAATATTAATGCCTTCATGAAAAAAAATTGTAATGTATTCAAGAAATGAAATTGGGTTTTATAAGAGTACCTGTTTATTAAAACATATTAATACTTGTTTAGTGATTGAGTATCTTTTTGTGTTTAAGATTACAGTACATATAAAGAAGAATTTATTGCAGGACACAAATTTTCATCATCAACAATAAATTATTTATGTATTTTTTGTTATTGACGTTTGTGCTGTGGCTTAGTGGTTAAAGCGCCTGTCTCATAAACAGGAGATGCTGAGTTCAAATCTCAGCAGCACATAACTGTTTTCTCCATGCTTTAGGAATAATTTTCATCAAACAAGTGTTGAATACAATTTAAGAATAAACGTCTGGTTCTATGAACTTTAGAATAAGTTATCTTAAAATTAAAAAAGATACTTGGTATTGTGAAGATTTTTGTAGGAATGCATTGACTGAAATATCGAAAAGTAAATGACAAAGAACAAGATAGAGCTGCATGATAACTCTATTGTTGAGTTCAACTATTCCATTCTTCAGCAAGGTATATTTAAAAATTCTATGAATAGGGTAAACTTCAAATTAGAGAGGTGTTTTTGAATAAGTGTAGCGTCTTCATCTAAAGTGTTTGAGTAGAGAAGTCTGTGAACTTATGAAAGAATATGAAAGTGAAAAAGCAATATTCTCTTGAACACCATAAAGAAAAGTCTTTCAAAGTTGAGACTTAAGGGGGTGCTGTGGCTTAGCTGGTTAAAGCGCCTGTCTAGTAAACAGGAGATCCTGAGTTCAACTCTCAGCAGCGCCTTGCTTTTCTCTTTGTTATATAACAAATCAATTTCATTAGGTCCTATTCTGATACAATTAAAATATAAAAGTCTGATTCATCTTACTGTTGAACAGATCATCTTAAACCTCATAAAAACCCAAGTATTTTCAAGATTATAGAGTGAATACTGTTATTGCAAAATGAAAAAAGACATATCTATGAGAAAGACGTAGATGACATTACTACCTCGATTTCAGCAATCTTAATGCCTTCATGATAAAATATTGTAATGTATTCAAGAAATGAAATTGGGTTTTATAAGAGTACCTGTTTATTAAAACATATTAATACTTGTTTAGTGATTGAGTATCTTTTTGTGTTTAAGATTACAGTACATATAAAGAAGAATTTATAACAGGAAACAAATTTTCATCATCAACAATAAATTATTTATGTATGTTTTGCTATTGACGTTGGTGCTGTGGCTTAGTCGTTAAAGCGCCTGTCTCATAAACAGGAGATCCTGAGTTCAAATCTCAGTAGCACCTAACTGTTTTCTCCATGCTTTAGGAATAATTTTCATAAAACAAGTGTTGAATACAATTTAAAAACAAACGTCTGGTTCTATGAACTTTAGAATAAGTTATCTTAAAATTAAATAAAATACTTAGTATTGTGAAGATTTTTGTAGGTATGCATTGACTGAAATATCGAAAAGAAAATGACAAAGAACAAGATAGAGCTGTATGATCACTCTATTGTTGAGTTCAACTAATCCATTCTTCAGCAAGGTATATTTTAAAATTCTATGAATAGGGCAAACTTCAAATTAGACAGGTGTTTTTGAATAAGTGAAGCGTCTTCATCTAAAGTGTTTGAGTAGAGAAGTCTGTGAACTTAGTAAAGAATATGAAAGTGAAAAAAACAATATTCTCTTGAACACCATAAAGAAAAGTCTTTCAAAGTTAAGACGCAATAGGGTGCTGTGGCTTAGCTGGTTAAAGCGCCAGTCTAGTAAACAGGAGATCCTGAGTTCAACTCTCAGCAACGCCTTGCTTTTCTCTTTGTTATATAACAAAACAATTTCATTAGGTCCTATTCTGATACAATTAAAATATAAAAGTCTGATTCATCTTACTGTTGAACAGATCATCTTAAACCTCATAAAAACCCAAGTATTGTCAAGATTATAGAGTGAATACTGTTATTGCAAAATAAAAAAAGACATATCTATGAGAAAGACGTAGATGACATTACTACCTCGATTTGAGCAATATTAATGCCTTCATGAAAAAAAATTGTAATGTATTCAAGAAATGAAATTGGGTTTTATAAGAGTACCTGTTTATTAAAACATATTAATACTTGTTTAGTGATTGAGTATATTTTTGTGTTTAAGATTACAGTACATATAAAGAAGAATTTATTGCAGGACACAAATTTTCATCATCAACAATAAATTATTTATGTATTTTTTTGTTATTGACGTTTGTGCTGTGGCTTAGTGGTCAAAGCGCCTGTCTCATAAACAGGAGATGCTGAGTTCAATTCCAGCAGCACATAACTGTTTTCTCCATGCTTTAGGAATAATTTTCATCAAACAGGTGTTGAATACAATTTAAGAATAAACGTCTGGTTCTATGAACTTTAGAATAAGTTATCTTAAAATTAAAAACAATACTTGGTATTGTGAAGATTTTTGTAGGAATGCATTGACTGAAATATCGAAAAGAAAATGACAAAGAACAAGATAGAGCCGTATGGTCTCTCTATTGTTGAGTTCAACTAATCCATTCTTCAGCAAGGTATATTTTAAAATTCTATGAATAGGGTAAACTTCAAATTAGAGAGGTGTTTTTGAATAAGTGAAGCGTCTACATCTAAAGTGTTTGAGTAGAGACGTCTGTAAACTTAGTAAATAATATGAAAGTGAAAAAACTATATTCTCTTGAACACCATAAAGAAAAGCCTTTCAAAGTTAAGACGCAAGGGGATGCTGTGGCTCAGCTGGTTAAAGCTCCTGTCTAATAAACAGGAAATCCTGAGTTCAACTCTCAGCAGCGCCTTGCTTTTCTGTTTGTTATATAACAAATCAATTTCATTAGGTCCTATTCTGATACAATTAAAATATAAAAGTCTGATTCATCTCACTGTTGAACAGATCATCTTAAACCTCATAAAACCCAAGTATTTTCAAGATTATAGAGCGAATACTGTTATTGCAAAATAAAAGAAGACATATCTATGAGAAAGACGTAGATGACATTACTACCTCGATTTGAGCAATATTAATGCCCTCATTGAAAAAAAATTGTAAAGTATTCAAGAATTGAAATTTGGTTTTATAAGAGTACCAGTTTATTAAAACATATTAATACTTGTTTAGTGATTGAGTATCTTTTTGTGTTTAAGATTACAGTACATATAAAGAAGAATTTATAGCAGGAAACCAATTTTCATCATCAACAAAAAATATTTATGTATTTTTTGTTATTGACGTTGGTGCTGTGGCTTAGTGGTTAAACCGCCTGTCTCGTAAACAGTAAATACTGAGTTCAAATATCAGCAGCACCTAACTGTTTTCTCCATGATTTAGGAATATTTTTCATCAAACAAGTGTTGAATACAATTTAAGAATAAACGTCTGGTTCTATGAACTTTAGAATAAGTTATCTTAAAATTAAATAAAATACTTGGTATTGTGAAGATTTTTATAGGAATGCATTGACTGAAATAGCGAAAAGAAAATGACAAAGAACAAGATACAGCCGAATGATCACTCTATTGTTGAATACAACTAATCCATTCTTCAGCAAGGTATATTTTAAAATTCTATGAATAGGGTAACCTTCAAATTAGAGAGGTGTTTTTGAATAAGTGAACCATCTTCATCTAAAGTGTTTGAGTAGAGAAGTCTGTGAACTTAGTAAAGAATATGAAAGTGAAAAAACAATATTCTCTTGAACACCATAAAGAAAAGTCTTTCAAAGTTAAGACTCATGGGGGTGCTGTGGCTTAGCTGGTTAAAACGCCTGTCTAGTAAACGGGAGATCCTGCGTTCAACTCTCAGCAGCGCCTTGCTTTTCTCTTTGTTATATAACAAATCAATTTCTTTAGGTCCTATTCTGATACAATTAAAATATAAAAGTCTGATTCATCTTACTGTTGAACAGATCATCTTAAACATCATAAAAACCCAAGTATTTTCAAGATTATAGAGTGAATACTGTTACTGCAAAATAAAAAAAGACATATCTATGAGAAAGACGTAGATGACATTACTACCTCGATTTGAGCAATATTAATGCCTTCATGAAAAAAAAATTGTAATGTATTCAAGAAATGAAATTGGGTTTTATAAGAGTACCTGTTTATTAAAACATATTAATACTTGTTTAGTGATTGAGTATCTTTTTGTGTTTAAGATTACAGTACATATAAAGAAGAATTCATAACAGGAAACACATTTTCATCATCAACAATAAATTATTTATGTATTTTTGTTATTAACGTTGGTGCTGTGGCTTAGTGGTTAAAGCGCCAGTCTCGTAAACAGGAGATCCTGAGTTGAAATCTCAGCAGCACTTAACTGTTTTCTCCAAGCTTTAGGAATAATTTTCATCAAACAAGTGTTGAATACAATTTAAGAATAAACGTCTGGTTCTATGAACTTTAGAATAAGTTATCTTGGAGACGCGCGAGAGTGTCAACCAAGATGGCCGCCGCCACCGGAGCTCCGTAAATATTACAGCCCGAATCTCTTTATAACGCCGAATTTTGTGTCAAGTAGTCGGCGAAAATAGCGGCGCTTGCCTGTACATACTATTTCCTACCTGTGGAGTAACTTTTGGACGATTTCCTCCAGCGGAAGTGTTCTTCGTGGCTCCATGGTTCCTGCTCCCAGCCTCACCTGCAGGTACTACCGGCTTTGAGTGCTTGGGGGCGGAGTAATATCTATGACAGCTCCTGGCTTGGGCCTAGCCACGTCTACTGTCCAATTTAGCTGCTGCACCTGTTGTTTTGAAGAGAGTTTTGATGTTTTCTTCACTAATTACATAATTTTTCTTGCATTTTGAGGCTGTTTTCTTGACTTTATTATTCTTCACGTATTGTTGAGAATTTTTTCACCTCAGAATGGATTCCAAGAATTCAACTACTAATAAAAGGAAGCAGCAGGTTTCTCCTCCTCCAACCAAATCTAAGATGGTAGAATCTTCAGAAACTTCTCTTGCACTAATTTTGGAAGAAATTCAAGCATTGCGTCTAAATACTGATACAATTGCCTCAGAAGTCAAAAACGTCCGTAAAGATATGGCCTCTATGTCAATGAAAGTTTCTGACAATGCCATCAAAATTCAAGATAATAAAAATAAACTTGACGCTTTCGCGCCTTTAATGGCCAAAATAGTTCCAATGCATACTCAACTGCTGGACATGGAAAATCGTAATAGGCAATACAACCTTCGTATTTTTAATTTGCCTAAAGATTTTGAGGGGTCAAACTGTCGTTTATATCTTGAATCTCTTCTACCGGGTCTTTTGAGTATTAAATTCACAGAAAAATGTGAGATTGATAAAGCCCACAGAGTCCCTTCACATCGCAATCCTCGACATACTAAACCCAGGCAAATGATATTCAAGGTCCTGCGTCATCATCATCTGGTTCTCATTCGGAAGGCTGCAAGAGAAATTCCTTCATTATTGGTGAATGGAACGAAAATCTTTATTCACCAGGACTATGCTAAAGAAACGGTTGCTATTCGTAAAGAGTTTTCTGCCTTTCGTCCGCAGCTGAGAAGCCTTGGATTTAAATATGGAGTTTTTGATCATTCTACAATGCGTGTGTGGAAAGACAATGTCTCCAAATCTTTTCAACGACCTGAAGATCTTCGACTGTTTCTTGATCAGCAAGCTCCTCCATCTATGGACACTCATGATCCTAATACTTGAGTTCGTCTAGTCTGACTTCACTTGTCACATCTTTGCTTATTCATATATTCACGGGCTTCAACGGTTCCTGGCCATACTTGTGGAATGGGTGTGCATTTCCTTGTCTTTATTTATGTTTCTTGTTTGTTCCTTTCTCTTTCTTTTCTGTTCTTCCCTTTCATATTTTCTATATAGGGTTACTCCTTTAACATGGCTATTTCTTCCTTCTTCTTGTTCTGATTCCTTTTTCTTCTTCCTTCTAAGTCCTCATGGCTAATATTCATAAGATTAAAATTGATTCTCTTAATGTAAAGGGTTTGAGACATCCAATTAAACGTACACAAATTCTAGATTATCTGGGTAGTTCCAAAGCTGATATTTGTTTTGTTCAAGAAACACATGTTGAGGATAGGATCTTACAGTACATGAATAAAAAACTGGGTAGATACTATTGTCTCCTCACCTGCCAAAGGTAAGAGTCGCTATTTTCTTTGCTAAAAGATTACATTGCCAAATTCTCAGTAAGATTTCAGATTCTGAAGGGAGATATATTTTAGTCAAAATCAAAATTCATGACTCTATTTTCTTTTTGTTTAATATTTACAGCCCCACAGCAGATGATCCCGTATTTTGGGCTACTATTACTACTGAAGTTTTAAAGTTGGGAAGAGTTCCATTGATCGTTGGAGGGGATTTTAATGTTATTGCTGACCCATTGTTAGATAGGTTATCTGCCACCCGATTTCGACCCTCCAAGGTTTTCCATGAATTAAAGCTTTTATTCATACTACCAAATTAGCTAACATTTGGAGATTACACTTCCCCACTGATAAATATTTTTTCTTTTTTCTCCAACCCTCATAATGCCCATTCCAGAATTGATTATTTTTTGCTTTCCCCTTCTCTTATTCAATCTGCAACTAATCCTCTTATTGGTACCATTGATATTTCAGACCATGCCTTGATTTCTTTTGTTTTGAATGTTTCGTCCACTTTTGCTAAGCAAACTAGATGGCGTATGAATACTGGCATTGTCCTTAATGACACTCATAAACCTAAATTATTACAGGCGATTCAGGATTACTTTCTGCTCAATCCTGAAGACTCTACGTCTATAGTAAATAGATGGGACGCATTTAAAGCATACATTAGAGGCTCTACAATTTCTATTATGGCTCATGAGAATAAATAATTTAACTCCAACATTAAACTTCTGGAGAAACAAATAGCAAAATGTGAGCGTTTATTTATTACTTCCAATGATCCTCAATATAAACTTAAATTACAAAAACTTAGATATGAATGTAATATTATCCTTAGTACTAGGGCCGGGGTCCAACTCTCTAAATCCAATGCCAAATTTCGCTTCAATTCCAATAGGTCTGGGAAACTCCTCGCAAATAATTTGCGTATTAAAAGGGATGAAACACAAATTACTTCCATTCGGGGCCTTCAGGGTAATGTTGCTCTCTCCCATAATGATATTGTTCAGGAATTTTTACACTTTTATTCCAACTTATATAATAAACCAGATTTTTGTGATTATTCCTTAATTGATACTTTTTTAAACACATGTGATTTACCTTACATTTCTCCCTCAGACAGACTTGGGTTAGATTTACCAATTACTACTGATGAAATCCTGAATGCCATCAAATCACTCCCAAAGAATAAATCTCCAGGTCCTGATGGCCTCCCTGCTGAATTTTATAAAGAATTCCAACCTCATTTGTTGCCTTATTTATTCCAACTTTTTTCACATTTTGGTTCCTCAGGAACCATTTCGGGCTCTTTTTCAGAAGCCTTAATTATTGTACTCCCTAAACCTGATAAAGATCCCACCCTTGTCTCTAATTACCGTCCCATATCTTTAATAAACCAAGATTGCAAACTATATGCTAAAATCCTTGCCTCTAGATTAGCTCCTGTCCTCCATTCTATTATTCATCCAGATCAATCTTGTTTTATGAAGAATAGATACTCCGCTAACAACACTCGAACATTATTACATGTTATTGAGCAGAGTTCCACACTTCTTGTTCCAGCAGGTGTCATGGCTTTGGATGCAGAAAAAGCCTTTGATAAAAATTAATTGGCAGTTTTTATTTAAAACTTTATTGTCTTTCAATTTTGGTCCCTCATTTATTCCTATGGTTTCGGCTTTATATTTTGCTCCCACTGCCCGATTGTTTATTAATGGTCAAATTTCTACTCAATTTTCCCTTTTTAGAGGCACACGACAGGGTTGTCCACTTTCCCCTCTTTTATTTTTATTAGGAATAGAGCCTTTTCTTAATTACATACGTAGGTGTGAGGATATTCAGGGTATCACCATCAAAGATGTTACTGTTAAAACTTTAGCATATGCTGATGATGTGTTATTGTTTATCAGCAATCCTATTTCTTCTGTTCCGGTTTTACTTGACATTATTGCCAAATATTCAGCTGTTTCAGGGTATAAATTAAATGTTAGCAAAACTGATTTTTTTCCTTTGAATATGCTTTGTACTTCCGATATGTTACCTTCACCTGATATTATTTGGCAAAAAAGCAAGTTGAAATACCTTGGCATTTTGTTTTCATCCTCATTACATGATAAGTTAAAATTAAATTATACTTTTATATATGATTTTGTCAAACAGAAAACTTCTAAATGGTCTTCCCTTCATCTTTCCTGGTGGGGGAGAATGGAATCTATAGAAATCCTGCCCCAAAAATATTTTATTCCCTTGCTATGATCCCCACTCAATTCCCACTTACATTTTATAAAGATATTGAGAAACTATTATCCAAATTTCTTTGGAATAATAAACCTCCTCGTATTGCGTATAAAAAATTTAAAATTCCTAAATGCCAAGCAGGATTTGCCCTCCCTGACTTTTATTTGTACCATAAGGCCTTTATCTTAAAACAGAGTTTTTTGTGGTTTAATACCTCGCCTATTATTAAGCCCCCTATCTGGTTTCATATCGAACAATCACTTATAAAACCTTTCCCATTACCCTCCCTGTTAACCATGTCTCATACCTCTAAGGTTGTACATTACTCAACTATAATCAAATCATCCAGATTAATTTTTAATGATTTGGATTCTAATTTTGCCTCTCCTCTACTTTCTACGGTACATTTGTCACTATGGCACAGTGTTCTAATAAAATTAAATAGAAATGTTACTTTTTGGTCCTCGTGGATTGCCAACGGCATTTTTTATCTCGAAGACGTTTTTTCTGATGGTGCTTTTATTCCCTTCGTTCAGCTTCAATTACACTTCAGCTTGTCAAAGTCTGATTTGCTGAAATACCAAGTTTTTATGTAACTCCATTTTAGACTCCTTCCCAAATGGTATTCCAACTAGTTTTTCATCTGATTTTATAATTTACCTCAATACTGTTTCTGCATCTTCTAAAGCAGTTTCTGTATTTTATAAAAAACTTACCTCTTCAATGGGCACCAACCTTGATGTACTTTCCGCTTTTTGGAATGATGAGCTTCCCATTTCCCTATCTGTTGACTCTTGGTCATTAATTTGGACCAATAGTATTTCTGGTTGGTTACCAGTATCACGTTATCAAACGAATGCATACATTTTGTTTAATTCCTTATGGACCCCACTACGTTTATTTCGTGCTCATTTATTACCATCAGATCTCTGTTGGCACTGTAAATTGATTCCTGGATCTTTACGTCACATGTTATTTGAATGTCCTGTGATTATGAACTTTTGGTCCGAAGTTTGGAATGTAATATTGAAAATTTTGCCTATTTCTGATGTGCTCTCTTATAAATTATTAATTTGCAAATCAGTTGTTTTGTCACACCCTCTTGAAGATACTGAGGCAAAGTTATTTAATTTTTTGGTTTCTGCTGCGTTAAAGTCAATTACTTTTTGTAGGAAGGATGCTACTTCTCTTTCAGTTCATGCTTGGTGGTCATGGATTATCTTTGCAAGAAGAGGTGCTCAATTGTCGTTACAAGGTGTTCTTCATAATTCTATTTTTCAATCTTTTTGGTCCCCTATTGATTCATATTTATTGTTATGACTCATGTTATACATTGTTAACTGTTTTACCTATTACTTGCTATACTCGTTTTTAGTATATTATTGGTAACTCTATTTATTAACTTTATTATGCTATGAAATGGTCTGCTCCCTTCCCCTTCTTCCCTTCCCCTCCCTCCCTTGACTTTGGTTTTTCCTTTGATTGACTATTGCGTATTGTATTGCACTTTTTTATGACTGTTATTTGTAATTGTTCTTGATCCATTATTTGCATTTTACTGATAAAGCATATACTTTTCTGTTTTGTCTCTTTGTGTCTTTTCTCTGCTAAAATTCAATAAAATTGTTTTGAAGTGAAAGAATAAGTTATCTAAAAATTAAATAAAATACTTGGTATTGTGAAGATTTTTGTAGGAATGCATTGACTGAAATATCGAAAAATAAATGACAAAGAACAAGATAGAGCCTTATAATCACTCTATTGTTGAGTTCAACTAATCCATTCTTCAGCTAGGTATATTTTAAAATTCTATGAATAGGGTAAACTTCAAATTAGAGAGGTGTTTTTGAATAAGTGAAGCGTCTTCATCTAACGTGTTTGAGTACATAAGTCTGTGAACTTATAAAAGAATATGAAAGTGAAAAAGCAATATTCTCTTGAACACCATAAAGAAAAGTGTTTCAAAGTTAAGATTCAAGGCGGTGTTGGGTCTTAGCTGGTTAAAGCGCCTGTCTAGTAAACAGGAGATCCTGATTTCAACTCTCAGCAGAGCCTTGCTTTTCTCATAAAACAAATCATTTTCATTAGGTCTTATTCTGATACAATTAAAAAATAAAAGTCTGAATCATCTTACTGTTGAACAGATCATCATAAACCTTATAAAAACCCAAGTATTTTCAGGTATATAATGTGAATACTGTTATTGCAAAATGAAAAAGGACATATCTATGAGAAAGACGTAGATGACATTACTAACTCGATTTGAGCAATATTAATGCCTTCATGAAAAAAAATTGTAAAGTATTCAAGAATTGAAATTTGGTTTTATAAGAGTACCTGTTTATTAAAACATATTCATACTTGTTTAGTGATTGAGTATCTTTTTGTGTTTAAGATTACAGTACATATAAAGAAGAATTTATAGCAGGAAACACATTTTCATCATCAACAATAAATTATTTATGTATTTTTTGTTATTGACGTTGGTGCTGTGGCTTAGTGATTAAAGCGCCTGTCTTGTTAACAGGAGATCCTGAGTTCACATCTCAGCAGCACCTAACTGTTTTCTCCATGGTTTAGGAATAATTTTCATCAAACAAGTGTTGAATACAATTTAAGAATAAACGGCTGGTTCTATGAACTTTAGAATAAGTTGTCATAAAATGAAATAAAAAACTTGGTATTGTGAAGATTTTTATAGGAATGCATTAACTGAAATAGCGAAAAGAAAATGACAAAGAACAAGATAGAGCCGAATGATCACTCTATTATTGAATACAACTAATCCATTCTTCATCAAGGTATATTTTAAAATTCTATGAATAGGGTAAACTTCGAATTAGAGAGGTGTTTTTGAATAAGTGAAGCGTCTTCATCTAAAGTGTTTGAGTAGAGAAGTCTGAGAACTTAGTAAAGAATATGAAAGTGAAAAAACAATATTCTCTTGAAGAACATAAAGAAAAGTCTTTCAAATTTAAGACTCAAGGGGGAGCTGTGGCTTAGCTGCTTAAAGCACCTGTCTAGTAAATAGGAGACCCTGAGTTCAACTCTCAGCAGCGCCTTTCTTTTCTCTTTGTTATATAACAAATCAATTTCATTAGGTCCTATTCTGATACAATTAAAATATAAAAGTTTGATTCATCTTACTGTTGAACAGATCATCTTAAACCTCATAAAAACCCAAATATTTTCAAGATTATAGAGTGAATACTGTTATTGCAAAATAAAAAAAGACATATCTATGAGAAACACGTAGATGACATTACTACCTCGATTTGAGCAATATTAATGCCTTCATGAAAAAAACAATTGTAAAGTATTCAAGAATTGAAATTTGGTTTTATAAGAGTACCTGTTTATTAAAACATATTAATACTTGTTTAGTGATTGAGTATCTATTTGTGTTTAAGATTACTGTACATATAAAGAAGAATTTATAGCAGGAAACAAATTTTCATCATCAACAATAAATTATTATTATTTTTTTTTGTTTTTGACATAGTTGCTGTGGCTTAATGGTTAAAGCACCTGTCTCGCGAACAGGAAATCTTGAGTTCAAATCTCAGCAGCAGCTGTTTTCTCCATGCTTTAGGAATAATTTTAATCAAACAAGTGTTGAATACAATTTAAGAATAAACGTCTGGTTCTATGAACTTTAGAATAAGTTATCTTAAAATTAAATAAAATACTTGGTATTGTGAAGATTTTTGTAGGAATGCATTGACTGAAATATCGAAAAGTAAATGACAAAGAACAAGATAGAGCCGTATGATCACTCTATTGTTGAGTTCAACTAATCCATTCTTCAGCAAGGTATATTTTAAAATTCTATGAATAGGGTAAACTTCAAATTAGAGAGGTGTTTATGAATAAGTGAAGCGTCTTCATCTAAAGTGTTTGAGAAGAGAAGTCTGTGAACTTATAAAAGAATATGAAAGTGAAAAAGCAATATTCTCTTGAACACCATAAAGAAAAGTGTTTCAAAGTTAAGATTCAAGGCGGTGTTGGGTCTTAGCTGGTTAAAGCGCCTGTCTAGTAAACAGGAGATCCTGATTTCAACTCTCAGCAGAGCCTTGCTTTTCTCATAAAACAAATCATTTTCATTAGGTCTTATTCTGATACAATTAAAAAATAAAAGTCTGAATCATCTTACTGTTGAACAGATCATCATAAACCTTATAAAAACCCAAGTATTTTCAGGTATATAATGTGAATACTGTTATTGCAAAATGAAAAAGGACATATCTATGAGAAAGACGTAGATGACATTACTAACTCGATTTGAGAAATATTAATGTCTTCATGAAAAAAATTATAAAGTATTCAAGAAATGAAATTGGGCTTTATAAGAGTACCTGTTTATTAAAACATATTAATACTTGTTTAGTGATTGAGTATCTTTTTGTGTTTAAGATTACAGTACAAATAAAAAAGAATTTATAGCAGGAAACAAATTTTGATCATCAACAATAAATTATTTAAGTATTTTTGGTTGTTGCTGTTGGTGCTGTGGCTTAGTGGTTAAAGAGCCTGTTTTGTAAACAAGAAATCCTGAGTTCAAATCTCTGCAGCACCTAACTGTTTTCTCCATGCTTTAGGAATAATTTTCATCAAACAAGTGTTGAATACAATTTAAGAATAAACGTCTGGTTCTATGAACTTTAGAATAAGTTATCATAAAATTCAATAAAATACTTGGTATTGTGAAGATTTTTATAGGAATGCATTGACTGAAATAGCGAAAAGAAAATGACAAAGAACATGATAGAGCCGAATAATCACTGTATTATTGAATACAACTAATCCATTCTTCAGCAAGGTATATTTTAAAATTCTATGAATAGGGTAAACTTCAAATTAGAGAGGTGTTTTTGAATAAGTGAAGCGTCTTTATGTAAAGTATTTGGGTAGAGAAGTCTGTGAACTTAGTAAAGAATATGAAAGTGAAAAAACAATATTTTCTTGAACACCATAAAGAAAAGTCTTTCAAAGTTAAGACTCAAGGAAAAGTCTTTCAACGTTAAGACTCAAGGGGGTGCTGTGGCTTAGCTGGTTAAATCACCTGTCTAGTAAACAGAAGATACTGAGTTCAACTCTCAGCAGCGCTTTGCTTTTCTCTTTGATAAATAACAAATCAATTTCATTAGGTCCTATTCTGCTACAATTAAAATATAAAAGTCTGATTCATCTTACTGTTGAACAGATCATCTTAAACCTCATAAAAACCCAAGTATTTTCAAGATTATAGTGTGAATACTGTTATTGCAAAATAAAAAAAGACATATGTATGAGAAAGACATAGATGACATTACTACCTCAATTTGAGGAATATTAATGCCTTCATGAACAAAAATTGTAATGTATTCAATAAATGAAATTGGGTTTTATAAGAGTACCTGTTTATTAAAACATATTAATACTTGTTTAGTGATTGAGTATCTTTTTGTGTTTAAGATTACAGTACATATAAAGAAGAATTTATAGCAGGAAACAAATTTTCATCATCAACAATAAATTATGTATGTATTTTTTGTTATTGATGTTGGTCCTGTGGCTTAGTGGTTAAAGCGCCTGTCTTGTTAACAAGAGATCCTGAGTTCAAATCTCAGCAGCACCTAACTGTTTTCTCCATGCTTTAGGAATAATTTTCATTAAACAAGTGTTGAATACAATTTAAGAATAAACGTCCAGTTCTATGAACTTTAGAATAAGTTATCTTAAAATTAAATAAAATACTTGGTATTGTGAAGATTTTTATAGGAATGCATTGACTGAAATAGCGAAAAGAAAATGACAAAGAACAAGATAGAGCCAAATGATCACTCTATTGTTGAATACAACTAATCCATTCTTCAGCAAGGTATATTTTAAAATTCTATGAATAGGGTAAACTTCAAATTAAAGAGGTGTTTTTGAATAAGTGAAGCGTCTTCATCTAAAGTGTTTGGGTAGAGAAGTCTGTGAACTTAGTAAAGAATATGAAAGTGAAAAAACAATATTCTCTTGAACACCATAAAGAAAAGTCTTTCAAAGTTAAGACTCAAGGGGGTGCTGTGGCTTAGCTGGTTAAAGCGCCCGTCTAGTAAACAGCTAGATCCTGAGTTCAACTCTCAGCAGCGCCTTGCTTTTCTCTTTGTTGTATAACAAATCAATTGCATTAGGTCCTATTCTGATACAATTAAAATATAAAAGTCTGATTCATCTTACTGTTGAACAGATCATCTTAAACCTCATAAAAACCCAACTATTTTCAAGATTATAGAGTGAATACTGTTATTACAAAATAAAAAAAGACATTTATTTAGTTTCTTTTATAGCGCAGGAATCGACCCCAGACGGGGTATCTCCGCGCTTTGCTCGTTATGTTGGTGGAGTGGGGGCTTTACAGCAAGACGTAGTGTGAAAATATCTAAACTGTTATTCTTCCAGGAACAGGTTGGTTTTAAGCATTTTCCTAAAAGATAGGTGGTTGGAGGTTTGTCTGAGACTGAAAGGCAGGTTGTTCCACAGGGTCGGGCCCATCAGGGAAAGCGCCCGCCCGCCTTGTCTGGTCTTTTTAATGAATGGAGGTTTTAATAGCAATTGGTTGCTAGAGCGCAGAGATCGAACTGGCTTATAGAGCAGTAGTTTTTGGGACAGATAATTGGGACCATTTCCAAACAGGCATTTGTGCACCGTGCAACAGATTTTAAATTTGACACGTTGCCGTATTGGGAGCCAGTGAAGTTCTCTCAGTAGGGGCCTCAAAGGGGTTCTTGTGGGAGCCTTCACAATCAGTCGTGCCGCTGTATTCTGAACTACCTGCAGCCGGTTTATGGCGTCTTCGTTCGCTAATATCAGAAGCCCATTGCAGTAGTCTAATCGACTAATCACCAAGGCCTGTACCAGGGTCTTTCTGTGAGTATCCGGCAGAAAGGGAAAAACTCTTCTCAGCAGACCAATAGTGCGGAAACACGCTCCAGCAGTCACATTTGCGTGTTCCCTTAAAGTTAGATTTTGGTCTAACTTCACACCCAGATTTTTTACAGTTGATTTTGGGGAAGGAACTGGTCCTAGATCTAGAGGCCACCAGTCGGGAGACCATAACATGGTTGCTTTTCCAAAGAGCATGACCTCCGTCTTCCTGACATTGTATTGGAGGCAGTTGGAAGCCATCCAATTTGAGACAGCCCTCATGCCTTCAGCAAAATTTTCTCTAACATTAGAGTTAAGGGAATGGAAAGGGTAGAGAAGTTGGGTATCATCGGCGTAAGACACCGGTGTGAATTCATACTTCCTCACAATTTCAGCAAGGGGGGCCACATACACATTGAACAATGTGGGGCTTAGACATGAGCCCTGTGGCACCCCCTTCATCAGCACCCTTGAGATGGAACGATAGAGGCCCAAGCTGGCAGATTGTGAGCGCCCGAGGAGGAAACTCTCCAACCAAGATAAGGCCTGTCCTCCAATGCCCACTCCCTGCAAAGGCTCAGAAGAATTTTATGGGACACAGTATCAAAGGCGGCCGACAGGTCTAACAGCACCAGAATCATCGAGCCTCCTCTATCCTGTGACATCTTGATGTTATCGGTCACGGAGAGGAGTGCTGATTCGGTGCTGTAGTTGGGCCTGAACCCAGATTGAGAATGGTCCAGGCCCCCTGTCGCCTCTATGAAACTGGAAACCTGGGTGTTAACATGTTTCTCAGCCAGTTTGCTTAGGAGGGGCAGAAGAGAGATAGGACGAAGATTGGAGAGTTCCGTCCAAGGGGAGGTGGAGTTTTTACGTATGGGATTCACTACTGCCTCTTTCCATTGCTGAGGGAGTTTTCCTTCTTTAAAAGAAAGATTCAAGATCTTACAGAATGCTTGTTGCCCGTGTTATGAATGGAGATGGATGGATCAGTGGAGATTTCCTGTGCAATAACAATGAAAGCACTTTAACCGGTCTGGGGACAGACTGTGACAAAAAATGGAAGAAATCTAGAATACACAATTGTTAACCATCTGTATGTAACACAGTGCACTGCAACACTAGGTGCTACACCCGCCTATAAAACCTGAAAGATTTTAGACAGAGAAAGAACAATGAGGAGGCCATTTAAATGTTTTTTCTCTGGCTGAATGTGCTTTGTTTTTAAAGAAAGACTGACGCATTTCTCCTATTCCTATGGTGATGTGCATCTCTCCTCGAAAAATGGTACCAGCACCAGGAAACTTATGGTGTCAGTGCGCTTTATAAGTTTAGCCTAACATACCACCTCTGATATTTCACTCCACGCCATGTAAAACTTCTTTAACACTCATGAAAATCTGATAAGAGCAACTCGGCTCCCTGTCATAGACAGCAGCATCGTGCACCTTGAAGTCCCCTTATCCTGAATGAGTGCCGGTCCATGATGCTGACAGAGGGCTGCTATCTCTGGTGTTGGTGGGATGCTGATTTATTTGGGTCAGTAGCAGTGCTTAATTTGAGCTGGTGCTTTCCGGTGCTCAGCACCGGCACTTCATTTGTTTCCGGTGCTAGACACCGGCACCTAATTGTCAACACCGTACTTAGAACAGTCTACCACATGGTGGTGCTGCTCATTAAATTCAGAGATGAACAGACAACGGTTGTTTAGGAATACAATGGGGCATATTACCAAGGGCCATTATCGCCGCTTTAGTGGGACATTTTCCCACTAATGCGGCGATAATTTTATCGCCCTATTACCAAGCTGTCGCTAACACCAGTTAGCGACAGCTTGTAGGCGATAGCGGGCATTTAAGGGCCCACTTTGCAAGTCAGCGATAATTATCGCTAATGACATGCAAAGTGGGCGTGCCAAGATGTTAGCGACTGAAAACAGTTGCTAACATCGCTATCTCCTATTACCTACAAAGGCGTAGTTTTGGAAATATTCACGCTAAGCGCGAATATCTCCAAAAGCTAACACCTTTCCAGAGCAGTACTTAGCCATGTTATCCAATGGGAGGTGGATAACATGGCTAAGAGCATTGTCACGATAATGTGTGAATATCGCTGTATTTCCAGAGATATTCACGCATTTCAAATGATTTTTATCGTTTCTGAGATAAACCTTGATGATAGCAAGGTATCTCAGCGATAAAAATCGTTGTAGCGCGGCGATAAAATTATTCCCGCTAACCTTGCTTAGCTATAAATATCGCTATTGCTAGGTAATATGCCCCAATTTACATTAAAATAGTGCTAATACCTGCCTCCCCAGCCATTTCTTTTGCTTTGGGGACCTGGACTAATCTGAACTGTTGCATTTACATGCAAGAGAGATGGTTAGTAGTTGTTTTTGCAGCAATGACAATGCGATGGGTGGTGCAAGCTGCAGTGGCCTCCTGGTCAGAGCCCTGGCACTTAATATTTTACAAATTAAGCACTTGTCAGCAAGGGGCAGATGCCCCTGGCCCTGAACGGGGCAGACATCTCTGGGTCAGCAGGGGGCAGAAGCACTGCCCCAGGCGCCCCCTGAGAGAGTGGAGGTGTGTCTGCAAGGGTTTCTACAGGGCCTTGTCTGGGGTGAATTGCACCTGTGATGGGTAATAGAGTGGGGGGAACCACAGAATAGATGAGGGGGCAGATGGGGGAGCACAGCGAATAACAAAAATTAACAAAAACTATTAAAGGTGCGTGGCCGCTTGAAAGAGGTTTTCTATTGAGACTGAAGTTTGTGCAGTGCGGGTTGCTGATACAGGGCTTGGAGGTGAAAGGTTTCAGATCTGCTGAGATATATTTTCTACCTATTGCGTACCTTGACAAATGCTTTATTGTTAATGGTCCTCGTTCAGGGAAGAGAAGGCTATTTTCTTGCTCATTCTGCTACAAGGTGTATAATAAAGATAGAACTAATCATTTATTTTTCAGAATTTTGGCACGCATCCTTGGCTGAAGGCTACATTCTATAATGGCTGCTTAGTGAATGCTTCTTAGATCATTGTTCAGTAAAGCAAGAAGCCTACTGCCCTTATCCTGTGTTTCTCATCCACTTAAAAACACTAGCGCCAAGCGATCATTTCGACTACGGGAGCTTTATAAAAGATTATGATTAACTAGTTATACTCCGGGACACTGGAATTATGAGATTTTGAAGCGTTGTTCGCATAATTGTGGTTTTGCCACATAATTCATCATCTGCTGCATAATTAGAGGATTTTTTTTTAGAAAAACTAGCTCACACAGATCAAAAATCATTAAAAATGTGCTGTGTGTTTGTTGTGTGAAGCAGAAGACACTTAGCAAAACTTGAAAGTTCAACTTTCAGTGGCGTATAGTTGTATTTCTGTAATAAACTAGCACTTCTAAGGTTAATGTGTAGAAATGACTAAATAATGAGCAGATACCATTAAGAAATGTGCTGCATTATAACACATAACTTGCTTTTTCTCACCACATAATTTAGTGTACCTACCACATAATTTGGCCCACCCTAGCTGCATAATTCCAGTGTCCCTGGCTCTGCCCTGGGTAGACTGGCAGTCTCATCCGCTTCATGCCGCACCATGGGCTCCTGCACTCTGTCCATCAGGACTGTCCTGAGAGCCGGCTCTGCTGCACGGACCCCATCTGTCCTAGGCAGTAGGCTGCCCCATGCTTGAGCAGGGCAGACGGGTCCTGGACCGCCCCATTGATACCGGCAATGGCCTCCGGACCACTCAAGGCGAGGAGGGTAAAGAGAGTTCGGAATCGCTGGCTCAAGGACTGGCTCTGGTCCACCAACTCCCGGCCAAGCCGCTGCACCTCCTTCTTTGGCACCACGGACAGCCTCGGTGTGTCTTTAATTGCCGCACCGGTCCTAAGCACAGAGTGTGGCCATCTTAGAACCAGGCCCGGTTCTAGCGGGTGGGCCGGGTGGGCCAGGCCCACCCAAACATGAGCCTGGCCCATCCAAACGGGATCCTTGGCCCTCGCAGTGAGGGCTAGAAGGCAGGCGTCTTTGGGATCAAGTGCTTCAAACCTCCCCCGTCGCGTGTGTCAGCCCGGGCCGAGGGGCGCACATTCACAGACAGTTTTAGAGATGATCGCAGCCGCACCCGAGTACTTCACAGGTCTTTAAAGACCATGTATATGTTAACGAGGCTTTGTTTATTTCTTTCACCCGTTCATCTCTGCATGGCGAAAGGCGATAAATCCTTTCTTTGACAAGGGTAACCTTTGGTAACCTTTGCTTACTGTTCTGCTGCGTTTACATTTATTTTTATATGCAGCGCAGGAGAAAAGAAGTTTCTTTATACCTATTCACCTTTCCTGACACCTGCAGTGGCTTATCACATAAGGCTGTGACACGAAGTTTGACTAATGGAGTAGGTCAGTGCTTTAAATGGGAAAAAATAAGTGCAGGTACTCATTAGAATAGAGGCGTGGCAAGTGGGCGGGGCTAGGGGCAGGGCAAAGAGCACTATATGATCGTACCTAATGACTTCTGTACCAGTTGCAGCACATCAAAACACACGAGGAATGTGTTTATGGCAATAAAACAGCTTAATTGATTGCACATGATGCTTTTTCCATTTTTTGTTGGGCGAAGAAAGAGAAAAAAGCAATAAACTGCCGTTTAGATATACTGTGGGCATTGGTGTGACTGGTCAATGAACAAAAAAACGATCTACCATCACCAGCACCTGGGAACCTGTGCCAACTGCCAAGATAAAACAGAAGACAGAATAACTCTGCAATGTTCAGCTTGTTTTGTACTAGCTCTAGAAACAAGTTCTGCCCTTTTGGAGACTTTGACCCCAGGAGGGAAATGTTATCCCCGTAAATAATAGAGCACTAAGCGGAATACACAAGCGCACCACCACTCGCTGACGCCAACTCGCGGTTTAAAAGAAGCGTCTGTAGAATACAAAGGGCTTTCGCAAAAAATACTGCATGAGGCGTTAACCACACTTAACTCAATTTCGTCGGTGTAAGCCTGCCTCACACACAGACTGTGGGCATTGGCAGGAAATAGAAATACACAGCTTACACTTCTTATTGTGACACACGTATACCCGAGCCGCTGACTTCCCATAATAACGACAAGCATGCTGCTTGCAGCAAATGACAACAACAGTACCGGTACTCTAACCTGTCTGTGGAGAAGTGCCGGTACTGTGGGCAAAAAAAATCGGAAGTGCCGGTACTCAGTACCGGTGAGTACCGGCCCATTTAAAGCACTGGAGTAGGTAAGAGAATCTGTTACTATATATTTTTCTTTTTAAAATGTGCACAGGCCCAGCAAGACACATACGTGTGTGCTTCATTTAAACAGTTTTTATCTTTATCATGGCCAATGCAGGACAACAATAAGAATACAACATGCCCAGATAACGCTGGTGATTAATAATCCTGCTGGAGAGCAATTGTTTGTCTGTTAGTAGTTTTCAAATGCAGATGAACTCTATTTTGTGTGAATAGCTCCAGGGCTTTGAGAGGGATAAAAAAAATGGGGGGTCTCCCAAAGGGGCGTGGCTAATGTAATTGAGGACCTGGCTTAAAAACAGTACGTTAAAAATCTGTGTTTAGTAGTGTGCGTCCCGACTTGTATTTTGCTGTTTCTGTCATTGCATCCAGGTATTTGATACAACAAGTAACAACATACCTACAAGCCAGGACTATTGGCTTTGTCAATGGTTGTTAGTAGCATAAGATAAATAACAGCAACTATGGCTTGTATATAATTGCAAAAGCTTCCACTTAAAGCAATCGTGACATCAAAACAATGTTGCTGCTCCTGAGTTTCAAAAAGAGAAGGGAAATCCAGAGAGAAAATGACTCTCTTCCCCCTACAATTCTCACCTGGCATGACGTCATGCCGTAACATTCCACTTGTGAGTAGTGTGAGCAGGATACACCGATGTGCCTGCTGTCGCGAAACGGGTCTCTATCGGGCTCTGTTTTGTGCCCTGGCACTTTCTTCTGGACTGCAGTGACAGCAGACTGCTGTCACTGCAGTTCGGAAAAAAACGGACTACCTGTGACCAGCGCACAAAACAGAGCCCGATAGAGACCCGCTTCGAGGCCCCTTTAAAAAAACTGCCGGTGCTCAGATCCAGTGAGACCCGGCCCACTTAAAGCCCTGGATAGCTCAGTGGGCTACTGCCTTTGTCACAGAGATCCTTGTGTTACTTGCAGTTCAGAAGTTACAATCCTAACATAGGACAGTAACCAATGAACTGTCATCTAAGAGCTGCATACAAACATGAATGGTAAAGTTAGAACTTCGTTTTTTTGGTTTTGTGATATAGTTAGGACTTCCCCAGTCTTTCATTATTCTAATGTTGTTATAATGAGTATGTTTGGCCAGATATACATTTTTATCAGTAAAGTTGACCCCCAAGGAATACTCTTTAAATCCTAAGGTTGTGTTTCCCCAGACCAAACCCTCTTAAAATATCCCGCCCACCAGTATGGATGACATGTGATTCATACACCTTGAAATCCTCATTGGCTTATGTGACATTCCCTATAGACTGATTTACATACATGTATGATTCATTGTATCTGTATAATGTGTGTGTTGTGTAAAGTACTGACACACATTACACTGATATGAGTAGCGCTATGCGACAAATGAAATGCATATGAGAGAGGGGCTACGTAAAGATAAGGGGCACTGTTGGAGGGTGGCAGTGAGGGAATCCGAAGAGGTAGTGGGAGGGGCTATGGAGCGATGAGGGGCACTGGTGGAGGGTGGCATTGAGGGAATCCGAGGAGGAGATCAATAGGGGGAGGGGCTATGGGAAGATGAGGGGCACTTGTGGCGTCTGGCTTTGAGGGAATCCGAGGAGGAGGTCAATAGAGGGGGGCATTTGGGAGATGAAGGGCACTGTTGAAAGGTGGGAGTAAAGGTATTTACGGAGAAAGAGGTTATTGGCGCAGCGCCAAAAAAGACTTTCGCATCAGCGCTGAAGCTGGCCTTTCTGTTTTTGTTTATTTAATTAGCAGTCGGGTCATAAGGGCTACTGTGGAAAATACTTTAAAGTGCGTGCTAATTATATTTACTGCTATATTCAATGTTTTAAGTTTGATGGTGATTTTCCTAATGTTTTTACCGGGAAAAATTAAAGTGGAGCCCGATGGTGCCTGATATGGGGCTGGGACCCAAGGTCATCTGTTAGATAAGGTGCACTGGAGAGTAGTAGTGGATAATCAAGCCTGTAAGGGAGTGAGTTGCAGAGTCCGTGGTCAGGTGGAGGTAGTAATGAAGAGGGATTCTCCCTGAAGGCTCGCACAGAGGGAGCCCGAAAAGTGTCACTTGCCTGATTCTCCCACCTCAGAAACCTCCACTTCCCTTCAAAGGGACATTACATGGAAAAAACACTTTTTGAGAGTGATCACATTTAGAAAGAGATTTGGGAAAGAGTGCATTTTACTGGGCCTTTTAAGACTAAGAAGAGATAAAGGAGGGCCCTGAAGCAGGCCTGCCCAGACATATATGCGAAAAATCGAGCTTGCAGTGGCCCACCCAAATGCACCCTTGGCCCACCCAAATAAAAATTCCTGGAACCGGGCCTGCTTAGAACAGGTACAACGTAACCACCTAGACCAATCAAAGCACAAAATACATATTAATTCATATTTAAAGGGCAGGCAATGCATGGGCAAGCCATAAAGTCCTATTTTTAAATGTCTTTTAACTTCACCGATTACGACATTGAAGATTTGTTAGTCGAAAGACAGGGATGAACCCAAGCTTTCATAAACACACTCCCCTCTCTATGCTCCTAAATGGTAATGGCCGAGAGTGAAAATAGAAACAACAAGCATTTGCAATGCAATAGGACTCGCATTTACGCAAGACCTATTGCATAGCAATCGGGAATGCAGGTGGGGGGCAGAGGGGAGAGACGGCACAATTAAATGGAGTGGCGGCAGGGGGGGAGAAGGCACGGACTGCGGGAGGGGGAGGAACGGACAGTAGGAGAACCTCATTAAAGAAAGCCTATAAAGCAACCGGAAGGCAGAATTTAGGAGGACAAAGACATAAGCCAATGAAAAAGATGGGCGAGCTTCCCTCACGTAGTAAACTACCAAAGATCAACCCAGAGCAGGGTGAATGCTATTTAAGAAGTAGGACCTGCATGTTTAGGGTTTACATGTCCTAGCTGTCAAAAACTCCTTAAGTTGTTTCTCATTATTGTACGGTCTATCTCTCTCATACACTAACTCTGGGTTACTTTACTGCAGTTAAGAAGTGCTAGCTTCAGATTGGGAACAGTTGGATACGTGATGTTTAGTCTCAAATGAATTATATTTGTAAATCCTCCTGAGCCTTATTTTAAGTTACTATCCCCAAAATGCCTCTTTTGAAAAGTCGACATTTGCTTTCCTAAACCAAATGCACCTTTCTGCTTGTGTCCAGGGCCATATGACTATGAATGGCTCTCCTATGGTATTTCAAGTAATGCTCACAGACATAGGAAGAAAGAAAGCATAGGTGTGAGGAGTGTGGTTCTGCCTGACAGGATGGCTAAGCTAGAGCTGTCCCCTGACCTGATTATTCTTCAAAGGGCCATGCCTTCAGCACACAAAAGTAACCTGGCACCAGGCCTGCCCCAGCCCTTTTCACCTTACATAGTTTGGAGGCAAATCCATGGGAAAAACTGACCAGAAGCAGATTTGGTGGTGGGCCATGGAATACCCCAGACAAAGCCCCACCACCAGGGATAAATGTAGCATGGAGAACCTCTGATGAACCTCTCATCAGAAAACTCCTGAATCTCTGGGAAATTCAGAAGAAGGACTGCTCTTCTGCCAACCAAAATGCCCTACTGCTGGAAGGACTGCCGTGTCTGAATAAGGAAGGTTGGACCTGCTTGCCTTGATCTCATGCTACCCAGAGTGGCTTCATGGGTCAGTTGGCTGACCTCTTATGTGGGCTAAAGGGGCAAATATAAGCTTCCACAGGCTTCCCTACAACTGTCCTGCAGACCATCACAAACTGACCCTGCCTAGACATGCCTGAGCCCTGCTGCTGGCCTCTGGTGGAGTAAGTCCTGATCCCCAAGAGTTACATCCCCAGCCCTCTACCCTTGGCTATCATCAACGAGAACTCCTCCCCAATAAAAGGCAGAAGTTCTAAAGTTTGGGCTCCGTGTGACCACAAAGCAACATCTTTACTCTGGAAATCGACCGCCTGCGACAACCACAAACTCATAGCTCCAGAAAGACCAGCTCTTTGCGCTGACTTCAACCGTCTGCAATGATTAACCAATTGTAATGAAAAGCCTCCTCCTAGTGGCCCCCTCCAAATGAGAATGGAACTTGCCAGACTTGAGAAGGTAACTCCTCAGTGGGACTGATCCAGTCCCTGTGTCTGACCCACGCTCTATCATGGTAGGTCTGGACTTACGACTTTCCCCTAGTCCACCATGACCAGATTACCAAAAGCGGTGTTTCGTGCTTCTAAGGGTTATTTCTTCTAAAACTTAAAAAATTAAAGCCTCTTGTTCTAATAATTATATTTTAATAGCAGGGGGATGTCCGCAGAGTTCCACGCCTCTGCCTAGGCTCCCGTGAGATCCTCGACCCATGGCCCCGCCTCTGTAATGGCGTATGCAGTGAATGCTGAAACGCTGATACTACCGCCGATATCGGGAGCCAAAGCGGGAAAGTAGAAGGTGTAATGCGGCGCCGAGCTGAGCAGAGCAGAGGAATTCCGGCGGGCGTTAGAATGCGCCGAGAGAGATGACGCTATCTCATGCTACCTCGCCGCTGCAGTAGCTGTTTTTTTTGTCCGCCAGCCAGACAGACAGGGGCTCAGGAAAAGCCGTTCATCTGTGTTGCAGCCTATCATCTGCACCTCCACGAGGTGAGCACATCATTAATTAATAGTGGACTAGTCAAGGAATCCTATATCTGTCTGCTGTAAGTGCATCTCTTCAGGCTGTGGGGGATACGGTCAAATACAGGACAGCTATGGAGTGATTCCACTCACAGATTGAACCATATTGGGCTGTGCTAATTCCAATTCTCCACGGAGGAGTAGCTGCATTGAAGTGCATTGCATAGTAGTGATTGAACACAAAAATTCGCTGGGGGTTCCTGAATTCACTGGAACATTAAAAAAAAACTTTTCTCTATCAAAAAAAAAGGGATAAAGGACAAGGGGAGTTTACTTCCTCTAAAAAAAAAAAAAAAAGAAGGAAGAAAAAATGGGCAAACTTTTGAAAGATGATGACACGGTAAAACTCAGCAAAGTGGAAGCAGCGGCCCGTCAGAGAGCTAAGACTCGCCTCGCCCTAGCTCTTGCTAAAAAAGCTGCACGTAAAGCGGCTTGTGAAAAAAATAAAGACACCAATAAGGAGGAGGCAGGGTGCCTAATAACAGATGATACAACACCTGAATCCTCAGATAACGAGTCGCCCTCCTCCTCTACTTCCTTACAGCACAGCGAACAGCAAGAAGCGTCAGAGGAGGGAGTTGATGTTATTTCAGTAGACGTACTTACACAGCCACAAGCAGAAGTAGAAATCCACCCTCTAACTCTTAATCCCACCCCGGCACAGGCTGGTACAGTGCCTCAGGTGGTAGAAGAGAGGGGAAACAGCGGGACGGGAGGAAAGGAGATGAAAGATTTTCCATTGTTTACAAAAAGAACTACTCCGAAATCTCCCCTCGCTAATTCTTCACAGCCCCTGCTGGTCTCTTGTACTCTGGATCCCCCAGCCTCGAATGTGTTAGCTAAGGGCCCTGACTTGACTGCATCTCCATCCCCATCTCAAACTCAGTTTCCTTCAATAAATGTAACAAATGAAGTGGTTCAGGAAGAGGGGTGTATGCAAGACAAGACTCCCGGGAACGAAGAAACTCCAGGACTTGACTCTAGTCTCATCGATAAGGAAGCAAGATCTGAGGTAAAATTCCAGCTTGATATTCGCGAGATGCTCAATTTAATTCTCGATGAGATCCGTGAAATCAAAAATAATCAGCGAACAGAACTTGCTGTTATCCACGCTAGAATAGATAAGCTGGAAGAATTAACATTGGCGCTCCCCAATAGGGTCTCGGAAGCTGAGTCAAGGATAGCTGTCCTTGAAGATCAGATGAATCTGGTTTCTGGAGAGACTAAAGAGGCCTCAAAAAAGAGGATTTCTATGGAGAACAAACTCGAGGAGTTGGAAAACCACTCCCGTCGATCTAACCTGAGGATCGTAGGGGTTCCTGAAGGAACGGAAGGATCCGATACAGTGCAGTGGGTTAACTCTTTTATACAGAAGGCAGTTTTGCCAGACTTTGAAGGAGACTTGACAATAACAAGAGCCCACAGAGTATCGGCTCAGCGCTTTGCGAACTCTCCATTTCCTAGAACTATTTTATTAAATTTTGCGGATTTTAGAATCAAGGAACGTATACTCTCCAAGGCATATCAACAACGCCAGTTTTCTGTTTCCGAAACCACAAAATGCAGAATCTTCTCAGATATGACAGCAACTGCGGCTAAAAGAAGGAAAGAGTTTGTAAAATTGCTGCAGTTATTCAAGGCTAATGGGGCACAGGCCTCGATTGCACAGCAATCAAAACTAAAGGTTCTCGTTAAGGGAAATTTTTTTCTGTTTACTGATTTGGAAGAGGCACAGAACCTTCTAAATGAAATATCAACAAGGGCCTAGACTTAGTGGTCTAGCTATATTAATGTTGAATACGAGGAATCCATGTTACAATCCTGTGCTATAATTAAGAAAGGAAAAGGGAAAAAAAAAATGAGAGTTTGAAAAAATCCATGCGGTGGCTCTTGGGTTCAGGGTCGCACCGGGGTTCACACCGGGGTGTAATAAGAAGACACCCGAAGTAGAAGAAAGGGAGGGATGTGGGCAGCGTGGTCAGGAAGGGGGGTCCCGCATCCATGGGGGGGTTTTCGGTGGGGGGTGAATGCAGTAAAAAAATACAAGAGAAGTAGGTTTTCTGTTTTTAATATTGGTTGGTACAGAAGAGGTTTAGTACTTCATAGCCTTATTAATGACAATTGACTTATGTAATATCCTGTCCATTAACGCGAATGGGCTGTTAAATAAACAGAAATATGGAGCACTTTTGAAATGGGCAATTACTTTTAAACCCCACGTGGTCTTCCTTCAGGAGACGCACTTGAAATCAAACTCCCCAAAGTTGTTTCTTCCTAGATATTTTTCCCATGGGTTTTTTTCCTCTGCGGGTGTTGCCCAGAGGGGTGTTGCTATTTATTTTGCAAGAAATTTACCCTGGGAGATTCTACAAATGCAAAGAGACTCTAAAGGGAGATTGCTTTGGGTGGCAGTGAAATTGTTGGGAAAGATATTTAATTTTGTTAACTATTATGGCCCGATTTTTGATGACACCTCGGCCCTGACTGAAATTAGTGAAAAACTAAGGGGTACTGCAGGGCAAATTATAGTAGGAGGTGATTTTAATTATATTCAAGATTTAAAGAAGGATACCTCCAATAAGAACAAGAAACAACTAAAACCAAAGACTAAAAGGGTATTAGAGGTTTTGGTATCAGAATATCAATTGCGCGACTCCTGGCGCTCCCTAAATCCCAACCTAGAATCTTATACGTGCTATTCCAATAGGTTCCATACAGCCTCTAGGATAGATTTTTTTTTATCCTCAAGATCGCTCCACATCTCTAACGCATTGATAGGCTGTAATCCATTTTCAGATCATGGCAGGATTGAGGTTGAATTAATATTAGAGAGCACGACAGGGGAGCGACATAGGTGGCAGCTGGATCGCACCCTTCTACAGAATACAACTTGGGTTGAGGGTTTCAAAGATTGGATAAGGGAATTTTTTTTAGAAAATATGGACTCTGCAGAGCCTTTTGCAGTATGGGGGGCATTTAAAGCAGCAGCCAGGGGACAGATTATAGCATTCTCTTGCAATAAAGCTAATATTTGCAGGAGAAATATATCTGCCCTTCAGCATGCTGCAGAATTTGAGTATACTTTGAAACTGAACCAAAAACCAAACAACTGCGAACAAGCTAAAGCATTGCTTAGGGATTTCTTCATCTTGGAAGAGATAAATAGCTCAAAAGCCTTCCAACAAAAACTATATGAAGAGAGCCAACTCATGGGTAAGCTGTTGGCTAATTCGATCAGGAAAAAACAAGAATCTTCCATCATTTTAAAAATCCAAGATCCATCAGGTGGAATAGATACTAGAAGCGAGGGAATTGGGAAAATATTCCTTGATCCCTATGAGAGAATTTACTCTACGGATATTCAAGTAGAGGAAGTATTGATCAGGGAATATTTCGACAACTTAAATATTCCCAAAATTTCCAAATCTAGATCTAATCAAATAGGCGGTGATATAAGTCATCTGGAGATTCAGAACAGTATAAAAGCCACGGCAGGTGCAAAGGCTTCAGGGATTGACGGATTCCCTATCAAATTCTACAAGGTTTTTTTGAAGGAGTTAGAGGATCCCTTGAAACATTTATTTAATTATATTAGATTAGGTGGTATCATTCCCTCTGAGTTTAAAGAATCCACAATTATTAGCTTTGTAAAGAAAGGAAAGAACCCGGAAGACGTAAATTCCTATAGACCTATTAGTCTATTAAATTCTGACTATAAGGTTTTCATGAAAATCTGGGCTCAAAGATTCGTGTTGGCCGCCCAGGAGGTGATACATCATGATCAAACGGGTTTTATAGCCGGACGTTACATGGCTGCCAACACAGAATATTTATTACAGGCACTCGATTATTTTAATATTAATTCAATTTCTGCATGCATTCTTATGATTGAGGCAGAAAAAGCATTTGATTTAGTTAACTGGTCAACGTTGTTTTGTTCCTTGAGTTATTTTGGATTCCCCGCTCCTATTATTACTATGCTACAAAATATTTATGAGGGAGCATCAGCCCAGGTAATAATAAATGCCAAACAAGCAGGGAAGATTAAGATAAGTCGAGGTACTAGGCAGGGTTGCCCTCTATCCCCCCTGCTATTCACCTTTTTTATCGAACCCCTGGTAATAAAAATAAGAAATAATGCTGCAATATCTTCTCCAATGGTTGGAATGTCGAAGTTAAAACTATTTGCCGACGACATTATCCTTTACATGGCTCCTGAGAAAGAAAATATTTTACATCTTATGAAAAAGCTTAAGGAATATGAGAAGATAGGGGGCTACAAAATTAACGAAAAGAAAACAGAAGTTCTTATTTTAAATTCAAATTTAGACTTTCTTCCGCCAGATCTTCAGTCTCAAGCAGAAAAGGGGGACCCAATAAGGTATCTAGGGATTTATGTGACCAGAGACTACCAAGAACTTTTTCAATTGAATTATATAAAAACAAGAGATAAAATCAAGAGCCTTTTAGAGCAATGGGATATACTCCCCTTATCATTGATTGGCAGAGTGGCTTTGATAAAGATGAATATATTACCTCTGCTTTTATTTTTGTTTAGTAATATCCCAATTAAAGTTAATTTGGCCTTTTTTAACGAATTAGATTCCATGATAAGAAGATTCATTTGGAACAAAAAGGCCAATAGAGTCAAACTCGCGGTAATACAACTTCCTGTTAATCAAGGCGGACTGGCTCTTCCCCATCTTTATACATATTACGAGGCAGCTTTTTTCGATATAATGGCAGGATTATTAAAGGCTAGGCAGACAAGAGACAATTTTTTTTTAAATAGAATGCTTGAGGAATCGGGTTCTCAAATGTTTATTTTTTTAAAAACTGCAAAACTTCCAAAAAGAACACGTTTTAAGACACTCGTGGGGTATTCATCAAGATTACGGCTTTTATTTGAAAAGCATGGCTCAGATGGATCCATTTATTTAAAACTTTCAGAATGTGTTAAAATGGGTCTTAGGATTTCTTCAAGTCATCTGACAGAATGGGAATCGGCCGAATTCAGTGAAATAAGGCATCTTCTCCTCAAAATTCAATAATCAGCTGGCAAACGGTTGGAGACAGATCACATTCTAGGCGGATCATGTTTTTTCAATACTTGCAATTGAGTTATTTTATAAGAAAAGTTGTAGGAAGCTTCGGTATAACACCCAATGTTTTGTTATCAGCATTATATGGGGAGAAACATAAGGGTATAGGATTTTGGTATAAAAAGCTACCCCCCGTTTCTGGAACATCTAATATAATAAGCAAACATTTGGAGAAAATAAGTCTCACATTGCAGTGTGTATTGTCAGACAAAGATTGGGAGACAATTTGTTATTTAGGAAACAGGGCACTCCGAGCAGCTAATTATAAAAGAATGTCTTTTCTTTCTCGCTGGTTGGCATATTATACCCCGCAAGCCCTACAAAGAATGTTCCCTGAACACGAGAATAAATGTTTTAGATGTAAAACCAGAGGACAGGGTGGGTGGCATCATATTTTCTTCTCATGTCCAAAGCTAGAACCCTTCTGGAGGGAGATTTTCGCAGATTTGGAGATGGCAACTGGGAAAATTCTTCCTCCAGAAGTGGAAGTGGCCCTTTTTGGCATTAGTAAGGACAGGAACAAGTTTAATGAATCAGAAGAACTGTTTATTTTTGTTTCTACTGCCGTGGCACGGTCCCTGATTCTGCAAAATTGGAAATCCACGGCGTGTCCTTGTTATGTTAATTGGGTCAATAAAATTAGAAGAACATATAATTTTGAGAAGGCCTATGCAAGTAGAGTGGGTGCGGTTGCAAGATTCGAAAGGAATTGGAAATATTTTAACCAGCTTGAACTATTAAAAGGAAAGTGACTGTTCTATTTTAGCAATCTGTAAATTGGTATGACATCTACATCTGAGGAAAGAGTAATATCCATCTGTCATGCTATATCAAACTGCTAAGTAATTTTTTATTTTTATTTTTTATTTTATGAAATGTATTATTGTCTGTGTTATTAGATATTGGCATTTTACTGCACTTAATTGCACTAGTCACTTTATATAGGTCTAATGAAAGGGGAAAAAAAAGGAAAAAAATGAGAAGGGAGAAGAAGGAAAAGAAGAGAGAAGGGGAAAAGGGGGGAAGGAAAAGAAAAAAAGGGAAAAAAAAATAAAATGTTTTGCTCTTTATAATATTTGCAATTTTAAGCGATGGTTATTTTTTTTATATATACTCTTCGCTTAGCACTTTATAAACAGTATAGTATTATTATTACTGTGTTACTATACATTGGCACTTTATTGCATTAGTCACTTTATATAGGCTATATTTTGCACATAATGGTATCCTCTAGCGTTGGCTCTTCTTTTCTTGCATTTGCATTAGCACTTTAGGAACGATTTAATAATATTATTCTTGATGCTGCCCAAACCAATTGCTGTTGTCTATAGGTTGGGCAATCTAATCTGTTTTGGAGTTATTATTTTGATTACGGTAATGATAATGATTTTCCTTCTTTTTGATACTATTATTGTATTATATTAATTGGTTTACATTTTGAAGTATAATATTGGTTATTTTCTTGTTATTACTGTGGCATTCTATTGTCTAGGTTTGTCTCTTGGAGTTTGTCATTTTCTGGGTTAATGTATGTCCAATTATGAAGAATTTAATGTACCAATGTATTTTTCTTACCTACGGCTTGTAATAAAAAACAAACAAAAAAAAAAAAATTTTTATATTTTAATAGTTAAGCCTGACAGCCTTTCTGCCAAGCCAATAGAGGGTTAACAACAAGTTACAAGGACTGTGTTTATTAATTGAGTGGGGATTCAACTAATAACCCAATTTCTCAAAGAAAGGATATACATCAACCTGTGAGAGTTATATAAAAATACAAGTAGTGTGGGGTGGAGGAAGAAAGATGTTATTTTCCACTGCCATGCTAACAATTTCCGCAGCAGAAATTGCCCTTATGGAGTATGTGTCACCACCCTTCATATAGCAGACTCATTTACTATTTAATTTTTGGCTAATCTTTTGACTAAACTATTGTTGATATTTGTGGCCCTAATTCATGATTTTGAGTACTGATTGAAAGATAAAATTCAATCTTAAAGTTCATAAAATAGCAGGTAAATCAAAATTAAAAAGTATTCAATACATAGTTTTACTTCTGTTTTCAGATACATGTTCTAGCATATGTTTAAATATAATTAGGACTATAGCTGTGTGCACGTGTAAAGAAATCAAACAATAATGTACAATACACGTGTTTCAACGTAGTGTTAATAAGAATTAGAAATGCATGAATGGAACTGTTAGCTTCATGAAATGGATTAACAAAATAATTTGCCTGCCATTCTTTAATGCAGAGGGCAACGGTCAGCTAGGGAAATATTTCTGACATAACACAATCATATACATACTTTCCTTCTTAAATGGTCATGTGTACTGTCACATGACATCTACATTGTGACCCTGTTATGAATTGTGTAACGCTCCATATGCTATTTTTAAAATCGTGAACCTCTGACAAGTAGTAATGAGTCTCATTTTGGGAACAGGGCAATGCCAACATACCACAATAGTGTTTTCGTTGGCTGTACTTTAGGCATGCACTGCTTGTTATTCACGGAATAGTGATTAGATAATGATCCATGGTGTACGGATGGCACTGGGATGAGCTGCTCCAGGAATGATTCATGTGTTAGTCACTGGAGTTGCATTGCAGTTATCCATCTGCCAAACTGGAAACTAGTTTACAAACAAAGCTTCCGTTAGAAAATTGTACCAATTTGAAAATCAACGCAAATTCTTCATGAATCAAAGCAACGTCCGTGTTATTTCAAAATGAATGATAACATCCAAATCTCGTTAGGCAGTGCCAGTCGTTTTATTGCGCAATGCAGAAAAGGCCAAAACACATCATTCAATATATTCTAAGCAGAAACACTGAAAGGAACTTTGGTAAATATGTAAAAATCAGAAATTATTCATCCAATTATATTCCATGCATGAATGAGTAAAATTGCCGAGATTTGTAATAATGTGTCGAAGAATATATGCATGCTAATCGTTGTACACAAATGTGATTGCGGTGCTGGATTATTTCTGCCATGTTGGGGTAGATCTGTGCAGTTACAAACATGCTGTAGCTTTTGTCAGTCGGTCAGTCATGCAAATAAACTTTAGGCCTGAACAAAAAATGCTATTAACGTGCACAGCAACATTCTTTGCATAGAATAATAAAACTACACTGCTCATAAACATCTGAGAAAAAACAAGCCTTAAAAAGTCAGCACAGTATATATACAAAGAAAATCCGCATCATGGGCTCATAAGGCATTACAATGTCCTATATGTATTCCTGATCCTCAAGGCACAGTGAGCATAGTTTGCTACAGCGACGCACAGATATATACCACCCAATTTTTGCAAGAAAAGAAAGCCCTCCTTATGGGATCTGATCTTAGATAAACGTAAAATTGCGATCTGAAAACACTTCCTTGCCTTGAAACATAGACAACACAAAATAATAATGTGCAGAGTACATTGTCACATGGACATCTAGGCAGTAACGATCACCGGTCGGCTTTTCTAGGAAAAACACAAAAATGCAACAAATTAAAATGGAATCCAGTAAGATAAAACCCCAAATTCATGTTAGATATCAATAAAAGATATGCTTCACACTCCAAAGCCATTTTGATCACATTATTATTAGTGCTGGCAGGGGCACACAATTTATTAAAATTCGCCTACTTAAGTCTACCTTGCCTTGCCTAAAAACCTCTTTCGCTAGTAACACTTACTTTGCATTTATGTTCTCTGGGTTAAGGAATAAATCTGGTAAACCGTAATCTGTAAAACCTTTAAAACCTTTTTAGATATAATTAATCCAATGAGTTACCAGGGCATTATCCAGGAAGACAGAGTTGTCCAATAGATCTCTGGATAAATACGCTGCTGTGTTACCTCAAATTCTAAGCCACAGTAGTAGGGGAGCCAAATGTATCTTATCCCCCAAAGGAGTCATACCAACTTCAGATTGGCGCAGGCAAGAGAGAGTAGATTGAGGGACTGCCAAGAGTCCACGTAGAAACTTGTTCACAACCTGCTGCAGTGGCCCGGCACCCTTGTATCCCATACTCCTGCTCCATAAATTGCCACAGAGATCCATGTGCTTTCATAGATGTTAATAATTTCTCTAATCAGCTTGTACCCCAGCCCACCAGCAAAGGTAAAAACCGACTTCACTGCTCTTTGACATTAAATAACCGGGGTATTATGTAGATTATGCCAGGTTAATTTATAACAAAGGGGGAAGAATGGATAATTAAAGGTCCTAATTCTTGAAATTTCTGACCCACCCAGGTAAAACAACTTTGTTTTAACATTTTTCGGACCCAGGCTCATTGCAAAAGATTTGCTTAAATTAGTTTTGAGTTCCATCACCCCCTCCTCCCCAAAACTATAAAATGCATCTAGTAAAAGTTGCAACCCATTTGCGGTCATTGACATTAAAACAGTGTCATCTGCATAGAGTAAAATGGCACAGCACTGGTCTTAATTTTTGGCAGATCTTTTCCCCCTTGTCCTAAATGATATTCTAAGTCATGAATATTGTTAAGAAACAGAGTTCACCATCTTGAACATATCTGATGCTAACTATACAATCCCAGTGAATCCTCTGTATTAATCCTATTAAAGTCTGATCAATTCCCATTCTAGCCATAATACAACAAAGCTTCACTCAATTAAGTACGTCAAAGGCACAGGAGAGGTCATTAAATGCAGGGTGAATAGAGCCTCCCCTGGCCTTGACATATTTTCCAATAATTATCTAGAGGTTTAGACACTGTTCTACAGTGCCAACCCCTAAGCAGATCCCATATTGGGCTCTTGACAGACCCTGGTTTTCCTCAATCCATATCTCCTGCAAGAATCGTTCCAAGTTTCTTAAGGGACCTTTCAAAAAAGGAGTTTTGACAATAGCATGACAGGGCATTTCTAGTCCCTTTTTCTAAATTGGGGACCACTGATGCTTCCTTCAACTTTGGGATAAGTTCGCCCTTAATAGAGGCCTCGAACACATTTTTTAAAATAGTGACCCAAAGAACAGTATTCCCTTTCAAAAGGTCCAGCGGGACTACATCACGGCCTTATACCTTTCCTTCAGAGCTCTCATTAATGGCAGCAATTATTACATCATTGGCCTTCATGAATTTGCTAACGGATAAGTGCATTTCTTAATTATGGACTACTACTTCTGCATTATCAGTATTGATTACCATATTTCCTGGGTTAATATTGTTATTAAAATGGTCTACTCATGCATCAGAACTGGAAGAAAAAGGGTTTCAACCTGCATCACTTTTTAGTGAAATTCACCACTAATTTAGTGTAGTAGCGTGTTTTATCAATGCTTGCTGCTGTGATATGAGGCTCTGCCTGTGGCCCTTAGAGTTAAATGAATATGAGGAAACCTAGTAACGTCGTCCCTGCGCACAGCAAATGTCCCAAAGGTTTCAGTGAGAATCGTAAACAAATGTATAGGTCATTGCATCACTCATTAAACATAATGTACACGTGTGGTTTGAAAGAAAAGATTTAATATCAATCATTTTTGTTTCAACAAGTGTATCACACTTTTTCTTTTTTTGACATGCACTGTAGATCACCACAGGATTACATTTGGATGATTGGCTTCTTAGACGTAATTCCTAAGGTAAGAAGAGTCGGATACGGAAGGTTTTTTTCAGAAGAAACCCATTTGTGTGGGAAACATTAGTTGGTAACTAATAGCTCGTTTCTTAACTTTCAGATAGTGCGTGTTTACTTGTCCGAAGCCGGTAAGGTTTTATTCAGTTTACGTGTACTGTAGGCACCTTGTTACATAATATGGGCACTCATAGTTAATTTCCCCGCAATCTCGTTGATCACAGACGTTCCTTTTCTGAGACGGAAACCCCACTTCGACCGCTCGGAATCTATTGGTTCCGGCAGGTAAATGACAGTAGAACTTATCAACCAATGTGTGTCGTATAACATGTATGTTATATTGTATCACATAGTGACTGTTTGCAGGATCTTTGTATCTATGCACCTAAGGTAGTAGGGTGCATCTGCTATCCCGAGTGGCACCACAACAAATTGTTGTTTTGCCATTTGTGACCAGGGAAATTAAGGTTATTGTGCTGACTGCCCAGTCTGATTATACGCTTTTTTCTGAGGTGCGATCCGTTAGACATTACTACCGCTCTTTCGTATTTTGCCATGTGAGTTGTACTTCGTATACAGAAGTGATTATTCAATTTTTGTACACGCTTACTAAGTACTGTAGTTCAATTTGTTCACAAGCACCACATTTGACTGATAGAAACGAGGGTACTTTGTGCCACCACGCCCTAATGGATTAAAGCAATTAATAATAGCACAAGGAGACTCACCTAGAGTTTTAAGGTTCTACTTTGCACATTTATTTTGACACTGTGAGGGCTAACACAGATACGCAACAATCGCCTTGCGCAATTTGATGTAATACTTGGTTTTGTTTCATTTTTTAATGTTCTGTCAGGTGGCCACGCCTCACATTCAATTAACAATCATATTTTTTCCTGATAAAGGGTGTAAAAACCCGAAATGCATTGGGTCTGTTGTATTTGAACTACAGAATATGTATTGAGCACATTATTTAGCATATTGAAATGCATTGAATGTCAGTATTTTTTTGAAACTGCATAGGTATCAGACTTGTTGTATGTCTATGATACATTTGTTGAAACAATAACAATTGAAATGAAATCTTTTCTTTCAAACCACAAGTGTGCATTTTGTTTAATGAGTGATGCAATGACCTAAACATTTGTTTACGATTGTCACTGAAACCTTTGGGACATTTGCTGTGCGCTGTGTGCAGGGACGAGGTGCATCCTTCACTTTCACAAGCACAATCCCTGTGCAGTTCCTGTGACCAGGAGCTTATTTTTCCTCGTCTGCTGCACTGATCGGTCTCTGACCTTTTATACATACAAGAGGCATGTGAACTCGCATAGAAGCCCCCCCGTTTGGCCCCGCCCACACACTAGCGGTGTGCACCGTCTTCCTGCCATTTACCCAGTTTGATGGACAGCTCACTCAAGGGGCCCCTGCGCCCTTCGGCGCGATGGCATAGTAACACACACATGGTCACTGGAGACAACTCTTCTGGCCCTTTACGCTGCTGCAGTGTAGGAAAAGCACTATACATTTACCCAACGAGCTAGCACTTACTGTGATTAGCCAGTAGAAAGTACTCCAGTAATATTTCTGCAAATCGCAAAAAAATCCGCAAGTTCGCAGGAAAATCTGCGAACTCGTGGATTTTTTTGCGATTACGCGCAAATTCGTGGACTGCAGATCCGCAAAATTCGCCCATACTTAGTTAAAGACAGTGGAGATTTTCTTGGAATTATTAAAGGAATCATGTGAGAAGATGACTATCTACTTATGGGACTCAATGTATGCAATTTACACACTTGCATTCGTCATGACCTTGGCCTACAAGCCTGTCTTTACTTTCTAAGATGTAGATCAATTTAATTTTATCTACAACATGAAATGATACTTGATATAATCAGCTTTTGTTTGTGAAATTATTTTTTGTATTTGACAGACAATTTTACCATCAAACCCAGGGCACCGCAATGGGGACCTGTTTCACCCCAGTTAGGCATGTCTGTACATGTGCTGGTGGGAGGAACAGGTCATGTCATCACTTCAATCTTATGAGGACAACATGGTGCTCTGTGCCAGGTATACCAATGACATATTTGTCATTTGGCTTGGATCAGAACTTCTGGCTCACTCCTTTGTGGAATATCTCAATAAAAATGAATGTAATCTTAAATTCACAACAAAATTAGTAGTAGGTCTTTAGAGTTTCTAGACCTCCAATTATAGGTTTACTATTCATGTATCAATACTAAGCTCTTTCACAAAAGCACTGCTGGCAACAGTATACTTCATGCAACTAGTGGTAATCCCAAGAGCTTGATAGGCAGTATCCCCTTTGGTGAACTTATCAGGGCTTGGAGAAACTTAAGCCATGATGACACTTTTGAAAAAGAAAAAACTGTAACATTGGAAAGATACCGCTCTAGGGGTTATGATGAGCAGACACTGGCAGTAGCAGCGAGGAAAGCTGAAGACATTAAGGGATCTGAGACATTGGTGGTTAGGCATCATATTTCTGAAGATAGGAATGAACAGATCAGGGTAATGACCACCTTCAGTACCCAAGCTGGTACAATCAGCAAAATATTGATCAAACACTGGCCTGCACGTCACACCGAAGAGAGCATTGCTAAATATGTATCTACCCAGCCCAGTGTCACTTACAGACACAATTTAATCTTCAAGGACATTCTTTGCAAAAATATGATTACCAAAACTCAGAGCCAGCATGGTACCATTTGTACACCCAGCTTTGTACCTTGCTTCAATTGCAAAGTATGTAGAGCTAGTAAGAAAGTGCAATCCTTTTTGATCACTGAATTTGAGGAGCATTTCACTATTGCAAAACACACAAGATGATGGACGGAATGTTGCACAATGGCAAGACATTCACCCCCAATCATAGATCTGGGTTAAATCCATCGTTATTTTGCTCACCAAGCAACCCCAGTTCAGACATTGCATATGCAAATCAGTCTTGACCCTGTGCCTCATGGGAACAGTACAGCCCGAACTGCCAAGCCATGTCTTCTCTGGACCGGAATCAAGCATCCCAGGACCGGTGTCTGGCTATCAGCCGTCTTCAGCCAGGATAGTTTGACTCCAGTGGCTTAGTGAGCACGAGACCCACGTCTGGGCATACCCTTCACAACGAAGGGTGAACAGCAAAACACACAAGATGATGGACGGAATGTTGCACAATGGCAAAATATTCACCCCCAGTCACAGATCTGGGTTAAATCCATCGTTATTTTGCTCACCAAGCCACCCCAGTTCAGACATGGCCATATGCAAATCAGTCTTGACCCTGTGCCTCATGGGAACAGTCCAGCCCGAACTGCCAAGCCATGTCTTCTCTGGACCAGAATCAAGCATCCTACGACCGGTTTCTGGCTATCAGCCATATTCAGCCAGGATAGCTTGACTCCAGAAACCGGTATTAGGATGCTTGACTGGGGGTGAATGTTTTGCCATTGTGCAACATTCCGTCCATCATCTTGTGTGTTTTGAGCATTTCACTATTCCCATAGGCCTTTCATGTAACTTTGATTTTGTTGTTTATGCCTTTAAATGTCCATGTAATTTATTTTACATTGGTAGTACCATACAGTCAAAAAGCATATATTGGAGCATATGAGAGCAATCACAAAGCATGATAGACAATATCCTCTTGCCATACATTTTAAAGAGCACCATGATAACAACAGTAAACGTCTTGAATTTTTTGCTTTAGATCGGATCGCTCCCAAATTTCATGTGGAGTTGTGGTTCCCCTCCCTGGCCGAATTTAGCCCCGAAGACCCCACCCCCTAAGCCTTGCCTTTATATATTTAAATAAAAGGGGGTGGCACACTACCCGATCCCCCTGAGCTTTTACTTTATATATATATATTTTTTTTCAGCCCCCTCCCCATGCCAACCTTGGCCTGGGTACCCCATCCACGGGGCCAGGATCACTCTGTTGGAGACCGCGGGGGAGTTCCAAGGCCCCTGCTGTCCTTGTCGGCTACAAACCTCCTGCGGGAATGGACATTGTTTTGAGACCCAAGGAGCTCCTAATAGCCCCGTGGATCTCAAAGCAATTTGTCTGTTTCCTTGCTCGCTTGACAACAGGCAGAGACACAGCATTTTTTCTGCTCTCGCTTGCTGAACGAGGAGCTATTGCTGAGGCTTGACGGGAAGCTCCTGACAAGCCCCAGTTAACTGCAATTCCCAGGACTCAGCACCGCAGAAAATTCCTGGAGCCGGCCATGGGGGTGAGGGGGTTCCCAGGGTCATCTATGCCTCAAGAAGAGGAGCAGTGTGCCCCCTCCTCCTTTCTTTCATGTATCCCTGGGGAGGTGATGGTCACTGGGAGATTGCAATGGATTCCTTAATTTATCTGTTTGAGCCAGGGGTGGTCCCCAGGGCAGTGGGGGGGCCTGCTCAGTCCCCAGATGTCTACTGTTCATTGTCCCAGGGCGATGGCAGTCAATGAGAGTGCAGGGGGACCCAAGTGGGCCACTGCTGGTCTACTGTTCACTGCCCTGGGGAGGTGGTTGACTCCAGGGTTACGGGAGGGCTAAGCAGGCACCTCGCATGTCTAGTGTTTACTTCCCTGGGAAGGTGATGGTCCCTGGGGCTTTGTTGAACCTAGGAAGGGGCCTCAGGGAGTCCATCCCCCAAGGCCTAGCTTTTATTTCTGTATTTATAAAAAAAGGGAATTCCCTCCTGCATAACTCCCATGCCCCCCCGGACCTGGTGCACACGGTGGCCAATAATAAATGTAGCATGGGAGCCCGTTCCTTCATAACCTTCATAAAACTCATACACCCAGGACCTGACCCACTTGGTGGACAATAAAAAACAAAGCACTGGAGTGTCTAATTTTTTTATTAAATGAGGTCCAGGGGGGACAGAGTGTTTTTGTCCTGCCCCTTTCCTTTTTTGTTTACATTTTTTGATGTAATATGTGATGACATCAGCAGTGCATTGCAAGGGCGCGAGTTATAGTTAGCTGAACTAACTATAACGGCCGAACGTCTCTGGTTTTGTTTGAGTGAAATGTCCAACTAACTATAACGTCCCTGAAACCTGTTGTTTTTTCAGTGAATTTCAAAGGTTTTTTAAATGCTAATTTCTAACTATGCCTACAAAGGTAGGACATGTGAAGAAAGAGGAAGAAAAGCACAGAAAGAAGCAAGAGAAATGCGGATAGAGGCAACAGAAGTCCAGAAAGACAAAGAAAGGTGCAGAAAGAAGCAAGGGAGGAGCAGAAAACGGCCTTGTTGCAAAGTCATCCTGTGCCCTCAAGATTTTGCTGATGGGTACTGGTGGTAACTGACTCTGACTAACCAGAACCGGAGCCAGTGCTATCCTGAAAGACAATTAGAATACAGTGAAAACACCTACATACACTAGGGAACACTATATGTTGGGTTACCTCTGTTTTTGGCGTGACCTCTTCTGTAAGGCCCTAGTACATAATAGGGCAGGGGGATTAAAACTACCTCTAAGTCAGACATGCAGAAAGACACTTCTTTAAGTAGTAGTCACATTTGGACAGTGTTGGAGAAAGGTTTTTGCACCGGTCCGTCAAAGGAAATTATGAAGCAATTGCACACTGTGGGCCAATATATGTAAATATGTCACATCAGTCCCCTGGTTGTTGAACCAAGTAGAAATGGCTCACTTGGAGACTGAGCAAGAAAACGTATGTTGCTGAAACCAAATAAAACTGTATTGTGCGCAGGGGACAGTATTCTTGCCGCATCTTCAAGGTGACTTCTTAAGAAACTCAAAATGATAACTTCTACCAATGTGTCAGCACCGTATAAAGACAAATGCACTGCACCCTGGTGCATGCACAAGACCTGTGGTGGTAACGGAGCCAAAGCACCTTACACCAAGACACCCATAAACACACTGACCATAGGTGTAGTGCACACCACAAGCCTAATGGACTCTTTGCATTTAAATAGGCAGGCGCTTGTTAGTGTTGCTGAACAGGACTGCTGGCGTAGACCTCGGGATAATGAAGGCACAAAATAAAATTGCAAAAAAGAAGAAAGTCAGATCGGGCAATTGTAGCAGTGCAAGTGTAAGTGACTGGGTCATTGCATGCGTACATGGGTACTGACTGGATGATTAGAATGCTGCAAGGACAGTGCATGGTGAATATATAAGTACTTGGGTGTTGGTGGAGTGATTAGATAAGTACATGGTGCTGGCTGGGTGATTAGAGGAGTGCATGGGTAGAGACAGGGCAATAGTTGGACTACCTGGGCAGTGCACTGGTGAATATACCGCAGCATGTGTTAGTGCCTGGGTCATTGCATGAGTACATGGGTAGTGACTTGGATGATTAGAGAGCTGTAATGAGAGTGCATGGTGATTTTATAACTGCTTGGGTTTTGGCAGAGTGATTGGAAAAGTACATGATACTGGATGTGTTATTGGAGGTGTGCATGGATAGTGACAGAGGGATTGCTGGAGTGCATGGGTACTACCTTGATAATTGGAGGAGCAAATTAGTAGTGTGTAGGAGGTTAGAGGTCTGCATGGGTAGTTCTCAGGGGATTGTAGCAGTGCATGAGTTAGTGCTTTTGTCATTGCATGAGTGCATGGGTAGTGACAGGATGATTAGAGTGCTGCAAAGAGAGTGTATGGTGAATTTATAAGTGCTTGGGTTTTGGGGGAGTAATTGAATAAGTACATGGGTACTGACTGGATGATGAGAGTACTGCAAGGAGAGAGCATGGTAAATGTATAAGTACTTGGATTTTGGCAGAGTGATTGGATAAGTACATGGTACTGACTGGGTGATTGGAGTAGTGCCTAGTCAGTGACAGGGAGATGGCTGCACTGCATGGGGGTGCTCAGGGGATTATAGCAGTGCATGTGTTAGTGCCTGGATCATTGCATGAGTACATGGGTACTGACTGGATTATTAGAGTACTGCTAGGAGAGTGCCCGGTGATTTTATAATTACTTGGGTTTTGGCGGAGTGATTGGATAAGTACATGATGCTAGATGGGTGATTGGAGGAGTGCATGGGTAGTGACAGAAGAATTGCTGGAGTGCATGTGTACTACCTGGGTAATTGGAGGAGTGAATCTTTAGTGTGCAGGTGGCTAAAGGTCTGCATGGGTAGTGCCCAGGTGATTGTAGCAGTGCATGTGTTAGTGCCTGGGCCATTGCATGAGTAGATGGGTACTGACTGGATGATTAGAGTACTGCAAGGAGAGTGCATGATGAATTTATAAGTGCTTGGGTTTTGGCGGAGTGATTGGATAAATACATGGTGCTGACTGGGTAATTGGAGGAATGCATGGGTAGTAACAGGGCAATGGCTGGACTGTATGGGTGGTGCTCAGGGGATTGTAGCAGTACATGTGTAAGTGCCTGAGTACATGGGTACTGATTGGATGATTAGAGTATGTAATTATCATTATCATTATCATTACTGCAAGGAGAGTGCATGGTGATTTTATAAGTGCTTGGGTTTTGGCCGAGTGATTGGATAAGTACATGATGCTGGATGGGTTATTGGAGGAGTGCATGGGTAGTGACAGGGGAATTGCTGGAGTGCATGGGAACTACCTGGGTAATTGCAGGAGTGAATCAGTACTGTGTAGGTGGTTAGAGATCTGCATGGGTAGTACACAGTGGATTGTAGCAGTGCAAGGAGAGTGCATGGTGAATTTATAAGTAATTGGGTGTTTGGCAGAGTGATTGGATAAGTACATGGTGCTGGCTTGGTGATTGGAATACTGCATGGGCAGTACACAAGTGATAGTACCACTGCATGTGTTAGTGTCTGGGCCATTGCATAAGTACATGGTGTTGGCTGGGTGATTGGAGGAGTGCACAAGTAGTGCTCAGAGGATTGTAGCAGTGCATGAGTTAGTGCCTGGTTAATTGCGTGAGTGCATGGGTAGTGACAGGATGAGTGCTGCCAAGAATGTGTATGGTGAATTTATAAGTAATTGGGTTTTGGCGGAGTGATTGGATAAGTACGTGGGTACTGACTGGATGAAGAGAGTACTGCAAGGAGAAAGCATGGTGAATGTATAAGTGCTTGGATTTTGGCAGAGTGATTGGATAAGTACATGGTGCTGACTAGGTGACTGGAGGAGTGCATAGACAGTGACAGGGAGTTGGCTGGACTGCATGGGTAGTGCTCAGGGAATTGTAGCAGTGCTTGTGTTAGTGTCTGGGTCATTGCATGAGTACATGGTGAATTTATAAGTGCTGGCCTGCTGTTATTTGCAAGGCATCATAGTAAGTCCTGTAACTGGCCTCAGAATGATGAAAGGCGGAGTGCTGCCGCACTACCAGACACCTCTATGCACACGCTGCAGGCACATGTGCCTACAAGCCACACTCCACTGTACCTACCATCAGCTGGACTCCTGTCTCTTGCACCCTAGACAGCACTTCCCGCACCATGGTAGGTTTGTTAAGTGCTACAGTTGGCCGCTATTATTTTCAAGGCATCATAGTAACTCCTGTAACTGTCCTCAGAATGATGAAAGGCGGAGTGCTGCAGCACTATCTGACAGCTCTAGGCTCATGCCACGGGGGTGTGTGCCTACAAGTCGCCCTCACTGTCCCTAACATCAGACAGATCCGTGTCTCTAGCGCCCTAGACAGCGCTTCCTGCACTGTGGTAGGTTTGTTAAGCGTTACCGTAGGCCCGCTGTTATTTGCAAGGCTTCATAGTAACTCCTGTAACTGGCCTCGGAATGATGAAAGGCGGCGTGGTGCCACACTACCAGACACCTCTATGCTCATGCCACGGGGGTGTGTGCCTACAAGCCACCCTCTACTGTCCCTACCATCAGCCGGACTGGTGTCTCTAGCACCCTAGACAGCGATTCCCGCACTGTGGTAGTACTGTTAGGCCTGACCGTTGGCCCGCTGTTGAATAAATAAACAATGGTAAGTCATGTAACTGGCCTTAGAATGATGAAAGGTGGAATGCTGCTGCACAACCAGACACATCCATGCACATGCCGCGGGTGCCTGCAAGCCACCCCCTATTGTCCCTACCACCAGCCGGACTTGTGTCTCTATTCCCGGCATGATGCCCTCCATGTTATTGAAAGGGGGCGTTTATTTTTAGAAGCTATTTGCTGTCATTTCCTCTCATTCATGCCATGTTGTAGTGCTATGCAGTGGAGCCAAAAGGGGGTGGTGCTGGACGGAGCATCTGAACTAATCAAACACTCACACCCAGTCAACAGATCTGGGTTTAATCCATCACCGTTCTTTAGCCCACTCTGCCACCCCAGTTCAGACATGGCCATATGCAAATCAGTCTGACCCTGTGCCTCATGGGAACAGTCAAGCCCGAACTGCCAAGCCATGCCTTCCCTGGACCGGAAACAGGCTTCTGAGGACCGGTTTCTGGCATTTCAGCAGTCTTCAGCCCGGCTTGCTTGAATCCAGTGGCAAAGTGAGCAAGGGACTCACGTCTGAGCATACCCTGCCACACTTATGGCAAACAAAGTGGTACAAAAGGGGGTGGTGATGGACGGAGTATCTGAACCAATCAAACACTCACACCCAGTCAACAGATCTGAGCTCAATCCATCACCGTTCTTTAGCACACTCTGCCAACCCAGTTCAGACTTGGCCATATGCAAATCAGTCTGACCCTGTGCCTCATGGGAACAGTCCTGCCAGAACGGCCAAGCCATGCCTTCCCTGGACCGGAAACAAACTTCGAGGACCGGTTTCTTGCAATTCAGTCATCTTCAGCCCGGCTTGCTTGAATCCAGTGGCAAAGTGACCAAAGGACTTACGTCTGAGCATACCCTGCCAACTTATGGCGAACAAAGTGGTACAGAAGGGAGTGAAGATGGACGGATGTATGACATTGTTCTGCATTCTGTCCATCAACTGTTATTTTTGCATTTGTCACCCCGAGTGGGATGGGTATGCTCAGACGTGAGTCCCATGTTCTCCACACCACTGGAGTCAAGCTATCCTGGCTGAAGATGGCTGATAGCCAGAAACCGGTCCTAGGATGCTTGATTCCGGTCCAGGAAAGACATGGCTTGGCAGTTCGGGCTGGACTGTTCCCATGAGGCACAGGGTCAAGGCTGATTTGCATATGGCCATTTCTGAACTGGGGTGGTGTGGAGTACAAAAAAACGATGGATTTAGGCCCAGATCTCTGTACTGGGGTGAATGTATGACATTGTTCTGCATTCTGTCTATCAACTGTTATTTTTGCATTTGTCACCCCGAGTGGGATGGTTATGCTCAGACGTGAGTCCCATGCTCTCCACACCACTGGAGTCAAGCTATCCTGGCTGAAGACGGCTGATAGCCAGAAACCGGTCATAGGATGCTTGATTCCGGTCCAGGAAAGACATGGCTTGGCAGTTCGGGCTGGACTGTTCCCATGAGGCACAGGGTCTAGGCTGATTTGCATATGTCCATGTCTGAACTGGGGTGGTGTGGAGTGCAAAAAAACGATGGATTTAGGCCCAGATCTCTGTACTGGGGTGAATGTATGACATTGTTCTGCATTCTGTCCATCAACTGTTATTTTTGCATTTGTCACCCCGAGTGGGATGGGTATGCTCAGACGTGAGTCCCATGCTCTCCACACCACTGGAGTCAAGCTATCTTGGCTGAAGACGGCTGATAGCCAGAAACCGGTCCTAGGATGCTTGATTCCGGTCCAGGAAAGACATGGCTTGGCAGTTCGGGCTGGACTGTTCCCATGAGGCACAGGGTCAAGGCTGATTTGCATATGGCCATGTCTGAACTGGGGTGGTGTGGAGTGCAAAAAAATGATGGATTTAGGCCCAGATCTCTGTAGTGGGGTGAATGTATGACATTGTTCTGCATTCTGTCCATCAACTGTTATTTTTGCATTTGTCACCCCGAGTGGGATGGGTATGCTCAGACGTGAGTCCCATGCTCTCCAAACCACTGGAGTCAAGCTATCCTGGCTGAAGACGGCTGATAACCAGACACCGGTCCTAGGATGCTTGATTCCGGTCCAGGAAAGACATGGCATGGCAGTTCGGGCTGGACTGTTCCCATGAGGCACAGGGTCAAGGCTGATTTGCATATGGCCATTTCTGAACTGGGGTGGTGTGGAGTACAAAAAAACGATGGATTTAGGCCCAGATCTCTGTACTGGGGTGAATGTATGACATTGTGCGGCATTCTGTCCATCAACTGTTATTTTTGCATTTGTCACCCCGAGTGGGATGGTTATGCTCAGACGTGAGTCCCATGCTCTCCACACCACTGGAGTCAAGCTATCCTGGCTGAAGACGGCTGATAGCCAGAAACCGGTCCTAGGATGCTTGATTCCGGTCCAGGAAAGACATGGCTTGGCAGTTCGGGCTGGACTGTTCCCATGAGGCACAGGGTCTAGGCTGATTTGCATATGTCCATGTCTGAACTGGGGTGGTGTGGAGTGCAAAAAAACGATGGATTTAGGCCCAGATCTCTGTACTGGGGTGAATGTATGACATTGTTCTGCATTCTGTCCATCAACTGTTATTTTTGCATTTGTCACCCCGAGTGGGATGGGTATGCTCAGACATGAGTCCCATGCTCTCCACACCACTGGAGTCAAGCTATCTTGGCTGAAGACGGCTGATAGCCAGAAACCGGTCCTAGGATGCTTGATTACGGTCCAGGAAAGACATGGCTTGGCAGTTCGGGCTGGACTGTTCCCATGAGGCACAGGGTCAAGGCTGATTTGCATATGGCCATGTCTGAACTGGGGTGGTGTGGAGTGCAAAAAAACGATGGATTTAGGCCCAGATCTCTGTACTGGGGTGAATGTATGACATTGTTCTGCATTCTGTCCATCAACTGTTTTTTTTGCATTTGTCACCCCGAGTGGGATGGGTATGCTCAGACCTGAGTCCCATGCTCTCCACACCACTGGAGTCAAGCTATCATGGGTGAAGACGGCTGATAGCCAGAAACCGGTCCTAGGATGCTTGATTCCGGTCCAGGAAAGACATGGCTTGGCAGTTTGGGCTGGACTGTTCCCATGAGGCACAGGGTCAAGGCTGATTTGTATATGGTCGCCATGTCTGATCTGGGGTTGTGTGGAGTGCAAAAAACGATGAATTTAGGCCCAGATCTCTGTAGTGGGGTGAATGTATGACATTGTTCTGCATTCTGTCCATCAACTGTTATTTTTGCATTTGTCACCCCTAGTGGGATGGGTATGCTCAGACGTGAGTCCCATGCTCTCCACTCCACTGGAGTCAAGCTATCCTTGCTTAAGACGGCTGACAGCCAGAAACCGGTCCAAGGATGCTTGATTCCGGTCCAGGAAAGACATGGCTTGGCAGTTCGGGCTGGACTGTTCCCATGAGGCACAGGGTCAAGGCTGACTTGCATATGGCCATGTCTGAACTGGGGTGGTGTGGAGTGCAAAAAAATGATGGATTTAGGCCCAGATCTCTGTACTGGGGTGAATGTATGATATTGTTCTGCATTCTGTCCATCAACTGTTATTTTTGCATTTGTCATCCCGAGTGGGATCGGTATGCTCAGACGTGAGTCCCATGCTCTCCACACCACTGAAGTCAAGCTATCCTGGCTGAAGATGGCTGATAGCCAGAAACCGGTCCTAGGATGCTTGATTCCGGTCCAGGAAAGACATGGCTTGGCAGTTCGGGCTGGACTGTTCCCATGAGGCACAGGGTCAAGGCTGATTTGCATATGGCCATGTCTGAACTAGGGTGGTGTGGAGTGCAAAAAAACGATGGATTTAGGCCCAGATCTCTGTACTGGGGTGAATGTATGACATTGTTCTGCATTCTGTCCATCAACTGTTATTTTTGCATTTGTCATCCCGAGTGCGATGGGTATGCTCAGACGTGAGTCCCATGCTCTCCACACCACTGGAGTCAAGCTATCCTGGCTGAAGACGGCTGATAGCCAGAAACCGGTCCTAGGATGCTTGATTCCGGTCCAGGAAAGACATGGCCTGGCAGTTCGGGCTGGACTGTTCCCATGAGGCACAGGGTCAAGGCTGATTTGCATATGGCCATGTCTGAACTGGGGTGGTGTGGAGTGCAAAAAAATGATGGATTTAGGCCCAGATCTCTGTAGTGGGGTGAATGTATGACATTGTTCTGCATTCTGTCCATCAACTGTTATTTTTGCATTTGTCATCCCGAGTGCGATGGGTATGCTCAGACGTGAGTCCCATGCTCTCCACACCACTGGAGTCAAGCTATCCTGGCTGAAGACGGCTGATAGCCAGAAACCGGTCCTAGGATGCTTGATTCCGGTCCAGGAAAGACATGGCCTGGCAGTTCGGGCTGGACTGTTCCCATGAGGCACAGGGTCAAGGCTGATTTGCATATGGCCATTTCTGAACTGGGGTGGTGTGTAGTACAAAAAAAACGATGGATTTAGGCCCAGATCTCTGTACTGGGGTGAATGTATGACATTGTTCTGCATTCTGTCCATCAACTGTTATTTTTGCATTTGTCACCCCGAGTGGGATGGTTATGCTGAGACGTGAGTCCCATGCTCTCCACACCACTGGAGTCAAGCTATCCTGGCTGAAGACGGCTGATAGCCAGAAACCGGTCCTAGGATGCTTGATTCCGGTCCAGGAAAGACATGGCTTGGCAGTTCGGGCTGGACTGTTCCCATGAGGCACAGGGTCTAGGCAGATTTGCATATGGCCATGTCTGAACTGGGGTGGTGTGGAGTGCAAAAAAACGATGGATTTAGGCCCAGATCTCTGTACTGGGGTGAATGTATGACATTGTTCTGCATTCTGTCCATTAAATGTTATTTTTGCATTTGTCACCCCGAGTGGAATGGGTATGCTCAGACGTGAGTCCCATGCTCTCCACACCACTGGAGTCAAGCTATCTTGGCTGAAGACGGCTGATAGCCAGAAACCGGTCCTAGGATGCTTGATTCCGGTCCAGGAAAGACATGGCTTGGCAGTTCGGGCTGGACTGTTCCCATGAGGCACAGGGTCAAGGCTGACTTGCATATGGCGATGTCTGAACTGGGGTGGTGTGGAGTGCAAAAAAATGATGGATTTAGGCCCAGATCTCTGTACTGGGGTGAATGTATGATATTGTTCTGCATTCTGTCCATCAACTGTTATTTTTGCATTTGTCATCCCGAGTGGGATCGGTATGCTCAGACGTGAGTCCCATGCTCTCCACACCACTGAAGTCAAGCTATCCTGGCTGAAGATGGCTGATAGCCAGAAACCGGTCCAAGGATGCTTGATTCCGGTCCAGGAAAGACATGGCTTGGCAGTTCGGGCTGGACTGTTCCCATGAGGCACAGGGTCAAGGCTGATTTGCATATGGCCATGTCTGAACTGGGGTGGGGTGGAGTGCAAAAAAACGATGGATTTAGGCCCAGATCTCTGTACTGGGGTGAATGTATGACATTGTTCTGCATTCTGTCCATCAACTGTTATTTTTGCATTTGTCATCCCGAGTGCGATGGGTATGCTCAGACGTGAGTCCCATGCTCTCCACACCACTGGAGTCAAGCTATCCTGGCTGAAGACGGCTGATAGCCAGAAACCGGTCCTAGGATGCTTGATTCCGGTCCAGGAAAGACATGGCCTGGCAGTTCGGGCTGGACTGTTCCCATGAGGCACAGGGTCAAGGCTGATTTGCATGTGGCCATGTCTGAACTGGGGTGGTGTGGAGTGCAAAAAAATGATGGATTTAGGCCCAGATCTCTGTAGTGGGGTGAATGTATGACATTGTTCTGCATTCTGTCCATCAACTGTTATTTTTGCATTTGTCATCCCGAGTGCGATGGGTATGCTCAGACCTGAGTCCCATGCTCTCCACACCACTGGAGTCAAGCTATCCTGGCTGAAGATGGCTGATAGCCAGAAACCGGTCCTAGGATGCTTGATTCCGGTCCAGGAAAGACATGGCCTGGCAGTTCGGGTTGGACTGTTCCCATGAGGCACAGGGTCAAGGCTGATTTGCATATGGCCATTTCTGAACTGGGGTGGTGTGGAGTACAAAAAAACGATGGATTTAGGCCCAGATCTCTGTACTGGGGTGAATGTATGACATTGTTCTGCATTCTGTCCATCAACTGTTATTTTTGCATTTGTCACCCCGAGTGGGATGGTTATGCTCAGACGTGAGTCCCATGCTCTCCACACCACTGGAGTCAAGCTATCCTGGCTGAAGACGGATGATAGCCAGAAACCGGTCCTAGGATGCTTGATTCCGGTCCAGGAAAGACATGGCTTGGCAGTTCGGGCTGGACTGTTCCCATGAGGCACAGGGTCTAGGCAGATTTGCATATGGCCATGTCTGAACTGGGGTGGTGTGGAGTGCAAAAAAACAATGGATTTAGGCCCAGATCTCTGTACTGGGGTGAATGTATGACATTGTTCTGCATTCTGTCCATCAACTGTTATTTTTGCATTTGTCACCCCGAGTGGAATGGGTATGCTCAGACGTGAGTCCCATGCTCTCCACACCACTGGAGTCAAGCTATCTTGGCTGAAGACGGCTGATAGCCAGAAACCGGTCCTAGGATGCTTGCTTCCGGTCCAGGAAAGACATGGCTTGGCAGTTCGGGCTGGACTGTTCCCATGAGGCACAGGGTCAAGGCTGATTTGCATATGGCCATGTCTGAACTGGTGTGGTGTGGAGTGCAAAAAAAAGATGGATTTAGGCCCAGATCTCTGTACTGGGGTGAATGTATGACATTGTTCTGCATTCTGTCCATCAACTGTTTTTTTTGCATTTGTCACCCCGAGTGGGATGGGTATGCTCAGACGCGAGTCCCATGCTCTCCACACCACTGGAGTCAAGCTATCATGGGTGAAGACGGCTGATAGCCAGAAACCGGTCCTAGGATGCTTGATTCCGGTCCAGGAAAGACATGGCTTGGCAGTTTGGGCTGGACTGTTCCCATGAGGCACAGGGTCAAGGCTGATTTGTATATGGTCGCCATGTCTGATCTGGGGTTGTGTGGAGTGCAAAAAAACGATGAATTTAGGCCCAGATCTCTGTAGTGGGGTGAATGTATGACATTGTTCTGCATTCTGTCCATCAACTGTTATTTTTGCATTTGTCACCCCTAGTGGGATGGGTATGCTCAGACGTGAGTCCCATGCTCTCCACTCCACTGGAGTCAAGCTATCCTGGCTGAAGACGGCTGACAGCCAAAAACCGGTACAAGGATGCTTGATTCCGGTCCAGGAAAGACATGGCTTGGCAGTTCGGGCTGGACTGTTCCCATGAGGCACAGGGTCAAGGCTGACTTGCATATGGCCATGTCTGAACTGGGGTGGTGTGGAGTGCAAAAAAATGATGGATTTAGGCCTAGATCTCTGTAGTGAGGTGAATGTATGATATTGTTCTGCATTCTGTCCATCAACTGTTATTTTTCCATTTGTCATCCCGAGTGGGATCGGTATGCTCAGATGTGAGTCCCATGCTCTCCACACCACTGGAGTCAAGCTATCCTGGCTGAAGATGGCTGATAGCCAGAAACCGGTCCTAGGATGCTTGATTCCGGTCCAGGAAAGACATGGCTTGGCAGTTCGGGCTGGACTGTTCCCATGAGGCACAGGGTCAAGGCTGATTTGCATATGGCCATGTCTGAACTGGGGTGGTGTGGAGTGCAAAAAAACGATGGATTTAGGCCCAGATCTCTGTACTGGGGTGAATGTATGACATTGTTCTGCATTCTGTCCATCAACTGTTATTTTTGCATTTGTCATCCCGAGTGCGATGGGTATGCTCAGACGTGAGTCCCATGCTCTCCACACCACTGGAGTCAAGCTATCCTGGCTGAAGACGGCTGATAGCCAGAAACCGGTCCTAGGATGCTTGATTCCGGTCCAGGAAAGACATGGCCTGGCAGTTCGGGCTGGACTGTTCCCATGAGGCACAGGGTCAAGGCTGATTTGCATATGGCCATGTCTGAACTGGGGTGGTGTGGAGTGCAATAAAACAATGGATTTAGGCCCAGATCTCTGTAGTGGGGTGAATGTATGACATTGTTCCGCATTCTGTGCATCAACTGTTATTTTTGCATTTGTCACCCAGAGTGGGATGGGTATGCTCAGACGTGAGTCCCATGCTCTCCACACCACTGGAGTCAAGCTATCATGGCTGAAGACGGCTGATAGCCAGAAACCGGTCCTAGGATGCTTGATTCCGGTCCAGGAAAGACATGGCTTGGCAGTTCGGGCTGGACTGTTCCCATGAGGCACAGGGTCTAGGCTGATTTGCATATGGCCATATCTGAACTGGGGTGGTGTGGAGTGCAAAAAAACGATGGATTTAGGCCCAGATCTCTGTACTGGGGTGAATGTATGACATTGTTCTGCATTCTGTCCATCAACTGTTATTTTTGCATGCAGTGGAGCCAGCGCCAGCCAACGCACACACGTCACAGCCGGGCGCGCACGGCTCTCGGGTCCTGATTCACGTGCACACTTGTGTGTCTGTGTGCTGTATGTCTCTGTGTGTCTGAGTGTGTACTGTGTCTGTATCTGTGTGTTGAGTATCTCTATGTGTGTGTGTTGTGTGTCTGACTTTGTTGTGTGTCCATGTGTGTGTGTGTATTGTGTGTCTGTATCTGTCTCTGTAGGTGTGTGTATTTGAAAATGCGTGGGAGTGTGTCTGTGTGTGTATGTATCAACACATTGCTAGGCAAGGCTGCACCAGTGTGTTTTAATCGATTCAGCTGCACAACGTCTTCGAGGCATGAACAACAGCCGTTAGGCACACGCGGCCGCTGCTTGTTGGTGAATGGCTAGGGCGGTCTCTCCTAGGGATTCTAATATGCCACACAACACTGCACCAAGGAAAAGAACAAGCAGGAAATGTGGCCAGCCTGGACCCCACTAGCTTCATAAACAGCCACCACCATGCCAGCCTCCGGCACAACAACAGTCCAGCCTTGATGGAAACCTGTGAACTGTCACACTTACGTGTCCAGCTGCCTGCCACTTTGTGAGACAGAACAGAGCTGAAGAAGGCGCACCTTGGGATCTACTAAAACAAGCATTTGCAATGCAATTGAACTTGCATTTATGTGAGCTTGAGCTATTGACATTGCAAAAAACAATGCCCTTTATTTTTGTTTTCGTTTTAAAAACATAAATAAAAGGCATCATTATTTACAATGCTAATAGCTTAAATGCGGGTAACCGCGAGACCTATTGAGACCTATTGCGGACTTTGAGAAGGTTAACAAGGGGGGAGACCTCCAGACCAGGCACCTATAGTCTGTCCCTAGAGGAAAATTAGGTTAATGTGATAAAAAAATAAAAAAATATTAATAAAAGCGAGTACCATTTACAATACAAAACTCACACTAGTACAAATGCAGTGCAATAGACTTTTCAATTACAACAAAGTGAGCTATTGCCAATTCGCATTACACCATTTAATTAATGCTTCACGAAGGGGAAAAAAAACAATGACATTTACAATGACAAAAGCTCCAAATATTGTAATTGCGAAACCTATTGCATTGTACATGCTTGTTTTTTATAGGGAAAACTATTGGCCCCATCCCCCGGGGCTTGGCCATTATATTTTTTTAATATGATTTAGAGGATGGGGACTGTGCAGCCCCCTCCCCAGGCCGATTTCGGCATCGTGGACCCCATCCCCTGGGCCCCAGCCATTTGTTTTTTTAAAAGGGAAGGGGCTGTGTGGCCCCCCTCCCGGGCAACTTCTGGCACCCGGGACCCCATCCCCCGGTGCCTGGCTTCATGACTGGGGACCGTGAGGGTAGCCCCAATTCCCGCATGGTCCCGCCGGCTTCCTGCCTCCTGCGGGAGCCAGCATTTCTTTTCCACAAGAACATGCAGCTCCCAGTGTGGAAAAGAAATCTGCTTTGGATTTTGTAAACGAGAGCAGAAAACCAGCTCTCTCTTCCAAAATACAAATCAGTGTTTGCTATGACAGGCTCCTGCCCTGCTATAGCAAACAGCAATTTCCCTGGGGTGGGCACCCCGGGACACTGCGGGAGCCGGGGGTCAGGGTGGTTTTACCCTGCCCCCTTTTCTTTTTTTGTTATCTTTGTCTAACCTTTTTTATTTCTCTCTCCCTATGAGGCACAAGATGGCTGCCAACACTTCCTCGTTTGAAGTGTTGGCAGCCAATCAGAGGCAAGCTCATGCTCGGAAGGAGATGTGTGGTCAGGTTCTGCCCAGACATCGAAATTTTTCTTTTTCTAATTTCTCAGGAACTACTGAACTGATTTACACCATTTAACAAAAAGGACTCTTTCTGAACAATGGACTAACTTTTTGCCAAATTTGGTGTCATTCCACTCAGCAGTTGGGGCTGTACCTTCATCTAAAGTTTCCTATGGAAAATAACATATGGAAAACACAATTTGGGAACCCCTTTTTTCTTTGGCCCCCACGTGGCGAATCACCCCGAAACTTTTAAGACAGGAGCTGACCAGAGCTGATCACTAGTTTTGAAAATTTTGCGAAGATTCATCAACCAGCACCAAAGTTATTGGGAAAACAAAAAACTCTTTTCCTATGGAAACTAGGTCCTAACTATAACTACCTACTGGCGACTGATGGCTTCAGCACTCACTGTACAGACTAGGGTCACGATGTAAGTCTAGGGATGTCGAAAACAAGCCTTTCCCATTTGAAGACATTCGCGCCGCCTAACTTACAAAAACAGCTATGTGCAGTGTTGTGTGCAAAAGCAGTAGAAGGTAAAATGGCGTTTAAACTTCAAATAAGCCATGCTAACATAACTTGTGTGCAAACCAGGCCTAGCCCTCCTAAAGGGGGCAATATTTGTAGAACACAGAGTTCAACTTCGAATGAGACAGAACTAAGTTCAACATTTTGCCAAACATGATAATTGGATGTAAAAATACGAAAGTTGGAAGAAAAAATAATGCATCAGTGAAAAAAGAAAAAAATCTAGTACGTGTCTAGGAAGTAGAAAAAAAAATGTCACTTCAGTCCAACAGTGTATAGGCACAGTCTGTTGCAACCGCCTCTAATAGGAAGTCGTTGTTATCATCCGTGAACATTTCAGCCATCCAATTCAGTAATGGAAAGGAACACACATGTTCTTCAAACGTCGGAGCCTCTAGGACCATCAGAGGACAACTCGGGTGTTCTTCTAGATAACTGTGTGCCAAGAAGTCGCGGGCTGCAGACCATACATTCCAATTGCCTAGGACCCCATGGGCCACTGCGCAGGCCATAATCCCGATACTAGAGCAATCTAGTTCATGAGCAACTAAGGGGCTCATTAGTAAATCATAATCCGGGTTGGGAGACACCGTATTGTAGAGACACAAATCCAGAAGCCCATTCAAAATTGCAATCCAGGCAGTGGAAAACTGGCTGCACGCATGTAAAATATGAAAAACAGAAGGATAAACCATACACCACGCTCAAAGTAGCTAGAGGTAGCAATCCACAGTATTCAAGCTTCCGGTTACGAAGCTGGAGCAGCCGGGGCAGGTTGTCTAGGGGCACAGGTTGGGCAACCATTTTTCAACAAGAGAATCAACAGTAGTACACTGGCTCCCAGAGCGAGAATCAACGAGAATCCTCCAAAGAGGCTGGAAAAAATAGAATGAAAAAATGCAAGTATCACACAAAATATAGTTTGGAATGAGCTCACAAGGCCAGAACTTACTACTTTAACAAAGTGTGCCAGGCCCGTGGTGGAAGAGGCATTCAATATTGTGTGAATCAAAGCACTGAAGTGCAGGGGCTGATCAGTATTTAATAAGGCATGTACATCGGTAAGAGTGTTAGGAATTGAAGGACGAATGTTTCATGCACAGATGTAAGGGCGACTTCTTTCTGGGACAAAAGAGCCCTTATTCGACTCATCTTGTTTAACTCTGCTTTAAAGGTCGGAATAGAAGGCCAGATGGATACATCGAGCCTTCCATGTGGAGGAGGAAACACACATTCTTACAGCAAACAACACGTTGGGAAACAGTAACGATGTACGGCATACCACAGCAATCTTCATTATTTAATAACAAATAACTACCTTTTGCAAACAGCATGAAAGTGGGTGTAATAGCTGGGGCGGGGGTGCCTTTTAAAACACACGCCAAATTCTGTGCTGTCAAATTACACGAGGCATGCAATTGCAAATTTCTACAGACTAATGAGTGATAGTGAGTGAAAATGCAGTCTTCACCCTTTAAATAAACTTCTTTTCTTTCCCTCAAGCACCTATATGTAAATGGAAGATTCCACACCTCATGGAGAAAAGCGCTACCTAAAGGCTTAAATCTGCCTATGGCATAGTGTTTCATGCATGCTTCACATTTGAACAGAGGGAAAGGTAGAGTTAGTAACCCATGGATAAGCCAAACTGCAGAATTCGTCTCGGCCACTAAAAATGGTAATGGTTCTAAATTTTCGATATGTAACAGAGAAAACGTGGCATCTTTCATTGACATAAATTGTTGTTTAACAGTCAAATTAAAAAGCAGAAATAGCGAAGTCGTGTTCATGTAATCCCAAGGCACCTTCCCAGACTTTAACATTGTCCATGCAAACTGCATAATACGACGCAATTGATTTTGACCATGGTACAGAACAGCAACATCTTCATGTACAATTACAACGGCAGATGAAACAATATTGTCTAACAATATCTTGGACCCTTCGCAGAATGGATTCTGACTAGGCCATAGCACGGAAACAGCTCTTTTGGCCACTATTGAACATCTTCGGTCTATTCTTGATGCTGGTCAAAGTGCGGCTCTGTTTTTGATTGATCTCAGCGCCGCCTTTGAAACGGTGTCCCATGGCATCCTTCTTCAGCGATTAGAGGTAGCGGGGGTCAACGGGTCGTCCTTGGAATGGTTTTGATCTTTTCTGACTGATAGATCCTTCCGAGTGTCCGCCCCCCCCCCCGTTCCTCTCCCAGACTCACTCCATCGGGCAGGGGGTTCCGCAGGGCTCAGCATTGAGCCCATCACTGTTCAATCTCTATGTCTAGCCTCTGGCTGCCGTCGCTAAATTGTGGGGCCTTGCTATGGTCTCATACGCAGACGACACGCAGCTTGTTGTTACCTTGGCTGAGGGGTCCTCTACTATGGCCACCAGATTTAGAGATGGGATGGCGGTGGTAGCCGAATGGATGGCCACCAATTGCTTGCAATTCAATGCTAGCAAAACGGAGGTTCTGTTGGTTGGGAAAAATGCCACATTGTGGAGTGAGCACTGGTGGCCGTCGGCTCTAGGAGACATGCCTACGCATGCCTAGTGGTTAAAAATCTCGGAGTCTGGATGGATTCAAGCCTTAGTTTCCAGACGCACACAAGGAAAGTAGCCGCTACCTGTGTTGGTCTGTTGCGAGGTCTCAAACCTCTTCTGAAATTCTTTGATCCATCATTGCGACAGCTAATCGTGCAGGCGACTATATTATCGCACCTGGACTATGCTAGCTCCCTGCTTTGGGGGCAAAAAAGGCAGAAATACTCCGGCTACAACGTGTCCAAAATTCTGCAGCTAGAATTTTGGTGGGTCTTCCGCGTTCCTGTCCTGTGGGTGCTACCATTCGAGGGCTGCACTGGCTTCCTATGGAGAAGCAGATCCATTTAAAATCTTTATGTCTATCTTTTAAGATAGTGAAAGCTGCCTGAGATATTGAGCGACCTTCTCATTTCCTATGTTCCCTCCCGCCAGCTTCGCTCATTGGGGCAACACCTGGTTGCTGTCCCACGGGTTAAACTTTGCCGTGCAGGTGGGCGCTCTTTCCACTGTCTCGCCGCCAGGCTATGGAATTCTTTGCCTGTACAAATCCGGTGCTTGGACTGTCTGCTCGCCTTTAGGAAAGCTATTAAAACTTTCCTTTTTCCCTCAGTGTAGTCTTCTGGTCTTGTGACGGTTGTTGCGACCTGTACTGCTGTGTGTGTTATTCGATCTACTGCAGCGCCGGGACGCCCCTTTGCTGGGGCAGCTTTGCGCAATATAAAATCTTTTAACATAACATAACATAACATAAAGAATAAATTCGGGAAGAAAGTGTGTTAATGCTATTATCTACAACTGCAAGCACTTTTTCCAAATTGGCTTGATCAATAGCTCTGAGCCTAGAAGCAGCTTCAATTTGGGACAGCTTCCAGACCTCATTGTAAACAGCATAGATCCATCTTTTTGATCTGCCAGCGGCAGGGCCTTGCACATAATCATTCAAGTTGATGGTGTTGGTTAATTTGGATAAGTGTACTTTTACTGAGGCCAAGGTAGAGTGTTTAAGCCAACTCTGACATAATTTACCAACAGAATAGGTAGTGACAGAATGGCCATTCTGAAAATGGGGATCTGTTATAACCTCTGTATAGTCAGGGGACAAACCCAGAAAACAGTCCTGGCAAGAAACTACACATTTTTGCCACAGCAGCCATCCTTCGGGATTCATGATGGAAACATTAAAAGAAGAGTTTCGCAACAGAGACTGTAAATGACAAAGGGAAGTACTGGTGTAATTATTCCATTGGAGGTATTCACCCAAATCAGGAAATAAAGGAGCCTTTCATTTTTTAGAGGTAGCCAATCCAAAGCAGTTGGTTTGTGAAATAGAAACAACATATGGTTCGGAATGAGACATGCACAATGCAAAGCTTTGGTGCCTTGAACGTGCCAACTTTTAGAACCCCAAACAGATTTAGGATCAACAGTATCTTTCCACAGCACATAGCCCCCTACACCCAACTGGTCAATAAAGTACTTCGAATACAGTAACTTTGTGTGGGTAAGTCTAACCTTGGAAGAGGTCTTCTCAGACATCCTAAAATAAAATGCATCAGGGTTGGATTGATCAAAATCAGTAAAATAAGAAAACTTTTTTTAATGAGTTTTGAAGCTGCCTTCAACAGGTGCGGGACAATGTTCCCATTGAGTGTAATTAACCACATTTCTAAACATGTTTGCTTTGTGCAGAAAGTGATTTCCATAGAGCTGGTAACAGAATAAATCGGCATAATTAGCAGAATCTAGATACAAATCTTCAGCATCAAAGGTAGCATAATATTTCAAATCAGAAAATAGAGCCTCTACGGCTTGGACGTCCCAATGATCAGAGCAAATATTTTGTTTATCCACATCTCCCATAGAAACACAAAGTACATTAGGGACATTTATAACATCTGTGGGACCATGAATCTGGAATTTTACAGCATCCCATACAATCCCATCTAAGACAGGCCAAGCAGTGATATTCACAATTGTCTGGTCCCTCTTCATTCTGTGCGACGAGGAGTGAGGTGCCAAAGTTCCATCAATTAGTCTAATTGTATTTATTTCTTTAACATAGTGTCTGTTTACAAGACGGAAAAAATACACCACGAATCCAATTGACATGAACAAAAAAATGTAAAAAACCACCAGCCAAATGTAAGTCCAAGGGGGAATTAAGAAATGATTTTTAAACCAAGTAGCAAAAATCGAAATTTTTGAAGGGGACTTTGATGTGGTAGAGCCAGTGTCAAATGAAAAGCGTGATTGATTATCCACACAAGTCTACAAATCAGGCATAGACAAGTCAGTGGGTTAAGTATTTTTAGTATCATTAAGAGGATCACCAGCCGGTGGATTCAATAAAGGATTCGTAACTGTATACATCTCAATGGCAAAATCAGGCCTGATGGTAGGATCCGGGGCCATAACAGAGTTTTGCAGCATTGCTGGACAAGAGACTGCAGGTGTCATACTAAGAAGAATTGGCACTCTGGGTAGTTTGACATTGTCAATGAGATGTACCTGTTCCCCTTTCTTCCAGGAAGAGGAGGTAAAATGACTGTTCTTGTACACTGCTCTCCAAGCACAGGAACTGGAGCTCGATAGGAGAGGCCGAATTCCTTCTTTTTCTCGACTTTCTCTTGGACAAGTTCTCCAACTCTGGGTAGCCAGCCTACTACCGGAATCTGCAACGCATCATCAGATGTGAAGGGCAAATGTACCTGTGCAAGACTGTCTCTGGTCTTTTGTAGTTTCTGTAAAATATTAGAATGTTCATCTACGTCAAAGGAAGCGGCCGACGCCACCATGTCTAGACCTTTATTGTCTGGAACAAACATTTTGATGCCAAAGAGCCTTTTGTATGGGGTCCGCCCACCCAGAGACCTTCTAGGGAGATTATTAAGTGCACGCTGTATGCCCTGGAGGTGGTCTAGCCAGTTCCAGCCTGTGCCTAAAACCTCCGCTGTCAAGGATTGCTTTGAGTCATGGTTCATCCGCTCCACAACACTATTACCCTCCTTCCGATATGGAGACAAAAATTTGACCTGGACCCCCAAACAACTCATGGCATCCTTGTTTGCCTTAGAGGCAAATGCTGGACCTTGATCCGAATGGAAGGTGCCACATGCAAAAATTTCCACAAAGACACACAAATCCCTTATGACAGTTCTGCAATCAGCACTGCGTTGTGGCCACACCCACACAAAGCACGTGCAAGAATCAACTGCAACTAAGATGTACTTATACGCAGTATCAGATGAGAAAGGACTGCAGTGATCTAAGTAGACACAACCAAGTGGTCTATTAGAGATGTACAACTGAGTCCGGGGTGTGCGTGCAACAGTAGAAGGTTTAATCTGCTGGCAAATGTCACATTGAAGGACATATTCACACATTTGTTTGTACAATCCGCACCACCAGTAACGCTGTTGTAGGAGAGATACAGTAGCTGACACACCGGCATGCGCGGAGGCTTTCCCCTCGTGGGCTGCTGTAATGAATGTCTGCCTGCGGTCCGTGTTGGGAATTAACCTGTCACCAACGTTGTTAATTCTCACATAAGGAACTTTATCAGGACTTAAATGATAAGAGTACTTAGAAGGGAAACCTTTCTGGTAATTACCTCCCTTCTCTGTTGCGGCAATAGCTGCCAAGATGTCATTATCAATCTTACTTTTGGAACATGTAACTGCTGCTACTAAACATGTTGCAACTGCTGTTTTGGCGGCCTCGTCGGCAAGACTGTTGCCCACAGCGTGCTCTGAGACGCTGGTGACCAAGAGTATGAATTACAAACACAAGTGGGAGACTTTCTTTAAATTCAGCCACTTGTACCCAGATAATTTTATGTTTTATTGTGTGGCCTTTGGAATCACGATAGTCGTTTTGAGTCCAAAAGAACAGATTGCCATTGTATGATTGAACACAGTAGTAAGAGTCCCTTACGACAAGAGTAGTTACACTAGGATCTGCGTACTCCAATGCAAGCATCAGAGTGCGAAGCTCTGCCAACTGGTGGGTACAAACAAAGTGGTCCCAGATACTAGAAAGAATAAACCATAACTAAAAAGGTTTTTGAGAAAATATAAACAACATTGTTTTTATTCACAACGTGTTTGGATAGTGAGGGTACTCAGATGAATACAAGGAGAAGCCAAATGGATGTTTTTGTTGGATTCTGTAAAGTCAGGCCTTAATGAAACAGAAAGTACTTTTGCCCAAATGGCGAATTTATAAGATCTATCACTCTGTACTTTTGGATGTCTGAGAATTTGTAAGATCTATGATTATGTACATTGTGATCTCGGAATATTCTGTTTATTGTATGTTTTCTGTTTTTGTTAATCTTGATCTTGGTGACCATACGGCCTTTACCATCGTGCCAGATAGGTACGCCCTATATTGTCATCTGGAATCGTCATGTTGTAACAAACGTATGTCATCTTAGGTTGTGAATAAATTACCCTGACTGCTTCCTGTAATGGGATGGCTTTACCACTGTGTATGAAAGGTACACCATAGTTTTCATGGTTCAATGGCTATAACAACTAGCACTGGTAACACCGGCCACACTAATTACATAATCTTGCGATACGATCTTCACGTTCATTTTTTGTCTTATGAACACTTTTCCAACCTAACATCAGTTGGGAACCACGACACTGTGGCGCCCTAGTGCCTTTAAATAGATTTTGTGTAATCTTTTACACTTCAGCTTTGAGTTCATTAATGTTTCTGCACGACCGCAATTATAGTTTACTGCTATTGATTAATTTCCCTTTTCCGTCCACCTGGGAATATCGTAATCGCTGTAATCACTAGTGTGATTAGGACCCATTTGTGCGACCAACCATTAATTTTTATTATTTTGTTAATTTTTGGAGGATTGACTCTTAACATTATAAATTTCCTTGTTTGTAATGGACCGTGTTTAGAATGCATTTTAACACTAACTCGCGGTAAATCCTTGGAGTCTGTTTTCCGTCTCTATGACCCTCTTTGGTCACGTGATCGGAACGTCTACCAGGAAGTTAATATTCCTGTGTGCCATTCGAACGGCATCTGCCGACTGATGTGGACATATTGAACCCCGGTTGAAACGCTTGTTCATTTCTGAAGGTATGCGTTTTAAAATTTTATTCTTAACAGTAGCACTTGGTTAAGGTCTGTACCTGGTCTGGTAATAATTACTCGCAAATTGTATGCCGTTACAGATCCTTTACCAACGTATGTGGCCTCCCTTATATGATACCTCTTGTGAAAGCTTGCAAACCCATTTACAAGGTAGGCGACTCACCGTTTGGATATGTGACTATGTAGGTAATACACTGTATTTATGAGAATAATATAACGTAGTCGCTTCTATAATTTCTAGAAGCTGGATACCTCAGAATCGGTGAGATGATCATCGACTACGAGCAATTGCCAATCCAGACCCCCCTATTTAAGCACAGCGTCTTGAACTGTGTCAGGTATGTGATATGTCTCAATTTATTTTCTGGCAGCACAACCATGAATGTAACAATACCCATAAAGCTAGCATCAAGCACGTATGTATATCTCTTTTAGAACAAGATCGAGTTCATAAGTGGAGAGACTAATAATATCAGACCCCCTTCGGCTCTACAGCCTTACTAGGATCTTCAGGTAGGCGATTGTACAATTGTCGCGTATTTTGATAAATCCTTGCAACTGAAATGCCAATGACCTTATCTCTGACAATCTACCTTATATAGGAACCAGATTGATGTGACTGATTACTTTCCATCCCTGATTGCGCTCCCTAGATAAAGGTAACCAGCTCGATGTGTTTAAAGTGACTGTTACCACATCACTAGGGGTAGACAAAACCCGGGTGTGTGGTTTTTTGTTCGATATACTGCATGATATGAATTGGTGGATGTCTTCATCTGTCTATGACTAGTTTTTTCTTTGTGAGTCTGTTATTCAATCTCTAACAGATGTTTGGTATGGTTAATATACTTGATGTACCAGGTATCTGTATTAACAAATCCTATATGAAATTGGGCATTGTCCGTCTGAATTAGACTGGGGCCTACCATCACCCCCCAGCGGTGTCTAACGAAGTTTTGATGGATACCTGCCGCCTCTCTATTGTATCCCTCTGTGTGAGTTATCTTCTATTCCTCCCCATCTCGACCATTCTTAATTTTTTTATGAGTAATATGGATCGTCATGACCATTATTAATACTGATTTATTAATTTTATACGCAGATTCACTGCCCCCTTCCGCGTTCTTGTCCTGATGAAGACCCTCTAGCAAGGTTTCATTCCACACCTGCATCAATTTGGGTCAAAACGTCGACACATCCTCCCATCTTCAGCCTTTTTCCCTGATTTATCATTTGTGATTTCCTTAGGCATGATATTGCATGAATTAATTTATGAATTGTGATTTTTCAGCTTGTCAATTAATTATTATTTCTGGTTTATTGAGGTCATAGTGACCACTGTTCCTTGTATTCATCTGAGTACCCTCACTATCCAAACACTACCCTTCCCTTTCCATTTCTTTAGGGGCATTAAATATGATCATGTATGAATGTATTTTATGAATAATTTTTTATGGTACACGTTGTGAATAAAAACGTTGTTTATATTTTCTCAAAAACCTTTTTAGTTATGGTTTATTCTTTCTAGTATCTGGGACCACTTTGTTTGTATCAATTAATCACCCAGGTCCCAGCGACTTATTGGGTTAACCCGTGTTTCCAAAACACAACTGGTTGGTACAGTCCCCTAAGGTCTGTGTATGCAAAACATCGGACTTGAACTCACAGTTCACGGTAGTACCCACCACAATTGCGCTGGTCGCAGAAAATGCGTGCTTTGTCCCGGTCTCGGGCTGCGCTGACCTGTCAGTGTAAATGATACAATGGAAATCCTCTAATGGGCGCATGTTCAGAGGATCTGGATGAACAAATTCATACTGTAAAAACTCCTGTGTATGGAGGGAGGTGTAAAAAATAAACGTGACATCTGGTGTTGTCAAGGACATAGCCCATTGTATCCAACGTGGGTGCAAAGGTTTTTAATTAGGTACACTGGCTTTTGTCACTACTTCAAGGGCAGGATACAGGGTTACAACCAAAATGCATTTTCCCTGTGACAGCGCACGTTCCTTAAGAATCACCATCTGCACTGTTGTCAAGACTTTTTCCACAGTGGAAAACGGCAACTCAGCCGAAGTGTACAAGTGTGACTTGTAAGTGATAGTGACTGTGTCCCCCTCACTAAAAGTCAGATAAGTGAAACCCACCGCCCCAGGGACAATTGTTATCACCAGGTTGGTGTAGTTATCACGAATCAACAAGAAATTAGATTCTAGAAGATCAGCCTACAAAGATTTCAAGATGGCTGAATGTTCAGGTAGCCAGCTCGATTTGGAGAAAGTTGGTTGTATCAAAGCATAAAGAGGCTTGATACGCTGAGCATATTCGGGAATGTCAGAATGGCCGAAATTCAGAAAGCCCAGTAAAGACTGTAGTTTCTTCACGGTTGTGGGAGCGCTCAGCTGAACGCGTTTCTTCAAGAAATGAGGTGCTGAACCTCTTTCTTCATTGTTGAGCTTGTAGCCGAGGAAGAACACTGTGTACTCTGCAATGTGTGATTTTGCAAAGTTACATTTATAGCCAAAGTCCACAAAACAGCAATAATGCGGTCTTGAGGACACAGATGCGGCCACAATTCGTCGTCTATGAGACAAATGTCATCTACATACGAACATGCATCTGGGTCGAGCCTCTACAAAAGAGAGACAATACGGGCGGCAAAGACGACTGGACTGTTCTTATAGGCCATTGCCAAATGACAAAATTGGCCCTCTTTGCCACCACTGGTAAAAGCTGTCTATTGAATACTAATAGAGGAAAGATTATGAGCGAAAATACCATTGGATATGTCAAGTGTGGTTTTAAACTGTTTGCGCACGAGACTATCCACAAGGGCAGAACTGTGAGTATTTTGGACAGCACACGTAGGACAATGTGAATTTAAGTGGCGGTAATCCAATACCAAACAGTAAGAGCTGACAGGCTTAGTCACAGTAAAAAGAGGGTTATTCATCGGAGACACACATGTTTCAATCACACCTTGATATTCCAATTGCTCAAGGATTTCTGCCACGGGAGCTTTCGCTTCACGTCGCACAGGGTATTGGGGTTGGCGCTGTGGCATATACCGCAAAGGTATCTCATGTCTGGGGGATAATTTGTCCCACTCATAATGAGTACGGTACAATGCCGGCGCAAGCGCCTTAGCCCAATCTTCCGCAAACTGCATGGCCTGCTCCGTCGGCACAGTATGTGAAAAAGCAGGGAGTATTACCTCCTGTCCTTGTGGAGCAGCTAAGACAAAGGATGGAGACCAGTTGACCTCCGCCAACAAAATGTCATAAGTAGTAGTAAGATTTTCCCCAAAAAAACCTTTTATTGTACGCTGTATGTCACCTTCAATTAAAAGGTCAATTTCAAAAAGCCTATCAGGGGGAGCCACTCTAGTGTCAGCTGTCTCGACTATAATGAAGGTTTCAGTCGCTGTCACCTTCAGTAGTGGAAGCGCCTCTCGCACTATGGTAATCTCCGCTGCGTTGTCCAACAGCGTCAGAGCCCATGTCAGATTCCGAAGCTGCGCTCTCACTATCTGTGGCATATCTCGCAGTTAAAGTTGCAACTTTCTTCTTTTGAAACTGAGGCCTTTGATGCGGTGAGTCGTCCTGCTTGCCTTTTCCGTCAGCCTTACGAGACTGCTCACGGCTCTGTTGGGCACCTTGTCGTCTGCCGCCGCCTCCTCCAGCGGTGGGTGAGACCGATGTTTCCTGCAAAGAGTGAGGAGAACGTTGATCAGGAACCTGAAATCTATCAGGTGACTTAATCGTAATGCGGTCGCGCAATTCATATGTACGCTCAGTAGGGGCAGGTATAGGCGAAGCAGGACAGAACCCCTGTTTCTGTTGATGTTTCCCCTGTTTTTTATTCTTACCCCAATTTGGTTTTGGAACTTTCTGGCGTTAATCTTTATCAGAATCCGCCGACTGAGTTTGCGGCTGTGCTTATTTTTTTAGCAAAAGTCTTAACACCCAAACTATTACGGCCAATGGTCTTGTAAGCCTCTGTAATAATTTCGGTAACTGAAAGGGTTTCTCTACCTCGGGAACATTGCGCAAAGCATTAGACACCTGGAAACTTACTGCGTCTGCCTTAACATTAGCAAGGACGAGATCGCGAACCATGTCAAACGCTCCCATGAGGTGCATTTCCAACTCAACAACTGCCTCCGGCCCGTGTTCATTTTGAACGCGTTTAATGACGGAGGGTAGGGCAGCCATTGACAGTGTGCCAAAGCCCCTAGTATAGACTGCCACAAAAATCACACCCCATGTGGTACAGTCGTTTACGTCCGGCACTAAGTCTTTCTGCAAACTTATTGTAAGGATCCTGGGTTTCTCCACGGGAGTGATATTAGGAAAAACTGCCTCCAGTTTGTCAAATTTCTCGGCAAGCCAGAAAGGCATCTCAACCTTATCCTGGGGATGCTAGCCCATAGCCGCATTAACAATAACGGGACTAAGCTTCAGCCCATTCGGTTCAACTGGATGCGTCACACCACCAGGGGCCCCACCCGGGAGGTTTCGGGAAATATAATGAACCAGACCTCTTATTACTGCTACTACAGAGGCATAAAGGGGCTGTAATTCAACAGCTGTAGCTCGCGCCGCAGCAGGGTGCGGGGTGAAACCAGCTAAAAAAGGCCAACAAGCACATGGAATTGACAACGATCCCATTCTAACCACTGTTACAGTGTGGGAGAGGGCACCATTAAACCAAACGCTGTGCTGTCAAGCAGAAATCGGAACTTCTGGTGTTCTATATGGAGCATACTCCACTGGTACGACAGTCAGAGTGTAAGAATGAAACAAATTAATATTAGCATCAACTGCAGGAAACGTGACCCATGAGTAAAACAGCTCAAACGTGTGTGCTGCGTCAGCAGATACAACAAAAACTACTGCCATTCCTTCAAAGGAGATGTTGAAATCCTGCAAGTGAGTGCGTACAGCCAAACAACTGTGCACTGGGATATCAACAGCAGCCAAAAAGCGAGACAATTATTATAATCCAGGTCGAGAACCTAAACCACATCCACTCACTCACACATCCTAATCATTCATAAATCCACTGCAACCAAAAGAACACCCTGTTGTTTCACACCGGTTGTCCACTATATAACCAAAAGGTTACATCTAAATAAGGGAATGGCCATTATAATAATTGTCTTGCTTTTTTAATTTAAAAAAATGATGACATGTATGTTTATCTAGAGAATAGAGTCATAGAATGAACTTTTGTATATGTATGTAAAGAAAATTATATGAAATACAGTTAATAATTACCTGTTTTCTAAAAAAAAGTAGAAAAAATTATTCAATGAATGATAAAAAAAATTCTAAAAACAAAAATGAATAAATAACTAAATATAATATGTGTTTATGTATGCCTTTGACATTTGAGGGTGTTCCCAATAGAAAAGTGGTTATAGGTCAAGAGAGAGTTTCCCTTTCTGCTTCTGCAAGGTTGTTGCTCCTACACAGAACTGTGTACAGAGACCCAGGACATCAGTGAATTGTGGTGTACCAGAAACTCACCTCAGTACCTAGAAAACCCCAACCAGCTAGCATCAGTGTCACATTAGCTCTTCGTCCTATAGCAAAGTAACCAATGATTAGACAACTGAGAAGAAGCAACTTAGGATAAACTCAGGAATGGTGGGAAGTGAGAACACTCTTTTGTTATACTCTCATGCCAGTCCACAACAGGAGTAAATAAGAGACACGGGTAAGGTTAAAATATTTATTTTAACGATGTGCTCTCAGGTGCAGTATCTTTGCCAATATAAGCAGACATATGATTAGAAATAATATGGTCAGCATTGTTACAACTCCATTAAACGCAAAGGGTGAAATCATATTTCAATGATAGTGGAAACAGGTCGTATAGTGCCTAGTTATAACACCCTGCCTATCTAGGAACTATGATTTAGAAACTAAAGAAGGTCTCTTAGGCTTGTTTGGGGGACCCCATTACCTCTCAGCTCAGCAAGAGTGAATCACATCAGGATCAGCAAAAGCTCTCTGCATCCCTGGAAACGGAAAATCTTCCAAGTGTTTGAAAACATGGCTGCAGTGTAAAAATAAAGGCGCTAGGATATCACTTGGCTCACAGCTGCCATTTGCTGTCTCTAAAAAATGTTAGCCGATCAGATCGAACAACAGCTACCATGTTATGATAACCTTGACGGTGTTTTAGCACTCACTGTACAGACTAGGGTCAGAATGTAAGTCTAGGGATGTCAAAAACAAGCCTTTCCCATGTGAAGACATTCACGCAGCCAACTTACAAAAACAGCTGTATGCAGTGTCGTGAGCAAAAGCAGCAAAAGGTAAAATGGCGTTTAAACTTCTAATGAGCCATGCAAACATAACATGTGTGCAAACCAGGCCTAGCCCACACTACATGACCTAGGTCCAGACGCGCCAGAAACACCCTGACAGATATGCCATGGCAGATGCCGAAGACTCCCACACCATGCATTGCACAAAAGAACTATCCAACGTATCCACATCCCACACACCGAAGCCCCTGCCTGAGGTACCCCCGCATGGGATGGCCTTGACTCACACGGAAACAGCAACCCATGCTGCCCAATGTTGCACACATATTCGAACCATTGCTCACAACTGTTGCATATCCTCCACACAACTGCCGCAGCACAGAAGAGTGCAGGTACCACGAGACGCACCAAGGCAATGGCAGGCCATACCGGGCACATGCACAACCCCCATCACGTGGGACACTACCGTGCACGCATGCTGCATTTACTGGGCGCAGTGCCACTGGCAGTGCTGCAGATCAGTTGCCGGCTAAGCTTCCACATTGCCTACAGCACCTGCGTCCAGCCCTGGTTCCACTGCTGAACATGCACATTCGAGTGTCCCATGGTAGTCTGCCTATCCAACACAACCGTAGATGAATTGGACTATGACTTGAGTGTGAGCCCCCTGTTGGAACACAAACAGGAATGTAACCGAGACAGCCGAGCATGGGATGCCTTGACGTACTGCTCATGTATTGGCAGTTGTGCATGGGAGATTACACAATTCCTCATGTGTAGTGACCACATAGAGGCGCTACCGTATTGGGCTGTATTGCGGATTGGTGAAACAGCATGTGCTGAGCACACCTGCCTGGACCAGTTAATGGATTGACTCACCCTGGTATTCCTTGAACATGACAACAACGTACTATTGGAACACATTGCATATGAAGCTGCGCGGGCATTCATGGATGAGTAACTACGTCCCTGCAGCCACATCTGACTATTACCCACAACACAGGTCCCAGCGACATGTTGCTATGTGGGGATTGCTCACATGTCCCACCGCAACAGAGGACACGTCGGCCATCATCTAATCCCTGGATGCATGTGCATGTAACAATGCATGTGGACACATACCTGTGCAAGATGTGGTAGATCCATGGCCGTAGCAATACAGCTTCTTTTGACATGTAGCCAATTCGGACACACTGCTGGGGGACTGCACACACACGTCAGACCCTCTCACCTGAGTATTGTCAGCAGAACAGACAAAATGCACACCCCGGTGGCAGAGCACCATGCAGATCCCACGGGCAGCCCCCTCACACAGGGCAATGGGCAGACACCAATCAACACATGACTCATCCAGCATGGCAAGGTGGGCTGGGAGCATTGCCATCCTTGATGATTTTCACCCATTTTTGCAAAAACAATGCCTGAACCTCGATATGTAACCATGCTGCGTGCAAGTGTCTTAAGCATGTCCCTGCCTGTTGTGGCCGTTGCCTTGTCCATACTGACATGCACATCCCATTAAAGTCCATGTCACCCCAGTGGTGTTTAACTGTGTGGTGTGTTGATTTGCTTGTTCACTTGTGTGCTGCAATGAGCTTAGTCCCTAAACAGGGAGGAACTGACTGATGCATGTGCGATGGTGGTGTGTCCCTTTCGCAAGTTCAACCTCTGTGAGCCATACATTGTCATTGGATAGGTGCTGGCTGACATGTGCACTTACGTCACTACAACAATGTGAGTATGGTGTGCAACCCCTGACCATGTGGAGCATTGTCATACATCATAACGCGGGCGCGGCGAAGGCGCGCCGAAGTAGCGCCTAAGTTAAGCCCGTCTGCGCCCGTCCGCGATGGGCCGGGACTAGGGGCCTTAGACCCTGCCCCTCCTTTGGTGTACTCCGCTGCCCAACTATTTTCTTTTTCTGTTTCTGTCCCCCTTTCTCCCTCTACAGTCCAACACCTATCTTCGCACGGTATTTATGTCCCCCCTCGCTCTTGTCCTGTCTCTCCTACTCTCTCTTCCTCAATCTTTTCTACGCCCTCTGTTATTGGCCCTACTTCTGGTTCCTCTGCCGCCTCTGCTATCCTCCTTAACATTCGCTCTGCTGTAAAAAACCAAACTGCCCTTTTCAACCTCTTGGACACTGATTCCCCGGATTTTCTTTTCCTCACCGAAACTTGGTTCTCTTCTGACTCACTCCCGGACCTCCTCGCTATCCTCCCTAGTACCCACTATGCCCTTCGCGCTGACCGCCCCGACGGAAAAACTGGAGGTGGTCCGGCGATGATAGTTCGCTCTTCTATGAAATTCCAGCTTCTTCCGCACCCCCGCATACCTAGTGTTGACTTTCTGGTGGCCCGCTCTCTTAATCTCCCTGTACCTCTTACGGTGGTACTCATGTACCGCCCCCCTCAAAGCATGCCATCATTTGTGTCTACCTTGCAGGACCTCTTGGCCACCTTGGCGGTAAATAATTCCTCGTTGCTCCTGCTCGGTGACTTCAACTTTTGGCCGGGTGATCCAAGGGAGGACTCCTCTTCCAAAGACTTCTCTGCCACACTTCGCTGTCTTAATTTCTTACCTCACGTTTTGGTCCCTACCCACACTCACGGTCATATCCTGGACCAAATTTGGTCCTTACGCTGTAACCTTTCGGCCACCTCCATCCTCCCCTGTGTCTGGTCGGATCACTCCATGATCTCCTTCTCTATCCACTTGGGCCAAGCCGAGAAAGCCTCCCCGCCTAAAAACATCTTGGCTCGGAGTTGGAATAAGACTGATCTTAACGATCTTTCTTCCTTATTGTCTTCATCTGCTCCTATCCTGACTGACCTGTCTTTGGAAAGTCAGGCGGATGTTATTAACACCTGGCTTTCCTCTGCTTGTGACCAGGTCGCCCCACTCAAAAAGATCAAATCAGCTCGCCTTCATGACGCCCACAAGTGGTTTTCCAGCGACCTTAAATCCCTGAAATTAGAGCTCAGGCGTTCGGAGCGTCATTGGCGTCGCAACTACTGCCCTACCCTCCGCCTCAAATACAAAGCCCTCCTCAATAACTATAAAAAAGACATTTTAGCGGCCAAATCTAAATATTTTACTGAGCGAGTGGCCCTTTCGGCCAACAAATCTCGTGAGATCTTCTCACTGGTTCACAGTCTTGCCACCTCTGACCGCGCATGTCTTTCCCCTGCCCCTTCTCAATCTCTCTGCCACTCTTTGAATGATTACTTTATCAACAAAATCATTACCATTAAGGCCAATATTCCCATTGTGCCTCAACCTGATCTGCCTGATCATTCTCACCTGTTTCCCTCTGCTCTGGATCATTTCGAACCAATCTCATCTGAGCTCTTCCTCGACCTGCTTGTCAAGGTCAAGTCCGGCTCCCCTGCGGACTGTGCTCCTGCACGGATCCTCAGAACTCTCTACACCAGTTGTCCCATCCCTCCCCTCACTTTCCTCAACTCTTCTTTGGCTTCGGGTTGTGTTCCCTCTTCCTTTAAATCTGCTATTGTTTTTCCTATCTTGAAGAAAGCCGGCCTGGACCCCTCTCTTCCATCGAATTTCAGGCCGATCTCCCTTCTCCCCTACCTAGGGAGGATTCTCGAAAGCTACGTGACATCCTGCCTTTCCACCTACATTGAGGAGAACCATCTCCTGGCCTCCCACCAGGCGGGCTTTCGTCCCGGCCACTCCACTGAGTGTGTGGTCCTCGCGGTCCTGGATGAACTCAAGGGGAAGGCCGACAGCAACCTCCCCCAGGCCTTGGTCCTTTTGGATTAGTCCGCTGCGTTTGACACGGTCGATCATGCCATCCTTCTCGACCGTGTCAGCGCAGCGGGCATCCAAGGCACTGCCTTCTCCTGGATCGCGTCCTTTCTTCAGGGCAGATCACAGGCAGTTCACTTTTCTGACTTTTCTGCTCCCCCCCTTCCGGTCACCTGTGGGGTCCCTCAAGGCTCTTCCCTTTCCCCCCTCCTCTTCAACCTTTATATCCGCCCCCTCATCTCCTCCCTTCTCGAGCTGGGGGTCTCTGTGTATAACTACGCAGATGACCTCCAGCTCGTCTTTGATCTTTCTTCCCCAACTGACTCTCTTCCTAAGTTTTGTTCCACTCTTGTTTTCATTTCCCAGTGGATGAGCTTCAATCATTTGAAGCTCAATCCCGACAAGACAGAGCTCGTCCTCACTGGTGGCTCGTCTAATCCCTGGTCCTCAGCTCACTGGCCCCTTTCTTTTGGCCCTCCCCCCTCCCCAGTTTCCTCTGTCCGGACCTTGGGTATCAAGATCAGCAATGATCTATCCATGCATGCCCAAATTAGTTCCGTTGTGTCTTCTTGTTTTTCTTCCCTCCGTCTTATTCGAAAAATTTCCCGGTTCTTTTCTGTTGACGCTCTCAAAACCATTATCACGGCCCTCATTACATCCCGCCTGGACTATGGAAACGGCTTGTACGTAGGTATTCCTGCCTACGCAACTCGCCGTCTCCAGGCCATCCAAAACCAGGCGGCCCGCATTATCCTCCGTCTTCCCAAATCCTCCCACATCACTCCGGCCCTCAAAATCCTTCATTGGCTCCCTGTTCATTTCAGGTCCCAGTTCAAACTAGCCTGTTTGGCCTTCCGGGCGCATGCTCGCTCTGCCCCGCGTTTCATTAACTCCTTAATCTCTTCTCATGCCCCCAGTCGTTCTCTCCGTTCTTCCTCTCTCTCTCTTCTTCACGTCCCCGTTTTCGCAAATCCCGCACCGGGGGCACCCGATTCTCTGTGCGGGCCCCCCAGATTTGGAACAATCTCCCTCTTTCCATTCGCTCTATCCCTATTTTTTCCCACTTTCGTAAAGCCCTCAAAACGTTTCTTTTTCTTCAGGCTTTCCCCGGCTAATCCCCTTGGGACCCTCTGCAGTTACTGATGTGCTCCTTAGCGCCAGGAAGCCGCTTGGCCGCAGTGCGCTTTAGAAATTTCTTTTTCATTTCATTCATAACGATATGTGTAAGTGGGTTTGCGACATGCTGTTCTGTTAACACACAGGGCAGCCCTCCTGGGCTGCTACAGATTTGGTCACTCCTGCCATGAGATTATTGTTGATGTGCTATGGGGACACAGCTAGTACTAACCTTCAAAGTCATCCAATTTGCCATGGGTCTCAGGGATACACATGCGCATAGACGTAAGTTAAACTGGTGTACCTTCATGTGCAATCATTGTCACCACATCCAGCTATACTTCCATACGTGAGAGCACATAGAAATGAAACATCTGTGTGATTCAGAATGTTTTATTCATATTCAGGTGATTGACGAAGCTGGTGCTGTACCTGGTAATCCAAACACACATCACATGGAAGCCCAGTGGTGGGCCAAACACAGTCCTTTGTAGATTGAGCAGTGATTAGGAAGTGGGAGAGTGCATTTGCAGCAGGATTGCAGTGAAAATTGTCTGCAGTAATGAAATGGTCGTCCGTGTTGGTGTCTGGGTGAATGTCGCTTAGTGTTCAGGGGGTCAGTAGGAGGTTTTTCCCAGGGCATGCTGCAGAGGTCATCACCAAGCAGGGACACGGCACATGGCGGTGATGGATGCTACTGCCACCTCCTCACACAGTAATTCCCCTCCCCTTCTCACTCTTATAATATGGGTTCTGTGTCTGGTGTGTCCGGTGTGTGTGGTGGGGTGACGGCTGCATCACTGTGTGCCACTGACACAACAGACTGTGAAGGTGATGGGGCAGCATCACTGTGTGCCACAGACACATCAGGGCTCGGAGATGTGTGTGTCATAGTTCCCACTGTAGTCATCTAGGAAAGGCTCTGTGGCAGCAATGGCAACATGAAGTACTGCAGGGCATTGAGGTTCCCAGTTACTACTCGCTGGTGTACAGCTGTGGCAGACAAATTTCCAGATAGCATCTGCTCCATGGTCTCCACTGACCTCCACATCTGTGCCAACTCTGTGCTCTGATCGCTGTTGCCTGTCTGACCACACAGCTCTTGTATTATGTTCCTTGCCCCAGCAAGGTCAGCCAAGGTCTGTGCTGGAGCATGGTGTGTACAGGGGGTGTCCGATAGGGCCTGAACATGGTCCCTAATGGGACTCAGACACCCACATATGCATCGAGTTTGGCTGCCACGAGTTTAAAGCCCACCCGCAGCTGGTCAGCCAACTCCACCTGGCAGCACCACATACATTGTTGGAACTCCATGAATTGGTTGGGGGGTGCTAGGAGACAGCTGTGGTGGTGTGTGCTTCCTGCAGTGTGGTCTGTGCAGGAGGTGGGCTCACCTCAGGACAGCTGGCCTGCCCTGCTTCCGGGGATGGGGTGCGGAGGCTATCTACGATCTGTTGGAGGGTGTCGGTGCAGATGACCAGGGTGTCCTCTTCATCTTCACTGAAGATGTGTCTGGTCTGCTCTGCAGGAGGTATTGTTTCTCCCTCTTCAATGTGAAAAGGGAGATGCAGGGATACAGAGTCGTACATGTATGTTGGAGATTTTCTGATGTATACGTTCTGACTGCATGCCAATGTACATCGTGTCTGTTTTGGTGTAGCTGGCTATTTGTTTGACTACATGACCGATGTGTGGTAGTACCCGTGCTTTGTCATCACAGAGTGTCAGGCAATGGCAGATATGAGTGGACAGTTACGACGCACGTACGGGACCTGTTGTGAGTCTTGTACTATGGTGCTGGTGTTGCACTTTGTTCCTCATTGCCATCATTGCTGTTGTTCTGTGATTGTTATGTGTATGCTGCATTGTGATGTTGGTGATCTGGAGGGGGCCCCTTTGTGCACATTGTGGACGGGGGCCTATTTGGCAATTTTATGTTTGCTGCAGTGTCAAGGCTCTCAGTAACATGTTCCACGATCATTGTGGGAGTGCAGTGTGCTACACTTAATTGTGTCTGTGTGCCATTGTGCCCCTCTCCCCCACCCACTGTCCCTGGACGTTACTCACCCTGTTGCTGTTGGGTCAGGTCATATTGTGCTGTGTCTAGGCACCCAATTCCTGCCACAGTCTCCACACTGCTGACTGTGGCCAGCATTTCCACCAGCTCATCAGTCACCTCCTCTGTCGCGGGACTCCCACCTCCAGTCGCCCTTGCTGCTTTCCTGTTGGCGCTGAGCTTCACCTTGGTTTGGCTGTGCACTTCATGCCAGCGCCTCTTGACCTCCTCTGGTGTCCTCCTTCCCACTCCGACTGCATTGACGTTGTTGACGATGGCCTGCCATATTTCCCTTTGGGTTTCCAGTGGAGGTGCCAAATAGTTGTTGGTAGCGTCCTGTGACTTCCGTGACGATGGTCCGGTTTTCCTGCAGACTGAACCCTGTCTTCCTCTTCCTCTTGTCCTTGCTCTTCCCCGAGCATGGGGTTCCTTGTTGGTCCTCCTTGGGGCTTGTGGGGTCCGGCTTGTCCTCTGCACTCGGTCCGGGTGCATCCATGGTGCTACGCAGTTTGAATTTTATGAGTTTTTTTCTCTCTTTCTTTTATAGTGCATTTTTTAGCTTGACGTGTGTGATTAGCAGGCCTGTGGCTGGATTTCTCTGATTTTTGTACCACAATTGGCCTCATCGCATTTTTTTTGTGTTCGCGTTTTGCATTTTTGCAGCGTTTTGTAGATTTTCACACTGATTTTTGATGCATTATCTGGTGTCTATCGCATGCTACCGCCTTGTTGTGAATTTCATGTTGACACAGGGTTATTTTCCCACAATGGGCTGTGATGTTGATAGTTGCGTTACCTACTCTTGCGGTAGTTACCACACGTTCTTGTGAATATACCCCTGAGTATTAATTGAATAACAGGCAACATGTGCCTCTCTTTACAAAGGGTTAAGGGCAACGTCACTGGGTGGAGTAAAAGCAGGGGCATATATCTGGGGGAGGGGGGGTGTTTGGGGTGTTATACCCCCAAAAAATGTAGTCTGTTGTACATAGTTGGGTACAAATGCTTTCAGTCATGTAATGTGAAGTGTTTGTCAGATTTCACTTGAAACGCACACACTCTCTCTCGTCTAAGTTTTTAATAACTTAAAAATGTTGAATAGTTTGAAAAATATTGCGTCATAAGGACCTCCACATTCCTCTCACTTTCGACTGCCTCTTCAGCCCCCCCTCACGTCCTGCTTCTTATATCTTTACAAGATGTTCAAGCCCGATTGTTGGGAAATCTGAAGCACACACCCCTAATCGTACTGACCAAGGGGCGTAACACAGGCCCCCGCATCCCCCGTGGTGCGGGGGGGCCCTGAGCTGCAGGGGCCCCCTAGCCCAGTACTTAGGCCATAAAGCTCCGGATTAAGTCCAGAGTGGGGTCCCTTCCGTGTACCTTGCAGGGGGGCCCCCTCAGCTTTCGTTACGCCACTGGGCATGACCCGGATAAGTAGTGTCAGTATGAGCAAAAGAATATTGATGCTTCCTGTAACTGTTTCTTGGAATGTAGGTGGGGCTATGTGCCTGAACGGTGGCCTTGCACACAGGTAGATTGAAGGAAAGGTCCAGAATACTCGAAGGCCTGATGAATGTTTTAGACATTGAAAAAAAAATTTTTTTTCATTATAGCTAACCAATCTACATTTCAATCTAGGTGGTATTTTAAAAGGAGAAGTGGCTAGATGGATCACAAAAGGTCAATTTTAAAAGGAGAAGTGGATATATGGATCACAAAAGGTCTATTTTTAAAGGATGAGTGGATAGAAGGGTCACAAAAGGTATCTGACACAAGACAAGGCACAAGACAGGTGGAAAAAGAAAGTAAAGCAGATATCTAGCAGGAACTATTTTCAGCCTCATAACACCAGTTCAATCGGTTAGGTGATGTTCAAGGACCAAAAAAGATAGGTGCCTTAAAAATAGGAGAAAATCCACTTATGATTATCATAGGAAGTGTTTTGCAATAAAAACAGCAATATCTATAGATGGTTGATATCCAACAAAGGTACAGAATCACTGCAGTCCGGAGTGCTCAATTCTGAACCTGAAGTGGCTGTAATAGAGCGTAGTGGAAAAGAGACAGAGAGAAAATGTCCTCAGGTCTCTGCCACGCAGAGAAAATATGATGTAATGTAAAGCTGGCTCTGTTTTTCAATATAAGAACAGAGTTTGGAGATTATGGAAAACCCACAGTGTGCAGTTAATGCCAATAGCATATGCAATAGTGACCCCGTCTCAGTGGGTAGAACAATGCCAGAGATTAGATGTGTCCATCAGTTTCACAGAGAGCAGCGCAGTAGGACCACGGGCATGACCCTGAGAAGTAGTGTCAGTATGAGCAAAAGAATATTGATGCTTCCTGCAACTGTTTCTTGGAATGTAGGTGGGGCTCTCTGCCTGAACGGTGGCCTTGCACACAGGTAGATTGAAGGAAAGGTCCAGAATACTCGAAAGCCTGATTAAGGTTTTAGACATTGAAAGTGTTGTTTTTTCATTATAGCTAACCAATCTACATTTCAATCTAGGTGGTATTTTAAAAGGAGAAGTGGATATATGGATCACAAAAGGTCTATTTTTAAAGGATGAGTGGATAGAAGGGTCACAAAAGGTCTCTGACACAAGACAAGGCACAAGACAGGTGGAAAAAGAAAGTAAAGCAGATATCTAGCAGGAACTATTTTCAGCCTCATAACACCAGTTCAATCGGTTAGGTGATGTTCAAGGACCAAAAAAGATAGGTGCCTTAAAAATAGGAGAAAATCCACTTATGATTATCATAGGAAGTGTTTTGTAATAAAAACAGCAATATCTATACATGGTTGTTATCCAACAAAGGTACAGAATCACTGCAGTGCTCAATTCTGAACCTTCTTTGGGAAACACCAAAGATTTTAGCTCTAGCATCAGTGTACACTCAAACCTCTCCTTGCTAGATAAGGGATCGTGGTACTACTGCGCTGCTCTCTGTGAAACTGATGGACACATCTAATCTCTGGCATTGTTCTACCCATTGAGACGGGGTCACTATTGCATATGGCTGTAATAGAGCGTAGTGTGCAGTTAATGCCAATAGCATATGCAATAGTGACCCCGTCTCAATGGGTAGAACAATGCCAGAGATTAGATGTGTCCATCAGTTTCACAGAGAGCAGCGCAGTAGGACCACGATCCCTTATCTAGCAAGGAGAGGTTTGAGTGTACACTGATGCTAGAGCTAAAATCTTTGGTGTTTCCCAAAGAAGACATATCTACGATAGAGATGGTTTCTATTTTGTGAAATGTGTGGTCTCACGTAAGGGTTCACCGGACCTCGGCAGAACATTTTACACTTAGCTGATTAAATCTATGTCTGAGAGGTGGTCGAGGAAATCATGCTCATGAGGTTCCTAGAGAGGGTTGAACCACCACTGGCATACTACTATTAAAATGAATATGTGGTATATCAATGGTATATAAATTATTTTAAAGAGAGACAAAATTACAGTCATGTGGTACATATATGTGTATGGGCTGTTAATACCCATCCCCTTGTGGATACCCTTTGAGGATACTGGCAAACATTAAGGGTATGTTCTGGAAAAATACAAACTGTGGACAGGTGATCTATGAGAAAAATGCAATGGTAATCATAATGCTTACTGGTATAAAGCAAAAAAAACGGATTCATTTTTTTGAAGCGATTACAATAAAGAGACATACATGTGATACTTGTTCAATAAGCGTATTTCGGCCTCATTAGCATACAATGATAGACCATTGCATCAGCTGCAATCCTGACCACTGTCGTTCACACAAATATCCCACACAAATATCGCCATTTTATATGTCGCCGATTTCCGAGGAATTAGCAGAGGTTCCGAATGCTCTCATGAAAAGAAATGAAAGGGGAAACCATGCCGAAATATGATACAGAAAACCTCGTTTGTGCCTAAGCCTTTTTACAGACCTTTGACACATAGCAAGCCGTCATCACGAACTCGCGAGGAAAGCTCCATATTTTCAGTTTTTAAGAAAACTCATGACAACCCTTCAAAGGATAGCTCCACATGCAGTAAATGCCTAGCATTGGATGACCCACCAGCCTGTCACAATCTTTTTATTATACGACAATGCAAGGTCAAAGTTTTCAGTCCTTTTTGATAAGTGCGATGATTCCCTATGTAGGGAGCTGTTAACGGTATTTCTTTAGTTCGGATAAAGTTTTTGTAAATGCCTGTTTTAAGGATCCCTAAACTGCACCTGTGGTATATGTTTCAATGCCAATCGGCCCCCCACGCACACATGGCTGGGCCCGGCCCCTCCCCTCTCTCACCGATCCCTTCATGGTTGCGCGTCCCCGCCCTTGCCCCGGAAGTGGTTTTGCACTTCCGGGCCGGGGGGGCGGGGCCGCAGCTAGGAAGGGGTTAAGAGCCTGGGGAGCGCGGGAAGCGGACTCTTTGTGCCCGCGCTTCCCAGGCTCGCTCCTCGCTCCACCGTGGGGCTGTTTAATTTTCTTCCTTTATTTTGTAGGTCCGGTGATCTCTGTGGAGCGGAGCCTGTTTTTTCGGTTGCTGAGACGCTGTGTTTTTCGCTTGGAACATCCGGAGCAGATTAGGAGCGGAGCACGGAGAGTCGCGAGATTCGGAGCAGAAGCACCCGGGACCATACGCGTGCACGGAGGGTCGGCGTTATCGAGCGGAGGCACCCGGGACCCTACGAGTGCACGGAGGGTCAGCGTTATCGGCGGGCACCAGCGCGATAAGAGGTATTGTGCGGGGGCAGGTGGGGGCTTGGCAGTGCAGCTGATCCAAGTAAGCGGATACGGGGATTGCAGGCATCATCGGGGCAGGAGATTAGCCCATCATATCATGTCAAAATGGATGTAAATCTAATGTTCTGAAGTTTGCATTTAATAATTGTGTAAATGTTTATTTTATTAAAATTTTAATTTTGTTTCATATTTTAATAAATACGGCCAGGGGGTCTCTGATCCCCTGACTTCCAAAGACTCATGTGTTGACTTGTTAAATTGGTAACGTATGCTGTGTGTTTAGGCAGGGGGGGGGGTGGCCGGTAGTCCCAGACCATGTAGGAGGCGTTCCTGCGCAGTAACGCCCCCCCTGCGCAGGAACGCCTCCTTATGGCGCAGGGCTTTCCAACGTGATGCATCTCCTAGAAGCGTCACATTGTAAATAGGGCGCATTTTTTGCGCCACCGTTGCGTCAAATTAAGTGACGTAATTATGGCGCAAAGAGGAGCAAGGGCCCCATAAATCTGCCCCATAATGTTAGTTGTTGCGCCCCCATTTTGTCCTGTTTGGTGTTGCTGGCCTTAGGGCTCTATTAACTATGCTACAGATAAACAATGACACGGAATGTAAATATGTACCTTTCATTCTTTTCATCTATGTCACTCAATTCACTTTCCTGTAAGGGCATGGTTACGTTATGCAAGAACTGCACAACCATGTGGAAGTTATATTTCATATTTGTGCTTCAGTGTGTCCACACACCAACCACATATACAACAAAAATGTACAGCTTCAGGAAACATCATTGTACTTTGGCTGGGCTACAATTTAAGAACACTCCAGTAACACATGAGAAGAAAAAATTTTATGGTATGTACTTAGACCCATTTATTTAATTACTTTTATTGTCCCCAGTGTGGTATACAATTTAATCTTATTTAATGGTGAAAGGCGACGTTTGATTGCTTTAGTGGAAAAGTAACTTTGAGGAAGAGTACTTTAGGCTGCCTCAGAGAAACACAAACTATTTATAAATGGCTTGTCTTTCAGCTCTACTCCAGAGGCATAATGCACATCTTTAGCTGACTCCCACAAAGAGAGCAATTAACCTTGATTAAGTCAACTACTAAAGAGGAAGAGGTGGCCGGGTCTGCTCTGCATCAATCAGCCAGCTGTCATCCTGTGCCAGGAAGAGGGCCTGCCCATGCCCACTGAGCAAAGGGAGGGAACCAAGTCTCTGGAGCCAAACCAGCATAAGGGCTCCTTTTAAATTTTGTTGAGCCAGGCCCTGGCAGTAATATCAGAGAGTGGTGGAGGTGAGAACCCAGAGCACCTGTGGCAAGTGACTCCTGGGTGACATCATCTTGTAGTACCCCAGAAAGCTGTGCAGGAAGGTTGAAACTGGGGCATAGAGGTGATGTGGCGGCTCAGGATAGAAGAGGTGCATCCCTGCTAGCACGTCCCACCCCCACTTAAAAGGTCTTGCACAAGTCGGAGAGCTCATTTGGATGTGCTTTTTTGCTGAGCCTTGGGACTGGAGGCTAATGTCATGTACACTTGGAAGGAGGAACCCCTTATCTGTTTCCTGGACTGAGGACTCTGCCTCTGATTGACCTCAGGACCAGTGGGCACTTTCCCAGGACCAGGGACACTGGTCCCCGCACACACCCTGAGGATCAGTTGGGGGAAGGTCTGGGCTCATGTGCAGGAAGGAGAGAAGCCCAGAAGAAGAGCCCAGAACTTTGTAGGGAGCTGGTTTCACTATCTCCCTGCACCATCTTGGTGCAGGGAGATAGTGAAACCAGCTCCCTACAAAGTTAGTTGCCTTGGAGACCAGGAGGCATGAAGAAATTGTTCCATATTGCTAAGGCTTGCCACCCAGAGCAACTCAAGACCAAAATCATGGGAACATGGCCCAAGATATACTCTGGTGAAGTTTTGGGTGACCTTTGATCTTTTTTCAGCAGAGAAGCATGTGGGCTCTGCCGCTGTACTTGGGGTGACAGGGCCTGGAAACTGCCCCAAAAAGAAAATCAGCAGGGAAGCGCTGTCAGACTGGCAGAGGAGCACTGTTGTGCCCCCCTCTCAAAGGGGGGAGTGGGTCCAGGGACACTGAATGAAGATAGACCAAGAGAGCACCATCGAGCCCCCTCGTGATGCAAGGATGAGGGCCCAGGACACCATCCCTGGGCCCTGTCAAATAAAATGGCTGAGGGTGCACCATTGTTCTTCCCCGCTGATGGGGGTGGGGGGTGCAGGACCCTCTATCTGGGCATTAATGTTAATTAAGGAGAGTGATGAGTGCCCCTGCACCCCCCTGCACAGTACGCGTCTCCCCTCAGGAGGAGGCAGACAAGAACAAAATGCCAGCTCCTGCAGCTGCATGGCGGAAGGCAGTCTGGTTTGGGATTTGGCTCGGGCAGCCCGGTTGGGCTCTTGAGGCTGTCCTGCAACTGTTGATGGCACCCCGGGGTGCCCGGGTTTGGACAGGCAGCCCAAGTGGAATACACGCAGCACAAAGGCACCTAGAGAAAACAAAAGTTGAAGTACAGAGAAAAAGCAAAGCATCTCTCCCAATGCAGTGGGAGAGCTGCTGTTAAATTACGGAGGAGCGCCCCCACAATGCTGGGCAAGGCTTATTAGTTTCAGTCGCATTATTCTAAGAAAAACCCTTGTTTTTTTGTGTTGAGGCCCCAGAGAATGGGGTGACCACCAAAATGGAGCAAGAGGGAGAGGAGGAGCTGCAGGAGAATCACTGTCTCCCCCTAAAAATGATTCAGAAGCCCCCAACATATGTTTATGGGGACTTAAAAACTGTACAACCCTCTAGGGTTATTTTAAAGTTATTTTAAAGTCATTAACCACTCCATGCACATACCTTATTCTTGCAAATTCTTTATTTAAATAGTGAGACTGGTGGCCACTTGTGATCAGTTTGCTTGCTCAATTGCCAGTATTAGGCGCTCACAGTCATGGTTATATGCAATTATTACATTTATTCCTGTGATTGAATGCTTTTTGAAATAATCAGGTTGGCAGCCACTCGCTTTATTGCCAGTATTAGGAGCTCTTAGTCCAAGTTATGTTCAACCCTGGTATTTAGGGACAATATAATGTTTAAACATGTGACTTGTGGATCTAAAGACCCCCCTTTGGGAGGGATGAGACTGATTATGCAATGTCATCAAAAAGTATTTCGATCAGCTTGTGTATTTTTGTAAATTGTTGAATAGTATTGAGTAGTGTATGTGCAATAAATGTACTTTTCCTTATCAAATACAAAAAAACACAGACTGGGCAATTATTTATTGAGTGTTTTTACTGTGTGTCTATGAATGGTGATTTGTAGCCCACACCACCTCCTTTCAGTAGGCCTTAGACTGCTCTGCTTTGCTATTTTGTGAGAGTTAAGCACTACTATGGAGTGTATTGTCTCCAATGAAGGACAAATGTTGACCATTACTTGTGCAGGCCATTCAACTAATGACTAATTTTCTTAACAGACACCAAAACTAAAGCTACATGGAGCTTGATGGTGACACATCAGACTTTGAGTAACCTCCACCAACTTTAACTTTGGACCTTGCCCTGCTCAAAGACATTGAGCTCCAAAAAGTAGTCCAAAGTTCAACCCCTTTTGTTGTAGTCAGCCTCCACTCCATCATGGCGAGCCTGAAACTACACCCAAACCTTTGTCTACTGTGAGCTGATATTTTAGGTGAGAACTTTTCATTTTCTAGGTGCACTTTGCCTTAATTTTTTAAAATTTATATTTGCTGGTGCTGTTATTCAATTTTGATCGCTTTGGTTCTTCTCTATATTTTTCTCGATTGTTTGCACATTTTCTGGAGTTTATTGTGTTGTGTTTTTTCCACTTTAAAATTGTTGTTACTTATAGAACTTAAAAGTTTATTTCTCTGGAGTATTTCCTACATTTGCAACCCATCTACCAAAAGTTGAGCAGAGTTTCTCTTCTCACTGTGCTGAGATCTTACCAGGATCCTTTTATTAAGCTGATAAGTGAACCCCGTTCCAAAATGAATAATCCACTTTCTAACCTATGGATAAATATCTACATCCAGCAGTGGTAGTTGATTGATGTAACCTGGATGTATTTTAATACATACTCCATTATTCATGAACAATGTCACAGGATTATGCCTTACAGAACACAGTATATCAACGCAAAGGCACATCAATGCACATCAATGGAGCGTGGGGGCATTGGTTCTGTGTTTCTTGAAGATAGATCCCCTGTTTGGCAGGGTATATTCATGGAACACAGAAATGTCAACAGGTCTGCCACGCCCGCATTGCACTGTACACCGCATGCCCTTGCTTTTCTTCCCCTGAAGTGGTTTAAGCCCTGAAAGATGGAGCCACTTTGGGGAAATAAAACCGCCAGTTGTGTGGTAACCTCCGAATTAGACGGTCGGCCGGAAAGGTGCTTTACATTTGTTATAGATCCCTTTGACAATGCTTGCCTTGTTTCGGCTTTCATTTTATCTTTACCTCTGTGTACAGAGTTATGCCTCAATTGAGTATCGCAAGCTTAACAGGTTATCTTGTAGGAACGTGTGCATGTGTATAACAGCATCTGTTTTTTGATTTTATTGAAACACATTTTTGTTAATTTTTAGCCACATCTCTACAGTCCAAATACATTGTTGCAGATAATTTTCAAAGCAAGCAATTTCTATTCACACTTCTACAAGTCCAAGTTGCAGAGCTCCCTGAAACACCGTACAAACTGATTCCTCTCGACAGAATAATTAAAAAAGTATTGATATCATACCAATGAATGGAGCACATGTATTGCTCTCTTCATGTCAGGTGTCCACAACTAACAGGAAATAGAAGAGCAGTGAAATGAGGTTTACAATAGTTATCACATTTTTTGAAAGTTTGATGCTTTATGCTGCAGCTAAAGGAAGCTTGGTTTACCCTTCCTTATAGTTGACAACCTATTTTCAAACGGCACTAAGGGAATAACACTTTTTATAGGTGGCCAATTTGGCAAATCAGCAATTATTTCGTCGGCTAAAATTAGTGCATTAATTAAAGGAAAGAGCCTAGTGGGAAAATGTTGACAGGGTTGAAGTTAATGATCTGGTACCTTGCAGCCTAATGCATCTTTCAAACATACTCTGGACATTTAGCAAATTAACGGTTTGGAATGGCTTCCCTGTGCGCTTGCTCTGCTGTGTTTCTTTAAAAAAAAAAAAGTTACCAAATTTCTACAGTTTACTTAAGGACATAAAAAAATAAAAAAATGTTACTCTCAACCTAAATTGGCACTCGAAATTCTCGGGTTAATTTGTATCCGTTAGAAAGAAAAACATTTTTAATGCACATCTGCTGGGCACCTTCATAGCCAAGTTTCTCAGAATGTGTGACATCTTCATGCAGATCAATTAAACTAAAGTTCACCAGGGTAGAAGCCGTTTCCACTTGTTTGCCCCAGTGCTGTAAACGGGCAGAGACCTTACAATGCCCCGGTTACTTACCGGTAATCTTCATTACTCCGAGTCCATGTCTTCCTCGCCACAGTAATCACATATGAGCCTCCGGCTCCACACAGAACTCCAAGTAAAATAAAAGAGCAGCGCTCTAGTCTCCCCTCCCTCCTCCAATATGGCCCCAGAGGCTTCATCCAATCCTATAAAAGGATACATATCAACTAGCTCGACCTGAAAAACCAAGCCGCAGACATGAAGCCACCACCAGGGCCGGGAGGGAAGGGAAACTATACTGTGGCGAGGAAGACATGGACTCGGAGTAATGAAGATTACCGGTAAGTAACCGGGGCATTACCTCCTCGTCCTGTCTTCCTCGCCACAGTAATCACATATGAGCCGATACCAAAGCAATCAGCTTCATGTAAGGAAAACAGACCACACCAACAGTGCAGCGAAAACATATATTAATATACAGAGGCAAAACAACCCAAAAAAAAGGACAACCTCGCAAGGTACCCCAGCAGATAAAACAGAAGAGGCAAACGAAACAGAACCCCCACCCCCAAGTTGGAGGCGGTAATGGGACATGAAGGTATGCGGAGAAGACCACGTAGCAGCCCTGCAAACATCCTCCATAGACACCCCTTCGAAAGAAGCCCAGGATACAGCAACAGATCTGGTGGAACGACCCAGAACAGGAAGAGCCGGAACCACAGAGACCGAAGCATCTGCCAACAGAATGGCCACCTTAATCCACCGACTGATCGGGGACAGGGAGGGTTACAGACCCTGACGCGACAAACCAAAATTGACAAACAAGTCGTCAACCTTACAAAAGGAAGACGTGCGAGACAAATAAATCAGCAAGGCACGACGAACATCCAAGAGGTGCAAAAGGGACTCCTCAGCCGAGGAAGGATCAGGACAAAGAACCGGAAGAACCACCTCAGCAGACCGGTGAAAAAAAAAATCCACCTTAGGAACAAAGGTAGGATGAGGGCGTAAGACCACACGGGCCGCCAAATCCAACAAAAACGGGGCAGAGCGAAGGAAAGCACCCAACTCACCCATACGTCTGGCAGAGGCAATCGCCACAAGAAACACCACCTTGAGAGTCAAAAACTTCAAGTCCACAGACTCTAAAGGTTCAAAAGGAGCCAACTGCAAGGAACGCAAAACCAATGGAAGGTCCCAAGGAGGAGGAGACATGAGAGGACGGGGGCGCTGGAAAGAAAGAGACTTAAAAAGTCGAGCAACCAACGGAGAAATGGAAACCAAAGGCAGGACATGAAATGCCCGAATGGCGGCCCAATGAGCCCGAAGGGTCGAAATTGCCAATCCAAACACAAACCCATCGCACAGAAAGGCCAGAATGCGGGCCGGATCCAAAGAACCCAGTGACAGCCCACGACCAACACACCAAGAAGCAAAATTATCCCAATGCTTGGCGTAAGATTTAAGCGTAGAAGGCCTCCGTGACTGCAGAATGACCCCAGCCACAGCCACCGAACAACCCACACGCATCAGAGACTCCCTCACAAGAGCCAGGCCCGCAGACCCAGGGAACGGAACACAGGCAGAGGAAGAAGAGGACCCATCAGAGGATACGGCACGAACGGCAAGGCCCACCCCGGAGACACAGCCAAGTCCACCAGAAGGGGAAACCAAGGGCGACGCTTCCAACAAGGAGCAACCAGAAGCACCAATGACCCCTCCCGCTTGATCTTATGTAACACAGCAGGAAGCAGGGGAACAGGGGGAAACGCATACAGCAGACCCTTCGGCCAAAGGAACGAAAGAGCGTCCACCCTCCAGGCATCCCGGCAAGGCAAAATCGTGCAAAAACAACGGAACAGGGCATTGTCCGGGGAGGCAAACAGGTCCACAATCGGACAGCCAAACAGCATGCGCAACCTCCTGAACATCCACCACCTGAGAGACAAGGACCCCATGGAAGGAAAACACCCGGCTCAGACAATCCGCCACAGTGTTCTCCGCACCAGGCAGGAAGATGGCAGACAGGGACTCCAGATGCACCTCCGCCCAAGAACCAAGCCGACGGGCCAGGCAACTGAGGGAGCGAACCCTGCACCCCCCTTGATGGTTCACATAAGACATCACAACCAGATAGTCCGTCCGGATCTGCACGTGGTGACCCCGAAAAAGATCCGAGAAGTCCAACAGACCCAGAAGGACGGCCTTCAGTACCTAGTAGTTGGAGGAACAAGACAACACCGAATGAGGCAAAATCCCTTGAGTCGTCGAAGCCCCCAGAGTAGCACCCCACCCCAGCAGGCTGGCATCGGCAGTGACCACGCGGGTGGGAGCAATCAGAAAAGGGCGGCCCTTGGACAGAAGACCCGTGTCCAACCACCAACTCAGGACCACCCGAACCTCCTCCGACATAGGAACCAGAACACCCATATCGAGGGAACAGGGGACCCAATGCGACAAAATGTGGGACACCACGGGTACATATGGAGGCGAGCCCACGGCACCGTAAACAACGAAGCCGACAGCAGACCCTGAACCCGTAACCACAGGCTCACTGGATGAGAAAACCCCACCAACAGGGAACGAACAGCAGACATCATGGACAGAACACGGGGAGGGGGCAGGAACACCATCCCAACTGAGTCTTGAAGAGAGCCCCAATGAAAATCAATTTTTGTGCAGGAACCAGGGAGGACTTCGGCACATTCACGAGGAACCCATGATGCACCAGGACATGGCACACCTTCTGGACATGCAACTCCGCCTTAGGAAGAGAAGAAGCAGATATAAAAATGTCGTCCAGATAAGGAAACACAATAACGCCCCCCCCCCCCGCAAATGTCCAATAAGAGGAGCCAGAATCTCAGTAAAGATCCGGGGAGCAGAGCAGAGCCCAAGGGGCAGTACCTGGAAAAGGAAATGACGACCCAGCACGCAAAACAGGAGAAACTCCGAGAGGCTGGATGAACAGGGATATGCAGATAAGCATCACACAAGTCGACTGAAGCAAGGAAGACGCCCTGAGACATCAGAGTAAGGATCAACCGAAGCAAAACCATTTCGAACTTCATGTGAGGGATGCAATCATACAACCACCTAAGGTCCATCACTGGCCGAAGAACCCCAGTGCGCTCGGACATCAGGAACAGGATGGAATACATACCCAACCCCAATTGATCACGGGGAACAGGAATCACCGCCCTTTTGACCACCAGGGAATCGATGCCGTCCCAAAAGCGCCAATCTCCGTACAGGGTCTCTGGGACAAGGCGTGGCCCTGAAACAGTCAGGGGGAGTCTGGGAAAAACCAAGACGAACACCCTCCGAAACCACTCGAAGAACCCGCATGACCGACACAGTCTCGCGTCAATAGTCTATAAATCAAGGGAGACGACCCCCAACCGGGCCGACACCAGGAGCGAGCCCTACATGATTAGGAAGTGGGAGCGGAGGCGGCAGAAGCACCAGAGAACCGGGACTCGTCAAAGGAAGGAGTACCCTGGCCACGCCCCCTCCCATGAAGGGGCTGACCATCCAAGAATGACCAAAAGCATTCAGGGAACCAAAGGCATGGAAGCGATCAGTACGCTCAGGAGCAAGGATCATACGGTCCTCCGCAGCCAACTCCACCATGACATCCAAAGGAGGATCAAACAACTAAACACCCGAAAAAAAGGATCATCATCCGGAGAATATACAGCGCAGCACCATCTATCCAGGAGCGAAGAACAAAGGAAAACATCAGAAAGCAGGTGCACCCGCAGCTCCAACATCGCCAGAGTAGAAGAATAACTACCCTTGGTGAATAGGCAACACCCCTGATAGAAAAACAATGCAGCTGCAAAAGTGCGCTTCACCGCACCAACCATTACTCACAGCAAAATCCCGCAGCGGGTATCGTGTACACAAAAACGTGAAAACTAACCCCTGACCACATACTTCCATACATGTATCCATATTAAAACAGAAGAATGTATAGGCAAAGAACCAGTCTAAGGGCGCTGATACCGCGAAAACAGATCGTCCACTAGATCCACCAAAGATGCAGGAAACACCAAGGTCACACGAATGTAACCCAGCACCACCATTAGGCATCACCCAGCACAAAGCGACCTCGGACATCAACGTCCACAACAGCGACAGAATCAGCAGCAGTAGCGCCATCCACCTTCGCCTCATCACCAGGAGGAACAGGCACCTGACCCTGCAATGCCGTAGCCATAGCAGAAGTAATCAAAGCTGCAACAATTCAAAAGAATGAATTGCCACCTCTGACCCAGAAGTCCCTTGCAAGGACCCAGGAGCAGGAAAGTCCAGAGAACCACGCCCCATCACATCCACACACGAGTGGACGAGTGGAGTCAACACAAGCAATGAACAGGACAACATGCCTGGCCTAAAAAGGCCCCGAGGTTGCTAGGCAACCACATAAACCAACCCACGCATGACTCCAATAACATAAATGCATTGAAGAAGAGCCGCGCGCATGCGCAAAAAGACAGCCATATACCGCCTTGCGTGGTCGGAGAAATCCGAAAGCTGATCGCAGCTAAAGAATATGCCCAGAACAGTAGCAGGCAAGGAATGCGGCCGGGAGCCTCCGGCCCCCACAGCAAGCTCACCCGGCCCCGGCAGCAGGTAGGGAAATGCGACCGGGAGCCTCCGGCCCCCACAGGAAGCACACCCGGCCTCGGCAGCAGGGAGGGAAATGCGACCGGGAGCCTCCGGCCCCCAGAGCAAAGGCACCCGACCGCGCAACGCCCGCTCAGCAGGACGCGCGGTCGGAAACAAAATAAAAAACGGCTTCCAGGAACCCATGCGTCCCGCAAAACAAGCCGAAAGAACAAGCCCAGAAGTCCGCTAAAGCAGGACGAGAGGCAATAATGGCAAAAGAAGGGGGCAAGAAAAATTAAAATTACGAGACAAAATGAAAAACACAATCCACAAAGTGCATAGAAAAACAACACTAGCACAACACTACTACCCCCAAACTCAATACCAAAAGGGCAGAAGGGGACAGCTCAAGCAGGATCCCAGCCCCACTCACCTGACCAACAGGTAACACAGCACTCGGAGAAGTGCAGAAAAAAAAGAACAGGTCGAGCTGGTTGATATGTATCCTTTTATAGGATTGGATGAAGCCTCTGGGGCCATATTGGAGGAGGGAGGGGAGACTAGAGCGCTGCTCTTTTATTTTACTTGGAGTTCTGTGTGGAGCCGGAGGCTCATATGTGATTACTGTGGCGAGGAAGACAGGACGAGGAGGTAATGTAAAATGATGGGCATTCAACCAAGGGTCCATTAGGCCATCTGTTTCTGTCCATCAGAAGTTGAAGATAACATATTACCACCCTGCCTGTCACACATTGGAGCTGCTAATTTCAGCAAAATGAGTTCTGGGGCAGCTCCTCTTTTACTGGTATTGGAGCATGGAAGGCAAGAAAACATAAGGAAGGAAGACTAAGGTGCGAGCTCCATTTACCTATGACAGGGTACGCACCCTTGGTAGTTAATTAGCTTACTGGGCACATCCTAGATGGTCATCCTATGAGAGTAAAAAAACACCTCCCAACACCCCGGGTCTTTGTCTCAGCTCCAGGAGCCAATTCATAACTCAAGATGCTATTTGTAATCTATTTAGTACAAATCTAACTTTACCAATAAATTGGATTTGCAATAAATATTTTAGGAAGTCATTTTTCTGGCTCCTAGGTGGATATAACATTATTATTCATGTATCCTTATGGCGCACCTAACCCTGCTACAGTGAAAGCAGTTTTTAGGGTAGGGCATTGACACTGTAAGGACATGTTTAAAGTTACATTTGTACATGCCCTTCTTTAAAATATCATGCATCCTAACTTATGGACATTTAAATCTTATTTAGGATTGACCCATTCTTATTTAAAGGAGGGTTTAGGCATGCGAAAATTGATTATTTGGACTCGTCAAATTTGCAGTTTAGACCTGCTCAGCCATGTTAAACGTGCCAAGGCTGCAGTAATGTGTCATATTGTCACTTAAGTGGTGCCACAATATGTGCTGCCGTCCTTTAATAATATGTCATTTGCAGGTCAAAGATACACTCTGTAACATATACTAGGGACTTATCGGTAAACTAAATGTGCCAAGTATTGAGTATAGCAAGCTTGAATATGTTGTAGAGGTCAGAGCACATGCACAGGGTTCCAGTGCACACAGTGAAGAAAAAAACAGCAGCATTAGTCCAAAAATATGATGGTAATCATGCAAGAGATGCATTTTCGTACAAGTCTCCATAAAAGGCTTTCTGCTTTTAACATACCTTTCTTAGAGTAAGAAAAAGGGGTTAAGCATTTGATGGCAGTTAGTTGTCAAATTCACTTAACCAAAATCCACATCCATTTTCCTCCTGCCAATACAAATTACTGTACTGTTAAAGATCATTAAGGTGTTCCTTTTAAATAAATGTAATGTAACATTTTAATGACATGAGATCTATTCCTTAGAAAACCCGTTTTTATGACACATTAATGTGTCCAATTCACAGCCTATAAAAAGTGTTCTGCGTGAAATGGTAAATATACCTCATCATAAATAATAAATTGGGCGCAGCTGGGAAGGTGGCACAGAAAATATCCTTGAGGGCTGCATAGAATTCCACAAGCATTGCCCTATTGAATGAATCACTGTAATCATCTAACATGAGGAGGCCAGGTGGGCAGTTGCAGGAATATGCCTAGCACGCGGTTAGAGGTCCAGCCTGTCACTATGTCCTACCCCTTCGCATTGAGTGAACCATATACTAATGGCTTTGCTTATCACTGGTTGTTCATAAAAAGGCAGCGAAATCCTTTACAGCATTCGCTAGTCCGTCCACATAGGCTGCAATAGAGAGGGGATATGTCATGCAATCCTTCTAAACCCTCGAAAAACAGCTTGGAAGCTGCATTGAAGACAATGGAGTGAAACAGGGCAGTTAATGACTGCTAAAAGTTTTCTGCTCCAACATTCTGTTGTTTGTTTCCTGTTTATGGTGCTTAAACTGTAACAACCTACCCTCCATGGATGGGATAGTCCCTACCTCGTCCCTCAGGTAGGGGTGGTGGTGTCGCCATTATCCACCGGGATCATCTCCTCTGCAAATCCAATGATGCGCAGATTCCCGACTCTGAAAGCCTGCAGTTCACAATTAAGTTAGACCCTACTAACTCACTCACAGGGATCCTAGTGTACCGCCCCCCCGGTCATCCAGGTCCTTTTGCTAGTTCTCTCTTGGACACAGTAGCTACACAGGCCCACTCCATCACTAATTTCATGATACTAGGGGACCTGAATATTCATTTCGATGACCCTTTAGACTCTGGGGCAGTCGACCTGATCACCGATCTGGCGGCTCTCGACATCCGCCTCCTAAACTCTGGAGCTACTCATAACAAAGGTCACTTGCTGGACCCTGTGTTCACGAGCACCCCCACTATGCAAGCTAGTGAGTCCCTTCCCCTCCCCTGGACGGACCACTTTTTAGTCTCCTTCCAACTACCAGGAACTTTTAGGAAACCTCAAAAACCGCCCACTTACATCAGGGACAGGGCCTGGTCCAAGCTCTCCACTGAAGAATGGGCCAGGACCCTAAAGTCAACTACCCCTGCTTACGCAGAAGACCCGGCTATCGCCGATAGTAAATTTAGAGAGTGGATTACTACCTCCCTGGACTCCGTACTTCCATTTAGAACTCGGGAGGACAAAAATGGGAAACCAGGTTCCGCCTCGTGGTACACCCCGGAACTTCGATTACTACGCAAAAATTGTAAGAGAGCCGAATGACTTTGGAGGAAAGACTGGCAGCACGCCAGCAAGGAAGCCTACCAAAACTCAGTTAGATTATACAAAACTGCTATTAGGCGCTCTAAAGCTTCCCATTACGATACTCGGATAAAAGAATCCACTAACTCAGCCAGGGAATCTTTCCTAATCGTAAAAGAGCTTCTGAAAGTACCAACCACTCCTTCCTCCAACATCCCCCCAGTGGACCGAAGCAACGAATTAGCCACCTATTTCAATGACAAAATTGCTCGCATCTTAGCATCCCTTCCCCCTCCCTGTCCCTCTAGCCACATGGACAATGATTCACCCCCCAGCCAGACTGGAAGCAGCATACGCCCCCTACTTGCGACATTTAGGCCAGTAACCTGCAACGAGGTAGAAGTAATCATGACCAAAATGAAAAGCGGATCACCTTTGGACCCTGCACCCTTTAGATTCCTTAAAACCGTAGCCCCCGTCATCACCCCCACGATCACGGAGCTTATTAACAGCTCACTTGCCCAGGGATCTGTTCCCGCTAGCTGGAAGAGCGCAGTGGTGAAGGCACTCCTTAAAAAACCCCAGCTAGACCCAGCAGATATGGCAAACTACCGGCCAATCTCACTCCTCCCTGGCATTAGCAAGGTAGCTGAGAAATTGGTCAACCGACAATTGTCTCAGTTTCTCGAGGCAAATAACATCTTACGGCAATCCCAAACTCGGTTCCGCCCGGGCCACGGCACAGATACTGCCCTTCTTGCCGTCATCGAGGAGGCAAGGCGCATTTTAGATTCAGGAGGGTCAGTGGCAGTGATCCTCCTGGATCTTAGTGCAGCCTTCGACACAGTTAACCATCGTGTCCTTCTCCATCGGCTGGCGGCAGCAGGGCTCACCGGGACGGCACTCAGATGGATAGAGTCCTTCCTTGCCGGGCGCTCGTTCCAGGTATGGGACGGCAATTACCGCTCGTCCACCCTCCCCCTCACGAGCGGGGTCCCTCAGGGATCGTCCCTGAGCCCGACGCTTTTTAATGCCTACATGGCCTCCCTTGAAGACGTGGTGACACCATTCGGTATAAAAATAGTGAGCTACGCCGATGACACACAGCTGGTCGTCTCCCTATCCCAACTAGACGACCACCCAGACAACCTGGCAAATTGCCTTACGGAAATCCACGGTTGGATGTGTGATTCATCACTAAAACTAAACGGGTCAAAGACCGAAGTAATGCTCATGGGAAAGCAATGGGTGACCATCCCCCCAGCGGTCTGGCCAGACGTGTTCGGGGAAATTCCCACCCCGAAACATGAAATCAAGACCCTAGGAGTATGGCTAGAACCCGAGCTTTCAATGAAAACGCAAGCGGCCAAAACTGCAGGAACCTGTTTTGGGCTTATGCGCACCACCCGCAGGATTCTCCCCCTACTCCCACCCGCATCCAGGAAACTACTAGTCCAAGGACTCATACTGTCACGTTTGGACTATAGTAACATGGTCTACCTGGGAGCCCCTGAGGCCACACTGGCGAAACTGCAACGAACACAGAATGCAGCAGCCCGTCTACTCATGAACCTTCCCTCCAGAGTGTCAGCGAAACCTGCCATCAAGGCCCTGCACTGGCTCCCTGTGCGCCAAAGGGTGGAATTCAAAGCCATGTGCACGGCATACAAACTGATCAATGGAGTTGGCCCTTGGATCCTCAGCGACCTGGTTACTCCTTATAAAGCACCCAGATCCCTGCGGTCCGAGAATGAGCACCTAGCCAACATCCCCAAATTTAAAAAGACACGCACTGGAGGCCGACGCTTCTCCGTGAAAGCTTCCACTGGATGGAACTCCCTCCCACGTACCCTTAGATTGGAACCCAATTATTTGATTTTCAGAAAAAAATTGAAAACACTTCTATTCCCTAAATAACGTCATCCCCCTCTTTTCTTCCCTTTCATCTGGGTAACAAATCTTTATAGCGCGGGGATGCCCTCGGGTCACCAGGCGCTTTACAAGTCGTTAAAAAAAAATAAAATAAAAATAGTGTAATAGCAATTTATTCTTTCTTTCACAAGGAGAAACGGTGGGTAAGGGCCTCTTTATACTCCCTCACCTGCAGCTACCATCTATAAATTTCGATGAGGCATCTAACAAATATGACCCTGAGTAGTGGGCTTTAATATAGGTCCTTGCCGAATTCAGAAAACGTATTTTGTGTTTATATCCTTGTCACAATAACCTCTTCACCTACACATTTTAAGCACAATCTGTTCTGGTGGGGGGCAACAGGAGATGTCAATGGTAGAGTTTTTTTTTATTCCCAACAGACCAACACAGTATTTAAAAGATTTATTTTACTAATGTAGCAGTAGTATCCTAAGTACAAGGTAGCCTGACGAAAATGCTATTATTTGGGACTAAGGACCACATGTACAAAATGTTCTAAATGTCGGAAATGTACAATTGTGCCGTTTGCAACCGCTAAATAGTTGTTTGGCTTGTAATATCCCTATTATGCGAGACGGTAACCTATCACTAACTCGCAAAATAGGGTTTGGAAGACGGTATGAGCAAGGGGCATTTTCAAGGGTGTCCCTTCCTAATAGCGAGTCACAGGGTTATGTGTGAAAGTTTTGTGACTGGAATGTGGTAACAAAACATTCATAATTTACCGCCTTCGTGAAGGAGGTGGTAACCCATTTTCAAATGGCAAGGGGTTCCCAAAGAACACCTTCCCCATTGTAAATGGGGGCAACAACATTTTTTAAGAGCAGGCCTCCTCTTAAAAAGTGAAAAGGTAGCTTTTCATTTTTCTTTTTTAAATGCATCCCATTTACCTTTAAAGAATAAGACCTGCATTAGAAAAAAATGCTTTATTTAAGCAATCAGAGCTATGGTAATCTGCTGGCCCCTGTAAGCCACCGTCCCTGTAATTACAGGCCATTCCCAGTGGGTCGCAAATTATGACCTGCCTCATGAATATTGATGAGGCAGGTCAATTGTAATGTTATGTTATGTTATGTTATTACTATTTATAACACGCAGATACTCATGAGTGTCCCGGCGCGGACCACAGGTGAGATAGAAAGTAGGGGACCAAAAGGAAGAAGGACAAGAAAGCCAAATTAGACAAACAAGTGGGTCTTCAGTCTCCGTTTAAACATTGCTGTATCCTGAATGGAGCGTAGTTCAAGGGGAAGTGCGTTCCAGGCCGAGCTGGCCTTCACAGTAAAAGAGCTACCTCCAAGCCGCTGACACTTGTATCGACGAACTCAGGCCAAGCGAAGGGACTGAGAACGAAGAGCACGTGCAGGTAGATAAAAAGAGAAGGGTCTTTGCAGGTATACAGGGCCAAGCTTATGGAGGGCACAGCGGGCCAAAACCAGAGCCTTAAACCTGACTCTGTACGCCACAGGAAGCCAGTGAAGAGAACGCAGGTGGTTCTATACACTGATCCCAGATGAAATACCTAACAGCAGTCTAGCCACTGTGTTCAAAAAGGGGGTGGTGATGGACAGAGTATCTGAGTTAATCAGAACACTCCTACCCAGCCAACAGATCAGGGCTTGATCCATCACCGTTTTTTAGCTCACTGCACCATCCCAGTTCAGAACCTGGCCATATGCAAATTAGTCTGTCCCTGGCCCAGTGCATCGTGGGAACAGGGCAGACCAAACTACCAAGCCAATTCTTCACTGGAAAGGAAACAAGCTTCCGGGGACCGGTTTCTGGCATTACAGCCGTCTTCGGCCCAGCTTGCTTGAATCCTGATGGTGCAGTGAGCAAGGGACTCATGTCTGAGCATACCCTTCCACACTCATGGTGGCCAAAATAATTTCAAAAAGGGGGTGGTGATGGACAGAGTATCTGAGTTAATCAGAACACTCCTACCCAGTCAACAGATCAGGGCTTGATCCATCACCGTTTTTTAGCTCACTGCACCATCCCAGTTCAGAACCTGGCCCTATGCAAATTAGTCTGTCCCTGGCCCAGTGCATCATGGGAACAGGGCAGACCAAACTACCAAGCCAATTCTTCACTGGAAAGGAAACAAGCTTCCGGGGACCGGTTTCTGGCATTACAGCCGTCTTTGGCCCGGCTTGCTTGAATCCTGATGGTGCAGTGAGCAAGGGACTCATGTCTGAGCATACCCTTCCACACTCATGGTGGCCAAAATAATTTCAAAAAGGGGATGGTGATGGACAGAGTATCTGAGTTAATCAGAACACTCCTACCCAGTCAACAGATCAGGGCTTGATCCATCACCGTTTTTTAGCTCACTGCACCATCCCAGTTCAGAACCTGGCCATATGCAAATTAGTCTGTCCCTGGCCCAGTGCATCATGGGAACAGGGCAGACCAAACTACCAAGCCAATTCTTCACTGGAAAGGAAACAAGCTTCCGGGGACCGGTTTCTGGCATTACAGCCGTCTTCGGCCCGGATTGCTTGAATCCTGATGGTGCAGTGAGCAAGGGACTCATGTCTGAGCATACCCTTCCACACTCATGGTGGCCAAAATAATTTCAAAAAGGGGGTGGTGATGGACAGAGTATCTGAGTTAATCAGAACACTCCTACCCAGTCAACAGATCAGGGCTTGATCCATCACCGTTTGTTAGCTCACTGCACCATCCCAGTTCAGAACCTGGCCATATGCAAATTAGTCTGTCCCTGGCCCAGTGCATCATGGGAACAGGGCAGACCAAACTACCAAGCCAATTCTTCACTGGAAAGGAAACAAGCTTCCGGGGACCGGTTTCTGGCATTACAGCCGTCTTCGGCCCGGCTTGCTTGAATCCTGATGGTGCAGTGAGCAAGGGACTCATGTCTGAGCATACCCTTCCACACTCATGGTGGCCAAAATAATTTCAAAAAGGGGGGTGGTGATGGACAGAGTATCTGAGTTAATCAGAACACTCCTACCCAGTCAACAGATCAGGGCTTGATCCATCACCGTTTTTTAGTTCACTGCACCATCCCAGTTCAGAACCTGGCCATATGCAAATTAGTCTGTCCCTGGCCCAGTGCATCATGGGAACAGGGCAGACCAAACTACCAAGCCAATTCTTCACTGGAAAGGAAACAAGCTTCCGGGGACCGGTTTCTGGCATTACAGCCGTTTTCGGCCCGGCTTGCTTGAATCCTGATGGTGCAGTGAGCAAGGGACTCATGTCTGAGCATACCCTTCCACACTCATGGTGGCCAAAATAATTTCAAAAAGGGGGTGGTGATGGACAGAGTATCTGAGTTAATCAGAACACTCCTACCCAGTCAACAGATCAGGGCTTGATCCATCACCGTTTTTTAGCTCACTGCACCATCCCAGTTCAGAACCTGGCCATATGCAAATTAGTCTGTCCCTGGCCCAGTGCATCATGGGAACAGGGCAGACCAAACTACCAAGCCAATTCTTCACTGGAAAGGAAACAAGCTTCCGGGGTCCAGTAAAGAATTGGCTTGGTAGTTTGGTCTGCCCTGTTCCCATGATGCACTGGGCCAGGGTCAGACTAATTTGCATGTAGCCGGGTTCTGAACTGGGATGGTGCAGTGAACTAAAAAACGGTGATGGATCAAGCCCTGATCTTTTGACTGGGTAGGAGTGTTCTGCTTAATTCAGATACTCTGTCCATCACCACCCCCTTTTGAATAGCCACTGTGTTCTGCATGACCTGGAGTCGCTTTAACAGGTAGGCCGGGATGCCAATGTAGAGTGCATTCGCATAGTCCAAGCAAGATAATATCAAAGCACAGATGACCGTCTCTTTCGCTGCTTGCGGAAGAAGTTGAAAGAAAATCCTCAGGGTTTTAAAGAGGCCAAAGCAGCAGCCAGTCAGTTTATTAATATGTGTTGAAAAAGAGAGGGACTCATCAAACCAAACCGCCAGATATTTGACTGGCTGACCCGTGGAGAATGGCAGCAATGAGTCTGGAGGCCACAGAAGTTGGCGACAGTTAGATGGAAAATTACCAAAGAGCAAGATCTCTGATTTTTGTTCATTGCATTTCAGCTGAGCATCCGCCAGCCAGCTGAAAACTGCAGCCAGACAATGCTGAGCCGCTGTGACAAAAAGCAAGATCTTATCCCAGGTAAAAAGCAGCTGGGTGTCTTCGGCGTAGGCCATAACCTTAGCCCCTAGCCCCTCTGCCAAATATATCAATGGTGTGACATAGATATTGAAGAGGAGAGGGCTAAGGACGGAACCCTGTGGAACCCCAGTCGTGACTGGTTGAGGAGGGGAGGAACACGGGGGAAGCCAAATCTGCTCAATACAGCCTTCCAGGAAGGACTTAAGCCATGCCCACACTGTGCCGGAGAAGCCAATCCCCGCTAACCGAGCCAGGAGAAGGTCAAGCGGCACAGTGTTGAACGCAGCGGAGAGATCTAACAGGACAAGAGCCGCTCTTCCGCCAGCGTCCAGGCACTCCTGAATGGCTTCTGACACCTCTACTAGAACAGTTTCAGTACTATGAGTGGATCGAAATCCAGACTGAGCAGGATGTAATAATGCCTCACTCTCCACAAAGTGTGTTAATTGTTTATTAACAATTTTTTCACAGACTTTGGCGATGGCTGGGAGAAGAGAGATGGGGCGGTAGTTCGCAGGGTTACTATGATCCAAAGAGGGTTTTTTCAATAAGGGCAGAATTTTTGCCTGCTTCCAGGTCAACAGGACAGCAGCTGTCTGGAGGGATCTATTAACAATTGAGTTCACCCCAACATAAACACTAGATGCTGCTGCCGCCAGGAGCCTAGCCGGACAAGGGTTCAACTGTGAACCAGACTTGAGACTAGCAAAGAGTTTCAGAGTTTCCAAAGGCACAACTGGTCTAAAATCAGACAGCTTGCTGGAGGAGACAGCCAGGGGATCAATACAGGAGGTGACCCCATTGGAAATTGCAATCATTGTCTGTGACACTGTTGTACATTGCGAGCAACTGTGAGTTACAAAAAGTCACAATACGGAACTCACAAAAAGTTTCTGACATACACGTGGCCACAATCAATCAAGAAATCAATCAGGGGATTGGGAAGTGCACTACTCACCGGTGAGGGTCTCAAGGCACTGGGGGGGGAGTGCAGCTCCAGTCAGTTCAAGCACCAGGTGTTGAGTGCACAGAGTAGGGGTGCATCTGATGTTGATTGGGGGCTTGTTCTAGGTCTTTGCTGTGATGTAGGAGAAGGCTCTTCCACCCATTCTGGCTCTGCAGATGCGCAGGGGTTTGGCGAGGGCGAGGTAAGAGGATCAGAGGTTTCTCTTGTATGCGTGAAGGAGATTCTTTCATTGAGATATTGGGTTCAGGTGTTGAGGAGGCATTTGCAGGAGTGGGTGAGTATCTTGAAGGTTACTCTCATCCCGACAGGGAGCCAGTGGAGGTCTTGCAGGTGCTAGGGGGTGTGTTTGTGTCGAGGGATGCCAAGGACGAGTCTGGCTGTGGTATTCTGTATGGTCTGGAGCTTGAGGAGCATGGATTTGTTGATCCTGGCATAGAGGGCATTTCCGTAGTCCAGACTGCTAGTTATGAGTGCGTTGGTGACGGTCTTTCTCGATTCGGTGGGGTTCCATTTGAAGGTTTTGCAAAGGATGTGGAGGGTGTTGAAGCAGGTGGAGTTGATGGCATTGATCTGTCAGGTCAAGGTGAGGGACAAGTTGAGAATGATGCAGATGTTCTGGGCATTTCCCGTGAGGGTTGGGGGGCTGCTGAGAGCAGTGGGACACCAGGTGCTGTCCCATGCAGAGGGGGGGGGTGCGAGGAAGTTTGATAAAGGGTCGTTCTTGACCCTTTAGTTCAGTGGTCACCACTTCAGGTATGGACACAAGTCACCAACACAGCATTCCGCTGAGAGAGAGGAATAAAGTTGTAAAATACCAGAATCTCAAGTTTGGAGTGGCACATTTTATTATTAGCTTACAAGCAGGAAGATAAACGCATATTAATTCTGTTTCTAATGCAAGTTACTACAAAGGCTCCAGACTTCACTCCGTCTGGGGCAATTGCTAGATGACAAATGCTCAAAATATCTCATGGCAAGACTGGAATAAAATGTATACAAATGAACACGAGCACAGCTGATCAAAAGATCCTATGATACTGAGCACATTGACGTAGATTTCTGGTGCACTCAAGTAAAATATTTTAAGGCAGATCTATAATAATTAAGTTAAACATTTCTTATCAGGACCCTAAGTGGATCAAGGATAGGAAGGTACAATTAGAATTAGCTCAAAAATAGGCCATTTTGCTATTACAGGTGGTTTCTAGGAATGAGACCAGTCCCATAATGACTAGGAGAGAGGGAGATAGCTAAAAGGTTAGATCAGAGTAATAGAGGAGCAGAAGGGGTCTCTGCCCTGGGAGATCAACAACCTGAGAGGGGTGCCGGTGTCCCAGCTCAGAGAGGCGGCTAGCCGGAGGACGAAACCACGCTCAATGCCAGGCATCTGCAGGAAAGTCCTCCCTTAGAATCTGACAGTTGAGTCTGAAATACCTGAAATTGAGGAACCAAGGTTCTATGGTGACGCACTGGCCAACGCCCTTTCCGTGTTGGCAGTTTGACCACAAGTGTCCTAGGACACCGGATGGACCTCTTTTAAGGGACATTTTGTTCGGTACATTTTGAACTAGAACAACCTGTACATTTCTGAAAGTACATTTTGTTCGGTACATTTTGAACTAGAACAACCTGTACATTTCTGAAAGCACACTTTGGTCACGTACATTTAGTATTGCGATAGGTTGCCGTTTTTCACTTTGTGCAAGCTATGTTTCAAAATATTACTTTAAGCAATGACTTCAGGAAGCTGTACCAACGGACACCAGTCTGTGCATGAGTTTGAGTGGGTGTTGGCCTTTGTGGAAAATTACTATTTCACCTTAAGCCAATTCGCCGTGTTATTTTCAGTGCAGCAGAGAAATGTATTATTAACCTTACTGTGGCCTATTGCATGTTGCTAGGCCAAGACATGCCTTCTGGGCCTCAGCCTTGGGCCTATAACCTGAATGTTGTTAGGCCAAGACATGCCTTCTGGGTCTCAGCCTTGGGCCTATAACCTCAGGGTTCAGGTAGTTAGCGGGATTTGGTATTGTTGATCATGCTTAGCAAGAATTGAGGGTTTTTAAGCATATTTCAGGGTCTCAGTGGCAGGCCCATGGGTGATATTTCGCTATCAAGACAGCTAAGGGACGCTCTTTCTGGTGATCAGATGGTAGAGCGTGATTTTAACCCTTCATCATCACCCCCGTCTTGTTCATTTATGAACACACTCTTTACTGAGTATCTTGGCGACCCTACAGCTAGCGGGGGTATCCAGGGCATGTCATTAACATAACACTTGAATGTACCTTGGACCTGCTCTTTCTTTTTTGTTATTTCTCCGTCTGACCTAAGGAGTATTTTGACATATTCTGCATCTCTATCATTAAGCAGACGCTCATACTGGGCGGCTGTAGGGCTCCTGCTCTGGGTGTCTCTGCCTGGGGGCAGAGGGGGAGCAGTGGGTATGTTACAGTAGGTGGCAGGTGCTGTTATCTCGCCCATTTGTAATTGTACTCCCGTCCCATCCCCGGGAATTCTATCCATGTCTTCATACTTTGCTATCTTGTAGATCCCTGTGCTAGCATAATTCATCCCAACTGCTTTGGAACCTAATTTTTTAATGCAATGACTCCCAATCTGAAAAGCGCAACACAGTATTATCAGAATTCCAACAATTGGTATTATTAGTTTCAAAATTCCTGTGAGCCACGAAGGCATCCAGTCAAAATTGAACCAGTCTGTTGGAATAATGTCCGCAGGGGCACCTCCTTCATTGACCATTTCTTTTCCCAAGTTGGTCAATTCCTCAATGGCTCTGGCGATCGATCCGTTGTCTTCATCATTTCCTGGTATGAACGTGCAGCAAGACTTCCCTATTTGGTGACACAAACCACCGTCTTTGGCTGTCAGCATGTCCAGGAAGTAGCGATGTTCCAGAACCATTAGTCTCAATGGCCGCAGCTCTTCCCTAATGGCGTTTAGTCCGTCTCTGGTGCTGTTGATGGCTTTCATGACCTCATAGCGCGTCACTTCCATCCAACGAGCATTAGCCTGAGTTTGGAACATTGGGACTGCTCCTCCAAAGAAAAGTTGGGCCTCGTTGAAGAGGCGGAATTCTTCTGGAACTTTACCAAGAGCTTCGCCTGCAAAGTACTCCGCTGTTCGCCGGTGGCGATGAAGGAATGTTACGTCGCCTGACATGGGGTGTGTCAGTATGTGAGAGGCATTTGATGCCGGCACAACCAGATGTACTTCATGCAAAGTCACCAAAGAGCACAGTCCGAGCCACTGAGGAGGTAGGTGGAGATAGAGATGTTCTCCACAAGCCCAGTAGTAGTCCATTAATGCGGAGGTGCCAAACTGCTTATCGAAGTTGAAAATCGTTTTGTTACAGTCTGTGTTACGCCCAACAGAGGTGGAGCCGTTGCCTAGGAAACAAAGAGAAGGATTTTTTAGTTTAAATGCTTTTTTACTTTCGGGCATTCCTTCCCCATCCCATGTGTATCTTTTCCCTTCCTTATTCCAAATATCCTCGCAGCTTTCCTCAACATCCCAGTCAATGTCTCCCACCCAGTCTGTTTTGCCCGCCCAAGGGGGGCCTAAGGAAGCTGCCCTGCAGAATAGTGTATGGACATGGATCCATTTATTTTTGACATAGAGCTGTGCCCGTATGTCCAGCACAGTTCTATTGTTGCACGGACAGGAGCTTTCATCGTGTGGTATAGATGGGTCGCACTCGGCTGGGGGTACCGTCACTGTAGTGAACCCTTGTCTCCTGAATAGTGTCTCATAATAAGGTACGTTTAGGTGTTTCATTTGATAGAATCTTTTTATTTCTTTTGTCAGGGCGGCTGTCCCAGTGACAATTTTGTATATGATGGGGGTATAGTCCCACACTGTTGTATTGACATTTTCAACGTATAATTCCACCGCACTTATCTGGATCTGTCCCTCTAAGCGGCAAAGATACAAGTGCAGAAGGCACATGGTGATGTGTGGAGGGACCTCTCTATTAAATAGCAGTCTGTCAGCCCCTACTGCATGGGGGATGTATGAACATACATAACAGGAATCATTTGTCCTTGACTTCCCTACTGCTGTCATGTCCCTGTACCAGGAGTTGTCTACTAGGGAAGAGTGGACTGAATGGTCTCTCACTGATAGTTGTAGGCCTAGTATGGGTCCTAGGCCCTCTTGTATTTTTACAAGATGATCGAATGTTTTGTGCCCTGCCTTCTTGTTATTGGCATTCTTGCGGGGGACAAGGGGTTTTGTTCTGTACGGGGAAATAGCAAATCGGCGTGTTCTATGGTGACGGGGAAGGCGTTGGCGGGACACTTGCTGTCGTCCTGTGATATTGGCAGACCTATCCCATGACCTATTTCTGTCCCCTGGGGTGACGAGTGAGTACTCGGGATGCACACTGGTGGGTGCGCTGCTGGCAGTACTATTTTCTGGGAGCTCAGGACCTAGTGTGTGTTGTGTTGTTGTCTGCTGTTTGAGTGTGACCGCTGGTACGGTTGCTGAAACAGTGGATGGTGAGGTGTTTCTATTGCCTATCTCATTAAAGCTCTTTACAGCAAAAAAAATAGACGCACCAATTAAAAGTTATTAGTGCCACTCCAACAATGATACAAAGCATAAATGTGACAAGAGTACATAACTTCGCATTGTAGCTGCTGTATCCCTGGATCAGCACGGGCGTGTCTTCTTCTTCTTCCTCTTCTTCTTCTTCTTCGGCAGTGGACGGGAAACCGCTGTCCTCATTCAGGGGGACCATGGGCATGTCTCTTTCCTCTCTTAGTTCATTGTTTATTGTTGCGGAGGCACAGGAGCGAGCCGAACATCTCGCCGATGTATCCATGCTTTGCGTTCAGCTATCCGGACGGCAGTTGGAGATGAATCAGTCACTGAAAAGGGGCCGTCAAATTTGGGGTCTTTCCACTTCCTGACGTGTCTCCGGATAAAGATCAGAGTTCCAGGACGGATAGGTGGGAGCTCAGGATCGATGGGGCCCTTCTCCTTCCTTCTGGATACCTGGACAGAGAGGAACTGCGCAGCACGGGTTAGTGTGCACAAGAAGTCATAAAGCTCAGCTTTAACAATCTCAGAGGATGACTCAGTATCTGTTTTGGGCCTGCTGGGAGGGACCGCTACATTTATGGATCGTCCGGTGACAAGTTGGTGGGGTGTGAGGTGGTGATCCGAACTTGGGGAATTTCTTAATGAGAAGAGGGCCAGTGGGAGACAGTAGAGCCACTTTTTGCCAATGGTGGCGCTAATTTTGCTTATTTTGTTTTTGAGCAGGCCATTGAGGCGCTCACAAATGCCATTGCTTTGGGCGTGGTAAGCGGATGTCAGCTTGTGTCTGATGCCTAGCATTGTGGTGAGAGAGGAAAAGATGGCGTTTGAAAAATGGCTCCCGTTGTCCGTTCTTATGGCGGCAGGAATTCCAAAGCGTGAGATGACCTCACGCAGTAGGAATGTGGCTGCTGCTTTTGCATCGCAGTGGACGCATGGTCCAGCTTCGATCCATCGCGAGAAGGGGCATACTACCACGATGAGATATCGGTAATTTTGGCATCGATCAATCATATCGACATAGTCAAGGTGGAGTTCTTTGAATGGGCCAGAAGGTTTAGGAATAGTGGAGGCCACTGTTTTGAGAGTTGGGTTTGGTGAATACTGTTGGCAGATGAGGCATTTATTAACAAAGAGCTGTATTAGTTCATGAGCATTGGGAATGAACCAGTCTGCTTGCAATGTGGTGGACATGTTATCTCGGGAGACATGTGCGGGAAGGTGAAGTTGATCCAGTGCCACCTGCAGTAAGGCTTGTGGCATGACAGGTTTGCCTGACATTGTCTGTCTATAGACAAAATCAGCAGGGTCCTGCTGTACTCCCCTCTTCTTCCATAGCTCTTTCTCTTGTGGTGGTGCACTTTCTTGTACCTCCCTGAGATGTAGTTGTGCAATGTGATCGTATTGTTGTGTGTCATCTATAGGGCATAAACCAGGTGCGTCAGAATGGTCATTATCTGTGTCTGAGTGCTGGGCTAGAGCTACACCATCGTCCTGCCTTTGTACTTGTTCCGCTAGTGTTATTGTTTGTTCTGTCTGTTCTGATGGAGCAATAGCCTGAGCAAGTAGGATAGGGTGATATGGTGCAGATACGGGTAAGGGACCCCTGGCCGCAGCTTTAGCTGCCCAATCTGCCAGGGCGTTTCCTCTGGAAACAAAGTCCTGTCCATTAGTGTGCGCTGCGCATTTAACAACGGCAACCTCAGTTGGAAGTGTGAGTGCTTCAATCAAGTCTTCCAGCAAATCTTTGTGGCACACGGGCGTTCCATCAGATTTGAGGAACCCGCGCCTTTTCCAGCGCAGGATGCTTGAGTGTGTCGTTGTAGTGACATATGCAGAGTCAGAGTAGACTGTGATGCGGTCATCGGCCCCACAGTTTAGAGCGGCTATCAGTGCCACTAATTCAGCAGCTTGAGCTGAGTAATGTGGGGGTAATGTGATGTGCTGTACAATGTCAAAGCAATCGGAGGATTCGTGCTGCTGGGCTTTAACTACTGCGGCTCCTGTGTACCGGATCCCTGTCTCCTGGTCAATGGTGGAGGAACCATCAACAAAGTATACTGTGCTGTCAGTCAGGGGGTCCTCTTTTGCTGCTCCTGATTCATCTGGGGAGTATGTGGCACAGTCATGAGTGTCGTCATCTGATGCTACAATGGGATGGGCAAAGAAGGTGGCAGGATTGACTGTGTGACATTTGACAACCTTCAGGGAGGGCAGGGACAGGATGACTTCGTAACCGGACACTCTCTGTGTGGTCAATGTCGTTTTGGCTTTTTGAATTATAGCAAAGACAGCGTGCTCGGTGTACAGTGTCAGCGAGGATCCCATGACAATGGGGGTGCTTTTCTCCACGGCAAAGGCTGCAGCAGCCAGGGCTTGTTCGCAGGGGTAGTGACCTTTCATGACCGAGTTTAGCATGCCGCTGAAGTAGGCAATGGGCTTATGGCCCATGGGGTATTTCTGAGTAAGGACTGCAGTCATGGCCTGACCATTGCAGTGTGTGAACAGGTAGAATTCCTTTGTGTAATCAGGTGTGCCTAATACTGGTGCGTTTGTGATCTCATCTTTGAGTTTTCTGAAGGAAGCTGTCATTTCAGGTGTCCAATCCAGTTTATTTCGCCTGTCTTTTGCTGCCTTGACTGCCTTCAACAAAGGGGCAGTTATTGTGGAGAAGTCAAAGACCCATTGGCGGACATAGTTCACTAGTCCTAGGAACTTCTGCATGTCTTTGACAGTTTGGGGCTCTGGTGTTATTTTTATGGCTTCGACTCTGTCTGGCGTTACTCGTCTCCCTGATGCTGAGAGTATCTGGCCTAGATATTGCACCTCTCTTTGACAGTACTGGAGTTTGTTTTTGTCCACTTTATAGCCTCTGTGGGCTAGCGTGGTGAGCAGGGAGACTGTATCAGTTCTGCACTCTTGCTCTGTAGTGCTGCAGAGCAAAATGTCATCGACATATTGCAGCAGGGTGCTGTGACATTGGAAGTTTGATAGGTCCTCTTTGACGACTCTGTTAAAGACGCTGGGAGACTCGCAGTACCCTTGTGGGAGTCTTCTGTATGTCATTTGCACGCCATTGAACGAAAAGGCCAATAGGTACTGACTGTCTGGGTGAAGGGGGACGCTGAAAAATGCATTTTTCAGGTCAATCACGGAAAAGTATTGCGCGTTCGGGGGGACATTGGTGAGGATGACAGAAGGGTCTGGGACGATGGGAAACTCTGGTACCACTATGTTGTTAATGGAGCGCAAATCATGAACTAGGCGCCACTCATTTCTTTTAGCCTTCCGCACAGGAAAAAGGCACGTGTTAACTGGGGATACACAGGGGTATATGACTCCTTGATCTAGCAGGGCTTGTATTGTTGGGGCAATGCCTTCCACTGCTTCCTTAGAAAGTGGGTACTGTTTAACTCTTGGTAGAATAGCGCCATTTTTCAGTGTTATTTTAAAAGGGGTGGCTGAACGGATGAGGCCTACATCATTTGGACCAGTGGTCCACAGATGTGGCGGGACTTGGGCCAAGTCTGCCTCACGCACTGAATCGAATTTCGGGGGGGCACCGGGTGTTCTGTTTTCCACCGTCACTGAGAGAGGTACCTTGTATTGATATGTTATCTCTGTTATGGGGAATTTGTCAGGATCACCAAAGAGCTGGTCGTCTGTAATGTCTCTTACTTGGTGTTCGGGTTCGATGAAAATTACACATGCCCAGGAGCGCATATCGCCGTCTCCGGCTATGAATGCCCCGTAAGTAGGTGTAATGTGAAGAGCGAGTATGCCTAGGACCATGCTTTTGTTCGATATTTGGTAGTGCTGGGACTGTGGGCGAAAGAGAAATTCCTTTGGGAGCTGGACAGTGCGCTGGTGTAATTCAGGAGTGTTAGCTATAACGATGTGCACCGCAGTGGAGAAAGCCTGTTCATCTACAGGGCGAGCCCTCATTTGATCTGAAGAGCCCACCGTGAGTGCCATCATTCGTGCTAGGGGTGTACCTGGCATAGAACACACCATTGTACCGTTCTCATGGAAGTGAATTGTCATATTTAATTTTGCCATGAGATCTCTTCCTAACAAGTTGACTGGGGAGTGTGGTGAATAAAGCAGTCGTTGCTCCAGCACCCGGTCTCCTATTTGTAGGGGTACTGGCTTTGTAAAGGGGACCCTTGCTATCGCCCCAGAGAATCCCTGTGTGTCCGCTACTTGATCAGAAATAGGCAGGTGTCCGCCTGTAATGCAGGAGTACGTGGCACCTGTGTCAATGAGGAAGCTATATTTTTTGTTGTTTATCGTGACCAGGACGCTGGGGTCATCTTCACCGCTCATGATACATGATAAAACCGGGCACACAAGAGAAGTCTGTGGGCTATCCTAGTGAGTGTATCCTCCAGCTTGGTACCCTCCAGCTTGATACCGCTGGATTGTGCCCTGTGTGAAGGAGTTGTTGGGAGCCATCACCACTCCTCCTTGAGGTGTTGTATTTTGGGCTTGGGACATCATTTGGTACGTGGATACTTGCTGCTGCGGCTGTATGGGAGTTTGCATTTGCTGGGACTGCATGGGGACTTGCATCTGTTGTGGCTGCATGGGGACTTGCATCTGTTGTGGCTGCATGGGGACTTGCATCTGTTGTGGCTGCATGGGGACTTGCATCTGTTGTGGCTGCATGGGGACTTGCAGCTGCTGTGGTGCCGGCTGGGCATAGGCGTACAACATCTGGGGGTGTTGTGAAAATGTCTGTTGTTGCTGTTGGAACTGTGGTGGTGCTTGCTGGGCGGGGCCCATAGATTGTTGGCCTTGGTCCCGAAGCCTAGACCGGCAATCTCTTTGCAAGTGGCCCACTTGGTGACAATAGAAGCAAGTGCGTGGGCCTGACGGTGGCTGGGCCCTTTGCTGTCCCATTCCATTGCCTCTTCCCTGCATCCCCGTGTTTCTATTGTTGCCGTAATACTGGTGTTGGCCGTTACCGTAGGCGGGTTGTGGTGATATGTACTGCACCGGGGGCTGCTGCTGGATGTACTGCACTGTAGGCTGCTGTTGGGCTTGCACATACTGCACTGTGGGCTGCTGTTGGGCTTGCACATACTGCACTGTGGGCTGCTGTTGGGCTTGCACATACTGCACTGCCTGTTGTGGTGGTGTCTGCATGTACTGTATGGCGGGCTGTTGTTGCTGTTGTGTCTGTGCTTGCACATATTGCATGGCAGGCTGTATGGCCGGCTGCTGCACTTGTTGTGAGGACTGGGCATTAGCAGTAAGTGCATTTTGTGCGGCCTGCGGAAAGGTGGTAACCGCTGTCATTTGGCTGACAGGTGCAGCCAGCATGACTGTGTCTAGGGCGTCCTTTTTCTTAAGCTTCTGCTGCACCAGTTTGGCAGCTGCATTCTCTATAGCTAGCTGTCTAGCTTTCTCCTGTTCTATTTTCTTTTTACAGAAATGTATAATGTGGTCTTGTATTTCAGGCCATGGTTTTCCTTCCATTGCTACTACTCCATCTAATCTCTCCTGCACGTCGTCTGGCAATCCTCTTTTGACCATGTGGTAAAAGAGTCTGCTATTTCCTCCAGTTGTATTCCAGGAGTCACCCAACTCCTGGTGCCACTTTTCCTTCATCCGGGAAATGAAGTTAATCGGATCTTCATTTGTTTGCATAGTTAGTGACATGAGAGACCCAATATCTGGAACATCAGGATATTTTAATCGCAATTTAGTCCAGACCGCTGCCCTAATTTTGTCAAATGGTTCTCCATCATATGTTGTGTCGTTCATAGTTATCAGTCCTTTACTGATACTTGTGAAAATGTCTTCTGCTTCCCCTCCCATTAGGGAGATCAGCAAACTTTTCATATCCCCAACCCCTGGTTTGGTGCCTGTAGTATTTTTCTCTAGGGCCACTATCCATTTACTTGCACCCTCCGTGAGGGGCGGGAGGTTCTTTTTAATGGCTTCTTTCTCCGCATAAGACCAGCAGTTATATATGGGGGGGCTTTTTGCTGTTTTGTATATTAGCGGCATCTGGCGGCTAATCCCTACACCTGAGAGCTTCGGTCTGGTGGTGTCATATCGTATAGCATAGTTCTGCCAGATTTTGAGACTGGCTTCCATATACTCATAGTCCCAATCCTCATCCCCTGCCCCCTGCAATATACATTCTACTGCGGTGGCCATATGCTGAGGGTCGAAAGACCCTTCTCTTGGCCAGGGGATCATCTGTGGGGCCAAGGATTCCGTCCATCCGGCCAAATTGTCCGTGAAGGGGATGACTGCGTAATCTGAATTTTCCCCTATTTCCACTATCTCGTTTGGAGTTAGGCCCTTGTCCCGCAGGGAACATTGCCTGCTGAGGAACATGCCATTAGCTGGTCTAGTTCGAGTGTTTCGCATGGAGGCGGTGCCAGTAACCTGGTAGTTAATGCGAGCGTCCGTGCCAGGGTCATCGTATGCGATGTCCTCTGGTCGTCCGTGTGTTCCTAATACTGCAAGTCTTTGTACCTCTGTTTTTCTCTTTTTCTTGGTCCCACCCACAACTCCCGAGTTTTGGAAGTCCTGATGTTGGTAGAATGGGTTTGTTGATGTGTTTGTTCCACTTATGGCGTGCGGCTGGCTGGAGGAATTTGTTATGGCTGTGGCGGATGGTGGGGCAAACGGGTCGACTACAGGTGCGGGACGCCGTGGGGGTATGTCTGGGGGTGTGGGCTGGAGCTGAGCTGTTCCAGCCATTGTATGTGTATTGTCGGGTGTAGCTGTCTGGAGACAAGGGGAGGGGGACCTATGGTAGTGCACTTCCGTCCGCCCCTCATAATCTCTTATGTCCCGGGAGGGACCCGCACTTGGTAAAGGTGTGGATGGGAGATGGGCTGTCTGCTGTGAACTGTTGCCTAGTTCCCCATCCCCTCCCATGCTTTCAAAGATGCCTGCGTGTTCGGTGTGTTGTCGCGAAGTGTTCATTGTTGCCTGGGTATTTGGTGTGTGAAAGTGGGCAAACTTGAGGGTGTCGGACAACCTTTCACTTATCTGTTCTAATTTTAATGAGGCGCGTCGGACTACCGTGGTTATATCGTCGGGTTCAAGGCTGTGTGGCCCTTCTCGGAGGAACATATCAGGTCGTGCATTTCCATTGGGACTGCACTCTAAACTTTTATTGAATTCTGTGGCTGCTCTCCAATTGTCATAATGGACTAGATATGGTGCTGGCGGGCCCTGTACTTCTCTTTCCTTATTCTGTTGTTGAACAGTGGAGAATGTGATCAGTGGCTCCCCTGTGCGTGGACCGCAGAAGGGCATATGGTCTCGTGAGGTGGCCTCCTGCTCCGGGAGTTGTGGAGCAGTCATGTCACGGAGGCTGTTCAGATCGGGGTAGTGAGGGAGTGTTTGGCGAGGCGAGTCGGATGAGTGGTGAGATGACGTGCGTGAGTTGTTTGATGAGGTGACGGACACATTGTTGGTTGCCTCCTCTCCTTCCTCGACAGGCAGGGCTGAGACAGAAGTGGGATTCAGTTGTAGTGAAAACTACGCATTTATTTGCCCTGGTAACCCTGGCACTGTGGCGTGCAAAATTGGACTGCCACAGGTGACCGGTGTACCTGGTGGAGGACTGACTAGGGCTGGAGCTGACGCTGTATCGAGTACTGTTGGGCCACTGCTGGTGCCGGGTGGTGTCAATGGGGCAGTACTGCCGTCAGTGGCAGGTGAAGGGTGTTCAAGTGTGTTCAGGAAATCACTTGGGAGTTGACTATACCCTATAGTTGCCATATCATTAGTTGTACACTGTAGGTCCAGTTCTTTATTTTCAGCGGATACTATTGCGGGGTACATGCCACTGGCTTGGTACGGTGGGGGCGCCGGAGGGGCCGTGGGCTGGATGGCAGTGTGTTCTTGCGTACTGTCCTCTTTAAATATTCGCCAGAGACTTAAGGTGGCCTTTCTTTTTTGTAATTTGGTGCCAGAGTATTTGGTGTCTAGGAAGGTGGTGGCGTGCTCAAGGACATTTGCGTCAAACGATCCTTCTGATGGCCAGGGAAAGGTCATATTCCTAGTTAACTTATGAAGCTCCCTACAATGTTTAAGTATGCACTGTTCCTGGCTACTAAACGTTTTCAGGACATGTTGGAGTGGTGTTGCCATAATTAAATATTTGTGTGGAAGCAATTTAGGCTCTGCAATAGGGGCGGTGTGGTCTGTGCCGTCTTAGAGGTCACGTATGAGTTCACCTGCTACTGCCTCAAGGATGCAGTCATATATGGTGTTTTGTAATTCAATATTCTGGAGGGGAGTGCACCCGGGGAACCGAAGTTGGCCTCCAAAGCAAGCGTCAGCTATTTTAGATTGATGCGGGTGTCTGGGGAAAACACGGGATAGGACTGTCGATCCTTCCCAACTGGTAAGGCGCAAAATAAAATATATATAATATCCAGTGGGTGTCCTATACACAGTGGAACTCAGTATCCTATTCATAGCATTACTCAATGCATATGCTGTTGCTGGGCAACACTGGGTGGAATATCATCTGATGTTGGACTGGAGGGACAGGCAAACCCTGCCTGGGTGTTTTCAGGGCTGCAGACGTGAGGATGCAGATCCCTGATAAGTTCCTCTCCTATTTCGTTACAAACAATATTATAGAGTATGTATCTTAAATCTAATTCGTCGGGTCCTCTGTATTTTCCCTCTGGGGATAAGTCAGGGAACTCAAGATTATGACGGGCAAAGGTATAGCGAATTTTGCTTTGCAGTGGGTTCCGTGGCCAGGAGGACTCGAATACTGTGGGTTGCTCTAAGCCTGGGGATAGTAGGCGTATCCGTATGTATATCCACTCTGGTGTTTTATGCACAGAAGTACCGAATATTCTCTTCTCGTATACGGCCTGAAGAGCCTGCATGTGGCTTGTCTCCTGTGAGCAGCACGCAGGTGGTGCACTATTCTGAGCCCTTCCTATGGCCTCGGTGGGGCGTGAAACTGTTTGTGTGGAAGAGCCTTTACTGCAGGCTCGGCGGGGCGTGAAAATGCTGGTGCAAGAGATAGGGCTATTTGGCGAGGGTAGGCGTAGTCAATATTGAGTGCCTGAAATATTGTGAGAAGAACAGAACTCATAAGGGGTGTGATATGGATGAAACAAGAGGGTTGGCCATCCGATATGCCTACAACGTTATTATTTATCAGGAATATCGTGATATGGTTAGTTGTATAATTACTCATTCCTTTATGTGAAGTTGGGATAGTAGGATGGGTTCTGTGTGTGTGGCAGAGCGCAGGGCCCTCAGTATATTACGGGTACTCGGATAGTAGTGCTCTTAAAAGGGGTGATGTATCGTTTTGAAACTGTGAGAGGTAGGGGTAGGAATTAGAGACGGATGCCGGGGGTAAATTTGGGCTTTGCCCTTCTGCCTGTAGGATGAACGCTACCTCAGATGTAGCACCTGACTGTATGGAATCTACTGAAGACTCGTCGTCAGTAATGAGAATGGTTGTGTTAGCTGTGTTGTTTTGATAGCCTAGGTATTCAAGGGGGGGAGAGAGAGGGGGGAACAGAGTTGACAAATCAGATGCCTCCACTGTATACAGCTGCTGAGGGTCGATAGCGTCTGGAGATGGTGGTGTAAGAGATATGTCTGGGAGGATGTCAAGAGTTTGGGTAGAGATGTGAACCTGTGTGCCTGGCGTAGGGTTAACTCCTAAAATTGTCCAGGCGCTTGTTAGTATAGTGCGGAGGTCGTCGGTAAGGGAATTGAATTCGTTGTTAGCGGTGGTGTAAATTACCTCGGGCCTGCCGTGAAGGAACTGAATAGTGCAATGAAGAATAGGTGGGGGGGTGGTGGTCATTACGGAAATAAGGGGGTATAAGGCATACCATGTGTGGGCGAGGGAGAGAGAGGGAGGCAGGGGAGGAGGAGTAATATTCCCCCCTTTTGGCAATCAGTCAGTGAAGCGAATGATTGTAAAAAGTCAAATAAAAACAAAACTGAGCGCAATGCAGGGGGGGGGGGTGGACGAGCAAATGGCGAGGTACCATGAATTTTGTACGCTGAAGGGAGGGGACAGCAGGGAGTGTGCAGCGCAGATAACTGTGGGGACAGAGGGACACTAGGAAGGAAGGGATGGAACGTAGGATGGGAAGACCTAGGGGAATTACAAAGCACAGCAGCTGCTGGTGACATAAAGCAAGCACATGGACATGGAGCAGGGCAAAATAGATAAAACATAAAAATAGACAAGATGAATAATCAACACGTTCAATAATCAACAACACAGATAACAAAAATAAAGAGGATGCATCCTGGATGAAAATGTAACGAAGATCTAGATATTAAAATCTCACTAATGCCAGAGCACAGATGTCATAAGTATGTAGGTATTAAAATTACCACAATGCAAGAACACAGATGTCAGATGTCACAACTAAAAATGTAACGAAGAGCTAGATATATATTAAAATCTCACTAATGCCAGAGCACAGATGTCACAAGTATGTAGGTAATAAAATTACCATAATGCAAGAACACAGAAGTCCGAAGCGGCATAGACGCTGAACAAAGGCCTGGCGCACGCGAAATATCTGTAGAGGTCGCCAGAGAAATATCTGTAGAGATGGAACGTCAGCAAGAGGCAAGAAAGATATACAGTGAGAGAAAGGCGCAAGAGAAAAAGAGAGAGAGACAGGGAAGGGCACAGAGGGAAAGAGAGAGAGAGAGAGGCAGGGAAGGGCACAGAGGGAGAGAGACAAAGAGAGAGAGAGAGGCAAAGGAGGGCACAGATGGAGAGAGAGAGAGAGAGAGAGAGAGAGAGTGAGAGAGAGAGAGAAAGAGAAAAAGGAACGAGCCACAGAGGGAGAGAGAGAGAGAGAGAGACAGGGAAGGGGAATTCAGAAGCAGGTAGGAATTAATTATTCTGTACTTAGGGGTCGATTAGGATGGCGGACGGAAACGTGTACCGTCCGCCGCGGAAGGTGGCAAGCTACTCCGGACCTGTCCGCGGAAAATCCGCAACAGCAATTAGGATAAAACATACAAAAAACGCCGACCGCGGCGTACGGAGCACTCCAATCCCCGTCCGCGGCGGTCGGAGTACACCTGAGTCCGCGGCAGGCGGACGGAACAGTAAAAACACCGACCGCCGCGTACGCACATGACCGCGAATACATCCACCACCCCCGCTATACCTGCGCAATGTCCGTGTCCGCAATTAGGATAACTCCGCAAGTACCCCGGTAGTCACCGCCATCCACGTCCGCAGCGGAACCAATGCACCGAGAATCCGTGCACCACAGCGGAACGACAACACAAACAACATCCCTACTGTCAAACCAATGCCATACATTGGCACGGAAGTTTATCACCAAACACACGAAAAAAAACGCCCACCCACCGAAAATATCCAAACCAATCACAACACACAATGATCCACCGCCAAGCACCACACAATCCACACCTGCCAACACTCCCACCTAGCACCTGACTGCCAATAACCATTCAGACACGGTCTAGACACACACCATAAAAGAACTCCCACCCACTCCACAACTCCTCTGCATCACAGCATAGCTGCTAGCAGGACACACCACTGAACTGAGCCCAAAGAGAAATAGCATTCACACAACCCACACCCAAACACACCCACCACACAAACACCCACCACACCATTCTTACACACCACACACCTGCACCACCCCATCCACGCAAACCCACACCCCGAGCACCACACACCATGGCACCAAAAAAAAACCCCAAATTCACTGACACCGAGTTGAAGGTTATGGTCGATGAGATCATCCGTGTGGAACCCCACTTATTCGGGGCCCTAGTGCAGCAGACCAGCATAGCCAGGAGAAACAGCATGTGGGACCGGATAGTCACCAGGGTGAATGCCTCCGGGAGCGTCCCGAGGACGAAGCAGGACATCCAGAGGCGGTGGCACGATCTAAAGACCCGAGTCAAAGCCATACGAGCCAAGAACTATCTCCGGGCTAATCATACAGGCGGTGGAACCCCTCCGGAGCCCTTACCCTACACCGAGTGGGAGGAGAAGGTGATGACCATCATCCACCCTGAGAGCCTTGATGGACTTCCTGAGGGAGAAGAGGCTGGTAAGTACAAACCAAGCACCACGAGCACTACTACATGGTGTGCCTCACACAACTGTGAAGACACATCTCCCAGAGCCCAACCCATGCATGCAGTCCACATACTCACCAACGTCGAAATCACTCCAACAGGCCCCCATGTCCATAGGGATGGCGGTGGCGGTGGTGGTGGGTGTGAGGGGATGGAACCACAACTCCCAACAGGCCCCCATGTCCATAGGGATGGCGGTGGCGGTGGTGGTGGGTGTGAGGGGATGGAACCACAACTCCCAACAGGCCCCCATGTCCATAGGGATGGCGGTGGCGGTGGTGGTGGGTGTGAGGGGATGGAACCACAACTCCCAACAGGCCCCCATGTCCATAGGGATGGCGGTGGTGGTGGGTGTGAGGGGATGTAACCACAACTCCCAACAGGCCCCCATGTCCATAGGGATGGCGGTGGCGGTGGTGGTGGGTGGTGGTGGGTGTGAGGGGATGGAACCACAACTCCCAACAGGCCCCCATGTCCATAGGGATGGCGGTGGTGGTGGGTGTGAGGGGATGGAACCACAACTCCCAACAGGCCCCCATGTCCATAGGGATGGCGGTGGCGGTGGTGGTGGGTGTGAGGGGATGGAACCACAACTCCCAACAGGCCCCCATGTCCATAGGGATGGCGGTGGTGGTGGGTGTGAGGGGATGGAACCACAACTCCCAACAGGCCCCCATGTCCATAGGGATGGCGGTGGCGGTGGTGGTGGGTGTGAGGGGATGGAACCACAACTCCCAACAGGCCCCCATGTCCATAGGGATGGCGGTGGTGGTGGGTGTGAGGGGATGTAACCACAACTCCCAACAGGCCCCCATGTCCATAGGGATGGCGGTGGCGGTGGTGGTGGGTGTGAGGGGATGTAACCACAACTCCCAACAGGCCCCCATGTCCATAGGGATGGCGGTGGTGGTGGGTGTGAGGGGATGGAACCACAACTCCCAACAGGCCCCCATGTCCATAGGGATGGCGGTGGCGGTGGTGGTGGGTGGTGGTGGGTGTGAGGGGATGGAACCACAACTCCCAACAGGCCCCCATGTCCATAGGGATGGCGGTGGTGGTGGGTGTGAGGGGATGGAACCACAACTCCCAACAGGCCCCCATGTCCATAGGGATGGCGGTGGCGGTGGTGGTGGGTGTGAGGGGATGGAACCACAACTCCCAACAGGCCCCCATGTCCATAGGGATGGCGGTGGTGGTGGGTGTGAGGGGATGGAACCACAACTCCCAACAGGCCCCCATGTCCATAGGGATGGCGGTGGCGGTGGTGGTGGGTGTGAGGGGATGGAACCACAACTCCCAACAGGCCCCCATGTCCATAGGGATGGCGGTGGTGGTGGGTGTGAGGGGATGTAACCACAACTCCCAACAGGCCCCCATGTCCATAGGGATGGCGGTGGTGGTGGGTGGGGTGAGTACCAGTGCAGACAGAATCGGCCAAAAAAGTGAAAACAACCTGTCAAGTCCACATTACTCATCATCACATTTTGGTTTTGCAGGTCATCCTCATCTGACAGCTGGAAGCAACACCCGCCCTCCAGACTCGCCAATCACAGACGTCTCAGGGGACGATTGGCCAGCCACCTCCGGGGCAGAGGATGATCCCGGCACAAGCAGCCAGCCAGGGCCATCTGGCTCCCAGGTCACCCCTGCACCAACAACTACGGCCTCTGCCATTGTGACAACACCGGCCACTGTGACCTGCACAGCCACCACCAGCACCACCTCCACCACCACCACCACTGCTACCACCACTCCTGCCACCCTGCCCAACCCAACGGCCAACGCCGTGCCAGCGCCATCCCAGCCACGCAGGGAGAGTGTGAGGCAAGGCAGAGATGCAAGGCCAGATCCGGCAGGCAGGAGCATACGTCAAAGAACACGGGAGGATACCAACACACCCAATCCAGTGCAACAGTCATTGGAGGCACTGGGCAGGGTGGAGGTGAGCTACCAACGTGGTCAGGCACAGGCAGACCGGGCCCACCAGGACTTTGTAGATAACACTGCAATGTTGGGGGCCATTGAGAGGCGGCTTGGCCAACTAGTGGACATCTTCACCAGGACAATCAGGCCACAAACACCGCCACCGCCACCGCCACCGCCACCGCCACCGCCACCGCCACCTGCGGCGGATGTGGTACCCGATGCCCCTGCGCAACCAGATGACACCGTACCGGCAGTAAGACGGAGGGGCCGACCGAGGCTGGAAGTGGGCGACAGCAGTGTGGAAGCACCTGCCACACGCTCCAAGAGGAACAGAAAATGACTGTCCCAGTACCTGCGCATGCCATTCACCCTGCCAACTATCCGGTCCCACCTGCCACAGGCCTGCTGTACTAGGCAGACACCACCCTATGTGGTGTCCGCACGGACATTTCATCTGCCATAACCTTCAACTCTCACTCTCCCACCCCTTCACTCATTTGTAAATATGCACCTACACCCATGCACATTTTGTAAATAAAAGCCACTTACTCACTCAATCATGTGTTGTCTCCATGTTTATTCACATGAATGCATCAGAAACAGATGTTACTAGGTACAGGTATCCAACTGGTACAGAATCATGGCGCTGCGGGAGTGACCTAGGGAAAATAGAAACCGCAAAGACACGTCAGGAAACAAGATCACACACATCAGAACACACTGCAGTGCAACATTTAACTACCCACACGCATCACAACAGTAATGGATGAGACGACACACATCATGGAGACGTGCATTGGCCACAATTTAGCACACACACACACATGCATGCATCACATAGCAGAACACAGAGATGAAGCACACCACTATGCCACAACACCAGCACACATTCACAGGGCATACCCAAGCAGCACAAGAGGAGCACACTCACAATCAAGGGAAGTAGCGATCAATGATCTGGCGCCTCTGGTCCACACCTTCCTCCTCACCACTATCCTCATCAGTTGACATGGCTGGGTCGGGAGGGCGAGGAACTTGCAGTTCATCAGGGTCCAAGAGCAGTTCAATGTTATAGCGCACAGCCAGGTTGTGAAGCATGCAGCACGCTATCACGATCTTGCATACTTTGCCTGGTGAGTAAGGCAGGGCCCCTCCAGTCTTATCCAGGCACCGAAACCTTGACTTGAGCAGGCCAAATGTCCGTTCTACCACTCGACGTGTCCTACCATGGGCATCATTGTATCTCATTTCTCCTGGTGTAGTGGGATTGCGTAAGGGACTGAGCAGCCAAGGCCTGTTTGGGTAAGCCGAGTCGCCTGTGTTGGTGGAAGAGAGAGAGAGAGAAACATCACAACCTGCATTGTGGGGCACACCATGCCACACAGATATCACTCCTGTCACCACAGCATACTCACCAACAAGCCACGCTTGTGCTGGACGAAGATTAGCCATCAGTTGGGGGACCATGCTGCTCCGCATGATGTGGGCGTCATGTGCAGAGCCAGGGAATCTTGCACACACATGTGAGATGATGTTGTCGGCCTGGCACACCACCTGCACGTTCAGGGAATGGAAGTGTTTCCGATTCCTATACACCTGCTCACGTGCCCGTGGTGCAATGATCGCGATATGCGTGCCATCAATGGAACCCACAACGTGTGGTATACGACCCAGGGCATAGAAGCCAGCTTTGACCGCTGGCAAGTCCGCCGCCTGAGGGAAATGTATATAGTCATGCTTGTACAGCATCATGGCTGTCAGTACATCCCGGAGTACCGTGCTGAACATGGCCTGTGACATTCCCCCGGCATCTCCAACTGTGTACTGGAATGTGCCTGTTGCGAAGAAATGGAGTGCCGCCATCACCTTTTGCGTGGGTGTCATGGAACCTGGATAGGTTCTTCGCGGCTGCAGATGAGGAGACAATAGGGTCACAAGTTGCAACAATCGACGGCGATCCAGCCTGAATTTCCGGATCACCTCCTCGTCCACCATATCCTCCAGCACAGTGTATGGGCGAAGGACATTTGGAGCCCTCCTGTGTGGGAGTAGATGGAATGGAAGTCAATTAACATACAACGCACGTGTGTGCACCTCAATCACATGTCAACGCCCTCTACCAACATGTAGTATCCAGTGTATGCTTGTCATATGTGTGACTCCTCTGATTGTCAGGACAACATGGACCGACGTAGCTACAATGTGCATCCACTAGCAACATGATGTTTAGCAACATGTGCAATGCACAGTGTCTCACCTCAACATCACTGCCAACCAGACATGTGACATGACCCACATGTGTAGGCCCAACATCACATGCACACATGCAAGTACATGCACACATACTAAATTAAACACCCCCCCACCCCCCCATATCATGATGCCCCAATGGCAACACCAGGAATGGTGGGCATACGGACATCACATGCATGGGGACACAATAGGCAACACACATGTACAGTACACAACAGAACCCCCACCATAGTCATCATCTGACACATACCACTCACTCACAACTGATTCACAGGTGCCCATTCATACGGGATCTACTGTGTACATGTGAGGTACGACTGAATTGTGTAGGGTACTACCCGATGTGGACATGCACACGTGATGGACACTTGTGGCTCACCGATGGCCATGGTATGGACACACATGGGATGGAGCATGACATGTGTAGCCACGCAATCACGCACACAACCGTGAGCAGGCAGCTGCAGACAATGGTACAAGGTGCATCATCGGCTAAGATGCTAACATTGATCACGCCATGGCGGTGCACTGCATCCGCTGTTTACGTCTGGGCATACGCGGGCCGCCTTCGACATTCACACTGTCTGCACGTGCACAGACCGTCACGCCCACACACCGGCAAGTGCATGTGTAAGGTTCCGGGACGGATGGTCGATTTGCAACAATGTTGTATCACTGGCGCCTCCATGGCGGTGCACGTACACAGCGGGGGAGGTGCAGGCCTATACACCCTGTAGATGTACTCAATGGACATGCCAGTTCATGACCCCCCTTACAGTCACCTTGCATCATCCACCGTACACCGGCCGGAGCGGCCGGCCCATGAACAACCGCCGTGCCAGGCCCTGCCCAGGACCGCCGTGCCGGCCATGGCAACAACCGCCATTGCACGGACCGCCAGGGAACGGCGGTAGTGGAAGGGCCGTGCAATGGCGGTTGTTGCCATGGCCGGCACGGCGGTCCTGGGCAGGGCCTGGCACGGCGGTAGTGGAAGGGCCGTGCAATGGCGGTTGTTGCCATGGCCGGCACGGCGGTCCTGGGCAGGGCCTGGCACGGCGGTTGTTCATGGGCCGGCCGCTCCGGCCGGTGTACGGTGGATGATGCAAGGTGACTGTAAGGGGGGTCATGAACTGGCATGTCCATTGAGTACATCTACAGGGTGTATAGGCCTGCACCTCCCCCGCTGTGTACGTGCACCGCCATGGAGGCGCCAGTGATACAACATTGTTGCAACTGAAGCTTCCTTCCGTGAGGCTTGCACGTGCGGTTGCCGATGTGTGCCCGTGACGGTCCCTGCACATGCAGCCAATGGGAAGAGGGACGCTGGCCGCATACGGCCAATCGCAAGTAGAGGAAGCTGTGCACCGCAACAACAGGGCCAGTCATTGGGCCATTTCACGATCACGCTTCCAGGGCTGACCAATTGCTGGCGACGTATGCCACTGACACGTGCTGAGGGCCCTATATATGTGTGTTGGCCAAAATGAAACTTTCTACCCTGGGGACCATTGCTGCCTGTGACCATCACCTCGACCTGCTGCTGCTGCTGAGCTGACCACCGACTGCTGCCTGTGACCATCACCTCGACCTGCTGCTGCTGCTGAGCTGACCACCGACTGCTGCCTGTGACCATCACCTCGACCTGCTGCTGCTGCTGAGCTGACCACCGACTGCTGCCTGTGACCATCACCTCGACCTGCTGCTGCTGCTGAGCTGACCACCGACTGCTGCCTGTGACCATCACCTCGACCTGCTGCTGCTGCTGAGCTGACCACCGACTGCTGCCTGTGACCATCACCTCGACCTGCTGCTGCTGCTGAGCTGACCACCGACTGCTGCCTGTGACCATCACCTCGACCTGCTGCTGCTGCTGAGCTGACCACCGACTGCTGCCTGTGACCATCACCTCGACCTGCTGCTGCTGCTGAGCTGACCACCGACTGCTGCCTGTGACCATCACCTCGACCTGCTGCTGCTGCTGAGCTGACCACCGACTGCTGCCTGTGACCATCACCTCGACCTGCTGCTGCTGCTGAGCTGACCACCGACTGCTGCTCTAGTGCCATACTCCGTGATCTTGCCATGTCGTCAGGCAAAGAGATCCGGTCTCGACCCTTCACCGCCGCGGAGCTTGATGTCCTCGTGGACGGTGTACTCCGCAACTATGGACGCCTCTACGGCGCACCGGGACGGGTGGTAAGTGCAGTGTGGGACATGTTGGTGTGCATGAGGGGGCCGAATGATCAGGCCTATTTCTATCTTAGCTGTGTAGTGTGGGCTAGACATATGTTCCTGATTGTGCATGGCTGCTGACAGTAACGTCTTGCCCCTATGTGTGTGACAGGCCACCTGTCCACTGACTTACACCCTTTTGTCTCCCATCATGGTAGGTCAAGCTGCACCTTCGCAAGGACCTGTGGAGGAGCATAGCAAGGGAAGTACGGGCATTGGGGGTGTGCAACAGACGACATACACACTGCCACAAACGCTGGGACGACATTTCCAGGCTGAGCAAGAATGTAGCGGAAGTAACACTGGGCCTGATTCCAAGGACGCCCCGTCTGGCCCGACGCTCCATGACCCCTCTCATGCAACGTATCATTGCAGTGACGCATCCTGAACTGGCCGAACGTCTGAGTGCCGATCGACAGCAAACTAGCGGTGAGCATACTGTCTGTGTAGGAAACCTGTGAGTGCTATGCATGTATTGGTGCACAGACACACTATTGAGTTCCGTGTTGCGTATGTATGCCTGTGATGCCTTTTTGGTCCCATTGGGCGGTACTCATTTGACATCCAGGTCCGCCATGTTGACACGCCACTTGCTTAGTAGTTGAGTGTAAAAGCACATCCCCTAGTGGTCCATGGCCCCATGGCAGAAAATGTGAGGATGACTGGTAGGGGTGGGCCATGTGCAGGATGAGGGCTCCTAAACCTTTGTCTGCTATGTGATTTGGCTATCCTGTTCCTTCTGTACGTGAGTGTGCCCATGACTCACACATCTTTTCTGTGCATTTCAGCTTTGACAGAGGACACTCAGCCACAGACGGTGGAGAGTAGCCGAGGAAATGAGTCCGGCTCAGACTTCGCACACACGCAGACTGACACGGAGGAGGCCAGCGCCGGAGAGGGGGACAGGACCGTCCCTGAGGACTCGCATGTGGAGACGCCATCGTCCTCCTCGTCGGACACTCTGGGTGAGCCTGCACTGTTGTCACAGACTGGGAGTGGGCACTCACCACCTTCTGTCGTAAGACAGCACACAGGGCCCACACTTCCGCCAACTGCACCATGTACTGTTCGTGGCCGGAGGAGTAGGGGGAGCAGAGTGGCGTTCGGTGCAGGCACCGCTGCCCCTGCCACGGTGAGCCAAAATGCACTGTGTGCTGAGGCCGTTGATCTGCTCAGACAGCTGTGTGTGGGGCAGACCAATATGACAAATGCTTTCCAGGACCATGATAGGAAGTTGGGGCAGGTGGTGGCATTCATGGAAGGGATGCATGGCGATCTTGCAGGTCTACACAGGACAGTGCAGTCATTGGCAAGCAGTGTGTCGTCTGCAATAGTACAGTCGAACGAACAGGGTGCTACTTGTGTTTCACCATCTACACCGCTGGATGTCTCAGGGGGTAGTGATTATTCTGAGCAGGACTCAAATACAGCTTATTGCACTAGAAGCAGCGTCAGACAGCACGTCAGGGCACGCAGGGCACAGACCCCATCCCCTAGATCAGCTAAATCTGTTCACGTAGACGACGTCAGATGCACTGGAGTACACACACAGGATCCACAAGTGTTTTTGGGGGACATGCCTTCCGGAGCTACACAGCCATTCAACACGAAAGGTACTCCCAAGGCAAGGGATAGTCACATGTCCATGGACTGTTCCTTGGACAAGGCCAGTCAGAAGACAAAGGCACCTACTAAGAGCAGGGAGACTCCCAAGAGCAGGCCCACAGCAGAGGTAAGGGACTCTCCCAAGGACAGTGAGAAGACTAAGGCACCTACTAAGAGCAGGGAGACTCCCAAGAGCAGGCCCACAGCAGAGGTAAGGGACACTCCCAAGGACAGTGAGAAGACTAAGGCACCTACTAATAGCAGGGAGACTCCCAAGAGCAGGCCCACAGCAGAGGTAAGGGACACTCCCAAGGACAGTGAGAAGACTAAGGCACCTACTAAGAGCAGGGAGACTCCCAAGAGCAGGCCCACAGCAGAGGTAAGGGACTCTCCCAAGGACAGTGAGAAGACTAAGGCACCTACTAAGAGCAGGGAGACTCCCAAGAGCAGGCCCACAGCAGAGGTAAGGGACTCTCCCAAGGACAGTGAGAAGACTAAGGCACCTACTAAGAGCAGGGAGACTCCCAAGAGCAGGCCCACAGCAGAGGTAAGGGACTCTCCCAAGGACAGTGAGAAGACTAAGGCACCTACTAAGAGCAGGGAGACTCCCAAGAGCAGGCCCACAGCAGAGGTAAGGGACTCTCCCAAGGACAGGGACACACACAGACAGCAGGTGTCTGCTGGAGACAGGTGCACCACAGACGACAAGTCTGCTGGCAGGAACAGGGCGGCGAGCAGGGCACAGGCTACATCCAGAGACAACACTCCACCTAAGGATAAGGCACATCCTACGGACAAGGCATCTGGCATGGACAATGGCGCTATCAAGGACAGGCATACTTCACCCCTGGCTGCACTGAGGCTGATGTTTTCTACTAAACGTAACACTGATGTCTCCGCGGCGGAGTCCCCCCATACCTCCACTCCCATCCAGGCCAGTCAGAAGCAGAGGAGGGTGTCCCCTGTTGTTGCATCCCCCATTACACATCATTCCGAGTCCAGGCGGCAGGCACAGAGCAAACGACAAGCAGGCTCCAGCACGTCCCCCGAAACCAGATCCCCCGCAGCAGTTGCTCCACCTATGCTGGGTGGTGATTCTTTGGAGTCCCCACCACTTGGCAGTCCTGTCCTGTCCAGGGTGCACTCACACCACCCTAAGAAACGCAGACACACACCATTGACACCTGCCAACCCCGATTTGGCTCTAGGTGAGCTATCCCCAGCTCCCAGGCCCACCCTGCCTCCTGGCCCATACAGCCCTGTGGCTCATCATTTCAGTTGTCCCAGTGGCGCTGGTGCAGTTGACTCTCGTGTATCAGATGGTGGCACAGTGTCAGTTGTGCCCTCTCCTGTTGCAGATCCTGGCAGGGTATGTGGGTCTATGGCTCACGTGTCAGTTAGGAGATCTGTGGCTGTGTTGCACACTCCTGTTTCTGGTGCTGGCAGTCTGTCTGGGTCAGTGGCTCACGTGTCAGTGACTACATCTGTGGCTGTGTCTCACACTCCTGTTGCTGGTGCTGCCAGTGTGTCTGGGTCCGTGGCCCATGTGTGTGTCACTCGGGCTGTGGCTGTGTCTCACACTCCTGTTGCTGGTGCTGCCAGTGTGTCTGGGTCCGTGGCCCATGTGTGTGTCACTCGGGCTGTGGCTGTGTCTCACACTCCTGTTGCTGGTGCTGCCAGTGTGTCTGGGTCCGTGGCCCATGTGTGTGTCACTCGGGCTGTGGCTGTATCTCACACTCCTGTTGCTGGTGCTGCCAGTGTGTCTGGGTCCGTGGCCCATGTGTGTGTCACTCGGGCTGTGTCTGTGTCTCACACTCCTGTTGCTGGTGCTGCCAGTGTGTCCGAGGCAGGTAGTTCACGCAGTCCCCCTGATTCTGTGATGTGAGGTGCTGTACACTTCACTCAAATGTTAGTTCACATGGTGTGTCCATTGAGAACTGCGTGGCACTCTTGTGGTCCCTGTGACGGTTTGGTAGGGACACGTAGTTGTGCTGCCTCTGATGTACCTGTTCTGTACTGCACATTGCCCTGTTGATGCTCTGATACTGCATTCTGCCCTCTCGTTGACTGCCTCTGATGTACCTGTTCTGTACTGCACATTGCCCTGTTGATGCTCTGATACTGCATTCTGCCCTCTCGTTTACTGCCTCTGATGTACCTGTTCTGTACTGCACATTGCCCTGTTGATGCTCTGATACTGCATTCTGCCCCTCTCATGTGCTGCCAATGATGGACCTGTTCTGTGCAATGGACTGTTGATGCACTTAGCCCCTCTCATGTGCTGCCTCTGATGGACCTGTTCAGTGCAATGGACTGTTGATGCACTTAGCCCCTCTCATGTGTGCCTCTGATGGACCTGTTCTGTGCAATGGACTGTTGATGCACTTAGCCCCTCTCATGTGCTGCCTGTGATGGACCTGTTCTGTGCAATGGACTGTTGATGCACTTAGCCCCTCTCATGTGCTGCCTGTGATGGACCTGTTCTGTGCAATGGACTGTTGATGCACTTAGCCCCTCTCATGTGCTGCCAATGATGTACCTGCTCTGTACAGCACAATGCCCTGTTGATGCTCTGATACTGCATTCTGCCCTCTCATGTGCTGCCAATGATGTACCTGCTCTGTACAGCACAATGCCCTGTTGATGCTCTGATACTGCATTCTGCCCTCTCGTTGACTGCCAATGATGTACCTGCTCTGTACTGCACAATGCCCTGTTGATGCTCTGATACTGTATTCTGCCCTCTCGTTGACTGCCTCTGATGTAGCTGCTCTGTACTGCACAATGCCCTGTTGATGCTCTGATACTGCATTCTGCCCTCTCGTTGACTGCCTCTGATGTAGCTGCTCTGTACTGCACAATGCCCTGTTGATGCTCTGATACTGCATTCTGCCCTCTCGTTGACTGCCTCTGATGTAGCTGCTCTGTACTGCACAATGCCCTGTTGATGCTCTGATACTGCATTCTGCCCTCTCGTTTACTGCCTCTGATGTACCTGTTCTGTACTGCACAATGCCCTGTTGATGCTCTGATACTGCATTCTGCCCTCTCGTTTACTGCCTCTGATGTACCTGTTCTGTACTGCACAATGCCCTGTTGATGCTCTGATACTGCATTCTGCCCTCTCGTTGACTGCCAATGATGTACCTGCTCTGTACTGCACAATGCCCTGTTGATGCTCTGATACTGTATTCTGCCCTCTCGTTGACTGCCTCTGATGTAGCTGCTCTGTACTGCACAATGCCCTGTTGATGCTCTGATACTGCATTCTGCCCTCTCGTTGACTGCCTCTGATGTAGCTGCTCTGTACTGCACAATGCCCTGTTGATGCTCTGATACTGCATTCTGCCCTCTCGTTGACTGCCTCTGATGTAGCTGCTCTGTACTGCACAATGCCCTGTTGATGCTCTGATACTGCATTCTGCCCTCTCGTTTACTGCCTCTGATGTACCTGTTCTGTACTGCACAATGCCCTGTTGATGCTCTGATACTGCATTCTGCCCTCTCGTTTACTGCCTCTGATGTACCTGTTCTGTACTGCACAATGCCCTGTTGATGCTCTGATACTGCATTCTGCCCTCTCGTTGACTGCCAATGATGTACCTGCTCTGTACTGCACAATGCCCTGTTGATGCTCTGATACTGTATTCTGCCCTCTCGTTGACTGCCTCTGATGTAGCTGCTCTGTACTGCACAATGCCCTGTTGATGCTCTGATACTGCATTCTGCCCTCTCGTTGACTGCCTCTGATGTAGCTGCTCTGTACTGCACAATGCCCTGTTGATGCTCTGATACTGCATTCTGCCCTCTCGTTGACTGCCTCTGATGTAGCTGCTCTGTACTGCACAATGCCCTGTTGATGCTCTGATACTGCATTCTGCCCTCTCGTTTACTGCCTCTGATGTACCTGTTCTGTACTGCACAATGCCCTGTTGATGCTCTGATACTGCATTCTGCCCTCTCGTTGACTGCCAATGATGTACCTGCTCTGTACTGCACAATGCCCTGTTGATGCTCTGATACTGCATTCTGCCCTCTCGTTGACTGCCAATGATGTAGCTGCTGTGGTGCCCACTTTGCCCATGCTCACGCATACACTGTGATTTTACCCCTATTTTGTACAATAAAGGTTGTCTATCAGGTCTCGTGGTCTGTCGTTGTCATTCCTGCTTGCGTACTACTAATGTGTATTTGTATATGCTTCTCATCAGTGGTTTCGGTAACATGACACTCCCCCTCCCTACGTCACGTCCCTTACTGGTATTCCCCTGCAGACAGCCAATGGTTTGTGCCTTACCTGCGTCGTCGTCCGTGGTGGGCCATGACTAGGACGTGGTGGATCGCGAAGAGCATCGGGAAAGCGTGTAGCGCTGGGTCCATGGTGTTGGTCAGCTTGCGGTGGGTATCTCTGCTATGTCACCTGTCTTCGCAGTGGGGATTCCGCCGTGTTCAGACAGGTTGTTTTTCCGCTGCGGTTTTATGTGTATTTTCCGCCATCTTGATTTGGAGGACGGTCTTCGACGTCAGTCCGTACGGCGTGGCCTCCGGATGTGTTCCGTCCGCAACGCTCTCGTGTGTAGTTCGGCGGCGGAGCGTGCTTTCCCGTCGCGGACGGGAATTTGACACGTTTTCCTATCCTGATATGGCGGACGGAGTATCCGCGGCAGGCGGACACGGAAAAGGCTTTTTCCGCCTACTACAGGGCCGCGGTGGCTCTTCCGTCCGCCATCCTAATGAGCCCCCAAGTGTCTTAGCGCTGCAGTATTTTGTGTAATCTTAGTATTGTCAATGTAGCTGACATGGTAGGCCTTTACACCTCGTAAATTGAAATACGGATGCCAATAGATAGTCATGAAGTCTGTAATGAAAAATAATTTCATTAATTATAATCCGTCATCTAAATAAATAAATTGTTGAATGCATTTGAAAGTGAAAGTATTTTCTTTTCTGCCAGAAGATCATACTACCTATACTGATGGCATGTTATGACTTCTAACATTGTGGGCCCTAGAACATAGTGATGGCATGTTATGACTTCTAACATTGTGGGCCCTAGAACATTATTTTATAAGGATCTATTTTCAATAAGGAAGAACATATTTGTATGGTCTACCAGCAAGGCACTTTACTATCATTTGCTGCTGGGCCAAGTTTAGGGTGCAATAGCAACCAGAAAACAAAAAAGGGTTGAAATCAGTCTGAAATTCCCAAATGCGGAATTTACAACCATAAAGTATATCTAGATGCCCGGAAAGGGTGACATTTCAAGGGGGTGTCTTCGCAAAGTCATGACCCCATAGATGTACAAATGATAGAGCAACATGCCTCTCTCATTGATATGGTAGAAGAACCGTTTCCAAAATTCAATAATGAGCATTGGCAAAGTCCTGGCATTTAAATGCACATTTCTTTAGTGCAACTCAAACTCCTTCAAATGCAAAAAAATAATATTGTAAATCAATGGAAATACGTAAAAAAAAACAACCTATAATGAAAAACACATCACATGCTCATGCCAACCACCACTGCTTTGCAATTGCAAGAAGCGTCTCCAACCAGTAGCTCCTGAGCTACTGGTAGCTCTCTAGTATGTAGCTCAATTTACAAAATTAAAACCTATTTTGTGCTTTGTTGAATTAATTTATGTATATCAAAATTGAAGAGCATATATTTAGATGAATGGAAATACTTAAAAAAGTAACCCACAATGAAAAACACATCACATGCTTATGTCAACCACCACTGCTTTGCAATTGCAACAAGCGTCTCCAACCAGTAGCTCCTGAGCTACTGGTAGCTCTCTAGTATGTAGCTCAATTTACGAAATTAAAACCTATTTTGTGCGTTGTTGAATGAATGTATGTATATGAAAATTGAAGAGCATATATTTGATAGAAAATATAGATATTTTCTGAACACGTAATTGCCAATATATGTAAAGCTTATTTTTTTTTTTTTTTTTTTTTTTTTAGTAAATAAATACCAGCATTTTTAGAAAAACACAGTAACAATCTGAGACAGAGAGAGAGAGAGAGAGCGAGAGAGAGAGAGGAACGAGCAAGAGAGAGAGAGAGAGAGAGACAGGGAAGAGCAAGAGAGAGAGAGAGAGAGACATGGAAGGGCACAGAGGGAGAGAGAGAGAGAGAAAGAGAGAGAGACAGTGAAGGGCACAGAGAGAGAGAGAGAGAGACACGAGCAAGAGAGAAAGAGAGAGAGACAGTGAAGGGCACAGAGAGAGAGAGAGAGACACGAGCAGAGAAAAGAGAGAGAGACACGAGCAAGAGAGAAAGAGAGAGAGACAGTGAAGGGCACAGAGAGAGAGAGAGAGACAGTGTAAGGCAAGTTAGAGAGGAGGGATGCAAGGGATGCAAGGAAGAGAGATAGAAGAAGCGTGTAAAAAAAAGGAGACTGTTTGCTGGTGCTGGGCAGAAGGCGGCCACCGTGTGTAGTCAGACTAGGGAGGGGGGTGGGTGCGCGGTGGAGCTGATCTCAGCGGCGCCAGGGCAGGAAGTGGGCTGGTGATGCAGAGACAGTGCCACAGATAGCACACAGCATTTCCTTTTCCTTCGTGCGCGGAGGGCAGGCTTTCAGAGGCTTGCGCTGTGGCAGAGTGTATTTGCCGAAGGCATGTAAGAGTGGGATGGAGATGTACAGTAATACACTGAGACCATGGGTGAAGAGATCGTGAGAAAAGTCGAGGGAAGAAGGGGCGTACATTGGAGGTCCGGGCGGGGCTGGAGCAGTGGGAGGTGGGGGGGGGTTTGGGCCGTTTTTTTTTTTTTAGATGAAGAGCCAGCACTTAGGAGCAGTACTGTGCAGAGCAGCACTTAGGAGCAGTACAGTGGAGAGCCAGCACTTAGGAGCAGTACTGTGCAGAGCAGCACTTAGGAGCAGTACAGTGCAGAGCAGCACTTAGGAGCAGTACAGTGCAGAGCAGCACTTAGGAGCAGTACAGTGGAGAGCCAGCACTTAGGAGCAGTACTGTGCAGAGCAGCACTTAGGAGCAGTACTGTGCAGAGCAGCACTTAGGAGCAGTACAGTGCAGAGCAGCACTTAGGAGCAGTACAGTGCAGAGCAGCACTTAGGAGCAGTACAGTGGAGAGCCAGCACTTAGGAGCAGTACTGTGCAGAGCAGCACTTAGGAGCAGTACAGTGCTGAAGCAGGTGTAGAGCAGGAGCATAGACGAAGTAAGGGCACTTAGCAAGGTGGTGGCAAGGTGGTGGCAAGCAGCATCAAAGGAAAAAGAAGTATGTGACCAAGGCGACACATGTCGAAGACGACACAATCACGTGTCAACCACACCCCAAAGCCGAACACTACACAATCATGTGTCAACCACACCCCAAAGCCGAACACCTGGACACACCCAGGAAACACCCAGTACCCCCAGACTCGAACTGGGGTAGGGATCACGAACCTCCCCACAAAAGAGGAGGCTGGGACTCGAACCCGATTCCGGACCTGCCGGAATACACCCAACTGACAGACTTGAACTGTCGAGAGGGATCATGAAGCTGTCATGAAGCTAGGGTTAGTTGACACCACAGGAAATTACACCGCAACTCGCTCCCTCCGTGCTCGAACCAGCAGGGAGGCGATAAGCCACAAGCCACACACGTTGAGCTTTAAATAGCACTCGAGCAGGGCACCTGACAAGGAAGCGTTCAAAACGGGACCACTGAGATACATAGAGGGTTCGTGAATCGTGACCATAGGCAATGCCGCAGGGGGGGGTTCTGAGTCCTACCCAGAGCTAGCCACAAGGGGACCGCACACAGCCAAGTAGCCAACACCACGGAAGCTCAAGGGAAAAAATAAAATGTTCCTTGACTCACCAATGGTATGCACGAGACTGCGATGGGGACCCCTCAAGGTAGCTCGTGGAAATTCGCCAGATCCACCGCAGGATTCGCCTCAGGCACGATGACGGGGTTGGGCGCCAGCTGATAAAGGGTAGTTCTTGACCCTTTAGTTCAGTGGTCACCACTTCAGGTATGGACACAAGTCACCAACACAGCATTCCGCTGAGAGAGAGGAATAAAGTTGTAAAATACCAGAATCTCAAGTTTGGAGTGGCACATTTTATTATTAGCTTACAAGTAGGAAGATAAACGCATAATGTAAATGTGTTGGACTTGTAAAGCGCACAGCTGCCCGTGAGCGTCCCGGCGCTTGCTTAGGGAACCCGTCCTGGTATTCCCCTGTGAGAAACGCCGGCAGGGTGTCCACAAGGTGAAAGCCAGGCATCCCGCCGCGAGGGGCCGTAGTGGAGATTAAGCAAGCTATTGCCCAGAGTCGCAGAGTGTGACCCCGTGAGTTAAGTAGGCACCAGAGCGAGAATTGTCGAGTCTGTGGAATTTTGAGCCCGAGACACGCCAAGGAGGGGAATTGAACCCTGGTCCACGGTCGATCTCAGCTTCCGGGTCTGCCGCCTCTAACCACTGAGCCACGCTTCTCTACTCGCATATTAATTCTGTTTCTAATGCAAGTTACTACAAAGGCTCCAGACTTCACTCGGTCTGGGGCAATTGCTAGATGACAAATGCTCAAAATATCTCATGGCAAGACTGGAATAAAATGTATACAAATGAACACGAGCACAGCTGATCAAAAGATCCTATGATACTGAGCACATTGATGTAGATTTCTGGTGCACTCAAGTAAAATATTTTAAGGCAGATCTATAATAATTAAGTTAAACATTTCTTATCAGGACCCTAAGTGGATCAAGGATAGGAAGGTACAATTAGAATTAGCTCAAAAATAGGCCATTTTGCTATTACAGGTGGTTTCTAGGAATGAGACCAGTCCCATAATGACTAGGAGAGAGGGAGATAGCTAAAAGGTTAGATCAGAGTAATAGAGGAGCAGAAGGGGTCTCTGCCCTGGGAGATCAACAACCTGAGAGGGGTGCCGGTGTCCCAGCTCAGAGAGGCGGCTAGCCGGAGGACGAAACCACGCTCAATGCCAGGCATCTGCAGGAAAGTCCTGCCTTAGAATCTGACAGTTGAGTCTGAAATACCTGAAATTGAGGAACCAAGGTTCTATGGTGACGCACTGGCCAACGCCCTTTCCGTGTTGGCAGTTTGACCACAAGTGTCCTAGGACACCGGATGGACCTCTTTTAAGGGACATTTTGTTCGGTACATTTTGAACTAGAACAACCTGTACATTTCTGAAAGTACATTTTGTTCGGTACATTTTGAACTAGAACAACCTGTACATTTCTGAAAGCACACTTTGGTCACGTACATTCAGTATTGCGATAGGTTGCCGTTTTTCACTTTGTGCAAGCTATGTTTCAAAATATTACTTTAAGCAATGACTTCAGGAAGCTGTACCAACGGACACCAGTCTGTGCATGAGTTTGAGTGGGTGTTGGCCTTTGTGGAAAATTACTATTTCACCTTAAGCCAATTCGCCGTGTTATTTTCAGTGCAGCAGAGAAATGTATTATTAACCTTACTGTGGCCTATTGCATGTTGCTAGGCCAAGACATGCCTTCTGGGCCTCAGCCTTGGGCCTATAACCTGAATGTTGTTAGGCCAAGACATGCCTTCTGGGTCTCAGCCTTGGGCCTATAACCTCAGGGTTCAGGTAGTTAGCGGGATTTGGTATTGTTGATCATGCTTAGCAAGAATTGAGGGTTTTTAAGCATATTTCAGGGTCTCAGTGGCAGGCCCATGGGTGATATTTCGCTATCAAGACAGCTAAGGGACGCTCTTTCTGGTGATCAGATGGTAGAGCATGATTTTAACCCTTCATCAAGTTGACTACTGTCTTCTCTGACATAAGCTTCAGACAGCTGCTGCTCATTGAGGATGCAGCGTCCTTCATTCCTTCCTGGAACCTGAGTCTGGTGGTGAGGGGGTCCTTGGTGAGTGAGAGGATGAGCTGGGTGTCGTCGGCATAGGATACTATGCTGAGTCCCTGCTGTCTGACGATGATGGTGACGGGGGCCATGTAGATATTGAAGAGTGTGGGGGTAAGGGACTATCCTTGGGGTACTCTACAGTTTATCTCTGTGGGTTCAGAGAGGAACGGGGAAAGTCTGACTCTTTGGGTTCTGCCGGCGAGGAAGGAGTGGACCCAGTAGAGGGTGGTTCCCTGAATGCCAGCATCATGGACTCTGGTGGTGAGAGTGTGGTTGGAGACAGTGTCGAAGGCTGCAGATAGGTCAAGTAGGATGAGGGCAGTGGTGTGGCCTTTGATGAAAAGGGTGGGGATGTCGACTGTAGCCGGGAGTAGGGAGGTCTTGTGCTGTGTGCACTGCGGAGCCCTGAGTGGGAGAGGTCGAGAATGGGGATAACCACAAATTACATAATGTAGGATGGCAGTTTGGTGGCTTGGAATTTTATCGGGCAGCAAAAATACATCACACTGTATAAAGTCATTCAGAAACAGGGAAAGCAAAATGTGCAATTTTCTTTTTGCGAAATACACCCTAAATTCTCTGCAAGGGTACATCTGGTAAAAGAAGTATTGCCTACAGAAGACAGTTTCCAGGAAAAATTTCTTGTTAAAGGAGCAAATGCACCAAATTACAAAACATTTATGTCTGGCACCATCACATGCTCTTGATGCTCAATAAAATAGTGCTTGGTGCAAACACTTTTTATCACTGCATTTTGAACTAATATTTCTGGAGGTGGTAAAGTGTGACAAGATTGTGCATATTAGTTGTGATTTATTTCACAAAGAAATGCATTGAAATAATATTTTCAAATTGCGGTGAGTTACAAATGTCACAAAACTATTCTGTCTACAGTTTATTCCACTTTACCCACTTACACAACACACCACAATCACATGATTCAACCATGCACCCCAAGTACATGTTAACAGTACCCAATCATTGATATGTTATGTCATACCATTTGGGACATAAAATAAAGGTCTGGGCACACAGTCATGTGCCAGACTTTGCACTTACATTCTTAACCAAGGTATAGGCATACATAATGTATGGCTTGGAGAATTAGTGATCCTCATTATCTAATGTATTCCTACATTTAAGTGCAAAACTAAAAGTTAAAAGTAGCGACCCAGAATGCCACATATATTATGCCCTCACAACAAGAACACTACCACTTCCTTTACCATTTATGTTAAAAGGAATAAACTGCAGTTCTCACAATAAAACACATTGGACATCATAAGACCTCGAAAAACAGCTTAATAAGTAACTAAAAACATATTAGAATACACAATCACAACCGACATTAAGGTTGAAAAATAACTTTGCATTTAAATAAAATAAAAAGTGACAACAGAATTTTTTTTACTGTTAGTTGATGAAAGTAAGCTAAAAAAATAATAATTCAAATGGAGGTCAGGGATTTTGATAGAAAAATAGTCACCTATCACAGTCTCAATCAATCAATCAATCAACCAATCAATCAGCAGATTTGTAGAGTGCTTCTTGTCACCCGTGAGGGTATCCTGGCGCTGGCCATGTCCAGTTAATTCATCACATCTTCAGGGGCTTTCAAAACTCTGGAAAATATGGGTAGGTCTGTAGATGAAAGAGTAGCGTGTTCCATGTTTTTGCTGCTATGTAGGAGAAGGAGCGTTCTCGCATCCCCTGCATCAGATGCAGGGGTGAGGGCTAGAGACGGGGACCCAGAGTGGAAGTGTCTGGTGGGCTGGTGGAAGTTCAGAAGTTGACTCAAGTAGGCAGGTCAGCAGTCGTATAGGGCCTTGTATGCATGGGTTGGGAGCTTGAACTGGCTTCTTTTCTGTTCAGGGAGCCTGGGGAATCCCCTGAAGTAGGGGCTCTGTGTTGAGCTTCAGGCAGTTGTTCCTTGTCCAGTTGCCGACATGCAGCTGTGGAAGTTGGTCTTGGTGTTGATGGTGTCTTCAGGGAGGGAGAGGAAGAGTTTTGTGTGGCCGGCCTAGGATATGATGTTGAGGCAATGTGTTTTGGTGATGCTGTCAAGAGGTTTCACGTAAGTGTTGAAGCGGGTGGGGCATAGGCGGCTCCTTCACAAAGGTGGTTTCAAGGTAAGTGTTTTTTGTTGTTAATTACCCTTTCTACTGAGCGAGGATACTTGGGATACTCCACAAAGGATTTCCTTGGGTTTGGAGGTGAAAGGGGAAATGCAGACTTTTTGCATTCTTCCGATGAGGAAATAGGCGATCCATCTGACAGCTTCTCCTTATATGCCTATGTTATGCAGCCTTGTGATGAGCATGTTGTGGGAGACCATATTGAAGGCTGCCAAGAGGTCTAGGAGGATCATGGACTCAGTCTCTCCTCAGTTGAATAGGGCTTGGATTTCGTCATGTAGCCATGATGAGGGCTGTCTATGTGGTATGGTTGCTACAGAATCCAGATTGGGAGGAGTTGAGTAGGAGGTTCTGTGCCAGATGTGATAACAGTCTGGGCCCAATCACCAGAGCTACCCCTATTGCCGATTTCTCCACGTTTATTTTTGTGCCCTTTTGTATCAAGGACTCTAGACACAGCCACAGAAGGGGAGTACCATTTATATCAGACAAGTATGTGAACGCTGGGTGGTAGAAGATTAATTTTAGGATCCCTGTAGATTCTGTATGCGCGATTTTAGGCATAGTTTGAGGTTTTGCAGTGCATTGTCGCTAAGAAAACGTAGACGCCACTCAAGGCACATAATCCTGGACTGCCCCAGGTGTCTAGTTTTCAGAAATGTCTGGGATTGGGAGGTGACCCCCGGTGGAGGCTGTTCAAGCCAAACAAGTGCTGCCATTCAGAATCAAAAATGTCTCTCTTGATAGTGATGTGAATAGTCTAGTGCACAGGAGAGAAAGAAAGACTGCTGAGGCTTTAGGGGAGGTGTTGAGAGAGAGGCCTGATGTCAGGATCAGCAAAAGGTCACCCTAATTGTTTATTAAGGAAATATATATTGAAAGAGCGGTTTGGCCCCTTTGCTTTACCCAAATGCAAAATTCATGGTTGTTAAGTGAGCTTTGTACCTCAACCCAGGTGGCAGATTAGGGGCAATCTCCTTTCTGTTTGAAGGGGGACAGAAAGACTCAATGCCTGAGTATGAACCCCAGCCTTTTGTTTGTTTTGGTGCTATGTTGGACTGTCTAGTGCCCTTTCTGTTCCCTGGGGTGCATTTTGGCTAATCAACCCCAATCCATCCCCAGCGGGCGATGCATCCATTCTGGGGTTGGAGCACTAAATGATTCCTGGGTGACCCTTTTTTATTTTTAGGCCTATTTTTCCCCAAGTGTCTAGTGGCATATCTGTTATGGGGAAGATTTTGGGTAATCATCCCCAATCCACCAATAGGGCAGAAAGGAAGATTGATGCACCTACTCTTAGGTGCCAGAATTACACAATGCCTGGGTTACCCTACAAGCTTTTTAGGGGGGTATTTTTCCATTGTGTCGACTGGGCTTTTTGTTCCAATGAGGGCACCCCTTTTTTCTTGAATTCTATTTTTCCCTCATGTAAAGTTATATTTTGTAGATTTAATTAGCTTACTAACCACCGAAGAGGGAATACAGGCACCTAGGCAGATGTGTATGGTTTCCAAGGTGCTTATTTGAAGAACCAGGTCTTCCACTTCTTGTGGAACTCAAAAAGTAAGGAAGAGGCTATGGTGTGTTGAGGGAGGTAGTCCCATGTCTTGGGTGCAATGTGTGAGAATGAGAAATCTACAATTTTGCTTTTGTGAATGCAGAGTGGGATCTTTCTATTTGTTGGAGGACAGATTGTAGGTAAACTCCCCAAATCTGCCCCTAGGGGGCAAAACGACTGTTGCACCTATTCTGGGCAAGGTGCAGGGCGCACTGCCTAGGTAACTCACCACGCCCCTTTTTTTGGGCCATATTTTTACACATTGTGTAGTAGTCTTTTTGTTGTCTGGAGGAGGATTTTGAATAAAGATCCCATCCATTACAAGAGAAGCAAAACGACCGATTCACCCATTCAGGATAGAAACACAATCTGATGGGGGTACATATCTCCTGGTGTTTAGTGGGCTTTCTATCAGCCAACAAGGCAGATTTCGGGAAATATCACCAATCTGCCCACACAGAGGAAGAAAGACTGTTGCACCCATTCAAGGGCGGGAGCATGACGTGATGCTTGGGTAAGCCACCCATTCCTTCTATTTGATCACATTTTCCCCTGGGGTCTAGTGAGCTTTCTGTTCTGGGGGAGGATTCTGTATAAACATCCCCATTATACCCTCTGGGGGAGTCACAATTAAGCATGGGCGGATCTAGCGGATCTCGCGTACGTGAAATTGCGGATTTACGGATTCGCAATCCGCGAAGATACGCGAACTCTCGCGGATTTGCGGATTTTCCCGTTTTTTGTGTTGGCAAGCGTTCGCGCCGATTTTGGGACAATTTCGCAATTGCGAACTTACTTTTCGGCACGCAACGGCCGCGACTATGTTGTTTCTACGTCTGGTTTATCTCACAGGTTCACAGCACCCTCTGTTTCACCACTGCCACCCTCTGGGACACCCATGCCACCCTCTGGTACATCCTCACTGCCACCCATTAGGTTTGTTTATCACTGTAGTTTATGGGGGGTGAAAAAAGCAAGCACACCTCCCCTACTTCAACTGCCATGAATTAATTTGGGGTTGATTAATGTGTCAGTTATTTAGAAAGTTTCAGTCTGGCTGGCACCTGCTTCCTTCCTTATCTGTAAATTGCTTTCTGTTGCAGTGAATTTTTTTTTCACAGGACCTTTATGGTCTACTTGTAGCTATTCTATGAGCCTGCTGTTTGGGTCATAGCAGGGTCATAGAATAGTTGCAAACTCTGGAGGGGCCCCTCAGGAAGCACTACAGTGAATGTTACAAATGTTAAGTTTGAACTTTTGCACCTGCTCATTGCTTTCAGTTTAGCAAAAATCGTTTTTTCTGCAATTTAGCGCGTTTTTTGGGGCGCGAATCCGTGCGAGATCGATTTCGGAAGCCGCGAATGCTTGCGAATACACAAATTTTTTTTTTGCGACGTGGCTGTTCGCGTGCTTTTGTGCGTGTTCGCGAGACGCTTGTAGCTATACGTTTGCCAAGTTACCCTAGCGGTCGTACACGGGCGCGGCCATCTTGTTTGCGTGACGTAATTCCGTTTCCGGCCGCTATGTGTAATCTCGCAAACTGTGCTGCTCGCTAGTACAATTTCGCGCGTGCTCGCGAGGAAAATCTCGCGCGAACTTACCCACGCGGTCGTGAACGGGCGCGGCCATCTTGCTTCTCATTCATTGCTATGGTTCTGGGCATGCTTTCTGTATCCTCTCTGAATCTCTGCCATCCTTTGCTTGTTTGAAGTTTATTTAATCTATTTTACTTATTATCTATCCCTCTATTTTTCTAGCTGTATATTTTTGTGTTTTCTGCTACTTTTAGTTACTTTTAAACTACTTTTTTAAACTCTTTTCTTTTCTTCTTCACTATTCTATTTCTTCTTTATCATTTAAGTTTATTTCTGCCCAGACCATGGTAAAGGGAGCCGGGAAGCACCCTGAGAAGGGGAAGGGTCCCGCAACCCGTGCCCGGCTCCCGTGCCCGGCTCCCGTGCGGGCGTTTGAGGGGGGAGCAAGTGGTGCCACGGGAGATCTTCAGCGCGGAGGAGGTGGCCGCGCTCATCTTCCACGTCCAGCGCCGCCTCCCCAAGACGATCCTGGGAGGCGGCAAGATCGCAACTGGCTATGGCATCCGGGAGCGCCGGAAGCGGTGGGAGAAGGTGTGCCGGGCCATGTATAAGCTCTCTGGGGTCCGGCGCACATATAACCAGGCCACCCACCGCTGGACCGATGTCATGGAACGGGACTTGCTGGACGCGCTCGGCGTAGAGGTCCCCGGGCTTGGTGAGTAGTAGTAGCTATTCATCACTACTCTGTTTTATCCGGCTCTGTTATTTGCAAATCTTTGTTCTTTACCAAGAGCAATAATGCTGCCGATTACATTGTAGGTAAATTATATTTCAAAATCTTCTATGCATTTCAGGTGCACTGCTCTCCTTCTCAGTAGCCTTGCTTGCTACTATGCTTATTTGTTTTGTAAATTGTGTTCATTTCATTGGCCTGAGAAATTATGTATGAGTGTAGTGTAAAGATAAGAACTGCGTAATGCTAGACACTAAGGGTCATATTTTCAATTACCGGCGCATCCCTGCAAAGTAGCAAAGATGCGGCAGTAATTGTGTGCCATGCCACCACCACCCATTGGCCCAAAACGTCACAGAAGCCTTACGCATCTGTGCCGTAAAGGCGGCGCATTGCTGGAGTTGCGTGCCAACGATGGCGCAGCTCCAGCAATGCTCTGGGGTACCCTATCTCCCCAATGCTGCATCAAGCCGTACGTCGGCTTCAAGCGCGCAGGGTTTGACTCATGCATCATTGTCTTAAAAGTGACTGATTGACATCTTGTAGATTTCCCTCAGCCACTTTTAGGATTCGTCCCTGCGCAGGTACGCCCTCCCTTGCGCCGGAACGCCCCCTGATGGCGCAGGGCTTTACAACGTGATGCATCGCCCATAATTTTTTTTTTTAATATATACGCCGCACCAACACCATGGCGAGTCTTTTGTTCTGCCGCTGCGTCACAAAAGTCACGCAACAATGGAGGAAAATGAGCCGCAAGGGACTTCTAAATCAGCCCCAACAGACTGAAGTCCAGTCCTTCCTTTAGACACATGGCTATAAGAAGAAATAGTGGTGGTGGTGGGTGGATTGATAGTTTGAGTATTCACTGATCTGCAAGCAGGATGGACTTTGTCTGTCACTTCGCGTGCTGCGGACTGCTGCCTGCAGTGCCAGGCCAAGGCAAACCTCTTTAGTAGTCTGTTTATTGAGTTACATAGGAACTTTCTAAGTCAACGGTCCGCAAATCAGGCAATACGAATAACGTAGTATACCACATGAGATAGATCCCGTGGAATAGTTGTCTATCTATTTGCTATTTCTCCCAAAAATTTTGTTATTGTTCTTTTGAAATGGTTGATTTGGTTGACAAATCTCATCCATGTTTTCTGGTCTTTCTTTCTTTCATGTTGTACATCAGCTCCCCCCAAGGGCAAGAGGACACAGGAGGAGGAGGGTGCTGTTCAGGATGCAGGCCAGGATCGGGCAGGCGAGGGCTCCTTTGCTGGCCCCAGTAAGTTTTAATTGTAATAAAGAGTACCTATTTTTTCCTAGCGTTCCTCATTCGATTTTTTCTAAATCGTCTTTGATCTTCTTGTAGACTGGATATAAATTCTTATCCTGGCTCGAATATGACTCCCTGTGGTATTACTAGATTATTCTTATTAGTCTGTCTGTGTAGCTAACTAAGATTGGACATTTGGCAATTCCATTGGACTCCCATTCTATTCAGCAATAGCTCTATGCACTGTCTCCTTACTGACTAGATAGTGTGGCAGAGTCATTCAGCTCCCGAAGTCCCTGATGATTGATCCCCAATGATCTCTAGATTATCGTACGCAGGACAAGAGAGTACGGAGTCACAGCACAGTCAAGAAGTGTCAGAGGCACTCATGCTTGCAAAAATTCCAAAACCTTTAGCTCATCCACTCTAGTCTGGAGGACCAAAAACCACAGAGTCTATTTAAGTTTAAAAGCTTTATTAAAAGTAAACACATTTATTAAAATCTACTTTGTCATAAAACTATTTAACTGAAAACGGAAAAGTGCTTAGTGCTGACGATTAATTGGACACATTTCTTGTGGTCGAGCCGAGCTCTAACCTGGTTTGAACTTGATCCTGGTCGTGTTCTTAGGAGTCAAGCTTCTGTCTGTTAGGAGAAAAAGTGGTGCGTGTTAAAAATAAAAAGCAAGCATTCATCAGTTGTGCATAAAAGTGCAGCAAGACAACAGCCTTCCCTGGAAAAAGGGACATTTTTACTTTAGAGTAGACAGTCACAAATTATTACATTGTATTCTGTTTTTTTAACATTTCTCCTAGACCAAATATTATATAGTAGTGAGTGGTGTATTCTAACATTCTTAAATGTACTTTGTAGGTGTAACATCTGGTGACGGGGCCAGCGAGGAGGTGGCGGTGTTGGGCGAGGACTCGGAGGATTTTGGGGAGGAGGCGGTGCAAGAGCCGGCGGACGGTCCTGTGGGGGTTCGCACGGTGGTGGCGGGAACAGGTAAGCTATATATTCCTTACTTATTGAGATTGAAGACTGCATAGTGTGCTTTCTGCACGGGTGTATTACAAATCAACCAGGTAGTAGCCTCCTCGAAATGTACTTCGACTTAGCTGTGAAGTTTTTGGTGAGAAGAATCCCAATAAGTTCTTAGACGAACGTGATGGATGGGATGAACGAAAAGCGAAAGAAGGGTGTAAGTAAGTGGGACGCGAAATTGTATGATGGCTGGCAAAGAAGAACGATATGTGTTTGCTTGGCCCCCGAGGTGGCTGGGAAGGAAAGAATATGGTATGGTGCATGGCTGGGTCAATGATGAAGCAAGGATGGGTGGAAGGACATCAGCCTGGGTGGGTGAAACAGAAACTGTATGTGTGCGTATACTTTGAATGAATGGATGCCTGGAGCATGGTATTCTCTGACTCTTAGCACATGTGTATCTATAGAGAGTAGATGGTCGCTGGATGAACTAAGTGTTACCTTGAAGAGCATGTACCACCGCACCCGCAGGTCCGTTCCAGTGTAGGGAAGGCAAGGAAAAGAAATTGTAAATGTGTCCAATACTACCATGAATAGTAGCAGTACTTTGTATTGCAACTGCAAGCACAGCATATATCTGGTTATTACGGTGGACACTCCGTACCTCTCTTAATAACTTTAGTTTAGTTGTAGTGCGTCATTCATGTGTGGGTGTATCACTGTTCACTCAATATTAAGCAAAGCACCTAAAGTCATCCCATATGTCATCAAATACGTCCCATGTGAAGTGATAGATAATCAAATTATTTAGCTTCTTCATTTTCCTTTTCTAGTACTCATTTGCACTGTAGGGTGAAAGGTAAATTAATTAAGCAGTAGCCCTTGTAACAGAGTATTCTCAGTGCCACCCGTAATAGAAAAGTAATAGCTTCACCACCCGCATGTACTGGACGGGTACAGTAACGCAAGTCTGTCTCACTCATCATGGTGTGCAACTGTTTTTCTCGGGTGCAAGTTCACTGTGCTGCCATTCTGCCGGCTTGCATAAGATAACGTACCAATTTTCCTAAACAAGAGAGAAGAAGAAGAATAAGACTGGTGTACTGTCATAGTCGACTGTAATGGAAGTCCATAGTGGTCGTAGAATTTGTTCATTAAACTACCACTAATGTTAGAGCAAGGATGCAGAAGTGGGAGGTTACATAGATACTGTCCTCAATAGTTATGTACTGTGCTTTCAATTTGCTACTTGTACTGTGACCCAACTTTCGGCTCAATCACTTTGTGTTATTAATGCTAAGGAGCATTGGTTACAGACTATGTCTTTCTTTCTTCATATAGTTGCTCCTTCCAAATCAACATCACGGAGGGAGCAGGCGCGAATGGCCCGGCAGCGGAGGCTGGATGCCACTGTCGCCGAAGATCGGCGGCTGGTGGCCCTGGAGGAGGAGGAGGACATGCAGTCGACCGGTGCAACAACAACATCCTCGACTGGGACCGCTGCATCCTCCTCCGTGACCCCACGGGACGCCAGCATGCGCAGTGCTCCAGCGGGACCGAGCCGGGCTAACAAAGCCAACCGCCACCGCCAAGCAACAGAAAGACCAGCTGCCCCCCACAGGAGCTGCAAGGCACGCCAACGCCGCCTAGGAGTCCGAATGTCCTACCTGGAGCAGGAGGTCCAGAACTATAAGAACTTGGTAGAGGGCCTCCGCTTCGAGCTTGCCACCCTCCGCAAGGAGTATAATGCCCATGCCGCAAAATGCACCAGGTCCAGCACCCTCCAGTAGTGGAGTGTCCCTTGCCCTTTTTTTATAGACTTTTGGGGGGTGGGAATTGGGAGTTGGGATCGTTTTGGGACTTTTCAAATACAATCGTTGGGGTTAGGGTGGGTCTTGAGGGAGATTATTTTGTTAGGGCTACATAAATATAAATTTTTAAACTTTATCTGACCATACCTGTTTTTTACTGCTTTTCAGTCTGGTGGGTGGGGGACGGGGGTGTAACAGTAAGTTTGTTTTCCTGAACAGTCGTAGGACTTTAGTAGTACTACCGTCAATCTCTCGTCTAGTCCTAAATAATACTCCATTATACTACCTCCCACCAAACGCTTATCTTACCTGTAATTTGTGTTAGAAATTAGGGCTAGGCCCAGGGCTGGCTCCACGTGAAATGGGGATTAACGTTGGCAATCCTGGGCGGGTGAAATTTCCTCATTGCGGTGGTACTAGTGGTGTGACACAGTGGCAGTTGCATGCCTATGGAAAAAAAGAAAACAAAACCTGGTTTGTCCTTACTGTAGCATTACAACGGTTACGGTACCATCGAGAATATAGCAGGTGACAGTACACTAGAACAGTGCCATAATGTAGCCTAACAAATGGTAAAGTATTTGCTTGCAAGTATAACTAGTACTTGCGTTGAATTTATTTGACATTGGCTCCTACTACTAGAAGATATAGTACTGAAGCTGAGTAAGTCTAGAAGATATCCTCGTATTCCTTCACCAGCCTGTTGCTATGACCTTATCCTCCCCAGCAAGTGTGTGGAATTATTGATGTCATTTTAGTCAGACATCAAGCAAAACAACACAGCCCGGGGGAAGAGGGTTAGGGTTTGGAAAATGGATGGGAATGGGGGTTTCTTTTTGGGTAGGTTTTGTTGAGAGAAGAAAAAAAAAGCACAGCATGGACAAACAATAATTGAAGATAAAGAGAATCTTTGGGTATAAACTAAAGCTAAGCACATGCAGTCACACTCATAGAATAAAACAATGGATACTGTATCTGTATTGCGTATGTTGTTGGAGTTGTCCTGTTGAATTTGGTAAGTAAGTTGCATGCAGCAAACAATTCCTCTTATTGGCGGCACTCCTCCATTCCAGCTGACGCTTCGTCCATCAATGTTGGTGACCACTGACAGAAGACACCCTGTCCACTGCCTGCCTGGCGGATGTTGACTGAAACCCGGCCTGTAATTATTGAACGGAAAACAGGAAGTGCTATTACAATACCACTGATAAATAAATGAAAGGTATGTACGCTGTGTGGTGCAAAAAGTGACACTTTGATTGCCCTAATAGACAGTACAATATTTTTGAAATTGCGTGCTCTGTCTGAGTCACCTTTTTAAGGATAAATAAGTATGGCCAAAATATTATAGCGGATCTTTCCCCTCAAGGTAGGTGTACTGTAAACTGTGTTTTAGAACAAAATTTGACCTTCCCAGCAATGCTCCCACTAAGACCCTTACTAAAGCCAGTCACAAAAATGTAGAAGACCCCCAATCAGATCTCCAAAAACGATGCCTAGCAGAAAAATGGTGACAAAACGTACTTTGAAAGTAACAGTAGGCCCAAATACAGACCGTGGATTGTATTCAAACCACTTGCAAGCAAGCAAAAGTATCCATAGCCAGCATCGCTCCAACAGTGCTCTAAAACCCCAGAACTGCGTTGCAATAGAACCCCCGAAACACATGCAATCCTGCTGCTAGGGCGAACCCTAACGAACCCTAACTTACAAAAAGTGCCAAAACTGGTGTTTCCTTATGGATTTTGTCCAAAACACTTCTATCCGGTATTAGGCCTTCCCAGGAATGCCCCAGGCAAGACCCGCCAACCCACCTGCAAAAAACCACCCGACAACACCCCCAAACAGCGAAAAAGCTAAATCTCATACTTACAATATCTCTCGGCCTTCGGTCCAAACGCGGCGCTGTGCAGCTAGGTCATCATCAATCATCATAACTCCTGTTTTCCACCACGGATTTCCTGCAAAGCAAATGCAATCAAGATTAGACTGTCGCAGCAGTGCTTCGACAGAGACCCCGGCCGCAACCCACCCACGAACAGCAGGAAGCCCCCCAAAACGCTACATTGAGCAAGATGTCAGAAGAAATAGCAAAAAAAAGGCTGTTCCTTAAGGATTTTGTCCAAAACACTTCTGTCCGGTATTAGGCCTTCCCAGGAATGCCCCAGGCAAGACCCGCCAACCCACCTGCAAAAAACCACCCGACAACACCCCCAAACAGCGAAAAAGCTAAATCTCATACTTACAATATCTCTCGGCCTTCGGTCCAAACGCGGCGCTGTGCAGCTAGGTCATCATCAATCATCATAACTCCTGTTTTCCACCACGGATTTCCTGAAAAGCAAATGCAATCAAGATTAGACTGTCGCAGCAGTGCTTCGACAGAGACCCCGGCCGCAACCCACCCACGAACAGCAGGAAGCCCCCCAAAACGCTACATTGAGCAAGATGTCAGAAGAAATAGCAAAAAAAAGGCTGTTCCTTAAGGATTTTGTCCAAAACACTTCTATCCGGTATTAGGCCTTCCCAGGAATGCCCCAGGCAAGACCCGCCAACCCACCTGCAAAAAACCACCCGACAACACCCCCAAACAGCGAAAAAGCTAAATCTCATACTTACAATATCTCTCGGCCTTCGGTCCAAACGCGGCGCTGTGCAGCTAGGTCATCATCAATCATCATAACTCCTGTTTTCCACCACGGATTTCCTGAAAAGCAAATGCAATCAAGATTAGACTGTCGCAGCAGTGCTTCGACAGAGACCCCGGCCGCAACCCACCCACGAACAGCAGGAAGCCCCCCAAAACGCTACATTGAGCAAGATGTCAGAAGAAATAGCAAAAAAAAGGCTGTTCCTTAAGGATTTTGTCCAAAACACTTCTATCCGGTATTAGGCCTTCCCAGGAATGCCCCAGGCAAGACCCGCCAACCCACCTGCAAAAAACCACCCGACAACACCCCCAAACAGCGAAAAAGCTAAATCTCATACTTACAATATCTCTCGGCCTTCGGTCCAAACGCGGCGCTGTGCAGCTAGGTCATCATCAATCATCATAACTCCTGTTTTCCACCACGGATTTCCTGAAAAGCAAATGCAATCAAGATTAGACTGTCGCAGCAGTGCTTCGACAGAGACCCCGGCCGCAACCCACCCACGAACAGCAGGAAGCCCCCCAAAACGCTACATTGAGCAAGATGTCAGAAGAAATAGCAAAAAAAGGCTGTTCCTTAAGGATTTTGTCCAAAACACTTCTATCCGGTATTAGACCTTCCCAGGAATGCCCCAGGCAAGACCCGCCAACCCACCTGCAAAAAACCACCTGACAACACCCCCAAACAGCGAAAATGCTAAATCTCATACTTACAATATCTCTCGGCCTTCGGTCCAAACGCGGCGCTGTGCAGCTAGGTCATCATCATCAATCATCATAACTCCTGTTTTCCACCACGGATTTCCTGAAAAGAAAATGCAATCAAGATTAGACTGTCGCAGCAGTGCTCCCAGACACCAAAAATCACCCACAAACACCCGGAACCCCGCCAAAGAGCACCTCAAAGGCAAGCAAGTCAGCAAAAACGGCAAGAAATTTCCACCTCATATTTGGTCCAAAACACTTTTGTCCATTATTAGAGCTTCACAGCAATGGGCCCAAATCCGTCAACTCACCCGCAAAGAAGTACAACACCCCCACAAGTGCTGAGTCTTTCTTCATTGGGCGTAATCCAGCACTCTGCTTTGAGGGAAATCGCAGTCTGGAGGAGGAGGATAGAGGAGCATGTTCTTCAGAACTTGTGAACCTGAGGAATGTAGACTGCGGCACCTTCAAATCAATAAGCAAACAAGTGAAGACAGTTCTGCTGATGGTCTTGTTTTTGGGATTAGGTGATTAAAGTTTGAATTAAATTAACTGTGCAAAACAAAGAAAGAGAGACACACAGGAATAAAAGTGAATAAGGACGAAAAAGAAAGTTCTTGATTCATTGTCTCATTTTCAGGGCTCGGTGTCAGGGAATAAGAAGAAGATTTCGTCATCATACTCTGCGAATTCAGGCAGGATGAGGTCAGTGCCACCGAACAGAGAACAAATCCCCTCATCTACGTTGCCGTCCTCCTCGTCTTCATGCGGCGTGCTTTCTCGTACTTTGTAATCTGGTGGTATGAGGTGCTGATTCATCTTGATTATTGTCAGCCGCTCCACATTTTTGGGCGAGAGGCGGCTCCGTTTGGGAGTTACAATGCCACCAGCAGCACTGAAAACACGTTCAGAAGACACACTTGCGAGTGGGCAAGACAAATAGTTTATAGCCAGGTTGGAGAGCTGTGGCCACAATTGTTTTTTGCCATGCCCATACTGCAATGGCTCATCATTAAGAAAGACCTCTGTTGAGTCATTCATATAGTCCTGCACCATCGACTCAAGGTCATCAACGGTTCCTCCACTTTGCTTACTTTTTGCTGTGCCTTTGACATTTTTTCGAGAACCATACCCAAGCAAACTTAGCCAATCCTCCTCAGCAGCCACTGTTAGTGTTGTGTGTGGTGCAGATGATCCAGTTGCCGGTGTCTTTAACGGCTGAGAGGTCACTTGTGCCCCAGCCACAGGTGCAGAAGTGGATTCTTGTCACTGGGGATGGCCTGCTGATGCTGATGTACTGTCTTCTCCTTCAATAACCTGCCGTTCTTTTTCAAACCTCTTGGCTGACCAGGCTAACCAATGTTTGTACTTTTGAACATCTGCATCAGCAAAAGGAAAGAATGCTTCGCCTGCCAGCGCCTTTTTGTAGCGTGGATCCAGAATAGTAGCATAAATGTAATGCTGATCTGACTTGATCTTTTGAAGACGTTCATCACCACGTAGGCGCTCTAATAATTTCTCAGACAAAATAAAATGGTCTTTTTTTTGTACATCTTTTTGAAACTCAGAAGACACCGCCATCAGTTGGTGCTCCAGCATGCACAACAATGGGATAGCTTTTCCCAAATTACAGTCCTCCTGGCTGACTGCACGCGTGAAGAACTCAAAAGGACGAAGCATGTCTGTCAGGCTTTTAACTATGTCCCATTGCGCCGCAGCCATCCGCAGGTCCTCCTTCTGAGTTGTACCCTCTGTTAAGAAATAGTGATCGAGTACCGTATACTGCTCATACAGACGCTCAAGCATGTAGAAGGTTGAGTTCCAACGTGTTGCCACCTCCTGGATGAGTGCTTTCACTGGTATTCGACTTTGAAGTAGCAGCCTCCTCAGATGCTTCCGGGCCTTAAAAGAATGGCTGAAATGGTTGCACATTTTGCGGCAGGTGGCCATTACCGCGAACGCTGCACTGTCTCTATCACTCAAGAATTTTTGAACTACCAGGTTGATACAGTGCGCCAAACACGGCACTCTAACATAGTCACCCAGCGACATGGCCTTAACTATATTGGCGCCATTATCCGTGGAAACATAACCAATCTTGCGTTTTATTGGAGATAGCATTTTCAAGACCTTTTTGTCAAACTCGTCCAAAATGTTTTGGGATGTGTGACTTTTCTCCAAGCCAAACATGGCTAGTGTTGCATGTTTCCGAGCAGCTTTGAAAACTTTGTCCGGGTCAACACCTGCGTTTAGCTTTGCTTTAACACCTGAAAAAGAGACCCAGTGTGCAGTGATGCACATGTAATCAGCGCCTGCGCCACTGGTCCACATGTCTGTTGTCAGATGTATTGTGTGAACAGCACTCTTCTGCAAAGCTGCCCCAATCGCCTCCAGCACATCTTCATGTAGTGCTGGAACTGCAACTCTGGCAAAATAGAACCGGCTAGGAACCTTCCATTTAGGGCAGAGCGTTGCCACTAATTCTAGAAAACCTACCGCTTCTACAAAAGAAAAAGGGAGAAGGTCCACAGCTAGCATTTTAGCCAGCTTAGTGTTATACAGACGCGTCAGTGGGTGGTTGCGTTCATATGGCACGTCTGAAGTAAGCATTGTTCTAATGTTGCCCTGGACCAAGCATTTACGGGCTGATAATGACTTCGTTGACCCAATTTTGCTCGCTGGTGAACTTTTGTGCGTTGGTGTCTCACTCACTCCAACACTCTTAGTGTGCCTCACATTGGGTGTGCTGCTGACAGGGGTACTGGGTGTAAGGGAAGTGTTTGACACGTCTTCTTCCTCCTAGTCATCATCAGATGCAACATCAACGTTTCCTTGAATTCGGCCTTTCTTGATCGCATCTAGGTGCGCAAACCATTGGACAGTGTGCTGTCTCCTAAGATTACCTCTCTGGCCTCCGGTACCATAGTTGGTACCTGGCTTACCACGACTAACTGCAAGCTTACAAAGGGTACAAATGGCAAACTTTGGATTTTTTTGACAAACAGTAAAGAAGTCCCAAACTGGGGACTTGAAGTGTCTGTGGGACCTGGAGGAGGCGGCGATACTGGTGGTGGTGGTCATGAAGCTAATGCCAGATGAAGTGGAGGATCTGGATTGCCCAACTTTTGTACGTTGTGCACTTTCACCGCCACTAATTAAGGTCGAGGTGGATGGAGGTCTCTTCTTGCCAGAAAGAAATATGGAAGCGGGACGAGTTGGTGTACTACTTAACTCCAATGATTGTGGTGTTTCCACTGCCTCCTCATCGACAACATCATCATCATCACGCTCAGCAGCTCTTCGGGCTAGGGTCAAAATGTCTGTTTGCTGCATGCCCGCTGGGGCTGCAGTGACCTTTATGATGACTGGGTCGTCGTTGGCAGAGTCTTCATCAGCAGCAGTATCCGCCACTTCTTGTTGAGCCTCATCACACTCCATAACTCTGAGACTTTGGACGAGCTTCCTTTTACGCTTAACTACCTTTGTCGGATCATGGTGTGCCTCACTCTCAGACGGCAGTGGTGCTGGTTCCCAAGTTTGATCCGTATCATCAGAAGGAGGTGTGCTTGAAGAAGATGTAGACACCACCCTTGATCTTTTCCTTGCTAGGGGTGTGGAAGACAATGAAGGATCATCAGGAGGAGTGGCTTCCTCAAATGATACCTCGCCTTGATTGTCGATTTCCTGATGTGCCCCTACTTCGGGAGGGACAACTATTGTGGGCACTTGTGACCCTCCATGCACCTCTGCTTGCGCATCTCCTTGCGCTGCCTCTCCTTCCACATGTACTTGGGCTTGTACTTGCACATGTGATTGTTGTTGCGGCTGTGGTTGTTCAACACTCGTCAGATGAGCTACAACAACCTGTGTTGATTGGGGGACATTGCTGCTGCTTTCTTGCGATGAGCCAACATCACTGGTCGATGGTGATTGAAGAACTATACTGGCTGCCTCTGCAGCACTCAAGGGCTTGGACTTAAGTTGGCGTGGTGGTGGTGGTGGCACTGAGCCCAATGGAGCGGGGGTGCTGCTGCCAGCTTGGTCCCCAGCAGATCCCGCTGCTGCTGCAGGCATACTTTTTTTTTTACCACCAAAAAAAGGGGCGGGCGGCACACCAGTCTCCTTGGTAACTTGCTTCTTCTGCTCCTTACTGGCACCTTTCTTGCTAGAGGAGCTACGGGTTACTTTTTTTGGGGCCATCTTCTTCAGAGCAGGTCAGAACAGCAGGCAGCAGTTGCACGAGTTGCAGAGTTGTCTGTGTCCAGACGTGACGTCGCGTGACGTTATGCTGCACACACACACCGCTGCAGGACTTCTTCCTGGCACTGGTGGTTCTCTTGAGTCTTGTGCACCTAAAAGCAATGGAAGACAGAGGAACATCAGTTCAGTTATACACCCCAAAAAATCGACAAAACACAGAAAAATGAGCACAATCCCATGCCATCCATGATGTTTACATTGAAGACACCCCACAGAAAGACTAGGGACATGCAAGTATGCAACACTCACTACCCCTGGGCATAATGGATGAAAAGTAGGCAAAATAAGTGCAGGCCTCAGACACTGCCTCTCCTCAAAATGGCCCCTTACACCCCAAGCACATGTTGCCTGTACCAGCCAGCAGCACTCAAGATGGCCACCACCACCACCACCCACATGGCCAGTCCACATCAACAGTACACCCCAAAAAACACAGAAAAACAGCCAGAAATCACCACAATCCAATGCCATCCATGATGTTTACATTAAAGAGAGTGAGACCACACTACAGGCACACTCAGTCCATGCACCACTACCCCTGGGCAAAGGGCCCCACCAGCAGCCCCAAAAAAACTACAAAAAACAATAAAATCAGCACAATCCCAGCCCATCCATGGCCTCAATGGTGTTTAAATTCGAGAAGACACCCCTCAGAAACACTAGGCCCATGCAACACTCACTACCCCTGGGCATAATGGATGAAAAGTAGGCAAAATAAGTGCAGGCCTCAGACACTGCCTCTCCTCAAAATGGCCCCTTACACCCCAAGCACATGTTGCCTGTACCAGCCAGCAGCACTCAAGATGGCCACCACCACCACCACCCACATGGCCAGTCCACATCAACAGTACACCCCAAAAAACACAGAAAAACAGCCAGAAATCACCACAATCCAATGCCATCCATGATGTTTACATTAAAGAGAGTGAGACCACACTACAGGCACACTCAGTCCATGCACCACTACCCCTGGGCAAAGGGCCCCACCAGCAGCCCCAAAAAAACGACAAAAAACAATAAAATCAGCACAATCCCAGCCCATCCATGGCCTCAATGGTGTTTAAATTCAAGAAGACACCCCTCAGAAACACTAGGCCCATGCAACACTCACTACCCCTGGGCATAATGGATGAAAAGTAGGCAAAATAAGTGCAGGCCTCAGACACTGCCTCTCCTCAAAATGGCCCCTTACACCCCAAGCACATGTTGCCTGTACCAGTCAGCAGCACTCAAGATGGCCACCACCACCACCCACATGGCCAGTCCACATCAACAGTACACCCCAAAAAACACAGAAAAACAGCCAGAAATCACCACAATCCAATGCCATCCATGATGTTTACATTAAAGAGAGTGAGACCACACTACAGGCACACTCAGTCCATGCACCACTACTACCCCTTGGCAAAAGGCCCCACCAGCAGCCCCAAAAAAACGACAAAAAACAATAAAATCAGCACAATCCCAGCCCATCCATGGCCTCATTGGTGTTTAAATTCAAGAAGACACCCCTCAGAAACACTAGGCCCATGCAACACTCACTACCCCTGGGCATAATGGATGAAAAGTAGGCAAAATAAGTGCAGGCCTCAGACACTGCCTCTCCTCAAAATGGCCCCTTACACCCCAAGCACATGTTGCCTGTACCAGCCAGCAGCACTGAAGATGGCCACCACCACCACCCACATGGCCAGTCCACATCAACAGTACACCCCAAAAAACACAGAAAAACAGCCAGAAATCACCACAATCCAATGCCATCCATGATGTTTACATTAAAGAGAGTGAGACCACACTACAGGCACACTCAGTCCATGCACCACTACTACCCCTTGGCAAAAGGCCCCACCAGCAGCCCCAATAAAACGACAAAAAAACAATAAAATCAGCACAATCCCAGCCCATCCATGGCCTCAATGGTGTTTAAATTCAAGAAGACACCCCTCAGAAACACTAGGCCCATGCAACACTCACTACCCCTGGGCATAATGGATGAAAAGTAGGCAAAATAAGTGCAGGCCTCAGACACTGCCTCTCCTCAAAATGGCCCCTTACACCCCAAGCACATGTTGTCTGTACCAGCCAGCACTCAAGATGGCCACCACCACCACCCACATGGCCAGTCCACATCAACAGTACACCCCAAAAAACACAGAAAAACAGCCAAAAATCACCACAATCCAATGCCATCCATGATGTTTACATTAAAGAGAGTGAGACCACACCACAGGCACACTCAGTCCATGCACCACCACCCCTGGGCAAAAGGCCACACCAGCAGCCCCCAAAAAACGACAAAAACAATAAAATCAGCACAATCCCAGCCCATCCATGGCCTCAATGGTGTTTAAATTCAACAAAACAGTTGTATCATGCACCCCTAACCAACCCTGGTCCTACTGGATACTGTGGCTACCCACAATATAATTTATTTAATGTTCTGAAAAAGTTCCAAAATTGTACTTGCAGCAACTGTAATGCCCCAAACAAACTTACTTGTGAAAGTTGATTTCTAATCCAAAAGTGATCCAAAGACAGTCAAAAAGGCCTCAAATCCAAATATCCAGCAGCACCCACAAAAAGTAATCCTTCCAGCTCCAGATCCAAATGAAAGTGACCAGGAGATGGACAAAGCACTGGGAGGAGCCTGCTGGACAGGAACAGGAAGTTGGAGACTGTGGGGCACTTCCTTCCTCCCCCCCCAAAAATGGACTCCTTGCAAAAAAAAAGGCCATGCAAATGTCAACCTGAGCAGTGATTCTGATAAAAATCATAATTTTCTGAAGGTTTATCCTGTTTGCTGGTGATTTTCTTGTGCAGAATTGCAAAATCTCTATTTCGCGAGTGCGAGATTGTTCCTTTCCGCCGCAACTACGTGTTCGCAATTGCGAACTCTTGCGAGGTGTGCTGTGCAAGGTGGCAAGCCGCGATTACGTATTCGCGGGCGCCAAACTCCCGCGGGATCACGCAGCAAGATCCAAAATGGCGCGGCACTCGCAAAGAAAAACAACTCGGCAAACGCTAAATGACGGAAAGTGAACGCTGTGCACCACGCCGCGCGCCGCAACCAAGCCAAAAATCCGCCGCGAGCGGATTCACGGATTTTCGACAAATTCGCGAGAGTTCGCGGATTGCGAATTTGCCGAAAATCCGAAAAATCCGCGATCGGAGCGGATTTTACGCCCATGCTTAGTCACAATACAGCTGCATTTGTCCTGGGGTAGGAGCAATGTTTGGGTGAGTCTCCCTCACCCCACCCCAATTTTTTTCAGCTTTTTTTTCCCTGGGGTCACGTGGAATTTCTGACCCCGAGGTGGCAGCTTGAAGGTATAGCCCTCCTGTCAGCCGTTTGGGGGCAGTAAGTCTTTTGCAAATTTGTGGGGAAGACCCAGCCCAATGCCTGGGCAGCCTGACCCCACTCTTTATTTTAATATTACATTATCTCTCTGGGGTCTAGAGGATTTTAATCCACCACTGAAGGCATATTGGCGGTAAATACCTCCTATCTGCCATGTAGGGGAGGCAGAAAGTCTGTTGTACCTGGGAGGGAGGAGCACTATGCAACTGCCATGGGGACTGACCTACCCCATTTTTTGGTACACATATTTGCATGGTGTCTAGAAGGATTTCTGTCCCATGGGAAAAGATTGGGAAGATTGGGAACCGGGAAGGAAAAAAAACAATTATATAAAAACAGTTATGTAAAGAAAACACTGCTGAACACAATTTAGCATATCAAGCAACGAAGTCACGTAAGTGAAGGGGATCACGTATCAAACTTACAGGCCTATTACAGCTTCCAGAAGCTCCAAAGTGTTCAGCCCTTTGTCCTGGGAACAGCGAAGGAGAACCACAGGTGGAATGGGCCTAGGAAGAGGAACATTTTGCCATCCTGTCCAAATTCCAAATCCTGTGATCACTTGTCTGTATAGCATTCTTAAAGAGCTTAATCACTTTAATAGGTTGACTGAACTTAGATGTACCTGAACATTTCCTAAGTAACCTAATTTTGATCCAGTCACCAACTTTGACAATAGTGCTCTTCACAGTCTTCCTTTCATCATAACAAATCTTTCTCTCATTCATCTTGTTTCTCTCCCCCTTTACTTCCTAACCATCTGTGCTGTCCACATTCTCATCAACCAAAGCCCTCTTAGATGAGATCCAGGATGGAGTCATTTCAACATTGGCTACTCTCTCTTTAAAAAAGCGAAAGGAAGTAATACCTGTCGAAGAATGAGGGGTGAGGTGATATTCGTAAGGCAGATTCCCAGCAATCACCACAAGACCTAGTTTGTTGCAACGTTTCTTTAAGGACCTTTATAAACCTCTCCACAAAGCCTTCACATTGCGGATGATATAAGGAGGACTTCTTGTGAATGATTCCTCTCGAGGCAAAAAAATCCTCCATGCAGCGAGACGTAAATTGGACACCGTTATCTGACAAGATGGTGCAAGGAAATCCTCCAGCTCAAAAAGTTAATCTAAAAAGTTCACAACAACAGAAGATTCAACTGATCTGACAATCCTGATCTCCAGCCATCATGAAAACATATCCAGACAGACTATGACATAATGATTTTGTGAGCTTAATCTTACTGGTCACAAAATATCTATACACATGTTTGACCAGGGGGCAGTGGCCTGATCCCTAATCACCATTGGTTGTGTCCTGCACTTTAATGTCTTGTCACAATTCACACACTCTGCACATTCACAAACAAGTCTTTCTACATAGACATCCATTCCAGGACATCAGTACGCTCCCCTAACCCTCTCTTTAGATTTGGCTATGCCCATGTGAGAGGCATGAGCGTTCTTGACTATATTTTCCCTCAAGGCAACAGCTGGAACAAGCTTACTGCCATGCAAAAGTAATACATCAACAACCGACAAATCATCCTTGACATGCCAAAAATCCTTCAGAATATCTTCACAGTCTTTCGTCTCACACCACATTTATTTGAACATGGCAATACCATTTTGTAAAGTCGTATCAGCCACAAGTTCATGCTTCCACGCTTCTTCTGTAATGACACCTTCACTTATCAGGCACTCATTGACTTCCTCTTCTAATTCTTCACCACCAAACCATTCAACATCAGCAGATTTTTCCTTGTTCTCAGCGCCTAGCCTGGAGAGGCAGTCTGCTAAAACATTGTTGGCACCAGGGAGATATGTTAGATCAAAATCAAATTCTTGAAGGCTACAATCCACTTGCGTAGCCGGTGACAGATAAAATCAATGCCTTTTTTTTAAAAAGACTTCCTTGAGGAGTTTGTGGTCAGACAAAACTTTAATTTTCTTACCCCTAAAACGTGTTCACAGTTTATGTACAGCCCAGACAACGCCCAGCGCCTCCTTGTCTATGACAGAGTAACTACATTTGGGCCCTCTTAGAGGCCTGGAGATAAACAACATGGTTTTCTCAACTCCATCAATATTTTGCAACAAAACAGCCACTTCTCCAGTGGAGCTCGCATCGGTCATGAGGTAAGAGGGCTTGGAAGGGTCATAACTACTCAGAGAAGGTGCATTGTTGAGCACACGTTTAAGATCTGTGAATTCCTTTTCACAAACATCAGACCACTCAAACTCGTTCCCCTTTTTTAACAAAGATCTTAGTGCCAAGGTTCTGTCAGCAAAGTTTGGACACATTTATGCTAAAACTCAGCCATACCCAAGACTTTCATGCGTTCATGTTTAGTAGAAGGTGAGCGCAAATTGAGTATAGAGTTTACCTGTCTTGGGCTTGATTCCTTCTGCTGAAACAAAATGACCAAGGTACTCAATCTCCTTGACATTAAACTTACATTTATCAGTTCAAAGGGTGAGACCAGCATCTTGAAGTTTTCGTAGCACCTGCCTGAATCTTGTGTCATGTTCTTGTTCATTGGATGCGAAAATCAACACATCATCTTGGTAGACTTTCACACCCTTTAGACCCACAAGAATACCTTCCTTCACTCTCTGGAAGACAGAGGCAGCAGAAATTAAACCGAAGGGCATCCTCAGGAATCTAAAGGTACCAAAAGGCGTCACAAATGCAGTCAGAACTTGGTAGGAGGGATGCAACTTGACCTGGTGGTAAGCTGAGGTCAAATCTAAGGAAGAGAAATGATTTGCACCACCCAGAGAGCACAACATCTCAGTAATATTTGGCAGTGGGTAGTGGTCAACAATCACAGCTCTATTTATTTCTCTTAAGTCAACACAGAGCTGGGCCTCTCCGTTGGCCTTGTGTGCCATCACAACCGAAGAGACCCATTCTGTGGCTTCAACTTCTTGGATGAACCCTTTTTCCTTGAGTTTCTCTAATTCAGACTTCATACTATTTCTTACCAAGAGAGGGACATTCCTGACTTTTGCAACTTTAGGAATAGAATTGTGCTTGTGCAATGTAAGTAGTTTTTGAAAACACCTAAGTTCTTTAGCAAAGACACCAGGAAAATCTCTTTTCAGATCGTGAGCAGGTTCGATAACTACTCTAATGAGTGGCAGTTCTTTCAGACGAACCTGGGGATCTTTGTTAGGGTCGAGAAACACATGTAACTCCTTCTGGTGAAACCAACTAACAAGTGAGTACCCCCTTCAGGGTTGTCTTTATTCTCAGAGAACATCTCCTTTTTTATAACCTCAACGCAGGCTTTTGAGTATTCATAGGCCTTTGCAGTTGTAATGACCTCTTGAAGAGAGGGATTGTCTTTTTGCCAAAGGGCGTCTCTGGTCTTTTCAAGAACACAACCCAACATGAACTGGTCTCTAAGTCGTTCGACCATTTTTTTTTTCTTTATTATTATTTATTTTCAACAAAAAGACAGACAGACAATACTGTTACATAACATCCCTCCATTAAAATCACATGGAATATATAACAGATAATCAACTATATACCAAAAGTCCAAATACTCCAGTTCTCCATATGTCTAGAAGAGATCAAACTCTATCAAAAACAAACAAAAGAATTGAGAAAAAAAAGGAGATACAAACAAAATTGACCACATCCTCTAACATGAAATAGTCCTAAGTTACACAGTCGTGTTGGGGTATTGCATCCTCCTCTGGTCACTATTTAGCTAGCCCACCTCGATCTCACATCAATACTCTTAGTCAGTAAAAAAAGATGCAGTGGTTCCCAAATGTCTCACGGCCGGGAAATTGTCGTCAATTCTTCCGCATATGTGTCCAGGTTTTCCCTACAGTAGACCAGATCTTTTAGCCACTGTTCGACTTTTGGTTGACATCTAACCCTCCACACAATCGCCACTCGCCGTGTCGCTAGTAGCAGAGCCAGTCGCACGAATCTACCGCTCTCTCCCTTAATGTGTGGTACGCAGCAGAGCAAACAAACAAGCGGAGTGCACTGAAGTTCCACAGCCACCATGTCTTTTAAATGTCTCACAACCGCTACACAAAACTCAAACAACCGTTTACATCCCCAGGCTAAATGCAAAAAATCTGCGTTCTCCTGTCCGCAACGCATACAGTTATCAGACTGACGCAGTCCGAACTTATGCAATCGTGCAGGAGTGTAATATACCTGATGTATGTATTTAAAATGTATAATACGTACATTTCCATTCATGCTGAGAGTCCCCGTCAATTCACATACATATTTCCAATCCGCCTCTGAGATCGGTTCAGGTAAACTAACATTCCATCTTTCCCAGCTCCCGTCTGACCCATTCATGCTTTCATCTTTAATCATCTTGTAGAGTCTGGATATCAACTGTTTATTAGTAGGAGTGGTAAGTGCAAACTGCAAAGACAACAACGTGGGGGGTTCTTGTGGGTTAGTGGTATAGTGCACCCTGGCCGCCTGTCGCAGTCGATGTATTGCAAATATAAACAGCAATGACTGATTACTAATGTACTGCAGAGTGGCCTCTTTGTTCGCCATAAGTTGGCAGGGTATGCTCAGACGTGAGTCCCTTGCTCACTTTGCCAATGGATTCAAGCAAGCCCGGCTGAAGACGGCTGGAATGCCAGAAACCGGTCCTAGGAAGCTTGTTTCCGGTCCAGGGAAGGCATGGCTTGGCAGTTCGGTCTGGACTGGTCCCATGAGGCACAAGGTCAGACTGATTTGCATATGGCCATGTCTGAACTGGGGTGGCAGAGTGGGCTAAAGAACGGTGATGGATTGAACCTAGTTCTTTTGACTGGGTGTGAGTGTTTGATTGGTTCAGATGCTCCGTCGGTCACCACCACCTTTTGTACTGCTTTGTTTGCCATAAGTTGGCAGGGTATGCTCAGACGTGAGTCCCTTGCTCATTTTGCCACTGGATTCAAGCAAGCCTGGCTGAAGACGGCTGGAATGCCAGAAACCGGTTCTAGGAAGCTTGTTTCCGGTCCAGGGAAGGCATGGCTTGGCAGTTCGGTCTGGACTGTTCCCATGAGGCACAGGGTCAGACTGATTTGCATGTCTGAACTGGGGTGGCAGAGTGGGCTAAAGAACGGTGATAGATTGAACCCAGATCTGTTGACTGGGTGTGACTGTTTGATTGGTTCAGATGTTCCGTCCGTCACCACCCCCTTTTGTACCGCTTTCTTTGATAAACAAGCCATCTGAATATATATCTAGCATTCCCCTGAGGCCAGCTTCATGAAGTAAGCCCATTGACGGTGCTTCGTGGGTTACCGACATTGCAGCGGGATGCTCCAGATACATATGCGGCGCGTACAACGGCAACTTCCATGCCAGATGCCCTATCCACTGCCAGGCAGTTATAGTGGTATCCACTGCATTTATTTCTGTTCCCGGGGTGCCACGTGCCCGGTGAGTAATCATACTGTGCAGAGGAACCGGAGCAGCATCACCTTCCTCCACCACGACATGTGGGGTGTACGCATGTGGTCTATACCAATAGAACACATATTGAGCTTGTGCGCCCATAAAAATCCGGTGCTCCGAAGCCTCCTTTCTCATACCCTTTGGTGAGAACTGACCATTTCTCACGAGCACTCTTGCCAACCCACACCAACTGCAGCAAGAGTCTGCGGAGATCTTGGAAGAATCCCATTGTTAGTACCATCGGGATGTTAATAAAGAGCTATAGGAACCGCAGTAAAACCACCATCTTAATAAGCGCACAACGATAGCGAGATCCACGTGTCCACCTGTTTCTCTAGTCCCATATATGCTCTCCCATAATTCTCCCAAACTACTGTGTTTGGATCTCGATGAATCCAGACTCCAAGATATTTCACCGGGTCTGTGGACCACACCAATGGGAACTCCATATCCGGTTGCACAGTAGTCTGTCAGTGGATTAATAAGAGATTTATCCCAATTGATACAGAGGCCTGACAGACGACCAAACCTGACGCACTCCCGAAGCAGCTGTGCCAGATATCTGCAGGGTTCACACACAAAAAGAACCATATCATCCGCATATAGCAAAATGGCTACTGGGCGGTAATCAAAATTGAGTGCCGTCTCCCTGTGTCTTTGTTTAATGACACACGCCAATGGTTCCAATACGATTGCAAACAATAGTGGAGATAAGGGACATCCCTGATGAGTACCCCTCTCTATATGAAACATTTCAGGAGTCAGCCCCCCAATACGCACTCTCGCAGTCGGTTCCGTGTAAAGCACCGCTATCCACTGTAGGAACAAAGGCGGGAAGCCCATGCGCCGCAACACGTAATGTATATATTGCCATTCCACCAAGTCAAACGCTTTGGCAGCATCTAATAATACTGCCGCTGCTGACAAGTTCGGTTTGAGTACCTGGAACATGGGGAAAATAGTTTGTAGATTGTGCGAAGTGGATCTCTCAGGTTTAAAACCCGACTGATCGGTTAACCGCATGCGTGCGGGCGGAATTCCGCCCGTACGCTGGGTTTTTTAAAATCGCACTTTACGTGACGAGCTGGGCTCGTCATGAGCGTGCGAGGGGGTTAATACCAAGCACTGCATCAGAGGTTGTAACCTGATCGCCAAGATCTTGGCCAGTATTTTAGCATCGATATTGATCAGCGACAACGGACGGTAAGAGTCACACCTGTCTCCGATGACAGGAAACGGTTCCACCAGTATAGGGTGGGAACTCTCCCAATTAACACATTTACCAGCAAATGGTCATCTAAAAATGATGTTTGTGCCCCTTTTGCACTACCCAACCAGAAAGCCTAGCCCACGTCCTTTTTATATGCCCTGAGTATAAACTTCGACGTTCCAAATGGCTTAGGCCAATATGTATTCAGAAAGGCATTAAAAGAGGCACTGAAGTGCTAAGGATTTTAAGAACGGACTGTTCTGAGAGCTTGGTAATTGCCGTGGCCAAATTCTTGAAATGGATGTGGGCAATTCGTAGGAACAAATTAAAATTATTGAATACCCCACTAGTTTAATCCTGTTTTAAATTCTGATTGTATAAAAAACATAAATGTATAGTAAATCCAGTTTTATTTTCAGTATGTTTTCATCATAATCTATAATATTTATGCTCTTAACTAATGTGTATGGAACAATCAGCAGATTGGATCAACTCAGAAGTACATACAAGAACATCCTCTAGACCTTGTAGAATATTAGATGAAACGACTACCCATTAGTGTATTATGGATCTGATGCTGTGATTTTATATTTATCTTTTCTAAGTTGTTTTTAAATATGTCGTCTTTTATGACTTGTAGTCAAAATAAAGACTTATTTTGAAGAAATACACATCTAAAAACATAATATAATTGGGGAAGCGGAATGAGGGGAGTGGGGGATAACAGGGGACCTTCATGAAAGTTCAAGCTTCTGGCGGATTTCCTCTATCTGCTTGTTCAAGTGAAGCATCTTGCTTCGCACCTCTGACACTAAGTCATTGTTCCTCTTCATCTCCTTCCACATCATTGTGAGTGCTTCTGTCATCTGATTCAGAGTCTTGGGGGAGACACACTCTTCGCTTGTTGTGGGTAGAAGTGGCTGGCTGCCCGTTGTTGCCACTGGCATCTGGCTACTCGTCGATGGGACCGGCATCTGGCTGCTTGGGGTGGGAACTGTCCCCTGGCCGGAAGAAGGGAGAACTGGCACCTGTCTGTTGGGGGGAGAACTGTCCCCTTGACGGAAGCGGGGGGAACTTGCACCTGGCTGTAGGGGGGGGAACTGTCCCGTGGCTGGTTAGGTGGGTGACTGGCATGTTCACAGGTTTGGCCAGTGCCTGCACAAAAGTGATAGGTCCTGCACTGGCATCAGTGGTGGAGGATTATGTCTTTCCAGGGACCTCAACAACCTCAGGCAACGATCACCACCTTCCTGCCTTCTTCACGGACAGGTGCTTTCTTGACATGTCCCAGTATCCCTTATTCACCCGTTGGACATGGTGCCACCTTTCTTTAGCCACCTGGAAGACATGCGCCTGTGCTTGAGTCATGTTTTCTGTAAAATATCGTAAATGTCAATTTCCAGCCAATCACATCATGTCACGGTCCATAATGACAATAAATTAAAAAATCATAGACAAACAAGGTAGGCAACTGTAGGACTTGGCCCTTTCCCCAGAATTTTTCGTTTTTTATTCCTTTAATTTAGGGTGCCCCCTACTGTAACAAAAGGGTATAGCCCTTGTGTAGTGAAGAAAGCCCTGTGTATGTCAAACTAATGTTAAGGTGCAGGTGCTTACTTCCCCTAACATGGCCGCCACTGACCCCTGCTACTGCAGCGTGGTCTTTGTGGGCGCATTCTAGTAGTCAGGAGCTGGCTAGAACCCTCAAACAATGTATCCATACTAGCCTGCCAGCCTGTCCATAGCCATAATGATGGCACCTCCTAGAACCTCCTGGAACCTTCTGGAACAGGTGAGGTGGCACCAACTGCCACTGCCTACTGTCAACTGGGACTAAATAAGGAAAGGGAGGGAAACTTTCCTGTCAGATTGAGGGATCACAGACCTGGGGAAGAACCTACGCAGGAGTTTTAGGAAGTGGGGCCTAGACAGGGACCGATGACACTGGGAGTGACAGAGCCTAGGTGCTGCCTACCAAGTGTTGAGGGATCCTGAACTTGCCCCCTGATCTGGCCCGGCGGGAGGGGAACCCAGAGTCCACCTGAAGGAGACCGGCTGAGGAGATTTCATACCAGCCATCAACTCCAACCCCCCCCCTTCAAAGAACCCAGAGACTGCAATTTACAAGGGCGCAAGAAATATAAAGCGCCAAGAAGAAACCAAATCACCACAGGACCATTGAGAAATCAACCAGGTATTGGCGCTGTATCGCTTCCCGCGCTCCCTGACGCCACCTGGGATCCCTTTTGCTGGTTTGCCACTGTTGTGTGGCCTGTCCTGTTGGTCCTGCTGACCTGCTTCCAACTAAAATAAACTGTCTGCTGGCTGAGCACTCTTATTCCCTGGCGCTAGCACCCTGCACTACCTGTCCTGAGGAAAGTGCCCCACAGAAGTGAATGCTAAGCGCTATCTCTGCGTAGCGCCAGTCTCCTGAACTGCTAGCCTAACTGAATTGCCTGAGGCTCAAGCACTGTAACTAACCCTGAGTGCCCAGCGCTGTCATTTGAGGATCTGTGGCTGCCAGGAGCGCTATTGTGGAAACTGCCCAAGCGCTACTGCTGTCTGAGTGCTAGCTCCCAGAACTGCTGTGTCCCCTGCGAAGCGCTGTACCAGAGAGGCTCTATCTCAAGGACTGCCATATTCCCATCCCCTACAACTGATACCAGAAAGCCATTACCAGCGCTGTTACTGCGAAGCGTTGTGAACCTGAGAGCTCGGCTGCTGCCTGGGGACCCTTGAGGTACTGTGAAGTGCTGTACATCCAGCATCTGTCATTAACTTCAAGCGCTGCATCAGCGAGGCGCTGTGTGCCCAGGACCTGAATTTGCTGCCTGGCGCTGTGTCAGAAGGTTCCCTGAACTGGGGAATAGCCCCATTTGCCCCTTCAAGTACTGGAACTGGACCAGGGCCCCCCCCCCAAAAGACACCGTGGGGGCCTCAGCTAATAAAAGTTAACCCCTGCCTGGGGTACAGTTGCATGCCAGTTAGTGTAGCCCTATGCATGTTTATGGCTGAGTAATGCAGCGTTTATTCTCTCATGAAATGTTGAGCCTTTTTATGGGGTACTTACCTGACGGAACGGTTGCTTAATTGCTGGGTTTGAAATGTGTTAAATGAATGTTCCTCACTGAATTCCTTGCAAGCGGACCATACTGCGGGTTAATAAAAGCTCATTCATGTTCCAGGGAAGGGTTACTCCTACTCCCTGAAATGTTTATTCCTGACTAAGGAGATGTTTCACCTATGCTTGGTTCTTCCCGCCTGATTGTAATGACCTGTTTATTCGTGGGCGGTGGGATGTTGGTTCATGTCTACTGCTATGGTTATTCTTCCCTAGAGAAATGTTGATGCATTGCCTACCAGTGTATATCCTACTCTGGTTTAGTGACATGCAAATTTCTGACGCAATGAAAAGTTTATTAGGAAGTAATGAAAGGCTATGCCTTTATTGTATGTGCTGCATTGGTGAATTACTCCCTTTACTCTACCCCAAGGAAATGTGTTGTTGAACTGCTTATCTTTACTGCAGGAAATGTTTACCCTGGTATTGGTCTGTTTTAGAGGTCCCAAGGCCCATAGTTTATAGGCCTCAATTCCTAAAAGGGTAACCCCTGATTAGGGGCTGTAATGGGAAGCCTACCGTTCCATGATGAAGAGTATTAGCGAGTGCTAGGCCCAAACCCAGGGATTATCTGTATTTCGCCTAGTGTTCTGTTTAGCCTAGGCCTTATACGTGGTTTACCTGTTATTAAATGTTTACTTCTGCTCAGAGAAGTGGTTACCTCCTGGATGAAATGTTGGTGCATAACTAATGAGAAGTTCTACTTCTATTATGGAACTGCTTAATGCTCATTCCTGCTGGGAGTGATTCTTAAAATAGTTAATCCTGCACAAGGGGATGTTTATCCTTAATGAAATGTTTTCTCCCCTTTAGTGCCGCATTTACTGAAAGCCTACAGTCATTTATTTACATGTTTAAATGCTGTGGAACGCTCACCCTTGTTTGGTGAGAAGTGGGTAAAATGCCTGCAGAACCAATGAGATGCAATGTCATATGGTTGTCTCCTTAATGTATTTCATACAGGTTCTGACAAGGAGCAATGCGAAGGTTAGGCCTGTGGTTATCTATACTTAATATTATCTAATATTCAATATTTATCTGATATTTAATATTTATTCCTCTGAGTATTTATTACAAAGTGTTGAAACATATGTATTCTGAAGGAAAACTAATAAGTAATTGATACTGTAATTTTTGATTACCCTGACTCTGCTCTATATAAAAGTTATCTAATTTTTATACAAACTAACTGTAGTGGCGTCACTCATTGCGTGCCCATTTTTACGGTCTCAGTGGTTGTGTGTGCTCTATGGTCGCTTTACACATAAGCTTTCGGATGCCTACCCGCTCGTGCCATGCTACCCTCGGGGAGCTGGTGACCCCAGTTCCAAAATATTGGTGTCGAGCGGTGGGATCCAGGACCTCTGACCATGCAGCACCCTCCAGTGAGACAGGGTGCACTGCAATTAGGCTACACACCTATTGTGTGGGCAAGCCTAAGTAATTGACCCCTCCACTGTCTAGCCTTTAGAGTGTATCAAGACCTGTTTGACCTAATCCTGTCTCCCACGTCCTGGTATCTTTTCCCAGATTTATCTGAGTCCCCACCTGGCATAATGGAGTTTTGTCAGGGGATGGGGGTGCCTGTTGGGCGGAGAACCAGAAAGCAGGAACTCCGTACCGCTTTGAGGGCATGGGTAGGAGCCCACCCAGAGGGGAGAGGGGATGGGGAACAGGAGGGGCAGGTCACAGCCAGGGAGGCGGGCACACCAGAAGACCCAGGCCTACTCAACATTGTTGTGTCTGACAATGTGCTTCCGGAAGGATGTTCTGGGGCAGGGAGTAGAGTATCTGGGGGGTGTGCGTCGTCGAGGATGCTAGAGCATGAGAGGGAGAGTGAGAGTCTTGCGAAGGATGAAAGGAAGCTGGTGCACAGGCTTCAGCTAAAAGAGTTAGAGCTGGAAGCCTTGGAATTATGTGTGCCAGGTACTTCTAATGGTGGCAGCGTACCCGAGGTTCGGATTTCAAACCAGTTACAGGGTGTAGAACCTGGACTGGGGTTTCAGGTTCAGGAGTTGCCTGACCTGGAGAGTGGGGTACCGGTAACTAAGGACCCTTCCGGTGTGACTTCCAGGGGTACCTCTCCGGGTGGGAGGGTGCGGAACCCTGGAAGCGGGTGCGGAGGGAGGAAGGACTCTCCTCTGGCACCGGACCAGCCACAGGGTGCAGATCCCGGGTTGGGTGGCCAGGTTCAGGGGTTTCCTGACCTGGCGGGAGGGACCTCTATAATCAGAGTCCCCCCGGTTGTGACTCTCAGGGGTACTACTCCAGTTGGGAGGGTGAAGAACTCTGGGAGGGGGTGCAGGGAGAGGGAGGACTCGCCCATGTCACCAGTTCAACCTAAGGGTTTAGACTCTAGGTTGAGAAGGAGAGTGGTCCTGGAGCTACTGCCCCCCACTCTGAGAGAAAGCAAGGGCCAGAGACTTCTGGATTGTCTAGAGGTCAGTCCTGGACGCATCCCACTAGGGAACACCAGTGGGGTGGTTGGATTAGTGAAGAGCTGGCGGATACCATTGAAGTAACGGGCCTGCGTCCACCTTTTTCCGCCCCAAGCAGGGAAGCCCATCAAGGTGATGATCGGTCTACCCGGGCTTTTGGCTGGGGGGGAGACATGTAGGACTTGGTCCTTTCCCCAGAATTTTTCATTTTTTATTCCTTTAATTTAGGGTGCCCCCTATTGTAACAAAAGGGTATAGGCCTTGTGTAGTGAAGAAAGCCCTGTGTATGTCAAACTAATGTTAAGGTGCAGGTGCTTACTTCCCCTAACATGGCCGCCACTGACCCCTGCTACTGCAGCGTGGTCTTTGTGGGCGCATTCTAGTAGTCAGGAGATGGCTAGAACCCTCAAACAATGTATCCATACTAGCCTGCCAGCCTGTCCATAGCCATAATGATGGAACCTCCTGGAACCTTCTGGAACAGGTGAGGTGGCACCAACTGCCACTGCCAACTGTCAACTGGGACTAAATAAGGAAAGGGAGGGAAACTTTCCTGTCAGATTGAGGGAGCACAGACCTGGGGAAGAACCTACGCAGGAGTTTTAGGCAGTGGGGCCTAGACAGGGCCCTATGACACTGGGAGTGACAGAGCCTAGGTGCTGCCTACCAAGTGTTGAGGGATCCTGAACTTGCCCCCTGATCTGGCCCGGCGGGAGGGGAACCCAGAATCCACCTGAAGGAGACCGGCTGAGGAGATTTCATACCAGCCATCAACTCCAACCCCCCCCCTTCAAAGAACCCAGAGACTGCAATTTACAAGGGCGCAAGAAATATAAAGCGCCAAGAAGAAACCAAATCACCACAGGACCATTTAGAAATCAACCAGGTATTGGCGCTGTATCGCTTCCCGCGCTCCCTGACGCCACCTGGGATCCCTTTTGCTGGTTTGCTACTGTTGTGTGGCCTGTCCTGTTGGTCCTGCTGACCTGCTTCCAACTAAAATAAACTGTCTGCTGGCTGAGCACTCTTATTCCCTGGCGCTAGCACCCTGCACTACCTGTCCTGAGGAAAGTGCCCCACAGAAGTGAATGCTAAGCGCTATCTCTGCGTAGCGCCAGCCTCCTGAACTGCTAGCCTAACTGAATTGCCTGAGGCTCAAGCACTGTAACTAACCCTGAGTGCCCAGCGCTGTCATTTGAGGATCTGTGGCTGCCAGGAGCGCTATTGTGGAAACTGCCCAAGCGCTACTGCTGTCTGAGTGCTAGCTCCCAGAACTGCTGTGTCCCCTGCGAAGCGCTGTACCAGAGAAGCTCTATCTCAAGGACTGCCATATTCCCTTCCCCTACAACTGATACCAGAAAGCCATTACCAGCGCTGTTACTGCGAAGCGTTGTGAACCTGAGAGCTCGGCTGCTGCCTGGGGACCCTTGAGGTACTGTGAAGTGCTGTACATCCAGCATCTGTCATTAACTTCAAGCGCTGCATCAGCGAGGCGCTGTGTGCCCAGGACCTGAATTTGCTGCCTGGCGCTGTGTCAGAAGGTTCCCTGAACTGGGGAATAGCCCCATTTGCCCCTTCAAGTACTGGAACTGGACCAGGGCCCCCCCCCAAAAGACACCGTGGGGGCCTCAGCTAATAAAAGTTAACCCCTGCCTGGGGTACAGTTGCATGCCAGTTAGTGTAGCCCTATGCATGTTTATGGCTGAGTAATGCAGCGTTTATTCTCTCATGAAATGTTGAGCCTTTTTATGGGGTACTTACCTGACGGAACGGTTGCTTAATTGCTGGGTTTGAAATGTGTTAAATGAATGTTCCTCACTGAATTCCTTGCAAGCGGACCATACTGCGGGTTAATAAAAGCTCATTCATGTTCCAGGGAAGGGTTACTCCTACTCCCTGAAATGTTTATTCCTGACTAAGGAGATGTTTCACCTATGCTTGGTTCTTCCCGCCTGATTGTAATGACCTGTTTATTCGTGGGCGGTGGGATGTTGGTTCATGTCTACTGCTATGGTTATTCTTCCCTAGAGAAATGTTGATGCATTGCCTACCAGTGTATATCCTACTCTGGTTTAGTGACATGCAAATTTCTGACGCAATGAAAAGTTTATTAGGAAGTAATGAAAGGCTATGCCTTTATTGTATGTGCTGCATTGGTGAATTACTCCCTTTACTCTACCCCAAGGAAATGTGTTGTTGAACTGCTTATCTTTACTGCAGGAAATGTTTACCCTGGTATTGGTCTGTTTTAGAGGTCCCAAGGCCCATAGTTTATAGGCCTCAATTCCTAAAAGGGTAACCCCTGATTAGGGGCTGTAATGGGAAGCCTACCGTTCCATGATGAAGAGTATTAGCGAGTGCTAGGCCCAAACCCAGGGATTATCTGTATTTCGCCTAGTGTTCTGTTTAGCCTAGGCCTTATACGTGGTTTACCTGTTATTAAATGTTTACTTCTGCTCAGAGAAGTGGTTACCTCCTGGATGAAATGTTGGTGCATAACTAATGAGAAGTTCTACTTCTATTATGGAACTGCTTAATGCTCATTCCTGCTGGGAGTGATTCTTAAAATAGTTAATCCTGCACAAGGGGATGTTTATCCTTAATGAAATGTTTTCTCCCCTTTAGTGCCGCATTTACTGAAAGCCTACAGTCATTTATTTACATGTTTAAATGCTGTGGAACGCTCACCCTTGTTTGGTGAGAAGTGGGTAAAATGCCTGCAGAACCAATGAGATGCAATGTCATATGGTTGTCTCCTTAATGTATTTCATACAGGTTCTGACAAGGAGCAATGCTAAGGTTAGGCCTGTGGTTATCTATACTTAATATTATCTAATATTCAATATTTATCTGATATTTAATATTTATTCCTCTGAGTATTTATTACAAAGTGTTGAAACATATGTATTCTGAAGGAAAACTAATAAGTAATTGATACTGTAATTTTTGATTACCCTGACTCTGCTCTATATAAAAGTTATCTAATTTTTATACAAACTAACTGTAGTGGCGTCACTCATTGCGTGCCAATTTTTATGGTCTCAGTGGTTGTGTGTGCTGTATGGTCGCTTTACACATAAGCTTTCGGATGCCTTCCCGCTCGTGCCATGCTACCCTCGGGGAGCTGGTGACCCCAGTTCCAACAGCAACACACAAGCCTAACTCTGTAAAGTTACAAAGTGACCTGTCCACATAACTGTCAAGGCATGATTTGGTCACTACAGGCTATGGATAGTGACATGACAGTGCATGGCAGGTGACATGTACAGACAAATCAAAATGCTAATGACACGGTCATAACATGTCACCATTGTGCATCCTGAGTGTGTACAGATCACTTGAGTATGGAGGCATTACCCCTCCGTGGCCAGCACCACCCTCTTCTGATCCTGTGACACACTGCTACTACTTCTGGACAATGCACATGAGCAGCCATGTGGGTCTACCAGCAACCGGGTCCAGTTCATGTAGTCAGTGCCAATACTGACACTCTTTTACATGCGTGCTAGTGTGGCTGTGTGCAAGTGTAAAGATCAACCTATTGTAAGCTCTGCCTACATGCACAGGAAGAAGACTGGGACACCCCTAATAACCTTAAGATTTTGGTGGCATCACACATCACACATTAAACAAGGTTGTGCTATGAACGCAGACTTTAGCACTAACTGCATTACCTCACTCAACCATCACTACACAATGTCTGACTTTATGACCTTGCGAGTGGCAGTTATCTTGTAACCCTTCATCCCACTCATGGGTGTCATGTAACCCTTATTCACACTGTCTAGTGGATGACAACACACGTGCGTCCACATTGCAAGTATTAAAAATGGATTACACGTAGCAATGGCACCCTGGGGTCATGAGGTCATGGTATTGCCAATGCCAAAGTCCGACTCACAGAGTGTTGGAGAGCCAGACATTGCCAAATCAATGTGAGATCTGATGATGCAGAGTGAAAGTATGCTCACTAAATGCTTGTTGTCTGATGTCACACATTGTGACAGAGGAGTCTGTACACATGATCCAGATACAAGCATGGTATGTCACCACAGATACAGCCTGAGCACAGCACTGCAGTGAACTAATATGTAAGTATGGGCGAATTTTGCGAATTTGCAATTCGTGAATTTGCGTATTTATGAATTCACAATCTGCAAAATTCGCGAACTTTCGCGAATTTGCGGATTATTTAATTTTTTGTGTTCTTAAGGGTTTCTACCAGTTTGCGAGGGTTTTTTACCAGTTCGCAAACGCGAAATTACTTGTCGGGTCGCAACGGTCGCGACCATGTTGTTTCTACGTCTGGTTCATCACAGCACCCTCTGTTTCACCACTGCCACCCTCTGGTTCACCCACTCTGCCCCAATCGTTGTTGTGCCCTTTCTGCCCTCTGCCCCACTCATTTTTGCGCCATTCTGCCTTCTGCCCCACTCGTTTTTGTGCCCTTCTGCCCCTTGCCCCACTCATTTTTGTGCCATTCTGCCCTCTGCCCCACTTGTTTTTGTGCCCTTTCTGCCCTCTACCCCACTCGTTGTTGTGCCCTTCTGCCCTCTGCCCCACTCGTTGTTGTGCCATTCTGCCCTCTGCCCCACTCGTTGTTGTGCCATTCTGCCCTCTGCCCCACTCGTTGTTGTGCCCTTTCTGCCCTCTGCCCCAGTCATTGTTGTGCCCTTCTGCCCTCTGCCACATTGGTTGTTGTGCCCTTCTGCCCTCTGCCCCACTCCTGTTTTATTTTAGAATGGCGCCGGCAAGCTGCCAGCGCCATTCTAAAATAGTTACTAAGTTAGCTTCATCAGGAAGCACTAATAGATAAAATAAAGCAGGTGCTCGAGTTGAAGCTCGAATTCAGTTAAACTCGAACACCTGCTTCATTTTATCTATTAGTGCTTCCTGTTGAAGCTAACTTAGTAACTATTTTAGAATGGCTCTGGCAGATTGCCGGCGCCATTCTAAAATAGTTACAAGCTTGAAGCTTGAACTTTTGCCCCCGGATCCGTTCCGGGGGGCAAATCCGCGGATTTGCGGATTTTCGGCAAATTCGCGGATCGCAAATTTGCCAAAAATCCACAAAATCCGCAAACGGAACGGATTTTCCGCCCATGCTTACTAATATGCAACTGCAATTGACAAACACATCCATATATTGTGTGGGTAACAACGTTTCTACTTTTCACTATGAGCTACACACTGCCACTACTTTGAAGCAGCAATGCAGCATATCTTCTGATTTCTCTGTGCCAAAATGTCTATGCGTACATGGCATAAACCACACTGCATCCTGGTGCACAACGCAACAGCCACTGCACGCACATTGGACAATATACACAGCAGGGAAGTGTGCCTCATTGACTGTGCATTGCTACTCACCATGTGCTAAAATCAAGGAGTGTATTGCCGGCATCAATTTATGAACAATGACTACTTTGCTAGAATCGGTGCTATATTTCATGCTCAGGAATTGAAAGCTGTATCACTGTCTCCTGATGTGCTAAGTCACAACTTCGAATGATATGCGTTGCCCCACATCCAACTAACAATTTGCAGACACATCGGATTCCCAATATACATCTGCACATTGTGGCAGAGTGACATGCGGTACACACCCATAATGCCAATCAACCATGTGTAGACATTCATGACACCACAATATAGCAATTTCAAATGCCAATACTCACCAGTGGCATGTGGGTCCCTGAATCATTCCACGTCACCCCGTGTGATGGGTTGTCGACCATCTGTGAGTGAACAAATGTAAATATGTGTCATTACCAGGCATCAAAAAACGTGACATAAACATGAGGAAAAACATTACATTCACAGTAAACACAACATCACTGGGGAGGTGGATGACATGTTGTCTGCATGAGCCTGTTCACTTTCACTGCCATGCACACATGGCCTGTGAATGCAGTGGCGGCCCACACAAAACATCAGTGCTGTGAGACATGCACATAAGAGTTGTCTCACGCAATTTCAAAGCACCATTTCCACACAGGCATCATTTCTAAATTGTACTGCGTATGATGTCATCTCTGCAGTTTGTAAGAGGCATATACGCAGTGCTTTGGGATGTATGACACTAAGGAGAAGTCTAACTACCGGAGTGTCTATAGACCTGACAAGGACATTACTGCACATGAACCATGTACAGGGGCCGTGTAGGTACAGTTCGGCTTTTCATGGAGCCCTGCATTTGTCAAACTGTGTTCTGACATGCACATAGGTCACACACACACTGGCTCTGCTTCTATATGTACAGTCACCCTAACTTGACACATTCACGGCATCCTGCACACTGTCTCTGACCAACTGTACGAAGTTTGGCCCAACAGTGCCAAGTCTGGATCCTGCACAGTGGGTCACAGATAAGAGCCCCAAATGCTTGCGAAAATGATGCAACATTGAGTGTCTGATGTAACCACAACATGAATAGGCACATTGCACCTCACACCTCACTGTGCTATAATTTACACTACTCAATGACGTCTGCTGTGGAGAGAGAGGAGCAGGACCTACGACTATTTCTCTTTGGAATTGCTCTAGCCACGCACAGATCCAACCTTGCATGTGGCCTCACACAAGCACCTGAAGTATTTAGTTCGATTGTCGGATGGCTTCCTCCATCGACCGGTTCACCTGTGCCTCAGCCATGATGTACAAATGGACCTCTGTCACCTGCTTTACACTGCAATCATTTTCACCTTTTACCAGCTTATTTTCACCTTGTTCCCATCCCCAGAGTCCATGGTAAAATTCCAGTCTGTTATGATCTTCATCCGGGACTGGATGAACTACAACCACCTGAAACTAAACCCAGACAAAACAGAGCTGGTTTTGACAGGTGGTTGCTCCAGTCCCTGGACCTCTCTATTCTGGCCCCCCTCCCTAAGTCCCCCCCCCCCTTCTCCATCTTCCTCTGTGAAAACATTTGGGATCAATCAGAACGACCAACTCACTCTGCACTCCCAGGTTAGCCTAGTGGTGTCCTCCTCTTTTCTTTCACTCCGCACCATCCGCAAAGTTTCCCGTTTCTTTTCCTTCTCTGCCTTAAAACTTATAGTCCTGGCGATGGTAATCTCTCGCCTAGATTATGGTAACGCCTTATACTGTGGCATGCCGGCCTACAGCTTGCGTCGAATACAGCTGGTCCAAAACCAGGCCGCCCGCCTGGTTTACAACCTGGCCAAATCTCACCACGTCACTCCGCTTCTCAAGTCCTTGCACTGGCTCCCCATCCGAGAGCGAGCTCAGTTCAAGATGGGATGCATCACTTTTCAGGCCCGGGTCGGCGCAGCCCCTGCATTCATCTCCTCGGAAATCAAAGCCTACGCCCCCGTCAGGGAACTGCGCTCATCTTCCCAACAATTGTTGACAGTTCCCCGCTTTAGGCGTAAAAAGTGGGGGGGCACGAAATTTTTCACACTCGCCCCGCCTTTTGGAACTCTCTCCCCGCCTGCCTCAGATCTTCCACTCAATATGCACTCTTCCGAAAGGAGCTAAAAACGTTCCTTTTCTCACAAGCCTTCCCTTCATAAACTCCTTTCCCTTGCTTCCCTCCTGATCTTCCTGTCCCTCTAGGTTCAGTACACCACAGCGCCATGAAACCGCCAGGTAAACGTGCGCTTTACAAATGCTTTAAACTCAAACTCAAACCATCCCAATTTTTCACCATCATCCATTTACTGATGTTCTTTCTTGCCTGGCCGTCTGCTACTTACTCTATATGGCCTTTTGGCCTTATTTTCATCCATCCACGCAGGTTTCCTGCCCACAGATGCTTCCCCCGCTTGTCTCTTGCCATCTACATCAATAACATCTTCTCACTGCATGCCATTGCAACCATCAACTGCACCCCATTTGTGAACCACAAATCCCACGTTGCTAAACAACTGTAGCCCAGCACAAATGTCATCCAGCATAATGTACATAACAGTGTACTCTGCCAGAATATGACTGAGCAACACAAAGAACCTGGGAGGTCTAAAATCCAATTCTCTTGGCCCGACTGACTTGTGATTACACTATGTCAGTTGGTGCTACAGTCACCATTAGATTAAATTCTATGGAACAAGAAAAAGGAAGAAAAAAGGAGAAAAAATGGAGTGAACAAAGGACACAACACAAGGGGATCATTCAAAAACTGGTCAACATGATCCAGATCATCTCATTATGGATTACCATCAAGAAAGACCAAGTGATCAGTCATATCATTTGGCCGTCCAAACTGCGACCTGGCAAGTCCCTTGATCATCGAGACCCTGTGCCACACAGTAAGTTGTTGATACTGGATCAGGTCCACAGGTGGCTATGAGCCAGCAATTGTTAACAAGTTAATGATGGTAGACACAAGTAGTGAAAACACAGTGCAACTAACAAAGAATTTGGTGAGATAAAATAGGGTGATATGTCTTAACAAATTATTTTAATAGAACACAAGGCACATCCCCTAATTAAAAAACGAGAACAGCGCAAAAGACAGTGTCAAACAAATAACTGTCGCAATATGGGCCAACATGTTTCTGCCTCACAGGCAAATCCTCCCTTGGCTTTCATCAGGGCCACTGCTCTTAATTTGTTGATAATAGTGCAAACTAAATAATACACCAGACAAATCAGTGAAAAGAATAACTGTTTAGAACGATACAACCTGTACCTACAGTTATGTACTCATCCTCCTTGTCAATGGATCTCAAAAGGTAATCCAGAATGACAGGGGACTGGACCTCACCTCACCTGGACCGTGCTCAGGTATACGGGGCCTGCTCTCTCCGTCGGTGCCACCAAGCAGTCCTGAGGCTTGGGGGAGGCCAGTAGTAGGTCTTTAAACCTTGTTTCCCTATGAACCTCCTTTCTCTGTTTGTTCTGTTAGATTATGACTGAGCACAGGCACTGACTTCACAACAGGAGAGTCAATGATCTCATGGCACATGCCCATAATGGAATTTATTTACTGTTGATGTGTCCACTACACCTTCAAGCCTGTCAACATCCACAGAAACATGCTCCTACTCCCACAAACAGACAGCATCTGAATTCATGCTCAAAATCTACACACATCACTCAGGTACTCCATCACAAACATTGAGGAGGACTACACCAAGGCCATCACAAGACATGCACCGATGCATCTCTAACACCTACAGAAACAGCAACCACAAACCAGAAATCAACAACTCGACACCCATCACCAACTTTGACACACCATGTGTTGCATGGAACCCTGCTGCACAAACATCTTCTACTTGTTTGCAAGATTCTTTTCTGACAAACTCTGCAACAACATCAAGCATTCCTAGGCACATGTATTGTTGACCAACTACATGGAACATGGTGACTACAATTCACTCCTGATTGGACACAAGGCCTAGCCCACAAACATCAAACACTCCATGGACAACTCCCTGCTATCTATACCAGCCAATCACATTGAGAAACTCATTGACAGCCTGCTTGCAACTTTCGTCAGACAGAACAGCATCATCCACACATCCCAATACTGCATGAAGTCATATCACAGTCTATGTGCCCCCATCATCAACACAAGGGAGGACAACTGCACTGAATGGGACAAAGGTAACAGTGCTGCCCCATCATACTTTACCTCCCTGTGACGTTCAACACTGTCTCTCAACACACACCAATGTGCAAATACATGAGGCTTAGATCCAGGAGAAGGCCACACCATTATCTGCTCCTTTATCTACATCCAAAAGCTGTGGGACAGAGTCCACTCTTTCCTCTCAGAATCCACCACAGCAACCTGTGGAGTCCACCAGGGGACCACCCTCAGCCCGAGGTGTGGCAACATCTACATGGCTCCAAATGCAAGCATCTTCCAAAGCTATGGATTGTCCATCATACCATACAACAACAAGAAAAAAACAGCCTCTTCATATCCAAAGGACACATGTCCGCCATACCCAACTTTTGCGAGGGCATGTTAGGCCTTGCCATATGGATGACAGACAGCAGCCGAAAACTGAACAACAGGAAAATGTAATTTACCCGTCATGCTGAAAGGCAGAGATACATGGGTGTACACATGGTGATCCCGTGCACTTGTAATCACCCACCAGGACAAACCCTTGATGGACTTCTAAATGCAAATACCCCTGCGCCTTCCAACCCTTTCTGCTGAGTGGGCACTCACTATGACATTGTTATTTTTTGGAAAGTGTCACAAGGGAGATCTCTGTACCATATGTGGTTTTCACAGTGCAAATATGTCTTCAGACATCAATTACAGCGTGAACACTCACCACAACTGGAAGTTGATGCTGATATACAATAAGGAATATTTTGATTGACTACTCACACACCTACTCCACTGTTGCACACACTGTGTTTGGAAGAGGTAGTCCTTCCAATCCTAAGTTACCTGAATCATGCGTAGGTCTTTTCTGGCTAATTACATTATCAGTACCCCAATGTCACAGTATACCAGTCATAAGACAACATGTACATGTCATACACACTTGACACACTCGTCACTCACTTTCATACATAAGTTATGTGATGTTAAAAAATGGGCTTAGTACTTACCACCCTGTAGGCCAGGCATCACTCCTGTGTAGTCCAGCAGGTCCGCCTCACACGCCGACATGTCTTGCCGGCGGTGCTTCCACTGGTGTACGTTCCGTCTTACTCCAAAGTAGCGCTCCATCTACACCTTCACACACTCCCAGCACACCTTCCTCACCGACACCCTGTACCCCTGATGGATACGTCCCTCAGCCTCCAACATCAAAGGTAGGTAATGTTGAATCAACCACAGGAAGCCCCCCAATGCCCCCTCACTCATCCTCCCCGACCTCCCCACAACCGGCATCCCCCTGCACCCTGTTACCCACTTCCACTCTAATAAATGACAACTCATTAATCAAACTGGAACAAACGAACTAAGTAACTAACCCCACACAAATACAACAAGACTGAGGACAATAAACACACAAACAATGTAAAACAAATAAAACAGACCAAATAGACACTTTTGACAGGACACAGCACACAGCACCACTCTCTAAATCACACAGCAACAGCACAATCCAACAGACACCTCCTCCTCTCAGCACAATCACAAGCAATGTGGTTAAAAGTGAAAGTGAAAGTCAATACCACACCCCCGTGACAGGAAGCAGTAATACAACACTTCTTATGTGTTAGCATGAAAAATGTAGCTATAGCAACAAAAATATGGTCGCAAATAGGCCGCAAAGCTTTCAATTGCAAAACTGATATGTGAATGCGGACCGTTTTTGGGAATGCGATAAAAAAATACATGCTAATAGCCCCCAAAGGGCCCAATGGTGATACAGTATGATACAGAGCTGTATTTTTATGGTAGTGATGATTTAAACTTTGCCTGGACTTTCTTTGATTCACTTTAAAACAATTGTATTTTGTAATCATGTTTATATGTTTGATTTTTGTTGTACATTTCATACATTGCCTATTATGTGATATAGCAGCAGGCAGTTGTTCCAAGGCAACACCCATTATGGAAGTTTTAAACTCCAACGACCATACTTCATGGTGCAGAATTACACTCCTCTAGCGCCTCTTTCATGCCGCCATTGCGTCCCTTCTTGTGATGCAGCAGCGGCGCAAAAGATGCGCCATTCTGCGGGGTATCCAGAGCGTCACGCATCTATGAAATATGTGAAGTTCCAGCGCACAGTGCCAGAAGGAGGCGTGCATGGGCAGGGGTGGGGTTCCAGTGCAGGAACGCCTCATACAAGTGCTTGGGTGAAATGTACAAGATTTCACTCAGTCACTTTTGGGGCCATGCTGCTTCAGATCCCTGCACTTGCTTGTAAGCTGGCGTAAAGATGGACGCGGCATTTAACAAATTTGGACACCCAAAATCATGTCAGGGGCGGCGTAGCACTTGCAAACCCACTCCAGCAATGCGATGCATTTAGTGCAGATATGCGTCAGGCATCCGTTCCGATTGTGGCCCATGTTGCACCGTATTGTGTATGCAGCACATCCATGCTGGCTGAGGCGTTGTGCACAATAACTGGGGGATCCCTGCTGACATGCAGGGATGCGTGAGTTATTGTGTTTCTGCCCCTTAATGTCTAACACTGTGGGCCTTAGAAGAGGTGTAGGACGCCATTACGTAATGCAAGCAACCATATTATAGGCACAGCGGCTAGCTGGACGCATAGAAACTCACATTGTGGCACCCTGGAGTCACAATGGTGAATAGGCTGACAGTAAGGCCCTATGACACCAGGAGACGTATCGGCGTTCCAAGTATCTGTCACTATTAAGGCCGTGGGTGGTGCGTTGGTATGGCAGTCTTTAATCCATTAGCTATACAGCATGAACAATGTAGATACAACCACTAATGGAGAGGGGAGGATAGGAACAGGATCGTGGGGAAGGATGGGTCACAAACAGACGCCCTATTTCCAGTGTCAATTTACATCACATGGCATATCATCAAGCACAGCCTTAACATCATCTCCGCTCCAGTGACAGTTTCCAAGTGCAAAAGCAGAGCCATTTTGCTTGATCTTATTGCCGATATGGTACTGTGAGAACACCATGTACCACTACAACTTCACAAATGCAAACACATCAAATTCATAGCCATTTGGCAACAAATTGTCCACCCCCCCCAAATCAGTGTGATCTGACATTGTCCTGCTGTCTCTAAGTGAAATAAACTACTGCATGATTGTTGGTGACAAAAACGGATGTAATTTATCTCCAATATCACATTTCAGAGGGCGAGACAGCACCTCCTGAACAGCTGGCTGGCCCTGCACCCACTGATGACGTGGATAAGTATGTGGACATCGACGTTGACTCCCTGCAACTCCTGATTGACATCTTCAACTCGTCTGCCTCCGGAGCAGGGCAACCCAGCAGCCTTCCGCCAACCTCACCCCCTGCTCAGACCATCGAGCAGCAGGCACCTCCCGTACCAGCTAGCTCCCAGAAGCCAGATCCGACCACCCGTGCCTTCCAAAGGCGGGTCATTGAGCACCAGGAGCAGTTGGGGAAAAGGTGCAGGTGTGGTGTCAGCAACTGGCAGACCAAATTGTGGGCCTACGTGGGTGTCTCAGTCCCATTAGGGACTGCATACAAATACTCACAGATACCCACCGACCCTTCAATGCTCTACAGCAGTTCCATGACTGACATTGCTGGAGTCATGATCCGGAGACAACAGTCACTAACTGCTCCGGGTGGCTCCAGCAGTGTCAGCCAGGATCTGGCCAACATCCACAAGAAAATGGAGAGCATGGAGCGGATGCAAGCCCAAGACTTGGCTGTCAGGTCTGCCCACATGCGACAGGTTGCTGGGATCTAAAATGCCCTGCACCTGCTTGTTGCCTCCTTGCTGCCACAAGGTTTTATGCAGATGGATGCTGCAGCTGCCGCAACATCCTCAGCTCCACCACCTGGTGTGTCAGTGCCTCACAGTGCTGCACCCACAACACCAACTGAAACCTGTGAGGCACATAACACAACAGATGATGGAGATGAGGATGACGGCGCTTTTGTGCTGAGGAGGAAGCGGTAGCAAAACCTCTGTTCCAAAGCCCCAGTTTCTTCTGTTGTGCTGTGCTCAGTATCGTGCCACACATACCCTTCTTGCACTTTCTTCCACTGTCCCATGGAACCTCCTCGGACCCCCCATGGACTGCCATATCACCCCATTCCTTGCCACTTCAACCAGCCTGTGGACTGAACGTTGCCTCTTACCTTGGCCCAGTTACCCTCAATTGTCTCTGTCTGGTCCTCCAACGGACACCCTCTGCACTTAACGTAAATGCTCACCACATTTGTAAATATTGTAAATAAATAATGAATAATTCACACATATGTGATTTTCTCAAATTATGTCGAAGTACAAACTTTGTAAATTGTGTCTGGAGACTGGTCCATCCAGAAGGGGCACCAATGTAAAGATTAGCAATGTACATGTCAACACAGATCTGGCATTTTTGCAAAAATTAGTTGACATGTGTAAACAGGTGGTGTCACCATTGCACCAATGGAACGGTATGCGAATGTCACAATCGCAATAGCCCATTGAGCAAGGTAATGTATCCGTACATGTGATTGAGCTTGTAATAGCAAAATGTGATAGAAGAACGCCCCCTGTACCATGTTTGCATACCGAGAGGCAAGTACTACAGGCCTGATGTCTATAATGTCATGTACTGCTACATAGCTGTCTTTTATCTCTATTTTTACGTTCATGGATGGAAAGGTAACCCCCCGTCTGACCCATATTTGCTCCACTCCTGCATACACGGAATATCCTGTGGCATACAACTGTCATAGCCAACGTTGAAGTAGAGGTAGCATTTCTGCATTTAGACAAATTTATTTCCTGTAGCAGCGCTGGCTGTATTTGTTGTTGTTTGAGATAGTACTAAAATTAGAAACCACTGGACGAAGTGTGTACTCCCCGCACATTCCATGTGCACATTTTGAGGGAGGTCATAGTAGGTGTAGAGTGTAATAAATTGGAGAGCACATGCGCAAGTAGGATTTGCAAAAATTGTAATGTGGTTGCAGTATTGCCTACCCTGGTACTGAATGTTTGGAAGTTGACCTTCTACAGATAATAGATGGCAATGCAAACAGTTCAAAAAGCATAAGTTAGTACAATGGGGAGGATTGGCTAATGCCAATCATCAAAACCTTGTACCAAGGCAACATTCACACAATGACAGAGGTGTGTGTGCTACGTACTGCATGATGGACCAAGGATATGCAAGTGTCTTGGTTGGTTCTTGTGAGGTTCCCAGCTGCCAGACAGTTGCAAGTGTGCATATGCCACACGGTGCAACTTCCCAGCCCAAAAATACATATCGACACAGGTGAAACGAGTGGGAGCACAGTTTGTGAATGAGAGGGCCCTCTGGGTCCTCATGGAGTCAGTGATCATAACATAGCCAAAACTGTGAGTATGTGGAAGTTCACAGGGATTTTGACACAAGACAGTTCAGGATAGGCATTACATGACTGCTAGTCCCTGTATTTAGCAAGGGTGTGTCACCCAAGTGGTGCACAAGTGCAGCTTGTTAGGCGAGGTAGCTGGACATTTGTGGAGTGACATTGGGCAGTTTGTGAGAGTATTGTGATGCCTGTGGCTCTTTGGAGGAGTGATTGTGGCTGATCTGGTCCTGTTGGCTCATGGCAGAGTCAAGTGGTTTAGTTGAAATCCTGTGATGTCCGCTGTGGCCTTGAGTACCTTGCAAAATCCAATCTGCGCCTGTCTCAATGCCGGTCCTGCTGATTGTGAGGGGTGAGATAGCCTCCACCTTTTACCGGCATTGGTGCAGCGGGAGGATGCATTGTGCGCCTGCTGTTGCGGATAAGTGGGCACAGTCTCAATGTTTTCAGAGGCGTAGGAGTCCATCCATTGTCCAATCTGTTCTTGATTTTGAACGAATTGAGTATTTCCATTTGCTACTACACGTAGACATGCTTGGAACAGGATAGAGTACAGAAGCTTGTATTGCCTAAGACGTTTCTTGACTGTCATGAATGTGTATCTGTGTTTAGTGACCTGTGACGTGTAGTCCTGGGTGGAAATTTAGTACGATTGACAACCAGAATGTCTTGTTGTATCAATATTTTAGCAATATGGCATCCCTGTCCCTGTAGTTGAGGATGCGGATCTAGAACTTAGGTGGGTTCAAACCTGTTGCCAATGTTCTTGTAGGCACCCTGTTTCCCCGTTCAAGTGTGACGCAAAATGAGAGAGTGCCTTCAGGTAGCATCTAGTAGGCCCAAGTCACAGTGTACACATCCGGATCTTTAGCCTCCTGCCATTCCGGCAGGCCCACCATGCGTATGTTGTTGGATTGTGTCCTTCTTTTGGAATCCTCAACTCTGTCTTCCATCAACTCCACATGGTTGAGTAAGTGTACTATATGTAGGTCTGCAGCTACAATATGCAGGGCAATTTGAGCAATGTCAGCTTCACCGTGAATGGTTTGATCTACCAGTTAGTGTGGATCTGCACGTAGATGTGTGAGGTCTATTGCCACGTTCACACTTTTGGTCATTGAAGGAGAGCATCATTGCTGTAGTAACTCACCCAGCTTTTCCACTGCTACTAACAGTGCAGCCTGCTTGCCAGAGGCATAATCCATTGTGGTTTGCTATTTCATCTCACTTGATTTGCCCGTGAAGGATGGAGGGAAGGTCAGTGGGCCTCCATCAGCCACCCTGGCTCGAGTGCCGTGGTACATGTGGCAGGGGTCTCAGCCACATGTTGCCTCCTGGCGTGGATTAGGTTGGGACTTCAGAATGTTGAGCCATTGCAGTTGGAGCTGCCCCACCAGGGTCACACCATTGAGCATGGAGCACAAGCTGAAGTGTAGGGCACCTGGCGATCTACATTGCATGCGTGACAACAGGTTAGGGTCTTAGTGGACAGTGTCCAGCTCGAGAGTGAAGTGTTGTTACTAAAGCACCGCTCTGCGTGTTATATGTGTGTAATTTATCCAAGCCGCTTGGCTCTGTATCGCAGGGGTGGAGGCCTTGCCTGCACTACGATGTCAGGATGAACATTCCACAGTTCCCGTCTGTGGGCGCAACACTTTGATCTGCATCTGCAATGCGAGTAGGGTTCGCTGGCAGAGTGTCCCTTACAAGTCACTTGTTGTGTGGTCGCAGTATGGCACGCATACTGAGCATCTGTTGCCACACCTATTTGTGTTTCTCAGGCATCAAGTCCTCCCCGTCACACTTGTGCACCCACGCCAAAGACACAGCAGTTGGTGAGTGCAGGGACATGGCCGCAGTCATACCTAGTCCACACAGCAGAGGGGAGCAGAGTGGGTGGAAGTGGGGCTATGTGGAAACTGTTTTTCACGGCTGGGCCAGCAGAGGCACCACCGCACCACCCCAGCAGGCAGGATTACAACGAACCTTCAGTCATCTCCCTGCGCTGCCCACCAGATCCACAGTGCCCAGGATCAAACAGTCTAAGGTTAGGATAGGTCAGGGGTGGGTGGGGTGTGGGAAAGGCCCTCAGGGATGTCCAGATGCACTGTGACTCATCATGTCTCGCAACAAGGTTGTCCTAAGTGTATGTCCCCAGTTTCACCAAGCACCCGTTTGGCAGCAGGACTCTTGGAGGACACTGTAGTCCAACTAGGGCTCTCTTTCACAAATCTAGGAGTGTTGTGGTCCATCACAGGATGTAGGGTGTTACCCTCCTGGTCGTCCTCCTGGGATCAGGTGTCAGTGCGCAGGACCACGCAGGCACACCATGGGTTTGCGTCAGGGTCAAATTTGCTACAATGCTCCAGTCCAGTGGATCAGTTGTCCAGGGCACAGTTTGCACTCACCTGTGCATTGTGGGCCTAGTCCTCCTCCCAGTGGCAACGTAATGGTAACTGCCCCACTTCCACAGCCTGGGGGTCCAAGCTCTTCCATGGGCTCACATAGCGTACAACTCATATATGTTATGTGCTCACTCTGTGGTTCAGGATTCCCTGGCTCAGCGGTGCAATGAGCAGGCCCAGATTTTCCTTTAAATTAGCCTCAGGGCTGCAGTAGGTGTGTAGTGGTTCCACCATTCACCAAGATGTGCAGCTGATCATCAAACAACGGATGAAGGTGCACGTACAAATGAAGCTCCAGCATGCGCTGTACCCAAGCACATCTGCACTATTTGCTGGCTTCACCACCACACATGTCACGCCATATTGGCATTGCACACAAGTGGGCCATCAGTAATGAGTATTTATTTTACATGTGCTACTCACCCATGGGGGACACATGACATAGGGCCATCACTTTCTGTACACTTCCAGGGGTGTGTGTACCTGCATGTGTTTTGACAGATGTTGATGTTACGTAGTGCTTCATATGCAATGGGGGATTTATCTCACTGGTGGCGATGAATGATCCAACTGTCAGTGTGTATCCTCAAATGGTTGTCTATCAAGCTGTGGGAGGTGTCTTTGCCCATGCATGTACCCTTTTGGAGATGTTGGTGTTTTCAATGTGTCGGTTGTGGTGGTGGTCCATCAGTCTTGGCAAGTATCATCTCAACATGGCAATGGTAGACCATGTTGATCTGTATATGGTACAGGCTTGCAGGCTAATGTCTTATGACAGACAGATAAATCTTGTTACCCCATTATACGCCACTTTTCACATTCTTGGCAAATATGTCATGTGGGGGCTTGTGACGATCGTTGGGGGACTTGCTTACCTCGTCCCAAGGCTGCTGTGACCCCCGCTGGCTGCCCTGTTGCCGCGACTCTTGCGGGCTGCCCTGTTTCTCCCTCCCGCCGCTGCAGCACACCATCTTGCAGGCCGCCGGGTGGAGGGAGAAGATTGGACTACACTGACCGGGATCCGTTGCGGCCGCTGCCGCTAAACCTGCGCCCGGAGGCGCATAAAAGAAACGTGAGCCCCGGTGGAGCGGGGGCTTGTGACTATCGTTGGGGGACTTGCTTACCTCGTCCCAAGGCTGCTGTGACCCCCGCTGGCTGCCCTGTTGCCTCGACTCTTGCGGGCTGCCCTGTTTCTCCCTCCCGCCGCCGCAGCACACCATCTTGCAGGCCGCCGGGTGGAGGGAGACGATTGGACTACACTGACCGGGATCCTTTGCGGCCGCTGCCGCTAAACTTGCGCCCGGAGGCGCATAAAAGAAACGTGAGCCCCGGTGGAGCGGGGGCTTGTGACGATCGTTGGGGGACTTTCTTACCTCGTCCCAAGGCTGCTGTGACCCCCGCTGGCTGCCCTGTTGCCGCGACTCTTGCGGGCTGCCCTGTTTCTCCCTCCCGCCGCCGCAGCACACCATCTTGCAGGCCGCCGGGTGGAGGGAGAAGATTGGACTACACTGACCGGGATCCTTTGCGGCCGCTGCCGCTAAACCTGCGCCCGAAGGCGCATAGAAGAAACGTGAGCCCCGGCGGAGCGGGGGCTTGTGACGATCGTTGGGGGACTTGCTTACCTCGTCCCAAGGCTGCTGTGACCCCCGCTGGCTGCCCTGTTGCCGCGACTCTTGCGGGCTGCCCTGTTTCTCCCTCCCGCCGCCGCAGCACACCATCTTGCAGGCCGCCGGGTGGAGGGAGAAGATTGGACTACACTGACCGGGATCCTTCGCGGCCGCTGCCGCAAAACCTGCGCCCGGAGGCGCATAAAAGAAACGTGAGCCCCGGTGGAGCGGGGGCTTGTGACGACTGTTGGGGGACTTTCTTACCTCGTCCCAAGGCTGCTGTGACCCCCGCTGGCTGCCCTGTTGCCGCAACTCTTGCGGGCTGCCCTGTTTCTCCCTCCCGCCGCCGCAGCACACCATCTTGCAGGCCGCCGGGTGGAGGGAGAAGATTGGACTACACTGACCGAGATCCTTTGCGGCCGCTGCCGCTAAACCTGCGCCCGAAGGCGCATAATAGAAACGTGAGCCCCGGTGGAGCGGGGGCTTGTGATGATCGTTGGGGGACTTGCTTACCTCGTCCCAAGGCTGCTGTGACCCCCGCTGGCTGCCCTGTTGCCGCAACTCTTGCGGGCTGCCCTGTTTCTCCCTCCCGCCGCCGCAGCACACCATCTTGCAGGCCGCCGGGTGGAGGGAGAAGATTGGACTACACTGACCGGAATCCTTTGCAGCCGCTGCCGCTAAACCTGAGCCCGAAGGCGCATAGAAGAAACGTGAGCCCCGGTGGAGCGGGGGCTTGTGACGATCGTTGGGGGACTTGCTTACCTCGTCCCAAGGCTGCTGTGACCCCCGCTGGCTGCCCTGTTGCCGCAACTTTTGCGGGCTGCCCTGTTTCTCCCTCCCGCCGCCGCAGCACACCATCTTGCAGGTCGCCGGGTGGAGGGAGAAGATTGGACTACACTGACCGGGATCCTTTTCGGCCGCTTCAGCTAAACCTGCGCCCTGAGACGCATACAAGAAACGTGAGCCCCCGCATTGTGGGACCGCGCGCGGGCTAAGCCCGGGCAAAGGGCGGGCCCTCTTAGGCCCTCAGAGGCCTGAGGAGACTGGGCTGGGCCATAGACCCTGGTATTGACTTGATTATTATTTGTATGCTTTATATGAGACTTTGGTATTAGGTGTTTAATACTGTTTTAAGAGACGTGTAAGGAGCCTTAACTTGTTGGTTATATTATATTATTACTATTTTTTCGCGCAAGGATAAGGGTGTGTAATGTCTAAATCTAAGCCAGACAAGCCTGTCCCTGGTGTGGGCACTATGGACAATTTTCTGGTTAAAAAAGTGAACCAAATTAACAACAAAAGAAGGGCCTCTCTGGGCCTAGTAAGCCCACCGCGGTTACTAGATGTGGCTCTGTCCCCGTCCGGGGTCTCTGGATTGGGAAAAAGCGATGTTGCAAGTGACCGGGCTACTATATCTATAGTAGCACAGATTCACAGGGAGACTCCCGATGTTCTGTCTGATACCTCCCTAGAAGATATAGAGCAGACACTACCAGCTACTAGACCTGTGAGACAATGCAGGAAACTGCAATCTAAACATGGGGGGAAGAATAGTAAAAAGAGAGCTGATCTTCCACGTTCTGCTTGTAATGGCCCTATTCCTGTTTCCTACCCTGAGAATGGCTATAAAGAGGGGGGTACACCTCTAGATCTGGAACATTTTACCCTACTTATGAGCTCAACATTAGCAAAAATAGAGGCTAAAATAGAAGAGATGTACTACCAAGCTGGACGCTGTGTCGCTAGAAGTGGATAGATTGGGAGGACTAGTTTCAACATTTCTAACTACTGCCACAGCTGTCCCACTTAAGGCAGCAGATAAGGATCAGAGTGTTGTGAGAGAGAAAGTGCAGCAGATCAGTAATCAAACACCTGCTAATGAAACTGTCTCCTCTGCCCTTCCCTTAGCAACTGAACAGCGGAGACAACCACAAGCTGAGCCTGTTGGTAGGTCTGACTCCTCTCATACAAGGAAAAGTCGTTACATTAACTTGACACCTGATTGTGCTCCCTATGTGGTGGTTTAACGAACGTCCCGCCTATGGATGAGCTTTCAGCCCAACCATATGGGGAGTCTCATGACGCTTTAAAAAATAAAACAGTTGCGTGGTTGAGTCAAAATTGTGGCTTTCCACCTAACTTCTCTGATCAAATCCTTTCAACGCGTAGGGTGAACTGGATTGGGGTGTCTAGTAAGACCACTCGCGGGGACTGTATAGTGGTTAACTGCAGGTATCCGCAACATGTGGCAACAGTACTATTAAGGGCGGCCTCTCTTGTGTATAACACGAACAGTGTTTGTGTCCGGCCTCTAGGTAATTTTTATGCCCATTTGAATGTAGCTCACTCAGCACCAAGGAAAATTAGATCACAGCCTCTGTCTCTGATATCGGCAGCTAAGACTTCTTATCTGAATAATGTTAATGCACACCGAAGGAATGTCCCTAATGTGGAATCACTCACTAGTTATAATGCTGGTACTCTCTGTGGGAATGGTTTCAATGTGGATACTCGAAACAGATTTGATTTGCTGTCTGGCCTGGAGGCGTGTGATTGACGTAAGGGGTGTGTGGGGCAGGACAATGATTTAATGGCTGACGAAGGACATGTATTGCCTCTTGTGAACATAGGGAATGATAGCAATGTAATTTGCTGGAATATCGCGGGCTTGGCCTCTAAGATGGGAGACTGTAAGTGGATCAGTTTCATCAAACAATATCAGATTATTTGTCTCCAAGAGACCTGGTCAGTTGACTGTGACTTCTTCCTTGAAGGCTATAAATCATTCTATGTTCCTGCGTCTCCATCAAGCAGGGGTAGACCAAAGGGGGGTTTAGTGACATTTATTTCTGTAAACTTAACCTGTAACATACGTAGAGTTCAAACTGATAATCCAGGCATTATTGGTCTAATGTTAACTAAAGATAACTGTTTGGCAGGTCTGGTCAATTTTTATAATGGTATAAACTCATGCTCAGCTCTGAGTCAAGTATCGGCACTTAATGCTTTTATTTCATCCTCTATGATTGAATGTATTCACAACCTTTTGATTAATGGTGACTTTAATGTTCACCCTTGTGGTGATCTTCTGCTAAAATGTATTGCGGATGTGCAATGTATACGTTCACAGGGCTTACATATGGAACACACTACTGAAGGGGATTTATTTAATGATCTTTTGAATGACCTAAATTTAACAGTAGCTATGGAAATGAGGGACCCTACCAAGTGTTTTGATATTCCCACCTTTAAAGGGCATGGACGAGGAACTTTCATTGACTATATGCTACTTACACTGTCAATGCAGTCCTTTGTGGATTTGTTTTCCATTAGCAATAATGAATTTAGTGATCATAATGCCCTTACCAACCGGTTGAATGGACCCTGGATAGCTAAGGACGCACGGAAGGGTGTCCCAGGTAGACTTAGCACAACCGATGGAAGACGTCGCCTTAGATGGTCGACGATCGATGCCGAGCGACTGTACAAAAATATAACAGACACTTGTACAGATGAAATCCAGAATTGTATTAAAGCTGGGAGTGAATCAATTACAGTCCTAGATGCATTTCAGAATTTGTCGCTTAAGGTCTCTCAGCTGCTGACGGCCCCTGCCAAAAAGGTAGAAAAAAGGGGACCTAGATGGTTTGACCAGGACTGCTCTAAAGCAGCACGGAATTTAAGGTTGGCCTTGAGGGCTATTCCCAGAGTTAAAGCAACTGTGCAAGAATGTAGGAAAAACTATAAATCTGTTATTGCTACGCGCAAGGATACTCTAAGACAAGAAGCTTGGTCCGAGATCCTTGACCCTGATACTTTAAAGTGCAGTTCCAGATTTTGGGCCCTGGTAAAGAAACCTTTCCTGGTACAGGTCCCTGGGGATGGCCTGGAATGTTGTATAACTGAGGAGGAGTGGGTAAACCACTTTAAAAGTGGTTGCACGCCGTCAGAAATCCCCAATTATCCACCCTACGTAAGGGATAGTGTTATTAAATTTGAAAGAGGTGAGATTTTAGACGGAATATTAGGTCTGACAGCTGGGAAAGCGCCGGGTCCGGATGGGATTCCGCCTGATTTGTATAGATCGGATCCTAGTTTTTGGGCACCCATCTTGGAGGTGGTCTTCAATGCGGCTGCGTCAGTTGGCTGCCCATTTTCATGGGGGGTTTCCACAATTGTCCCGGTCTTTAAGAAAGGGGACAGGGGCAGCCCACTCTGCTATAGGCCAATATCATTAATAGATTCTATGGTCAAAATAGCAGGAAGAATAATACTGCAGAGACTGTCCGACTGGGCAACTACAAATAACATCATGTCTATTGCTCAGTATGGCTTCTGCGGAGGGCGCTCAACTATAACACAGTCCCTTAATCTTTTCTTAATTTTAAGCAAGTACACTGTAACAAGGAGGGGTACAATTCACCTTGCCTTCATGGATCTGTCATCAGCCTTCAACTGTGTCAACAGGGGAAGGCGCTGGCAGTCCATGAGGGAGAGAGGGGTTGATACTGGGATTGTTAACTTCCTTGAAGACCTACATAGTAATACCAGTGCCAATGTAAGGTACTCTCAGGATCTGGGCGTAACCAGTAAATTTGCTATTGGAAAGGGTGTGCGTCAAGGTTGTATCCTTGCCCCCTTTCTTTTTAATTTTTATATCAATGATTTAGACAGTGATCTGCAGAACATACACGCGGACTGTCCTAGGGTTGATAGGTGGGGTATTCCTGTTCTTTTATACGCAGATGATGCGGGTCTAATTTCTAGAACTGAGAGGGGACTGCAAACTTTACTTAATACTTTTAAAACGTTTATGTCTGACAGAGATTTACTAATTAACAATTCTAAATCATTTATAATGCAGGTTGGTCAAAAGCCAAGTAGAAATTTCCTGTTTAAGTTAGATGATGTAGTGATCCCTGTAACGAAATCATTTACGTATCTTGGGATTACTTTTGACAATAAACTTAGCTGGGGATCTCATCTTGCCAAGAAGAAAGGTGAATTGGCTAGGGTGAATGCCTCGATTTGTAACTTTGTGGCAGGGCCGGACTGGCTACCGGGCAGTTAGGAATGCTGCTGAGCTGGGGGGTGATTTTGTTAATGGGGACCTGCGTGAGCTAAACGAAATACGTTTTGCTTTCAGTATTTTGCAGCACACGCAGGTCTCCAGGGACAAAATCAGCCTCCACTGCAGTAAAATCAGACAGCAGCTCGGCAGCATTCCTAACTGCCCGGTAGCCAGTCCGGCCCTGCTTTGCGGCCAAACAAGGAAAAAAACCTACTAGTGCGATGATGAAATTATATAGCGCAAAATCAGTGGCCACTGCTGTCTATGGCAGTGAATTGTGGGGATATGTCAGTGGGGTGCAGTTGCAGACTGCCGAAAATACTTTTATGAAGCGTCTATTGTGTGTCCCAGCTGGCACCTCAAACTATGCTGTCCATGATGAGTTGGGGGCACAATACTTATGTGACATTTTTTCCCTACGTCCTCTGACATGCTGGCTAAACTTGTGGCTAAACGAGGAAATACCACTAACTCATCTGATTATGAAAGATTTCTTATCTCAGGACAAAGTACTGGACACCCCATGGTTAAAGTATTTGAAATCTAGTTTCTCCCGGCTTGGTCGTCTGGAATTGTTTGATTCCCCAAACAGGATTGTTAAATGGGATGTGAAGGCGATCAAACTGGCTTTCTTTATGGATAGGAGCTCACAAAGGGAATGTGTGGAGCTCCAAAAACCAACTGTAAGAAAATCTGTCATGCTTCAAACATGTGTATCAATGGAGCCATATTTGTCTGGTTCACTGTCCTCTCATGAGAAATTTCTGTTAACCAGATTTAGGTTGAACTTGTTTCATCATCTGCTTGTTAGACCAAAAAGTGAAATTTTTAACAAATTTGCAGCACCCTGTGGCTGCGACGGAAAGTCTCCACAGGATCTGCTGCATTTTATATTTTTATGTAGTTTTTATGAATACCCTCGCAAACGCTATCTGGTTGCTCTTTTAAAAAGCCTCAATTTTAACCAGATCAGACCAGCCCTTATGTACTTGCAACTTTTGCATATGGACAGTATCCTTCAAGTTACCGAATTTTTAAAACTTTGTATAAAGCTGGGAAATTGTTTAGATCAGTGATGCTTTTATGTTGATTTAAACCTTTCATGAATTATCTTTTTTACTGTATGTACATATTTGATCCTTGCACTTCTGGCACTTTACTATCGTTCTTATAATGTACTTTTTAATTGCTATATTGTCTATGTACTTTTAGGTTTGAATCAAAACCGAAATAAAGTCTCAAAAAAAGAAAATGTCCCATACATTTCATACTGCCCAACCTTTCACGCCCCATTTCCATTTTTGACCCCCAACTTGACACCCAAATTTCATATTGTGCCACATTTTACGCCCTATTTCACTTTTTTACCCCCAACTTGACACCCAAATTTCATATTGTACCTCATTTCACGCCCCATTTCCATTTTTGACCCCCAACTTGACACCCAAATTTTATATTGTGCCTCATTTCACGCCCCATTTCCTTTTTTGACCCCCAACTTGACACCCAAATTTCATATTGTGCCACATTTCACGCCCCATTTTCCATGTTTTCCAAACGCAACATGCCCTCTTTGCAGCTCTTACCCGATTCCACACATACATCATTGGGGCATATGTTTGCGCCCTCATTAACATCATGGCCATTTGTGCAGCTTTTGATTGCCAAAGATACAGCAATAATGGGATTGCTAATATGCAGGATATATTTCAAATACAAGCCCAACTTAGATATCCTGCACATGTAAAACAGGACTCTATATGAATTGTAACACACAGATTATCAAGCCCATTGTAGCTTTTTTAGGGACAGTTTTCGGCCGCTGATACTGACATATTTGTCGCAAGGGTCTGGATGATATGACCCATTGTCTATTGGTTAGGTTGCATTAACTATCCCCATCCTTTACACCATTTCACACACTCCTTATTTTAAAATTTCACACTGAGTACACCCTCCAATATCCCTTGATTTGGCCAATGTCAACGGATTCTGATTCTTATCCTGCTCACAAACAACAAACTACTTTGCTTTTTATTAAATTCGGGGGGCACAACCTTTTTACATTGGCTGGCCTACGTAGCACCATGTAGACTATAGTGTCATACATTTGACACACTGCAAAGCACATCTGTACTGTGGACACATTCCCACAATCAATGGAGTAGTATTTTATCTTACAACATGTTGAGCCACGTAACTGTTTCATGAGTACAGTGCCCAGAGCAGACAGAGACACGTAGACATGGTATGTGTTTCGGAAATTTTACTTGACACACAACGTGTGTGGTAATTTTGCTCTGACATGCATGGGAGGGGGACCGTCACAATGTGACCGACTCAGTCAAAGAAATTGTTTATGATTCGGTTCCTTCGTGGAAGTCCGGCTGCATTTGCTGTGGGGTGTACAGCACCAGCCTCTTCTTCATCCTCATCTTCATCTGGTGGTTCTGGCACTTGGATCCATGGTGCTTTTGTACGCACACATATGTTGTGAAACACACAACATGCCAGGATGATTTTGTTCACCATTTCAAGGCTGTACAGCAGGCTGCCACATGTGATGTCCAAGTACCGAAAACTTGATTTTAAAACGCCAAATGTGCACTCAACAATGGACCTTGTACGTCTGTGTGCCGTATTATACTGCCTCTGGCCATGGGTGGTGGGGTTTCGTAGGGGTGTCATTATCCATGGTCCGAGTGCATATCCTTGGTCCCCTATGACATATGAGTGAAAGAGGAATTAGTAATTGGTTGTGCTGGATGTGTTGTTGATGCTGATGGATTTATGTGTTGGCATTTATGACATGTTGTTTCTCAGGTTAACCATGTCTTGCAGCAGAATGCTTTTGTGCATGTTTTAAAATAATATTGGCTCTCTGATTTTACTCCCTCCACTACCCTATATCTTTTTTTTGTGCAGCTCAGTTGCATGAGTATCTCTTCTCCCGTCTGCCACTGACAGTGATCCACCAAATGCATTGTCATTTGCTTTTGCTAGGTAGGATGCAGGAGAACACACAACACACATTTAACAAACTGTGCCACTGCAGCTGGGCAGCCTCCAGCAACGCATGACACATGATGTTTCCTGTAATGAGCATACCCAAAACTACACTTAGCTACCCCTTACATGCATGGACCATTGTGGGCTTCTTTGCTTCACCAACACCATCGACTTCACCAGATGCAACACCATCCACTCCCAGTACTACGTGCTCCTTCTGGGCTTGGACTCCAACACCCATGCCATGAGTGCTCCACATACATTGTCCATGTTGACATATGACATGTTGTCTGACATTAGGCTGAGCAGCGTTGTGACCACACTGATTCACAATGCAGGGCACACCTTAGACTTCTTATCATGCACACCTAGGGGCAGCACGTTGGCACCTGTCCGCAACCAGCCAGGACCAGGCCCCTGATTCCTGCAAGTCATACACCCCATCAAAGCATTGAGTACACAGCAAATTAACTGCAGAGCAGGACTCCAAAATTTTTAAATGTATGTCAGAAATGTATCCTGGCTGAGGAGGGGACTTAAAAATGTGGACACTGCAACAATGAGATCTCACACTTGATTACGGTCACACTAATGGGTAGAGACCTGTTCTTCCTCCAGCTGAATAGTTGGTTCATTACTTAACATGAATCTTTTGACCACACCATACTCAAGGGAGATAAACCCAAAGGAGATGGTCAGTGCCAAGACGTTGCTTGTTAATTATTCCATCACTGACATCCTTGATGCTGTACCTGAAGGCTATGGGATTACAAGTAAGGATCAGGTGGGACAAGGAAGGGGTTATCTGCAATAAGTTACAAGTTATCTTTCACATGCAAAATGGGAGTAGCAGACATGTCCAAATGTGAAGGCTATGTATCCACACTCACCATCAGTGACCATTACAACATAGCATGCTTCCTGATTTCCAGCACCACTGGGCCAGGATCTAACTTGTGTTCAGTAGTCGTGTGTATTCAGAGATACATTGGTCAATCCGACACAAATTTGTCATCAGCTTAGGGTATCTCAACATAGATGATGTTGGGAAATCAGAGGTAGCAATAGTTTGTGATGGGATCATAGTGCTGCAGCTGACACAAATGAGACATTGCTCCCACACACCAAGTGGGGCACTTCCTGGATGCAATCTTCTCTGACATGACAACCATGGAATTGTGAATGCTCGTGGCCCTTTCCATGGTACTACCACCATATTATCCCTTTTCACATCCCAAGTCAAGTAGTCACAACCTGCCAAGCCAATGACACAATGACCCCAAGGCAGTGGGATGATTTATGACAGAGACATTTGCACTGGCTTTACTTCAAAATAAATCCATATTGGTTAAGGACATTGACATAGCAAACAGACAAGTAGTATCCTGCTTCACAGAGGCACTCAATGAGTTAGCACCATGATCCACCATGCCATGCGAGCTATGACCTCTGCACCCACGCTCAACATGAATGTATGATAGGCAAGAGCAATGATGAAAACAGCTGACACACCGTTGGCCGAAGAACTTTTGTTTCATATAAGGGGGCTGCAAGCAAGTACAATCACAATCTTAAATACTGATCAGGGCATTCAACGCAAGTTGTATGACACGCAAATTGATATGTCTTAATACTCATCTGCAAACATGTTTAGCTTACTGAAAGTCTTACAATGAGATGTGAGATTGACTCCCCCCCCCTCATACATCTGAGGTGTCCTGTAATGGATTATTCAATGTATTGTCAGATGAGGTGTAAGAAGTTTCTGTCACCTTTCCTATGGAGGCTCACCAGGGCATGGGCAGCATAACCACTATAGATATAGGAGTCATAGGAATAACCTTAGATGAGATTGGAGTGGTAGCAACAGATGTGATTATGAAGATAGCAACTGTTGTCATTGCAGGCTCACAGTACGAAGCTGCACACACATACACTCATATGCAGATAGGTCACTGCATCATAAACTGGTCGAATTAGGACTGGCCTGCCCCCTAGGCTTTAAAATTATTCACACCCCACGCCCAAAGAACAGAGGTGGTGGAATCGGCATCATTTATAGAGAGTCGCTGGGTCTCTTCCAGCTTAAAATTAGTGAGGTTTCGGGTTTCGAGCTGATGGGATTTTCCATCAAAGACCGGGAAAGAACACAGTTCACGGGGGTGTTATGTTATCGCCCGCCGGGTTCTGCCCCCTTTCTATCAGACTTTCTTGATCTAATATATGATCTCTCGAACTCTCACGCTAAGCTGCTGGTCCTGGGGGACTTTAATCTTTGGCAGGGTGGACCTTTGGACGGGGCGTTCTCGACACTTTGTCAAACTCTCGGCAACATTCAGTTGCAGCAACTGGTAGGCGGTGCGACTCATAGAGGAGGGCACATCCTGGACCTGGTATTCGCTGACGCTCAAGCAGTAGCGGTAAACGATATCTTAAGCCAGTGCTGGACAGATCACGCACTGGTGGCCTTTTCCCTTGATTTAGGTCCCTACCCTGCGGAAGCTGCGGGGGCAGGTGGCTCGAAACTGGGTAGACCCTGGTCTCGTCTCTCCAAGTCTTCCTCACTACCCGCACTACTATCAGCCAACTTCTGTCTGAGCAACTCGGTGGAGGAAAGTTATCTTTCCTTATGTCAGTCTATCACCGAATCGTTGGATAAGCTGGCTCCTCTTCGTCAGTCTCGAGGGAGAGTGAACCGGGCTTGCCCCTGGTATACGGAAGAGCTACGACTGCTTAAACTGGGTTGTAGACGTGCTGAGCGGGCGTGGAGGAAGCAGTATCTGCCATCGGCAAAGGCCTCGTTTAGGGCTGCTCTGCTGGGGTATAAGGCGCAGATCAAGTTGGCCAAGGCGGCCTTTTTGGAATCCATCTTGAATAAGGCGCCTAATAAATCGCAAGCCCTGTTCAAAATCGTCAGGGACCTGTCTCATCCAGCTTGTGTGGCCAACACGGTCGTGGCGTCGCAAACCCTGTGCGATGCACTGGCGGGTGCCTTTGAGGAGAAGACTGCTAAGATCCTAGAGAGCTTAAAAAACCCTCTGCCAGCAGACCTCGGTCTGGGAGCTCCGGTTGGCTCGATCAATCGACCCCGGTCAGGCGGGTCTCGTCCTTACCCGGGAGCTCCGAACGGGTCACCCAGTCGACCCCAGCCGAATGATGCAGGCCTTATACAGGCTACGCTTGGAGTGGGAGCTCCGGGTGATCCCTCCAGTCGACCCCAGGTGGATAAACCTGGTCCCACTCTGGGAGCCCCGGTCGGAACACCCAGTCGACCCCACTCGAGTGTCCTTGGTCTTTGCTTGGGTGCTCCGGATATTTTATCCAGTCGACCCCAACTAAGACAGTTTCCCCGTCCCTCATATGAGGAATTCTGCAGTTTGGCACAAACGGTTGCTTCGGGCTCTCCGCTCGACCCACTACCTCCCAAATTTTGGAAGGTCTTCCATGCAGAACTCTTTCCGCCGTTGCACGCCATCTGCCTCCAGTCCTTGGAGTCGGCTTGGGTTCCTGATTGCTGGAAGTTAGCAGTGGTATCTCCACTGCTCAAGAAGCCAACGTTAGACCCTGCCTGTCTTTCCAACTACAGGCCTATCTCTTTGCTCCCATTTCCTATCAAGATCATGGAAAAATGGGTGACCCGCTCGCTCTCTGGTTTTCTTGAGAACATCGGTTGGTTTGATGAGGCACAGTTTGGCTTCCGCCCCGGGCATGGGACGGAGTCAGCACTGGTTACCGTATTGGACAACCTCCGGACGCGTGTCGACAGTGGACGGGCAGCCTTCTTAGTGCTGCTCGACATGTCGGCCGCGTTCGATACGGTCTGCCATCAAACCCTCATCAGAAGACTGGAGGAGTGCGGGGTCACAGGGAGCGCAAGAGATTGGTTGGTTTCTTATCTGGGTAGCCGGCAACAGCTGGTCTCGCTTCCTCCTTTCCGCTCTGAGCCACGGAAAGTGGGACAGGGGGTTCCACAGGGCTCGGCCATCAGCCCGATACTTTTCAATCTGTATCTTCGCCCCCTAGTCCAGCTTATTAAATCTTTTGGTGTCTCGGCTTTTAATTACGCCGATGACACCCAGCTGGTCTTTTCTCTGGAAGGTAACAACGCGGTCTCACTGGAAACTTTCCATCGCTGTATGGCAGCTACAGCGGATTGGCTTCGAGCCAATTCCCTCCAATTTAACAGCTCTAAGACGGAGGTGCTCCACTGCTCCAGTGATCGAATTCCGCGGGCTCTTCGAGAGAACTTCTGGCCCACTGCTTTCCCGGAACCAGTAGCGGCGGCAGAATCAGCCCGCAATTTGGGGGTTATTTTTGGCCCGAACCTACAGCTCGACCTGCACGTAAACAAAACTATCGCCACGTGCATGATGCTGTTACGCATGTTGCGTAAAGTTCTGCCTCTTCTCCCCGCCCAGGCCAGGCCAGAGGTAGTTCGCAGTACTATTTTAAGTCGTTTAGACTACTGCAATGCGCTGCTTCTGGAGGCCCCAAAAAATCTGGTGGGGAAGTTACAACGGGTGCAGAACATGGCGGCCAAGCTGGCTCTCTCGCGGGCTAGATTTAGCTCTTCCACTCTGGCTCTAAGAGACCTGCACTGGCTTCCGGTGCATCTGCGAGTGATGTACAAAGCCGCGTGCTTGGTGTTTAAGGCCGTACACCAACAGGGCCCAATACCACTTCGCGACATGTTTGCTTGGTATGCTGCCTCGCGGCCCCTCCGCTCATCCTCAGCCAGTTTGTTGGTGGTCCCGAGGTTCCAGAGAGTCAGGATGGGTGGCCGCTCATTCAGTGTCGCGGCGGCCAGACTTTGGAACTCCCTTCCTCTCTCTCTGAGAAGCCACAAGGATTACCTACCATTTAGGAAAGCGCTGAAAACGCATTTGTTCCCGAAAACTGTTTGAGCAGTGAGTTGTGTGCCTGCCGAAGTTCAAAGCGCCAGGATGCCCTCTGGGTGATAGGTTGCGCTTTATAAGTACACAAAAAATAAATCATGCCATCATTGTCATTACTGTTCTACCACTCATTCAATTCATGTACAGTCCCCTTTGAATGTAAACTAGACATGGTCGATCCATTGAAATGCACCCTCACATAGATCATGAAGTGCTTTTTTGTTTTTGACCCATTTGTACACTACCTTTCCTAGGGAAGAGTTGCTGTTAAAGTAATTGATCTAGAGCTCACCAACCATTGCACTGAGAATGCCCTGCTACACATGTCACTATCTTGTTTTCAGCCTGCACACTCCAATGAGACTGAATTGCACTTGCCTAGTGGAACCCTGGGACACCGAGCAGCCGTGGGTCAGACTGCTGCACAGGTCCTGTAGGTTTTCAGTACTGCATTTGACACCGTCTCTTATGGGCTAATTCTCCTGTGACTGGAGTCATGTGGAATCAAAACCTTAGTCCTTAGATGGATGCTTTATTTCATAACGTCAAGGGGCGTTCATATGGTACAAGCAAGATTCTCCTCAGAAAGTACTCCAACACTGCTGTTGTCAACAATGGCACAAGACTACATGTTTGTATACATGTATGTACAACTGCTCGTGCTGTGGGATTCTTCTTGCCTGTTCAGCACGAGACATGCACAGTGGGACTTGTGTTTCAACTTTCTTTGTGAGTAATGTTTTTCCATCACACATGCATGTTTACCATCTCTCACAATATTTGGGGGGGTTGCAAGGGTCAACGCCTTGGAGTGAGGTTGATCAACACATATAACTGCAGTTCCCACACTTCATGGTGTTAGTGTGTCTGGTGTGATGTTGTTTGACCTGTTGTATGGGAGATTGTAACAGGGACATTTGCACATTTCTGTTTTGCATGTGTTTAATGAAGATGCAAGTGGTATGTTGGATTGGTACTTACCAACTAGGACTGCATTTCCATATGTCCCATCCTGGAAGCCCTGATTTATGACGGACTGTTGGAAGATGTACGAATCATGCACACTCCCTGGAAACTTGGCTATGACATTTGTAAATAGTCCATGGTGGTCCACTATCGCATGCACATTCATTGAGTGGGTGTGCTTTCTGTTGCGATATATGTGTGCCCTGTCTGGAGGGGGCACAAATCAGACATGTGTGCAGTCTATTGCGCCCAGGACTTGTGGGATTCCTGCTATGGCATGGAATCCTTGCTTGACAAGGAGCTGTTCCCGCACGGTGTTGGGGAAGTAAAGTTTTTGGGAGGAATTTTGAAAAGGATGCCTGTGAGACACCTCCAAGTCTGGATGTCGTAGGTTGGAAAGTCCCTGAGGCCAAGAAATGCAGCACAGCCAGCAGCTTTGTTTGTGGGGGGATATTAGTTGTCCACTGGGTTGGTGGTGTCAGCCTGTGGGCGATCTGATTAAGGATGTAGTCAATGGATGTCCGTTTGAGCCTGTAGTGGGCTATGACATCCTCTGGTCGTAGGTCAACAAGGCCGAGACGTGTGCGCATTGGCCGCTGTCGTCTTCAGCGCTGCCTTGGTGGTGGTCCTGGTAGTGGTGGCGGAGGCAGTGGTGGTTGTTGTCTTTGAGGTACTCCAAGCTGAATGATTAGTGCATCCATGGCATCTGCAAGTCCTCAGCTTTGTGGCTGGGCTGGGCTGGTTTCCCTTTATAGTCTCCTTTTATCTCTAGTTTTTCTATTTAAGAACTGGTTTTAGCAGTTCCTATTTATCGCCAGATAAGGGGCCTTAGCGCGATTTTTTTGTCGCTAAGCTGGTCCAGACGTTCGTTGGTAATAGTGAGATAGTGTGTTAGAGACTTTGTTCGCGTCTTTTAGCGAGGGTACGCCTATTTCGCATACCATTACCGATATTTATCGCTTCCATGCATACCGATAGTTTTGATGCTCGCTATCGCCGGAAAACTGTCGCTAGCTGCTGTTAGCGACAGCTTGTTGATAGGGCGATAAAATTATCGCCGCTTTATCGGGAATAGGTCCCGCTAAAGTGGCGATAAGGCCCTTGATAATATGCCCCCATGTCACCAAGAGCGTTTCTGTATCTAGGAAAATTGTAGCCACCACACCCACATGGGCAGATGCTATTCCTTCATGAGTAGCAATGAAGAATTCTAACCTGCAGTCCTGGTTGGGTATCACTTGTTCTCCTACACAATGAATGTAGGCAAAATGTATGTTTTGAGCAAACCATAGATAGGCATGTTTTCCTTGATATTTTTTTATGTAATGTAGTGTCACTACACAAAGCAATGACAGCAGCCATGATGTCATCACTAACCATCATGTGTGAATGAGTAATCACAGCTAGAACAGCAGTCTAAACTGATACGTTGGCAGCTTAATCAGACAGTGAATTCCCTGTAATGTGCACTCCAACAAGCTGATGACTCAATATATAAACTACATGAGCCTGTGTGGCAAGATGCACCACTTTTCCCTAAAGCAATTTATGCTTGATAGTGTTTCCTATAGAATCTCTGAATCTATCCAGGCATCAATAATGTAGATTTTCATTCAAGGACTGGGCACAGCTAATATGAATCACATACTACAAGTGTGGGGAATTCAGGATCCTTATTCCTCAGTGCCCAAAATATATAAAACAAATTTAAGGAATACAACAGCCAGTCAGGGTAAAAGTCCAGATCCCAAAGCATATAATAAGTCACAAAGAAATACATATCCAAGAAATAATTGACATAAACAGGTTCTCAAAAGAGCAAAAATATATTTCCACTGCAACATTTCGGCTTCTGCCTTCCTCAGGTAGCACACAAATATTTGCTCAGTGACTGCCTAGCTGACACTACTGGTTTTTCAAAAAGCATCATAAGGGAATATTGCATTTGGAATGTGGAATGAATGCAGTCCTGGGATCTCTTGAGATATGCAATAAGGATGTGGTCGTCAGTGATTTTCCTTCCATGGGGATGCAATGATTTTAAATGTTACATCCAGAGGTTTTCTCTGTAGTCCAGTAATTCTTCCTTTAAGTCATTGTCCACAAGCAACATCTTTATATCTGATAGCAAATGGTCCACAAGTTAAAATGATTGACTGAAGGATGGTCAACTTACTTATAAATTATTGCTGTTTTGTGCTTCCTGAATTCTGTACAGAGGTCATTCATTGTTTTACCTACATAATATACATGAGAACTGATGGATGATAGTCAACCCCAAGTGGGATTCTGTCATTTTTGTTTCTGCTGTTGGTGTTCCAAATAGGTGCTTCTATGGGTAACAGCAAATACTTGTCAATTTGTTGCTGTATGATATATATCGGCTAGCCCAGTATTTAAAATAATCTAGCAAACTCATGAAGAGGCTCATTACATGTGTCCTCATTGCTGCGGATGAATCTTCTTATTTTTCCAAAAACACCCTTCTTTGCTTACTGCAGAGCTTTCGATTTATGTTCAGGATTACTTGAAAAATGAAATTAATGAAATGAAAAAGAAATGTATAAAACGCAAAACATATACCCGAAGGTGTCAAGGTGCTGCTCATCAGATGGGAAATGCCGGACAGTCTTAAAACTACATCAGAGATTCAAAAGCCACGTCTTTAACGCCGTCCTTAAGGCCAACAAGTGAGTTTCATCTTTTAACTTCTGTGGAAGCAAGTTCCAGTGTCTGGTCGTACCGACCAGAAAGCTTCTAACACCCCAGGATCTCTTTTTTAACCGGGGGATTTCTGGATTGTGTGCATGAGCTGAGCGTAGATGGCGAGCAGAAATGTATAGCTGCAAATTCTGTTCAAAAACAGGTCATATGTTGTGAGTTGCTTTAAAAGCTATACCAAGAGCCTTAAACTTGATCAGTCTCTTCACTAGTAACCAGTTTAACTCTTTGAGCGCAGTGGAAGCAGATTCATGTTTAGGAATGTTCAGCAATAAGCGTGCTGCAGCGTTTTGCACAATTTGCCACTTAGTCAGACATTTCTACCGAAGGTTAATGAAAAGAGCGAGAACGCTAACTTCCACAAATTCACCGGAATAAAGGGAAGGATCTTTCTAAGTAATTTTTGTGTATAGAAAGGTACAAATGTAACCTTGTTTACGTGGCCTTCAAAGGAAATCTTGGAGTCAAACGTGACTTCCAAATTCTTTAAGCCATATTCGTAGGAATAGATAGCGAGCCCATCTCAAAAGTTCAAAAAGGGGGGGACCAAAAATGAGTGTGGCTGACAAAGATTAGGACCTCGGTCTTACTGGAGTTTAATTTTAGACAATTAGACAAAAGCTTTAATTCCACATTCCAATTGAATCTTCACCCATGATGCTTTTTGAAAATCCAGCAGTGTCATCTTTGCAGTCACTGAGGACGCAAATTTATACTGTAAACATTGTAGTAGAAACACATTTTTGTTCTTTTGTGAGTCCACTTGTTTTTTAGATTTATGTGTGAATCTGTAGGTATGTTGATATATTTTGTATTTTTTATATTGTTCAACAGTATTTCCTAAGGTGTGTTATTTCATCTCCCAACCTCCATTATTTTCTATGTGAGTGTGATGTAGTAACGGTGAGTTGCCATTCATGCTGCTTGAATAACTCTAATTCTGGACTACAGTATATTTAATACTGTTATGATGTTAGTTCTACATGAGTTGTACTATAGTAGCAGTGTAATTTAATACAGAATGCGGTTTGCGAATAGGCCCTTAATTGGTTTGCAATTGTAAATGAGCACTGTCATAAACTGCTCAGTAAAATAAATAAATATCAATGAAGTAAATAAAGAAATAAGTAGATACATAAATACTTTCTCAGTGTCTTCTTGTTAGACGGCGACCTCAGGGGCGAGCAGGACATGTACCTGACCACCCTAGGGCCCACCTCCCTAAGTACAAAGACGAGCACTGGCGGGAGACTTCTCAGGGGGGAGAGTCTCGAATCTAGGATCGTACACACTATACCAACACCACACGACAAAGAGACACCACACCGTAGCTTCTTAAGAACGTTTCTTTATCTCGTGATTCAAAGGATCTTTATGAACGGCAAAGGCAGGTAGTTACAAAGAGGGCAAGGGCCCATAGAGTCTCGGTCAGGGTAGGGGTAGCGGGACAGTCTTAGGGTTCAGTGTCAATATCGGTGCGTATCCGGCGCACAGCTCCCAATCCTCGAGCCGGGGGATACGATGCGATCTTTGGGGTCCAGCCGGACCAGGAGAGTCAGGGAGCCGCGAGTCACTCAGCAGGGCTCAAGCAAGATGTCAGAGGTCTTATGATCTTCCGGGGAGCCATGAGTCACTCAGCAGGGCTCAAGCAAGATGTCGGAGGTCTTACGATCTTCAGGGGAGCCGCGAGTCACTCAGCAGGGCTCAAGCAAGGTGCCGGAGGTCTTACGATCTTCAGGGGAGCCGCGAGTCACTCAGCAGGGCTCAGGTGTTCCAAAGTTGCAGGGGAGCCGCGAGTCACTCAGCAGGGCTCAGGTGTTCCAAAGTTGCAAGGGAGCCACGAGTCACTCAGCAGGGCTCAGGTGGTTCCAGCAGAAGTCCTTCTCTGCCAAGCGAGCCGCGACCACGTCAGCAAGGCTCTCGTCGTTCCAGAGTCGAATCTGCCCGATAGTCCCGGAGCATCCCCAGTTATAGGACTGCTCCTCTTTGATCTCCGAAGCTCTAGTATGCGGGGGTCTTAGCACCTGGGGGCCGCTTGTTGGGGTTTCCTGCCACGCGGCCCTTGGATCCATTCATGACAGGTTCGGGAGGAGTCCCAGACACACAGCAGGCGTGGAGCCAGCCCTCAGGGTGGCCGGAGGGGCGATCGAAACCCAACTCTCGAGGGGAGGTCGGAGGTGTGAGAGAAACTGCTCCTCCCTCTCTCACTCAAGGGGAGCGCGCTGTCCTCCAGCCAGGGTGGCGCCTCTCGGCCTCAGCCGGGCTGGATCGGGCGGCCATCTTAGATGTCGGGAAGTGGGCAGAAGGGCCTACGGGCCGGGAAGATGGAGGCACGGACGGGGCAGTCCGGGGACGGGTGTGTGTAACATGGAGGGAAGGGTTGGCGAGGCCGGGGGACTCAGGGGTCTGTTGTGGGGTACAGATCGGAAGGGGGTGGCTAAGGGTCAAGGAAGACCACGCCACGAGGCCGGGTCTAACACTTCTGATTAACTATTGTTACAGATAGGAAGCAAGTCTCACTACAGCTTTCATTCTAATACTTTATCTGCAATATTTCTACTATAAAACTAATATGACATTACTTTCTATATCAATATTCTTTAAATTATATGCACAGTAGTCTATAAGAGAATGAGGCACTGATTGTATCTTTTATTCATAAGGATATAACAGCAGGCGTGGAGCCAGCCCTCAGGGTGGCCGGAGGGGCGATCGAAACCTATCTCTCGAGGGGAGGTCGGAGGTGTGAGAGAAACTGCTCCTCCCTCTCTCACTCAAGGGGAGCGCGCTGTCCTCCAGCCAGGGTGGCGCCTCTCGGCCTCGGCCGGGCTGGATCGGGCGGCCATCTTAGATGTCGGGAAGTGGGCACAAGGGCCTACGGGCCGGGAAGATGGAGGCACGGACGGGGCAGTCCGGGGACGGGTGTGTGTAACATGGAGGGAAGGGTTGGCGAGGCTGGGGGACTCAGGGGTCTGTTGTGGGGTACAGATCGGAAGGGGGTGTCTAAGGGTCAGGGAAGACCACGCCACGAGGCCGGGTCTAACACTTCTGATTAACTATTGTTACAGATAGGAAGCAAGTCCGACTTCATCAGCCCGCTCGCCCTCACTTCCGCTGACTACATCCTCCTCGGGGACCTCAACTTCCACCTGGAGAACAACAACGACCGCAACACCACCACCCTGCTGGACAACCTCGCCAACCTCGGACTCAAGCAGCTGGTGACCACCCCCACCCACTGCGCCGGACACTGACTCGACCCCGTCTTCTCATCCAGCAAGGACATCGCCGTCAGCCACGCCACCAGACTCCACTGGACGGACCACAGCTGCGTCCACTTCAGCTTCAGTAGGACCACGATCCACCACCACCAGCAACAGGTTGCACGCAGAAACTGGAACAAGATCACAGCCGACCAGCTCGCAACTTCCCTGAGCATGAACCCTCCCACCAGCGCAACGAACCCAAGCCAGGCGGCCATCAACCTCGCGAAGTGGATCAGCAACTGCGCAGACGACCTCGCCCCTCTGAAGACCCCGCCCAGCAGACCCGGCAGCAAGAAAGCCCCATGCTTCACCGACGAACTCAAGAGCTCCAAGAAGAACTGCCGAGCACTTGAGAAAGCCTGGCGCAGAGACCCAACACCGAACAACATGACTGCCCTCAAGCTCGCCACCCGAAAACACCACCAACTGATCCACGCCACCAAGAAAACTGCAATCAAGGAACGACTGGACAACAACGCACACAACTGCAAGGAACTCTTCAACATCGTTAAAGAGCTCTCCAACCCTGCAACTCCCTCGCCTCCTACTTCCACAACAAGATAACGGACATACACAACAGCTTCAGCACTCAACCAACGCACGCCATGACTGAACCACCACCCCCCACCACCATCCTCCGCGCCTGGACCCCGATCAACACCGAAGATACCATCCGCACGATGAACTCCATCCACTCCGGATCTCCGACCGACCCCTGCCCCCACCACGTCTTCAACAAGGCCGACGCTGTCATCGCACCCCACCTGTGGGACATCATCAACACCTCCTTCGACACCGCTACCTTCCCGGAGAGCTGGAAGCACGCCGAACTCAGCGCTCTACTTAAGAAGCCATCAGCCGACCCCACCGACCTCAAGAACTACCGCCCCATCTCGCTGCTCCCGTTTCCGGCAAAAGTCATCGAGAAGACCGTCAACAAGCAGCTGGCCGCCTTCCTTGAGACGAACGGATCCCTCGACCTCTCGCAGTCTGGCTTCCGGGCCAACCACAGCACCGAGACCGCCCTGATCGCAGCCACCGATGACATCCGAGCCCTGCTCGACAACGGAGAAACAGCGGCCCTCATCCTCCTAGACCTCTCCGCGGCCTTCGACACTGTCTGCCACCGTACCCTAGTGCGGCGCCTCAGAAACGTCGGAATCCAGGAGAAGGCACTGGAATGGATCATCTCGTTCCTCGCCGGAAGGACACAGAGAGTCTGCCTCCCCCCGTTCAGATCAGAAGCCACCGGAGTCATCTGCGGCGTTCCTCAAGGCTCCTCGCTCAGCCCAACCCTCTTCAACGTCTACATGAAACCTCCTGCAGCCATCGCACGCCATCACAACCTCAACATCATCTTCTACGCCGACGACACCCAGCTGATCCTCTCCCTCACCAACGACCCCGCCACCGCCAGAGCCAACCTACACGAAGGGATGACAGACGTAGCCAAGTGGATGACGAACAGCCGCCTGAAACTGAACTCGGACAAGACGGAAGTCCTCATCCTGGGATCTTCACCCTCCGCCTGGGACGACTCCTGGTGGCCCCCCGCCCTGGGCAGCGCACCCAAACCAACAGACCACGCACGCAACGTGGGCTTCATCCTGGACTCCTCCCTCTCCATGACCAGACAAGTCAACGCCGTCTCCTCGTCGTGCTTCAACATCCTGCGCATGCTACGTAAGATCTTCCAGTGGATCCCCACCGAGACCAGGAAAACGGTCACCCAGGCCCTCGTCACCAGCCGTCTGGACTACGGCAACTCCCTCTACGCCGGAACCACCGCCAAACTCCAGAAGAGACTCCAGCGGATTCAGAACGCCTCAGCACGACTCATCCTGGACATCCCCCGTCGCAGCCACTTCACCGGACACCTGAGAGATCTGCACTGGCTCCCGGTCAACAAGAGAATCACCTTCCGTCTCCTCACCCACGCACACAAAGCCCTTCGCAACCAAGGCCCAGGATACATCAACAGCCGCCTCAACTTCTACGCTCCCACACGCCAGCTTCGATCGACTGGCCACGCCCTCGCCGCCGTCCCCCGCATCCGAAGAGCCACCACAGAAAGAAGGTACTTCTCCTACCTGGCCGCCAAGACTTGGAACTCCCTCCCGACCCACCTCCGCCTGACCCAGGACCACCTTGCCTTCAGGAAGCAGCTCAAGACCTGCCTGTTCGAGCAGTAGCAGACCCCCCCTCCCCTAGCGCCTTGAGACCCTCCGGGTGAGTAGTGCGCTATATAAATGCTTTGATTGATTGATTGAAGTCTCACTACAGCTTTCATTCTAATACTTTATCTGCAATATTTTACTATAAAACTAATATGACATTACTTTCTATATCAATATTCTTTAAATTATATGCACAGTAGTCTATAAGAGAATGAGCCACTGATTGTATCTTTTATTCATAAAGATATAGTAAGAAGGCCCTAATTATATTGCAATTATGCTGTTTGGGATATGTTTGCCAAAATGCATCTTTCATTGAGTATAACTGAATGTGCATTGAGCAAATTGCTATTTCTCAAAGAAGACCGCTTAACATTCATATGCAAAATAGTATATTTTATGCAGTTATCATTTCTTTGCTAAAAAAAGAACTGGAATTGTATCAAAATGAACTTTAATCTGACATTGTCATGATAGAATATTTCATTAAAAAATATAAAAGCCAAGGATGCAAGCTATTCTAAACACATGTTCAAAATGCAAAGCAATTACAGAAAATAAATAAATACTTGGTAAATTAGACAATAATTAATTTCACCTTCCAAACCGTTTCTTGTTTTATTGGTATCTTTGTATGAATGGGAGGAGTTACAAATGACATGTTTGATTGGCTCAATTATTATCTTTTAAAACATTTCTACCCAAGAACCTCATTTTCAGTTCTGGCTACAGACAGCGGTAGATGTCTAGCGTCTAGTACTCGTCATATAAGTAACAGCATGACTTACACCAAGTTGGCATATTTAATTTACTTGGAAGTCCTTAGTAAAGTGGTACTGATTGTGCCCAAGGCCTGTAAATTAAATGCCACGTATGGGCATGCTGCACTTATTGTGCTGCCCTCCGAAGGAGCCTTTTTAAATAAATCTCAGTTCTGCAAGTGCAGTCTTTAGAATAGTTTTAAATTGCTATTTTGAACTGCAAAGTAAACCTTTCACAAGGCTTAAACAGGGCCGGACTGGGAACCAAAACCAGCCCTGGCAAAGTGTTCGGCCTGACCCCTGGGAGGAGCGGCCAGGCTGGTTACCATGGCTTTTATTACAGCGGCCGATAATGCAACTATGCTGCAAAAATGGCCCTGCAACAAAATCGGCCCCAAGGGGCCCAAAACCGGCCCCTAACCCTCGGGGCCCACCAGGGAAATGCCCGGTGCCCGCTATGGCCAGTCGAGCCCTGGGCTTAAATAGTCCTAAATATTACATATCGTATCCTAAGGTAGACTGTAAAGGCTCAGAGGGCAGAACACATTGTAATTAAATTGTAGGACATGTGGGTTTAGGTTTTACATATCCTGATAGTGAAACCCCCCTAAAGTAAGGTATCACTACCCTAAGGCCTATTTCTCCCATTGACTAATATGGGGTTACCCATTCAATACGTGATAACTTTTGATTGGCAGAAGGTAGAGATATGCTGTTTAGACTCAAAATCCTATTTTGAGTCACAGTTCTGAAAATGTCACTTTTAGAAAGTTGGCATTTTCTTTTGGAACAATGTGTACCTCCTGCCAGTATCCTTGGGTCACATGACTGTGAATGACGTTGCTGTTCGAATTTGTGTATGCCTTCTAGATAGTGACACAAAAGGGGATTAAGTGTCAAGATGTGGGCTATCCTGGCAGAATTGTTGGGGCGGTGCAGTACCCAGTCCCACTTACATTTCAAAAGGCTTTGCCTTCAGCACACACAAGGAACTTGACACTAGTCTTTTGTCACCCAAGACTCTGTGGAAGCTTGACAGGGAACGGGAAAAGGTTTCCAGCACCAGATATTGGGCAGTATAGGGAATACCCCCACTCCAAAGGCTGGCACCAGTTATAAATAATGGAATTCCTACGCCACTCACCATTATACTCCTGGTCCTGTGGACATTACAGAAGCAGGACAGCCATGTTAACCAGAGGACTGCCCTGTTCCTACTAGAGGTCTGACCTACTGCTTGAGGTCGGTATTGACCCCCGGAGGGCTGTCCTGTTGCTTGAGGCCTGCCCTGCTCTCTGAGAAGGAAGGGTGAACTGCCTCCTTTTATCTCAGGCTAGCTGAGTGACTCTAGGGGTCAATTGGCTGACCTGCTATCTGAGCTATCTGAACTCCAAAGGCCTCCCTGCAACTGCCTAGCTAACATGCTGCGCTGGACCTGCCTGGAGCTACAACTGGACCTGCCTGAACCCTGCTGGATCCATGGCTGGCGTAAGTTGAGCTCTTCCTGTGAAGAAGGGTGAAATCCTGAAGTCTTGGGTTCTTTGCGACCATCAATAAGATCATTTGCGCAAGACTTTGCCACCTGTAATGACCACCCGATTTTTGTTCTACAGCGAATATCGTCTGAGATGTAAGGCCTGCTCTTTATCCAATATTGGTGACCATCTGTAACCCTCTCCCTGTTCTTCATGACCTACTACACAGCGCACTCTTTGCGCCAGACTTTGAGACGGTAACTTTTCCAGCAGGGCTTATATTTTCCTTGTATTCAACCTAAAGTTGTGACTTTTCCCCAGTCGTGCAAGATCTGATACTCACAAGTGGTACTCTATGCTTTCAGGCACCATACTTAAATAAAACTTTGAATTTGCGCATCTCCAGTTGTTTTGATTGGAACTTTGATGTTCTGGTATCATTTTAGCTGTTAAAATGTACTCAAATATTGTAATTTGTTCGGAATGTTTCTTGTGTATTGTTGTTGCTTTATTACGGTCTGTGTGCTGCATAATTTCTTTACACTTGCTCTCTAAGTTAAGCTTGACTGCTTTGTGCCAACCTACCAGAGAGCTAAGCACAGGTTAATTTAGTGGCTTTTGTGGTTCACTCTGACAAGGAGTGTAGTGGTTATCTAGGTAGGTCTTCCACCTTCATCAACCTGTAACCTCATTTCTCACAGTCTGTTATAGCCCTCCCTAATTGTTCCTCCTGGGCCTATCATTGTTACTGATCCTCCAAGCCACCCACTCCCCTGCATTCCATACACTCACTCACCACTTTACACTCTTTGGGGGAATGTTGAAGCAATACACCCAGACAGATTGCTTCACTGATCTTTTTCACAGCCCTGGCCTGCCGCTGCACTGCTTGCTCCTTTCTAATTTGACAATGGCCCAACCTACCAAGCATCAGAAGCTGCCTTTGACCACTGTCCTAACACAGACCTCGTTTTTGTTGTTTTCTCCCATTAAGGCCATATACTCACACCACCCTAAATTACAGATGTAACTTTCAACCAGTGCTGTGTTTTCACCTAATTGTACTAGGTCGGTGTTGACCCTTAATTTAACTCTTCTCAAAATAACTGTGGATCTGCAAATCCAGATTGTGGACATCCTAGGGCTTCATTATGAGTGCCCTATTGAAATCCCCATAGTGAGTCTCTGCCTTATAATTAATATTACCAGGCCCATTGGAGAGTATTTGCACCCCTTCTTCAAATGCAACACAATACAATGCTTCTTTTCTCTTCCATGCTGCACCAGTGGTTTTCTCCTCGCATGCCTTTTCAGCCCAATCTTCAAACTGGGTGTAGTACGAAAATCTGCATTGCCTCAGTGTGTTAATTAGCCTGAAATCCTGGTTGTCCTCATACTGGTCTTTGTACTCCCACCTCTTCCTCTCTGGCTGCCCACCACCCTGGTACATGGCTGCCAGCTCTCATTGGCACCCATCACTTCTAGCATCAATTTCCTGCATGGCTGTCCCTCTGAATATGAGTAAGCCTTGCCTAATTTCTTGGCAGCAAATCAACCAATGTTTGGTCTTGCTCTTGTACTGCCTCTTTCAGCCTGCTGGCCCTTAACTTGTTCTGGTGTGCTCTATTGTTGCTCACTCCCAACCTCTGGCCCCATATTCCTATTTCTTTAGTGCCCTAACTGTGTTGTTCCTCCACCCTTTTTGTCCCCACTTTGTAAATCTTTCATAAACTCTTGCTTTCTTTATGTCTCACCAAATCCCAATCCCACCCATTTTTGGGTTCTCTGAACAGCATCTTCACTCTCCCTACGGGGTCTTGTTGCAAAGGAAATGAGAATGAAAAGTGGTCACTTCAAAATTAGGCTAATCCATCTCAACATTCAATAATATTCAATGTGTCTCACCACAACAATGAGTACACTTTTGTCAATGTATCAAGCTGGCCACCAATCAATGATGTTTGTGGGTGGTGTATTGTGGGTATTTTGCTATGTTTCTTCTTTTATTTGGTGTTTTGTATATTTATGCCATCTGCATGGGGGTGTTTTTATAGTAAAAAATACAATTTGAGGAGTCTGCTAACCAAATATGGTGGCTACCCGGAGTCCATGGAGTTCCTATACTCTGTGGACTTTGTTTCATTGGGGCTACTTCTTACCAGTAGTAATGTTGATTTGTAAAGTTAAATTCAAGAGTCATGTACACTACTTTCCTGTTCACCACTAGACCTAAGCATAATTTAAACTGTGCCGGCATAATGTTGGTAATTTATGAAAATTTGTATTCAACTTGTTGTGCAAAGTTCACAAAATTTAGCCATTATGCCAAGTAACATAATTACATCTCTGTTCATGACAGAAGCGCTGGGGTGCAGGAACAATGTGGACAACCAGAACACAATTTGATGTTGTTCATCACTTCAAGTGCTGTGTCCTCACATAAAAAAGGGATGCAAGATGCACTAAAATATAGTATTACATGAAAGATTTTCATTTTGCCTAATTACAAGTAATTTTCCAGGAATTTCACATAATTAAAAGAAAGCACATTTTGCAAATTTCACAAACCCCTACTCACCCCAACATGATTATTTGCCAAAACTGCAGCATGCTTTCGTGTACTATTTAACTTTTGGGCTGCGACCAACCGCCCAATGGAGGTTCTATACTGACTGAGTAATGTGGATTATGCAGTAAATTAGGCTTAGCTGCCTACCGTTGTTAGCCTTCTCTTTTGGTTGAATATTATACAAGCACACAGCATTGTATTTACTTCGTTTCCTAAACACATGAATGTGCCTCAAATTCCTCCACCAAGAACTGACAATCCTTTAGACCATAGCTGAGCCTAATCAGTGTGTTGGCACTTTAAATGTATGATTTTACTTTTAGCCATGCCATTTACAATGTTCCATTTGAAGGGAAGCCTCAACCACAGTACACATTTTTTACATGACTCCGGCCTCATTTAGAGTTTGGTAGAGCAGAAACACAGCCACAACTCTGCAGAGCTCCTGTTCACTGGCGCTACAGATCCCACACTCTATTTCTCTGTGTGTACACCAGTGGAGTCACCAGTGGAGTCTTCACTCCACCCTTGACCTGGCAGACCATCTGCCTGAGGGTTAACCATTTCACAGTGAATCTATATATATCTGTTTGTTTGATTTTATGATCTGGGACGTGGAGGAATGTAGCAGTGAGTTTGAAGGATGAAGAATGGATGCATGATTGCAAATAGAAGGGAGTGACTTTACACACCAATCAATAAATAGACTATTTCTATTATCAGCAAGACTTACTGACTTTGACAATAATTTTTTTCCCACAAGGATGCCATCTAAAATCTTGACCATTCAAAAAGTGGTGAAAAGAATGTTGGATCGTGACTTAGTTGGTCATTCAGAGTTTTCTAGGTTTATTGGCCTACATTTCAGCCCTGGAATTACTGGTATGACGTTATATGATGTTTCCCTAAAGTTACATTTAATGCAACATTCTGAGCGTCCCTTCTTGGAATAATGAATATTCTGTGGTTTCAAATTTGCCCACCCTATGGCCATAGATGCTCTCTAGTTTTGATCAGTTTTATACTTGGAAATTTGAGCAGGCCTTTTGTGATAAATTTGCAGGGGGAAAATTCTGAGATGTGTGTTCATTTTACTCAGCTTGTAATTCTGATTTGGGAACAAAACCCCATGTGAGCCTGATTCAGCCTTACTGAGCTACTTGTTTTGCTGCCCTTAGATAACTACCCATCTCAGAAGAAAATACTGTGAGCCTATAAATGTTTCTTTAGTAGGGATGTTAAATGATATGTATTGAATGCACACTTGTGTGCAATACAAAATGTTCAAAATGTAGCTATCTGGTGAGATTTAGGGTCATATTATCAAGAAAGGGTGACACATTATCGCCGCTTTTATCGGCAGGAAACTGTCCAGTTAACACCTTAATCTGGGCTTCTATGGGAATTCACAAGGGTATATTATCAAGCCCATTATCGCCGCTTTAGTGGCAGTTTCCTGCCGATGAAAGCGGCGATAATGTATCGCCCTTTCTTGATAATATGGCCCTCAATTCCACCACACAACACATATGCATACATACAAAAGGGCTTTTGAACAGCCCAAATCAGCCTTTCGCTACTGTGGTTCAGCTACCTTTACTCTTGAGCTGATCGTGTGCTCCATCTGCCTTTGTATCAGCCTTTGGCATTCTATGAACATGAGCTACTTAAACAAATGAATAATATTTGCAATATGCCACTTTAATACCTGCAGCTCTTCTGATCCCCAAACGCATCCCTGCCTGACTTCAGTCGGTGCTCCTCCACCCTTCTCCAGCCTACTATTTTTATTTATTTTCAGTTATACTTAATATGTTGTTCCGTAGCTGCGAAATACTATTGGGCCATTTACTACATATATCAGCACTCCCACATGTTTTTGAATATTTTCTTCACCATTCACATTTGAACATTGACCAGGTTGGAACAGTGAAGTAAAATAGCAGTTAGCTTGCCATGACATTGGGTGTGCAGGTACCACAATGCATATGTACATGAGGGGCTGCATCGTAAATATAGTGCACAGTATTGTTCTGTTCCTCTGAATCCTGAGTTCTCTGCTTACACACAGATGATCCCTGATCCTCAGTTACCACAACATTCAAGAATTCTAGTTACCTAAACATTGCACATATCCCTGATTGCCTAGTGGCAGTGCATGTATTGGATATGTATTTCATACCGCTGCATGTCCTCTCATCAGCAACCTGGCTTCCTCACATGAGAGCTACCTTTCCCACAATGCCATATCCTACGCTGCAGCTGGGTCTTGTACCCTCGTGTTATGCTCTTCGGTTTTTACTCCGACAGTGCAAGAGTGAAAGACGTATTTGCAACAGTGAGATTGCATGTTCCAGGCAGCTCTGCAACTCTGGACTGGAACCCGGAGAGCTCAGACTGAAGGAAGATGGTGTCAGAAATGGCGCAAGGTTTTTGAGTATGAACTTGTGGAGAGGTGGTTGGGTAGCTCATACACTGCTTCGGACGAGGTGAGTGTGAGTGGGTTAGTGGGAGACTGCAGAAACAGCAAACAGGAGGCTTTTTAGGATAGGGGAACTAGCAGTTTCCAGGCGCCTGGGGAAGCAGTAAAGATCATACGTGTTGTTTGGATGGCTAGTGATAACATCTGAGTATGTGGTGGGAATTACAAAGTCTGGGTGGAATTGGGGTTCACCTGCACAACAGGCATGTATGAAGTTACCAAGTTGAAGTGCTGCTCAGGCTCAAGAGGAGAGTGCTAGGTTCCCAAGACGCATTATGAGCGAGGAAGAGGAAACAAAGGTCTCGGAGAGCAGTGCTTAATTTGAGCAGGTGCTTTCAGGTGCTCAGTACCGGCACTTCTTTCACAGGGCCGGGGCTACAATTTCTGACCCTGGAGGTGGTGGTCTCAATATTAATTGTTCAAATTCAAAATAAAAAAATGTCCTCTCTACGCGCAGACATACTTTCACAATCCAAAGTCTACATTTATTTTAGAAATTGCGGTTTTTGTCATACCTACTTCAAAACTTGTGTTCTTTTAATAAGACTCAGTATACGCAATAACCTGGGGGAGCCATATTAGTGCATCCATATAATTTGCCATCTAGATTTATGGGTCAACAGCCTAGTGATATGTCTCTCCTCTTTGGCTTGGTTGGATATGAACTGTTCAACCTTCCACCATAATTAATGAGGTCTCATTTGGGCTCTGGTGCAGGCTACCTTTTTACTTTCATGGTTATTGACTGCCTATGATCCTAGCATACTGGATGCAAGGCGGGAAGATGATGTTACTGCCCCAGCGGACTGTTTATCGGCCTTTCCTAATGTTTCTATGGTGGCTCTTCATCATCTGCTAGGTCTGCAGCCCCTGACATTACCTATACTACTGCATGCTCATATAGTCAATTAGTGTTCACCAAAGTACGCAGCAGCAGAGCTTCTCCAAATTAGAAAATAATGCATGGGCCTTTCCAAGATGTGCCAGTCATCAAATCACTGGATTCACAGCAGGACAATATTTGTGCCACAGGAGCCACAGTGCCTTTCTGATACGGGGGGCCTTTCTGAATGAATGCCAGAACAAAATCAATGCCAAAAGTAGTAACATTTGAGTTTCTCTGTCAATGCCTTCAAAGTTCTTGTGTCAGCTGAGTCATGTGCACCTGCCAGAGCTGCCACTCAAGCATACCAGAAAACCAGTGATAATGCCACTGATTTGGGGTTGTTTAGTGATTTATAGGAGTCATTATTGGTCATTGACAGCTGACTGTGTCCGAGACTGCCCCCACTTTCAAGTCACTCTAAACAAATGTGCCTCACTTGCGCGTGTCTGCTTTCAAATCACCCACAATAGGCTTAGGGGTATATTCACAAGAACGTGTGTTAAATATCACCAAAAGATGCTAACGCACCTTTACACATTGCAGCCGATCGCGGGAAAATAACCCTGTGTTAACGTGGAATTCAAATTCAAATTCAAATTGGCATTATTCGATAGCAAATATCATAAAAGCATTCTACAATCTTATAATAAAAAGGTATGTATTTACAATTTTCATTTGATTAAAACATTTAAAATCTTGCTATACAAACCACTCTAAAATGAAAAATCTTTTCCTATTAACTAGACAGAGATTAAAATTAGAAATATATATGGTTGCTAATACATATAGCTCACGCTTGTTAATTAGTCAACAATGCATTACAACTCAATCCTGTATCTAAACTTGCTCCGCAAGCCCAAGTTAGATGCTACTTGTTTAAACTTTCTTTCTTGTTTTGTGCTTTTATGCAAACAATCCAATCACAGCCCAGATACTTGGCAACACCACATACAAACAAAGACCTAGATGAGTCCGTTCTCAGAATACGTAGAGCAACAAGATAGTTTCGAGTGCCCAGTTGAGTACATACAGGCTTGAGCCATTTGGTCCTAGCCTGTTTATATGCTGGGCAAACAAAAAATAAATGGCTACAGCTTCTTGCTGAGCATCGCAGCAAGGGCAGTTAGCTGAAGTGCGTTTTGATGGATCCCATTTGGCCAGTGTGGTGTTTAGAACTAGAGACCCAAATCTAAACTGCATATATATATACAATGTCCTGTCTCTAGGTGTCCTGATAAGATCTAAGTATAATTCAAAGTTTGTGCTGCAGAAACTCATCAGTTAATCTCCTGAGCTTTGGGTTATGTAAACCCTGTTGGTTAACCCAGCTCCAATAGATCTTTTTGATCTCTGTCTTAGTCGGAGGGGCCTTGTTAGCCCAGGATTTATCTAGACCCAATTTTGTCAGCATGTCCCTTAGATCCCTGAGCCATTTGACCCTTTTATTGGTATCCAAGGTGATAAGCTCGTAAAGACCAATCGCATAGTTGTGAAGTTCTGGGGTGCGCCTTAATCTTACCCAAAATAAAAGGAGACGAAGTCTACCCGAATCACTAAAGGGGCGTCTGCCCATGTCAGAGAATAAAGGCTAAATTGGTGTACTAATACGGAGGGATACCAGATCTCTAAAAAATGTATTCTCTGATCTGCCAATCTCCTAAATTTGTTTGAAACCCCAGAGTTCTGCACCGTACATTGCTGAACTCACAGCCTTTCCTTCATAAACTGCTATGGCTGGAGCTACCAGTCTAGTTGAAGATAAACGTTGGTCCCAGCCAATAGCACCCACAACCCGCTTATAGTTAAGTAACATTTTGTCCAGGTGAGACCCCCATTGCATTTTATCGGATAGCCTAATGCCCAGATAATCGAATGAGTGGACTCTCTTTAAGAGAGAACCATTGAGGGTGAGTTTGCTTCTAAAATGTTTCCCTGGAATAAAAGCCATAAACTATGTCTGTGAGATGTTTATTGTTAGGCCCCTTAATGTACAAAATAATTGAAAGCGGATGAGAAGTTTCTGGAGTCCTATCAGGGTTTTTGAAATTAGGAGTGTCGTCTGCAAACAGGAGGGTTGTTATTTTTTCTCCTGCCAGAGTTGGGCCATCTGCTGGATGTTCTCTTAGAAAACTAACCACTCCATTCACATAAAGTGAAAAGAGGGTAGAAGCCAACAAAACCCCGGCGGACCCCCCTGTTGACCGGTATCCTCTCTGTGGTTCGCCCCTGTTCCCCCATCTAACTCGGGCATTACTATCATCATGGAGACGTATTAAAAGGTTTAAAATATAGGAGGGTATACCTATTTCTTGGAGAACTGACCATAGCTTTTCATGTGGGACTAAATCAAAAGCGGTATTAAGGTCAATGAACGCAAGGTAGAGGCTTCCCTTACCAATTATGACCACCTTCCAGTGGAGAAGAAGTAGTCTAAATACCTGGTCTACTGTGCTAATAGCTATCCTAAAGCCCACTTGGTAGTTGGAAAGAATACCCTCCCCCTCCATCCAGTTCTGGATCCTGTTTAAGAGGGTTCTACCAACCACTTTCTGGGTGACATTGATTAGGCTAAGAGGCTTATAGTTAGCAGGGTCCTGGCAGTCCCCCTTTTTTATATATAGGTACAACCTCTGCCCTTTTCCAAGACTTGGAAATTGGAATTCTCAACACTGCGGTACCATACGATAGTCCGACAAAACCACGATACAACCCTGCGACGGAGAATATAAACACAAGCCCCACCGTGAATGAGCCCATTCGCGATGAGGAAAGCAGGGATAAGCACCGCCAGGCCGGCGACACATATAGAAGTGAAAACCACACTGCACGAAAGGGAGAAGGGCGAGCCAAATCAGAGCCGAAGGAACATACCACACACAATGCAGCACACACACATAGGAAGCAGAGTATCCCAACATCAACATTTGCACAAACGAACACAGGACACAAGTGCACCCGCCTGTGGCCGGTAAACGGCCATACGTACCTGGCAAAGCACAAAACAGGGACAAGAGAATGCACAAGTACAAACCCACAGTCCTGATTGGGTACCAATGCACGTATGGAAGGGCGCCAGAGAGTCAGTGACACGCACATTGACATACAAATCAAGACACAACACAGTCAGAGACAAGTGAAAGTGCCCAAACTTTATAAACAAGTGCGTGTCAGTGCGGCCAAGAGAAGTGCCACGATATACAGACCAATGCAGCAGAATGCTTGTATGAGGGACGTAGGAAAGCGCCCATGTCCACCTCGGGGGAGTCCACCACCAATACAAGTCTGTGCTAACCCACGCTGGTTGTCCGCGTGAGCCCATGTGTCCAGGACAACGCAGCTATGTCCATTGTTGTCTTGGGACATGTAACCAGATCCACCACCTGCAAACTGGTCATCTGGACCTGTGCAATGGGTCACATCCAGTCGTGGCTGCAGGTGCATTGTCACTCGTCCATGAACGCAAGGGCAGCAGCTTAGGCCAACAGCTCCAATGAGCAAACGTTGTCCAACGCATCTGACATGTAGTCAACATAATCCATCAGCTGACCCGGACAGATATGCTGACACCAACCACTCGAGCCAATGTGTACAAAAGTCCAATCGGGTAGTGGCTCAATGTGCCTACTGCACACGACGACTCGTGCAATATCCCAGGCCCAGTTCCCAGCCTGCATGCCAAATATCCATGCATGCCATAAACGGGCATCACGGTGACACTCCTGGTTGTGGGCCAACAGGGGACGCTGTTAGACCTGGCACCATTGGCGTGGGTCTCCATTCCATTTTTGTTGCTGTTGCCTCATGTGTTTTGCTGGTGTCAGTTGTTCAGAGCACTGTGCCACTGCCAATCAGTGCTACAGTGCAAGTGCTCCCTGTATGAAGTGTATACATTGATTGGATTCCATGATTGGCTTTTTTGGTTTACTGTCAGACCCCAGTAAAGTGCACCAGGAGTGCCAGGGCTTGTAAATACAAATGCTGCTGGTGGGCTTGCAGCACTGGTTGTGCTACCCATAGAAGCGGCCTGGTAAAAGGTGTCTAAGATCTGCCATTGCAGAGCCTGCGTGCAGTCTGGTACTGTCAAGCTGACTGCGCAAGTGCACCTACTTGCCAGTCCCTAAACCTTCCCTTAACTTCATATTAGTCACCCCTATTGTAGGCCCAAGGGCTGGGTGCATTGTAAGCATAAGGTAGTACAAGCCCTGATGTGTGTGGCATGTCCTAATAGTGAATTACAACCATTTTTGTTTTTCACTATTGTAAGGCTACCTGTTCTCATAGGCTGGAATGGGCTGTTGGAATTGTTACATTCTACATTCCTAACAGACTCAGGGAACATGGTAGTTTAGTATACATGAACTCAGAATATTAAAATACATATTTTAGTAAAGTTTATTTTAATGTTCTGTGTTTGCAAATACCACTTTTAGAAAGTTGGTATTTGCTTACCTAACCTTTTCAGCCCGCCTCTGCTAGAATTTGTATCTGCTGTCTGGTTTCTGTGTGTGACAGGGCTGGGGAATTCCAGGAGACATGCTGGGCAGCCAGGTGGTGAATAGAAAGATGACACCAGGATGGGTGGGAGGTGTTCCCCTTGACTCTGAATAGGGCTGTGCTCTGCCACCACAATGCTGGCTCCACCTCCTGTGGAGCGTCTGATGTCTCTGCCCTGCAAATTGAAAGCAGAAGCCTGCATTGTGTCAAAAAAGTGCTCAAGAACTGGACTTAACAAGGCAAAGGCCCCCTGGCCTGAAAAAACAAAAGAAATGCAGTTTAAATATAGGAGCCCTGCTCCTAAGAAATCAGATCCTGCTTGAACCACGAAGAACCTCTGCCCGACAAGAAGGACCTGGAAAAGCTGTAAGGAGGAGTACTGTCCCTGACCTGGGGGATTGGCCTGCATTGGGTGCCTTGCTGTGAAAGAAGAGGAAAAGACAGAAAGAGACTATGCAACTTGTGCTTCAAGCAATCTCCAAGGGCTTGTGGGTGAGCTTGCCCCCTGAACGGAGTCCCAGGATTATTAGACTCCTCCTGCCTTCGCTGACAATCTGCTGAACTTTGCCCTTCCTTATCGCTGGAGCCGCGATCCCAGTGCGCCTCGTCCCCTCCTTTGCTGTGACGCTTGTGCCTGGCCGCCCCCGCACCGCGTGAGCCAGCTCCGCTACGAGCTGTCCCTCGCACCGTCCCGCCAGGGTCGTCGGCACTCTGCCTCACTCCCCCCCCCTTTTTGAGCCGCACTGCTCGTCTCGCCGCCCCCACCGCTGGAAGCCCGATCGGAGTGCATCACCGAGCAAAGTGCGGCCCGTACGCACGAAGCGTACCAGCCGCCTCGCACTGCGCTCCTGATCACAGAGGCCGCGCTGCACTGAAAGAGCCCGGCCCGTAAGCCTCGTACTGGCTGCCTCGTGCCGTGCTGCCTGCATCTACCCAGCAGCCCCGAACTGAAGGTACGGCTCGAACGCCGTGAACGCAGAAGACAACCAGCATCGCCTGCCCCACTCCTCGAGGCCCTCCCGCTCTACGCCTCTCACCGAGACGCCTACCACAGCCAGGGCAAGCCTCGCAGGGGAGCCGCCAGCATCATTTTGGTTGTCTACACATCCTGTATGCCGCATTTGAGCCGGACTCCACATTTCTAAAGGTACTGTACTTCAGCGCGCACCCCTGACTGTGCACCTCAGACGGGTGAGTCCGCAAAGCCTGGGCAGTCCCGTTAGACATACTTTCATCCTGTGAGAGTTGGACGAGAGTGCGCAACGCGCACAAACATCAGAATTACGCAGTTATTTAATAACTCTTTGCTGAATAGTATTGTGGCCTAATTTTAAAAACATCATTGGTTCTTGTGCTAAGCCTTATATAAAGTCATTATTTTTTATACAAAACCTCGTGTGTTATCCCTTTTGTGGTGTGATCATTGAGTTACTGTATGCACTTACAAATGCTTTACCCATAACGCTCGGAAGTTTAGCCTTGTCTGCTCGCGCCACTCAACTTAGAGGTTGAGCAGGGTTATTTTAAAGAGTAAATCCCTTGCCCTGACTAGAGGAGAGGGTCCCTGCTTGTCACAAGTACTCACCTGTGCCAACCAGAGACCCCCAAATCTAACACAAATGTCGAAGTCCAGGGCAGCCACCATAACATTGGAGAGGCAGACATCCATGGACCACTTAAATATGCATGCGCGACAATGCAACACAGGCTGAACACAGGTGATGTCCGCAAGGCGGAAGCTCAGCCGGTAACTTATCCACAGCACTGCCAAGGGCAATGCCCCCAGGACATGCAGCAGATGTGCATGGTACAGCTCCACGTGACTGGAGTCGACGCTAGTAGAGAGATTGGATAAATCAACTAGCCGAGTTCTTTGTTGATAAAATTAAATCCATTCAGGATTCCTTCCCTCCTACCTGCCCTTTGTTGGATGTTAGCTGTCTGTCGTCCCTGCCTCCTCTGGATGGCAATGGTCCTTTTCTTTGTGAATTCCCTCCTATGTCCCTCACTACTTCTTCTGACCTCCTGTCCCGACTGAAGTCTGGCTCGCCGCTGGACCCTTGTCCGGCGAAGTGTGTGGGGAGAGTGGCGTCAGTTCTTAACACCTTACTGAACCCACTTCTTAATTCCTCTTTGTCCACTGGTGTGGTCCCTCAGGCTTGGAAATGCGCTTTGATCCTACCGTTGATCAAAAAGCCAAACCTTGACTCCCTCATTCATGCAAACTACAGGCCGATCTCTCTCCTCCCGGCGCTGGTGAAAGTAACCGAGAAGCATGTACATCGGTCGATCTCCAATTTTATTGAGGAGAACGACCTTCTCCACATGTCTCAATCTGGCTTCCGTGCTAAGTTTAGCACAGAAACTGCCCTTCTCGAGGTCACCGACGCCATCAGGGAGGTTTTAGATTCTGGAGGTAAGGCCATGTTGGTCATGCTTGATTTGTCGGCGGCATTCGACACCGTGCCCCACGAAGGCCTCCTTCTAAGACTCTGGCAAATCGGCCTACGGGGGACGGTGTTGAGTTGGTTTAAATCTTTTCTGACCGGCCGCTGGCAAATGATCTGGGCGCCCCCTTACTCTGCTGATATGTCGCCGCTAGAGGTTGGGGTGCCCCAGGGCTCCATTCTTAGCCCCATGCTGTTTAACATCTTTATGGCCCCTCTGGCGGTGGTTGCGGAATCCTTTGGCGCCCAGATCATATCCTATGCTGACGATACCCAGCTTCTGTTCACATGTGACAGAGGTGGGGTTTTCGACGGCATACGGATTAGGGACTGTCTTGATGCCGTCTTCGAGTGGTTCCGGTGCCATGGCCTTAAATGCACCTCCGATAAATCGGAGCTGCTTTTTTTTGGCTGTACCCCCGATCCTAGCTGGAAGGCCTGGTGGCCACAGGATATGTTTCCCCCGGACAATGCCTCTGTTAAGGCGAAAAACCTTGGAATTCTGATTGACTGTGACCTATCCTTTAGGCCCCATATCATCGGGCTTTCAGGGAAATGCTTTGGCATTCTCAGGATTCTTAGGAAATTTCTTCCTTTGCTGTCACTTCACCACAAAAAAACCATCGTGCAGACTTTAATAGGGTCGCGTTTGGATTATGCGAACGCCCTCTATTTGGGTCTACCCAAATATCTTTTGACCCGCCTGCAAGTGGTGTAGAATTCTGCGGCTCGAGCCATCTTCGGGCTCCCGAGACGGGCCAGTGCCGCCGAGTTACTCAAAGCTTTGCATTGGCTGCCCATCTCTAAGAGAATCCTATTTAAAAGCCTAACCTTGGTTTTTAAAGCCCTTCACGGTATTGGTCCTAAGTACATTAGGAAACGCTTCTCTTTTTATTTGCCTAGCAGGGCTCTGCGATCTGCTTCCTTGGCTAAAGTGGCTGTGCCTGCCATCAAGCGCTCCAGAACTGGAGGCCGGGCTTTCCGGTATCTGGCTTCGCGGGGCTGGAATGAGCTACCTTTGTTTTTACAAAGGGCAAATAGCCTTCTCGCTTTTAGGAAGGAATTAAAAACTTGGCTTTTTCCTGCATAGGGGTTTTCTTTGGTTTTTCTTCAGTTTGTAGTTGTTGTGTTGTCACTCTGTACCCAGTTCTCTTCGCCAAAGCGCCGGGATGCTCTTCGGAGTAGCCGTGCGCTATAGAAGAAAATAAATAACATAACATAACATAACATGTGTCCAGGACATCCAGCAGACGTGCACTATACAGCCCCACGTGACTGGAGTCGAACATGTGTTAGGATGGCCTGCCATTGCATCAGTGTCTCTGCTTGAAGTGGCACTGGCTTGCCCTGTGCCAGATCTGTGGATGAAATGGCACAGCTCGGTGCAATAAGCAGTGTCTTCGAGCAAAGGGTGCATACATAGCGAAGGGTGGGAGTATGTTTGAAAGCCATTTCACGCACGCTGACTACGACCAAGGACTCCTGCGTGTGGGATATGTACACATCAGTTCCACATCGAGTCAATGCTCTCGTATCTCCCAGGGGGTGCTTACCACATGCAAGTTACTGCTTGGAGCTGCAGATGTGCTACCGCATGATATTGCAGACAAAGGGCCTTTCATCCCTACAGTTACTTCACCATCTGCATGTATACAGGAGATGTACAGAGGCCTGTCGTGGGTGTGGTGGGATGTCTGCGACACTGGGATTCTTGGATGGTATGTCCAGCACGTGGCAAATGAGCAGCCCCACTGTGTTTTACGTTCCCACATAGCTGCCCCTCCCTCCCGGGAGCCCCCTCACTTGTGTGCGCTTTGCTCCTACATGGCCCTGTATGTGGGGGCCCACCCTCCTGGTGCATGCTACATTGCAACATCGACTACTGTGGCCCTAGTGGCGACTACACCCCACCACAGAGAACACTTACTGCACTTCCTGCACCCGGCCAGGTCTGAGCCACGCTTTGCTGGCCCCAGCCGAATCAGCACACCCCTGCGGTGACCTGACGTATGCCGGACCAGCAAACGACGCTTGTGCATGCAGGGGTGTGCGTGCGCAGCAACATGTCCAGGGTCACTGCCAATGCTGAGGTGACATGGTAACGTCCGCTGACAACAGCGCACTGTGACGTTGCAGAACCAGTGCCCATCATGCTGACACAATGACTACACAGACACACTTGCTCAGATGGTGTGAATGGCTACGTGCACATGCGCTTGGTCTAATTTATTAGCAGGCACACATACTAAGTGACACCTGTGTTGGATGTGTGTGGGGTGTGTGCACACCAACTGGCAAGGGCTGCCTGGTGCAATCAGAAATCGACAACAATGTACATCATAAAGGACATTACCATGCAACCATAAAGGACCCATGACTCATTGTGCACAGAGTTAGTGGCACAAGAGCTGTTGGGGATGCCGCCTGCGATGAGGCATATCCAAAGTTGTGAACCCCTCCACATCTTAGCCAAGACACAGTTCCACATGTGTGACCTACTGTGCCGCACTGTAGGCCTGAGGCACCGGTCAGCGCAGGGCCACAGACACATGGCGTTGATGACCCCAATACCACCGTCACAGATGGTCATCCAATATATCAGGAGAAGGGGTCCCGAACATGACCAGCACAGGGTCATTGGCCCAGGATGCACTGCGGCTGGAACAAGCACACCACCACGGGGCGGTGACTTGCGGTGCAGTCAGATGGGCCATGCAACCTGGGCGGGTCCTCATCAATGTCTGAGGTGCATGTGATGGAGGGTTGCTGCAGACAGTGGAAGGTGTCCTCGAGGGCATGATGCAGAGGGTGGAGGCTATCCGGCAGCAGCAAATTGAGAAGTGGATTGCCACAGCATCGTTTTTACCATGGAGACAGTATTGTTAACATGATGGCAACAACGAACACATGTCCATGGACTCAGTCGATCCGAGTCCGACCAGAATGTGTTTAAGGTCTCGGGACACAGACTCAGTGGCACCAGGGCTCGAAGGGGTTGCAGTCTGCGATGAGGCCTGTACAATGACATCAAGTTTGCCATAAATGAATCTTTGACACACGCCGGTGTGGGCAGGTGAGGGGAGACTCGTTGGTACGCTGGGGCAGGCATGATGGGTCTGGGGACAAGTGGCCCGGGGTGTAGCAGGCTAACAGGGACGCAGGCCCCGCCGCGCTGAGTGCAGGACTTGTGGGCTGGGGGGCGCCTCCCTGGCAGACGCGTTGTCCATTCAGAATGAGAACCATTGAGCAGTGAGACTGGATTTTTGTTCACACCCTACGTAGGCCTGGCGTACGCAGGTCCAACCCACTAAGCACACGCATGCAGGGGGAGACGCAACGTGCAACATTTCCACTTTCTGCCACACAGCCTTTGGGGACATGGTAGCGTCCACTGGCCACTGTACTCCATGCACCAGCAGTTGCTCACAACATGGGCATTTCCGTGGTTTGCACTCTGTGGTCTGTCAGGCACCTCCAGGCCACACCTGGCATTGGGTAGGTTCACATTCCTTGGTCACTTGCCATTCTCGCACATGCCTGCTCCATGCCTCTCCTCATGTCCTGCTATTGGATGATCATTGTCTCCATGGCATGTGTGGGTCTTCAGGTATGGCTCTCGGCTGGGCTCCCTTTCATGCTGTGGGTAGTCATCCTGCTTAGCACCTGAAAAAGGCAGGTGTTAAATCCCTGCTGCTACTGCGGCTAATCGCGGATCTGTCATTTTGTTCTGAAAGTGGTGTTGTGTTTTTTTTGTGTGTTTTTGCATGTGAACGCCTACTCTGCATCTCATTAGGGTTAATTGGTGGTTTCCACCGCGGGGGTACATTTTTGGGCAGTTATCGTGGGAATACTGGCAATGTCCGCAATTTGCACCAGCTTGTGAAAGGGGTGTTAGATCTATCTCCACTTTTATTTTATTTTTTTGAAAACCTTTATTGTACAAAGAAAGCTCACAAATACGGGCCTACAACCCACGAGGGCTGGCCACCACATGGTAGACAACGTAGTAAATGAAAAACAAATTTTCAACAGGATATGTCACCAGGAGCACAGGAGAAACAATAGGAGCATCGAGCAATCAGCAAGAACAGGACAATAAAAGGTTAATTTTCTAATGCGGGGTGGGGAAATAGAAGAATCATGGGCCGTGCAAAAAACAACCAGGGAGGGGCCGCGGCAAGCCGCCATCTTACGGTCACAGAATGACAAAAGAGGCCATACCAACATAGCTATCAAAGAGTATAAACGTAATCGGAATATAAAGAAACGACAATGGCATCAATCAAACCGCACCTACCCGTCGCCGCCCCCACCCAAAATGAGGAGACATGATCAAAAAGGCCCACATAATAAAAGACAATACGATACGCATCCCAACAAAATAAAAGGACCCCCATAAAGGAGGAAAAAGGGGAGAGGGAAAAAGGGAATGAAAGAAGGGACTCCCACCAAACCACGCACCCCCAGGAGTGAAAGCAGGATAATAGAGTCCGGCAAGCGACATAGCAAAAATCGATACCGAATTACCCAGCGAGCTACAATCAGATACATACCGGAATACGAAAGTCACAGAAACTCCCCAGGGGGATACAGGAGGAGACGGAGTCCCGGAAAAAGTGAACACACAAGAGCCATAGAACAAAAAAGAGAGGAAATAAGGGAGGAAAAAGACCCCCCAATACGGACAGACCCCCCCCAACCCACCCCTAAAGCCCACCCTGCACCCCTGCAGAAGGCTACGGCCTACCCCCCCGCAGCGTGCCTGTCGCCCTAATTAGAACCCGAAATATAGCGGAGCAAAGTTAAGTCGGAAACAAAGACAAAAATGGGAAGGGAAGAGAAGGAAACGAGGAATGGGAAACACACACAGACATACATGGGGGAGGGCCGGGAGACAGGAGTAAACGCACCCAGCCACCCGCCTGAGTCGAGGAGCCAAGTCCCCGGGAAGCCAAAGAACATCGGGTTAGAGTCCAGGGTCACCAGTCAATCACACAGAACCATACCGGGACAGGTTGACCATCCAAACCAGTGCAAGACTACCGCACACAGATGCCAATATACATTAGCCCTGTCCTTGTTTGTCCAAAGTGGAAACGGTCCGATCCAGCGAGGACCAGGTTACGAAGAACAGGAGACAGACAGCAGGAAGATCCAACGGCAGTCCGGAAAAGGCACGTAAAGTGGAACACGGACGATCCAGGAAAGTCACGAAGTGTAGCAAACGATGCAGGCACAAGTCCAAGGATATGTCCAGAAGAACCGACCCATCTGGGCCAGCACAGGAGACATCGCCGGGCAGCAGCGACCGAAAGGAAGCGGGAGATTCATGAAGGCCAGGCCAAGTAAAATCCAGCTCCCGGGCCCGAGAGAACGAAGGTAGCGCAGGAGGAGGAGGCGCCATCAAGTTCCGTACAGCAGCAGACGCGGTCGGAGCCGGGGCCAATTCCGCCAGGATAATTCCAGCCGCACCCCGCGGCGGCACAATCACGTCTGGCCGTGGTGGCTCAGGAGGCCCGCCGTGAGGAACCATCTCCGAAGCTAGGATAGGCGCGGGCACACAGAGCCGCCAGGAGAGCAGGGTGTCCAGTAACTCCTTAAGTGTAGGAAAACATTCACAGTATCGGGCACCCGGGCCATGCGGCGGGCCCCCAGCGCTCGCCCAGGCCCGGTCAAGACACTCGGGGTCGGCCGCCATTTTGAGAGTCCGACAAGGCAGCGCGGCTGTAAATCTCCGCCGAGGCGGCAGTAAGGCAAACAAAGTCCCGCTGACCGGCAACAGAGCACCCCGGGCAGGAAGGGGGGCCACCAGAAGAAAGGGATTCGCCGGCCACCCAACGCCGCCGGTCCCGTTCTCCGAGTCCGGGCGGCAAAATCAAAATGGCCGGACCGGAGAACAAAGGGAGAGCAAGCCAGACACTCTATCTCCACTTTTAATGCGGTACGGTCGGGATAAATCGGAGTTACGTGCTTGTGAATATACCCCTTAGACTTCTTAGGCCCCAGGCACTGCTTGAACTTTTCGCTCTCTTGCTTTAATTAAATCCTTGAATGTAGTCGCATGTGTTATGTTGATCTACTAATTGACGTTACTCACTTGTTTATGTATTTTCATGGAATTCAATTCTCTGAGTAATTCACCTTGTCCATTCATGATATTCACTCCATTGGGAGCACTTCACAAAGTTTTGAATCAACTGTCTAAATTTTTTTTTTATTGTACTTCTTCCAGCGACCTTTGATTTATGTTTTCTACATTATTCTTACGTTATAGATTCTTCATGCTCACAATTTCTCGTCCTGATGGTGATCTTGAATAACTGAGATCGAAATGCCAGCGGCCCCGTATACAACAAAAAAATCCTTTATTTTTAAAGTTTATGCCAGGAGTTATTACTATTGTTGTCAATGCGATGTATATATTTTAAATATCACCTCCACTTGTCACACCATGTACCTTTTACTTTTGTGAGCATGTGAACCATACTTCCAAAGTTTTTTGATATAACAATAATAAATGCTTTATAATGTTAATTCTCATCTTGTGTCCCGTTTAACAATTTTAGACTACCTACTGTTGCTCCATATTGGATTGTATTAAATAATATGTTTAATGTCATAGGCTAATAGATTAATACTCTCCCATTTTTCGGTTGTTATGTTTAAAGGACCAGTTGGCCACCTATGAACCACTGCCTCTTCCTAAATTACATACATAGATACAACATAGCACTGTACGGGATGCCCATAATGTTGGAGGAGGGGGCAATGGCCAGGAGAGACTGTAGACCCCAGAGAAGCCTGCGGCAGCTGCTGAATTCATCACAGTGTGCATCCAGAGGTGCCTACATCAGTTGCTTGGGGCTCCCACTGCATGTATCATAGCCAAGAGTGGGTCAGTCTGTGCCCGTCAGCACCAGGAAGAGGTGGGGTGGGGCCACCCCCTTTGGTTTGAGCTTTGGTTAGCATAGTGAATGCTATATGCTACCTGCAATTGAGGGAGTCTACCACCTAGGACAGGGCCAAGGAGTAAGGTAGTGTTTCCATTGGATTCAATAAATAGTAATCTGTCAATCAGGCCTGGTGTCCTCTCTTTTGTATCTCCAGTTTGGAATCATTGGGCTGGCATCCAGTCTGATTAGGGGCCAAATGGTAATACAGGCTACCTCAAAAAATGGGTAAAAAGAAAGCCCTCCCTCCTAAATCGACACGTCATGCTGCTGCCACCCATGCATCATCTATGGAAGGCTTTCTCCATAAGGCTGTGATGGCTGCATCTAAGCAAATTGAACTTGTAGAAAGGAGGCTTTAGCTGGACAGAGACATAGCCCAGCCCCTCCCTCACGGGACACTTGCTGACGCTACTGGGGAGGGGCTCCCACGCGAAGAGAGACCATTGGGGGACTGTGAGGACCTTGGAGGGACAACCCCGAGAGTGGACAGACTCGTAACTCTACTACCCCAGTTATGAGCCGAAGGCGTAAGCAGAAATGGAATTCTTACTCATTGACTCAGCCCCTCACAGAGGATTTTCCAAGGGTCCGGCCTTCTGCAATTTCAGTGGGAGATGAAGAGAGCTCTCCCCTCAGGATTGCTTTGATGAGGAATTTGGAAACATTATTAAACAACTTGTTGGACCGAATCCTGCTGAGAATTTCCCACATTGAGGATAGGGTTTTCCCTTGTTACCAAGGAGAGGGCAGGGTGCGGGGTGATCAGGAGCAGGGTTTATTAGAAGATCCAAAAGGTCAAGTTGATTTAATGGGCTCCAGAGGGACTCTGTGTCAACCTATGACTCCCAGAGGTCAGGTCCTATCCAAGACGTATTAAAGCCAGGGCTTCCGGTGGTTAATTGTGGTTCTCCCCGCTGTCTGGGCAAGAGGGGTTTGGCACTCAGTGCCTCACAGCAAGAGTGAAATGGGGTTAAATTTGCCCCAAGAAGCAATCCCTCATGTAATTGTTCTCGGAAATGTACCCCCAGCTATGACTCACCTGGGGAATCATTTCAGGAGCTGAAGAACCAGGTGATGCAGTGGTTTAGCTCTTGTCTCTCTTTTAAGAGGGAGTTTTTGGATTCTAATATTATGGTACGGAGGGTAGGCTGGATTGGAAAGGATAGACAACCCTGAGTGGGAGATGATGTGGTGGTTATCTTTTATAATCCCTGATAAGCTGAGAATCTACTTGCAGCAGCCCCCAATCAACATCTGGCTCACCAGGGATAGTTGCCTTGTCGTTGGGTTTCTTCTACAGACCAGATAGCCTAGCCAATCCAGCAGACTCTAATCTCTCGAAGGGCGGGCGCCTTGCCCTGCTATTGATTACCTGTTTTTTAGGCCAACCATCTCAGTGCCCACTGCCAATACATTTCTTCCTTTTCAGCGGTCTGGAGACCTGCGACTGTCTGGACCCATGTGATTTTCCATAGGCGGGTAGGGCCCGCCGTGTGTCCCCGATAGTTCCCTCTCAGCAGTCGAGGGCCTCACCATGCTGTCCTGGAACATTGCAGGTTGAACACCAAATTTTAGTGACCATAGGTGGGTGTATTATGTTAAATGCTTCCAATGAATCAGTTTCCAAGAAACTTAGGCAATCAATTACATCTTTTTTCTTGAGGGTTACATGACTTATTTTGTACCAGCTGTTCCTCAATGTCAGGTAGAGTGAAGGGGGATTTAGTGATTTTTGTCAGAGTTGAGCTGAGTGGTTACATTGCGGACCTCAACTGGCATGGTGGTACAATGCAGGGACCACGGTTCTCAATGCCTGGGTCCTGTTCATTGGTGCTCGTTGATTTTTACAGTAGCAAGTGAGGGAGTTTAGAGCCCTTCAGACTTTCCGATTTGGACTGCCTCTTGAGTTCCTTTTCAGGTAAGGGGATGGTCAAGCCCAAATTGTGTTGGCTGGTGATTTTAATTATCACTCATGTAATCCACCTCTTGATGGCAGTTCCCCTTCTGTCAGTTGTTAGCTGAACAAAGGTCTTCACTTCATTCACACACAAGTTAAACTAGCTCTTAAACTTAGATGAGGTGTATTATTGCACCCAATAACCCAGAAATTCACCTGTCTTTACAAAGGGAGGGGCACCGGATCGCCTATTTATTTTATATTTGTTTCAGCACCTTTATTTTCATTAATTTCTCATTTTAATATCATTGCTTGTCCTTATAGTTACCACACTCCCTTAGCCCTAATTGTGGACATTGCCTTGGGCCCAAAACATCAGTCAAGGGGGTCTCTCAAGAGTCTTGTGGCTGTTGACCAGGGTAGAAGATTTAAATCGTCCCAGGTGGACCCTCTCTCTTTGCAACTTGCCAATGAGAATTTAACATGTGTTTAAAAAGTGAAGCTGGTGGGCTGTTGACCAGGGGAGAAGGTTTAAATGGAGCCAGTTGGACCCCCAGTGCCTCCAAACCTCTCTCTTTGCAACTTGCCAACAGGACATTAACATTTGTTTAGATAGTGAAGCTGGTGGGGGTGATGTATTGGAAGCTTGTAAAGGCATAGCCCTGGGGGTTGACAAACTTTTGACTGGGAAGGCTCCTACTAATCGGGTGGCACAAAACCCTAAATTCTTCAATAGGGATTGCTCGCGATCCCTGCGACTTTTGATGGTGGTGTTGAAGCACTAACCGAAGTATGGGCAAATGATTAGAAATTGTAGGCAGACGTACACGCATGCGCAAAAGATGTGTTCATTTAATTTACCGGAATTAGCCTGGGAGGAACTTTGTCAAGCCAGTGAAATGGGGACAGCGCTCTCTGCTGGTTTTTGTTAGCAGGCCTTGTTTTGCTGAGGGCTCTGGTCCACTTCTGTCATTATATTTCAGAGGAACAGTGGGTTGATCATTTTGAGGGCATTTATATTCAGGGGGCTAATGTGAGTTTTAATATCCCTTCTGCATCTGTGTCCGCTGAGGATGTATGTCAGTACAACGCGATCTTTTAGATCGCGGTACATGACAACGCTGCCATTACAACGCAAGTCGTTACAACGACTTGCGTTGTAGGGCGTGGATTGTGGAATATTATAATTTTATATTCCAACACCAGTCCACGTAACAGTAGGGAAGGTGTTGGAATATAAAATTGCAATATTCCTTATACAACTGCGCCATCCAGCGCAAGTCGTAGTAACGACTTGCGTTGTAATGGCATCGTTATAAAGGCATTGCGGTGTTTTCACCGCGTTGTAAACGATGTTCCCCGTCCGCTGGTAATGTAGTGGCCTTCACGTTAGATGAAGTCACAAAAAGCATTCTTGCCTTGTCTAGCAATGAGGCCCCGGGCCCGGATAACATACCACCTGACCTGTTTAAGATAAATATGGAGGGCTGAGTTCCTTTATTAATACATATCTTGAATGTGGCTGTGCAGGAGGGGCTGTTATCCTCTTGGTCAAACGCAGTGATTGTCCCCATTTTTAAGAAAGGGGTATAAAGAGAACCCACAATGTTACAGTCCAATTTCTTAACTGGATTCTATGGTTAAGGTCTTTGGGAGAGTGATACTAAATAGATTGTGCAACTGAGTAGATGAAAAGAAGGTTCTGAGTGATGTCCAGTATGCGTTTAGGCCAGGGAGGTCAACTTCAGACCAATGTTTGAACCTCCACTTAGTTATTAATAAGTATACAGTGGCTCAGCCTGAATCCTTACATCTTGCTTTCATGCACTTGGCATCTGCTTTTTGATAGGGTGAACCGAGCGAAACTCTGGGCTTTGCTCAGTGAGATGGGGGTCAGTCCCAATATGGTGGCTCTTTTAGCTAATTTCCACTCATTGACCACAGGCTTGGTGTGCTTTTCTCAAGGTGCTAAGTGCACTCAGTCTTTCGGGACGAGTTGCCGAGTTCGGCAGGGGTTCCTACTGGCCCCTTTTCTGTTCACCTCGTATGGTAATGGATTGGAGTATGCACTTTTATCAGTTTCAGCCTATGTCCCTAAGATTAGTGACAGATCTCTCCCTGTCCTATTATATGCGGTCGACGCGGTCCTGATGACCCAGATGGCGCAGGGGTTGGACCTGTTTTGGCCAAGTACATGTCTTTTATGGGTTCGGTTAACTTTCCGAAGACCTACATAGTGGTAGTGGGCCCCATAGCAACAAGGAGCAAGACCTTCAAGGTGTCAAATTTTACTTTGAGTAAAGTCAAGGCCTTCCTCTTTTTGGGTGTTTTATTTGATGCTAATAATTGTTGGACACCTCTGATTGAAGGCAAAAGATCAGAACTACGGGGGCAAGTCAGAATAGAGAAAAGACATTGGTGAACTTTAACAATGTAATAACTGTAGATGTTTCTCTAGTGTAGACCTTACCGTGAGCGATGAGACAGATCTCAGTAAGCATAGATAGAATGAAAATGTTTAATTTGACTATTTAGGCCTAAAGATAAAACAATTTCAACTCTCAGAAAGAGTCAAATTAAGATGAGAGGGGCACGATGAGAAAGCCAGCAGATGAAACGAAAAAAAAAATCAAATAGTAATGGAGAAAACAAACAAGAAATGTGCAGGAGTTTGTAAAGTGGAAGCCGAGCATAATAAACACTGGAAATGCCAATAGGCCTGGCATGGAACACCAGCCTTTTGAGAAGTCGTGGTTTGTCATGGATTGCGCAAAACTGTATTGTTTGGGAATATTATGAGCCCTCATTAACCTAAAAGACAAATATAGAATTTATGACAGGTAAAATAGTTTTTGGTCTAAACAACACCCACACATTACCATAGCACTACCTGGCACTGAAGGGAACTACTTTGTGTATGCAAGTGTTCCTTGTGAAAAAGTGGAATGCATTTCAAAGTGGGTAGAAGCAAAATGTGAATGACATCAACTACAGACTAATGGATGAAGTTTGGCTGAAACCCAAATAGATAGCTATGCTATACACATACTTTTAATAAAATGAACCAGTTTCAGCAAACACAAACCTAAAAAAGTCAATTTGTCTAGCAGTGGCTGCAAGCCTTTAACTTTAAAAAAGAAAGAAAGAAAGAAAGAAAGAAAGAAAGAAAGAAAGAAAGAAAGAAAGAAAGATAGAAAGGAAGATAGAAAGGAAGATAGAAAGGTAGAAAGCAATAAGGCAAGAAAAAAGGAAGGAGGAGAATGAAAGAAAGGAGACTGAAAGAAGGAACGAGTGAGAAAGAGATGAAAAGAGAAGGAAAGAGAGAAAAGGAGAACAGAGGAGAGAGGAAGGAAGAAAGAATGAAAGAAAGAAAGAAAGAAAGAAAGAAAGAAAGAAAGAAAGAAAGAAAGAAAGAAAGAAGGAAAGAAAGAAAGAAAGAAAGAAAGGCATGGAAAAGAACGATAGAAAGGTGAGAAAGAAAAAAGAAAAATGTGGAGAACTAACCACTGAAGAGTTTTAAAAGGACACGATCTGTTATGCTCTGAAATAGCAGTAGTGAGAAAAGCAAATTATACTTATTTTAGTCAAATAAAAAGGTCTTGGCAAATGCCAGATCGAAAACTGGGAAGAGTGGAAAGGAGAAAGTAGGAGACGGCAAAAGAAAGAGAAGTGAAAGAAACAAGATGGAAAGAAGGAAGATGAGAGGGGCATCAAGGAGTCCAGAGATGTCAGCAGGGAAGGGAGGAAATTGCTAGGATTTAGCGAGAGTGGTGACAGATGGGAAAGAATGGGTGGACCATAGAGATGAATGGATAGGGGACCGAGTAGAGTTTGGGCAGGTCATAAAAGAGCGCAAACAAATATCACAACCAAATTGCGAACATTCATATCCTTGAGATAAAATAATGTGATGCAAAAAATCACAGTAGCTAAAAAATAGATAATAATATAAATATTAAGTCAACATTATAATTTACCTGACGAGAATCAACAATAGGAGATAGAGATTCCAGTCACGAGCAGCTTAGTTATTTTGATTCGTTTTGTCACAAACACCTATTCTAAGAGCAGTGTTTAACTTTGAAAAAGAAAGAAAGAAAGAGAGAAAGAAAGAAAGAAAGGAAGAAAGGAAGAAAGAAAGAACGAAAGAAAGAAAGATAGAAAGAAAGAAAGAAAGAAAGAAAGAAAGGAAGAAAGCAATAAGGTAAGAAAAAGGAAGGAGGAGAAAGAAAGAAAGAAGTAGAGAAGGAAAAAGAGAAGAAAAAGATACTGAAAGAAAGAGAAGGAAAGAAAGGAGGAACGAGTGAGAAAGAGATGAACAATGGATAATAAAATAAATATTATGTCAACATTACCATTTACCTGCCGAGCATCAACAATAGGAGAGAGATACCAGTCACGAGCAGCTTAGTTATTTTGATTCGTTTTGTCACAAACACCTATTCTAACGGCAGTGTTGCATTTAAAAGATGTTGCATAAAATGTGCTTCCTTGCTTGTCGAAAATCAAAATAAATAAATAAACAGCAGCACCTAAACGCGACACAAAATGGGAGTACATTTTTTCTGATGACAACATTTTTCCATAAGACCCACGCCTTTGATTTAGTAAGATTTTTGGGAGTGGATTTAGCACATGTTTCTGAAACATTAGACAGTTTTGTAATGCCTAAATGTTCCGCTTCTTGAAGACCTAAAATAATTATTTCTGCATCGTACCTTGATCTCCTACTGCGATCCAAGGTTTCACCCTCTTACGATAATTAAAAAAAAAACAGTGCCAGCAAATGCAAATCATTAATCAAATATCTTTTTAATGAAGTGCGTCTCTAAACTTGCTTCAGTACAAAGGGAAAACTAATCAGATTTTTAATTACGTTTCATGTCCTTGATATAAACCACAGTTAGGAGTCATGGCATGGTTTGATTCACAAAAGATTAAGCTATGTTGTGGAGTTTCCAACCGAGACTTCCTGCTTCCTCTCCTGTCAGATTGAAGTATGAGCTATCGTTTGCTGTCCCGTGTGACCTATCACTGTGCAATGAAAAAGGGCGTTCAGATTCCATTCTTTCTCACTGTGATGAATGGCAATCATTAATGGACGTCAAAACCCAAATTTCACACTGGCAAGAGCATAAATGCACACAATGCGAATGTCAGGCTGCAATGTTCAGATGTCTTCTATAACAGGACAATATACCTTCTTTTCAACTTGGGACCAATACGAACCATGGGGATTCATATTGTATAGCATGCGTAGGCCGAGTACCAACGCAGCATGTGGTAGAGGCGCAGAGGCACGTGGGCGCATACAAGAAGTAACACTCCCCCTTCTCCAAAGTATGACTGACAAGATTGTTCAGAAGAAGACTCAGTCCCATGGGGGAAAGGAAAGTTGGCGCTTCATTATAACGATATGGTTGGCGATTCTAAAACATTTTACACTGGCTTATTGTCATAAAAGTGACACTAACCAGCACAAAATGTTCTTTTTCCTGAATCACATTCAAGTGCAAAATTTGTTTTGCACTGAAATGTACCCAAAAGTAACGCAAAGCACTGGGCAACACTTCCTTGCATTACTTTGCATCAAGGGGGCGTTACATGGGTGGTACATGGGTATTCCTATACAACACATATGCTTTTTGATGCTAAACCCTATATACTAACATTAATCAACAGAGTTTAGCGCTAAAAATTAATGCCTCTGAAAAGAAGTTGTTAAAAGGAGAAATTATTTATTTTCCAACTTTGAATGTGACCAGCACAGCCCACATACAGAGTTGTTGGGCCATAGCATTTTGTACAGGAAGGATTCCCTTCTGGTACAAAACGTATGCTAGTGTCAAGCATGCACCCAAGCACTAAGGCGCTGAAGCGTGTGCATGGCGTGCGGGTGCACAAATCAGCGCCTGCACTAGGGAGAGAGGAGGAGAGAGACATATTTCAGTAAATATGGTGCTCTTCTGCTCTCTTCATGTCATGCTACGTAGCGCAGTGAAACCCAAGGTTTTATATCTTATTAGGACAATCTGCTTTTGAGTGTATTCTAATTTTATGCTGGTCCAGAATGTGACCAGGGCTGCAGGAAGGACATGCACACTGCCGAGCTACCATCCATGCTGGGCCTGAGAACAGCAGCGGGACATGTATAAGATGGCTCCTCCAACACGAGATCTTCTGAGGGAGGCGGCAATGGACAGGTAATCTGCTGTGGAAGACTGGGCAATTCAACAGAGGCACAGAGGCAGAACACGTACATGTAGTGCTTGACCTTGCGAGGTGAGAGAAGTATCGAAAACTCAGAGGGCCTCTAGAGTATGCTGAAGGATGAGCCTTCTCCCCATAAATGGTCTTTTTATTGGGAGTATTGTCTTAAGAAAAGTAACATAGGAAGGGACTGTGACCTTCCTTTTTGAAAGACATCTTGGATTGGAATGCTAACTCTCACACCCTTACTAAGCTTTTCACAACCCACTTCAATCCAGTCTAAGAGCATGCAGATAAATGCTGCTTTGCTTCATTGATTTGTTGGAGCCAGCTCATCATACCTCATAGTGAGATACTTCAGATTCATAAAGACTGCACATCTTAAATTGGTTAAATTGGTTAAATCCTTTCTGAAGCCTCACTGCATTGAAAGGGATATCCCCCCATCCATAGCACTCTGTGATAAGATCTCTATCTACTTTGACAATAAAATACAGATGGTCTATGACTCCTTTGGCCCGCATAAACATACGGCCAGGGAGGATAGAGAGAATGGGGGCCGGTCCCTAGTCCCCTTGAGGAAATTTCAACTTATCTCGCTAGATGAGGCAAGGCAAGAGATAATCCGGTGTAAGTCAGGCTCCCCTGAGGACCCTTGTCCACCTAAACTGTGGGCACCTTTAGCGGACGCTATCGCACCTATGCTCCAACATATCTGGAATACTTCCATAGACACTGGGGAATTTCCAGAGAGTTGGAAGCATGCGACGCTCCTTCCACTGAAGAAGAAGCCAAACGGGGATGCGGAGGATTTAACTAACCTCCGTCCTATCTCTCTGCTGGCAGCTCCCGGGAAAATGATGGAAAAACTAATCCATCGCCAGCTGAATGCTCATGTTGAGTCTAATAACACCCTTCATGAGACTCAGTCTGGGTTTAGACCCGGCTTCAGCACGGAGACGGCGCTGATTGAGGTGGCTGATTCTCTGAGGTGGTCGTTAGATTCAGGAGACTCAGCTATGCTGATGCTCCTGGATCTCTCGGCCGCGTTTGATACGGTGGATCATGCTAGGATGATCCAACGTCTGGCAGACATTGGCCTACAAGATCAGGCACTCGGTTGGATGCAGTCCTACTTGTCAAACCGAACGCAGAGGGTCACCTTAGGCACTTGTGACTCGAAGCGTAAGCTGCTGCGATACGGGGTCCCGCAAGGATCTGCCCTTAGCCCCCTTTTGTTTAACGTTTATCTTGCCCCTCTTTTTTCCCTCATTGCCAACTGGGGAGTCACCGCAATATCTTATGCTGATGACACCCAGTTGGTTTTTCCCTACTCTGAGGTTACAGAGGTGGCATTTGCAAACTTTAAGGGGTGCCTTCAGGATGTGGCTTCCTGGATGAATACTAATAAGCTGAAATTGAATCCGGGAAAAACTGAAGTGATCTTCTTTGGTAAAGGCAGTCACCCTCCAGCTGAGCTCTGGTGGCCGACTGAGATGGGTACTCCACCTTCCCCCTCCCAGGGGGCAAAAAATCTGGGGGTCAAGTGGGATGAAAATCTCTCCTTTGTGCCCCAGATCCATCAGGTTACAGGTTGCTGCCTGAGCAAAATGAGGAATCTCCGCCCAGTCCTGAAACTTTTGCCTGAGTCTTGCCGGAAAACCGTGATCCATGCCACCATCACTTCGAGATTGGATTATGCTAATGGCCTGTATAGCGGTCTCCCGAAATACTTGGTTCAAAGGCTGCAAACGGTGCAAAACGCGGCAGCCAGGCTACTTAAGCATATTCCTTTTAAGGAGCACATCTCCCCCCATCTTCGGGCCTTACACTGGCTCCCGATTGCCAGTAGAATAAAATTTAAAACTCTTACTCTGGCCTATAGGTCCCTCTACGGCACCTGTCCTAATTATTTGAGAGCCCGTCTGCCTAGATATACACAGTCCCGCTGTCTTCGCTCAAATGATCAGGTGCTACTGAGTGTGCCACGAGTCAAAAGAGCTAGACTGGGCGGCCGGACCTTTTCAGCCAATGTGACCCGTCTCTGGAATTCCCTACCTCCTGAGCTGCGAAAGGCCCAATCAGAAACAAGTTTTAGGAGACAGCTTAAGTCGTGGCTGTTCTCGGTGCCTCTCTAGGCTGCAGACTCCCAGCTAACTTTCTTGATAAGCCCTCACAGCGCCGGGACGCCTCCTAGTTGAGGCAGCTGTTCGCGCTTTATAAATACTAGTATTATTATTATTATTATCTATATTTTGGGACCTCCGAAGACTCAAGTGGCCAAATGTCTTCATGCCTCACTTCTCCAGATTCGGCATTAATCAGAGTTGCTTTCTCCTTTGAGGCAGAAAAAAAAGAAGGTACAAAATACCACTTGTTAGAAATTGGGCAACTGGTTGACTGGGGTGTTAGCCTTGGACAAGCAGCAACCACAATCCTACTCAGGACAAGGCACAAGTAACCCCCAAATTAACCTGTGCTCACACCCTGCTAGCTTGGCACAGAGCAGCCAGACTGAACTTAGGGGCAATGTGTATAGTATTTGTACCACTTTTCAAACAGTAAAATTGTGAAAACACCACACTAAAAGATCACACACCAGGTTAGAAAAACAGAGCATATATTAGTCAATAAAACTAGATTGAAATTCCAAAATCATCCGGAATTATGAAATTGTAAAGTATATCCATCTTCAAGAATGGGAAAATCATGTTCCAGGTGTACGATTAGCTCCTGGCCTTGGGTGATAGCATCTTTCCTACTCTCAAACCCTTCCCAGCTCATTCACATCCCAATCCTCCTGGTTGCTCATCCTCTTACCCCTACTCCCACGTCCTCAACTTTCCCCAACATTCAACACTTCACACCTCTGACTTCTCATCCACTCAACAAACATTCATCCAACTCCAACATCTCCCACAATTTTCTCTTACCCTCATACAACCTGGCTTCACTCATTTACCCACCAAACAGCCCAGCAGGATCCAGATATCCTACCATCTATCAACACACCCAACACCTTCAACTGTAGTCCGTACACCCTCTAAACAATTGCACAAAAAACAAAGTTTGTTCCTTCAACTCTTTCTACACACCTCCCATAAATTACTTGATGACAACTCCCCCGCTCAATTATTCGTCCCGGATTAGCACATCCAACATAATCACCATCCAAAATCTTCTAACCTTTACTCTCTACTTCTTCCCACTCCACCCTACACAAATCCAACTCCTCGAACCACAAGCACTTCCATATGCCTACAACAAAAAAATCAAATTAAACCAAAGACAGAGCACAGCACATTCAAATTAACAGTTAAATATCCACGATCAGCAGAGTTGTTTAATATAAAAAAATTTCAATGTATAATAAGTTCAGCAAGAAATCTTCATCATGGTTGTTCTGTTGTTCTAACAATAGTACAGCTACAGCCGACACGTGGTTCGTCGCTTCTCTTGCGACTTTTTCAAGGCTCCAAAAGTCTAGAAATTCTAATCTGGAAGTGGAAGAACGTGTTCGTCCTGAGCATGAAAATTCATAGGTAGTCCAAATTCTATTAGTCAGAACAAATTCATATAAGCGTGCGGTATAGCGCAGCCGGAACGGAAACAAATTTTCCACAACTATACGTGTTCAAATTCCTACGTGGTTAAAATAGAGTACATAAGGTCATGTATGCGGCGACATCTATCTAGTAAGTCATCAGATGTCAAGATAATCGTGTCCGGTAACCAGAGTGGTGTGCTGGTATATCGGGCCACAAAAGATTGAAAGTCTCCCGTCCGTTCAATGGCTAGTAGTCCGAAATGTCATCTCATGTACATCACGGGACCTTTTTCTCTGCACTCTCATCCTCTATACCTTATCTCATAATATAAATAGACATCCTTACCCAGGCCTTTTCATGTCTTAGCAACTCACTTACATCTCTCACATGCTACCCACCACATCTGACATATTTCAAGAGCCCCTCTCCAATCACGATCCCTCAGGATAACTGTTCCCCCAGACCCAAATAGGCGAACTGGCCACTCAAAGAGGATGAAATGCAAAATCTTGTAAAAAGCTCTGAAAACACTGATGCTTCCAAAAATCAGTCCCCCACCCAAACACAAAACGGCCTCCTTATCCCCACCATTATATAGAACCATCCACAAGATTTATTCACCATCCCCACCCAAAATTGCAACTAATGCCCCAACCTGATCCATTTTGTCACCTTTCCTCCTTTTTAAATGGTCAAATTGAGCACAATCTTGCTAGTTCCTCCCTAACTTGCATGCTGCACAACTGCTGCTCTGCAGTCAAACACTGTCTTAATATCCCAAACATGATCATGTATCACATCATCAACATCCTGGTTCTCAACAAAACCTGTATGAACAATACCCCAAACAGGGTTCTTCCACTCCTGCTGAGCCCCCACTATACTCCATTCTGAGGTAAACCAGGTGGGGGCCTTGAGATTATATACAGAAACTCTTTGAGCTGCAGGCTACTCCCCAAAAATCATCCCACAAGCTACCTCTAACCTCAGGTTGAATGTGATCCAGCCCCCTGGTCAAACCAACAACTTTATTGAAGACTTAATGGAATTCTTCATAGCTCATTTAATCAGCTCTGACAGCATTATTTTTCTCAGTGACTTCAACCTCCGCTGGGGTTCCTAAGGAAATAATCCACTGTACCACTTCAAACTTTAAAGCTTTTCTAGAAGACTATTACCTCCATCAAGACTGCCAGAAACCCACACACTACAAAGGTGTCATTCTTGACATGATCATCTCCAGAAAACCTCTCCTTTCGAGCTGTCACCCCATTCTACTAGATTGGTGTGAACACCTGCTAATTCAGTTAATTGTGTCTTTCTCAAAATAGAAAACCCGTAGTCAACCAAAGATAAAAAAATATCTGGTTCACAGACACCCGTAGCAGTAATACTGATGCCATGTAAACCTAGCCCTACCAAACCTCACCTTGAGTGTTCCTCAACTTGACATCAATGAGACCACGGACAATTTTCACTCCTGTGTGGACTCTCTTATCAGCGGCATCAAGAGCATATTCTTTAGGTCCAAACCCTCTTGTCCCTAGTACTTCAGAGCCCTACATGAAGAAAGGAAAAATATCAGATAATTGGAGGAAGACTGTTGACAAGCATCCTCACCTTAAAGTCTAACAAAGCTTTGTGCTATGAGACAAAAGTACAAAGTCCACATTTATAAAGCTAAAGAATCAAATCCCTCCTTGATACAACTAATAACAGACTGAATGAACTACTTGAGGTCATTAATCAAGCCAATAATCCTCCTTCCAACCCCCATTTTTGGCATCGGACAGCCTTTGTAATAACTATGCAGAGTTCCTCTAGTCAAACTTGACTACATAATCCATGAGCTACTGCCTTGCAAGGCATTGCAGCTATGGTCCCCTTTCTCCCCAATCTCAGAGAGAGATCTACTATGAAGTCTATCAAACGTGAAATCCTCTATTCATCTATGGAACATTATTCCAGCTTCCATCAGTAAATCCCAGCTAAACTGCTTCTCCACCTTTTGGGAAACCCTGGTTAACTCTTCACTGGATCAGGGCTCATTCCCAGGTTGTCAAAAAAGTTGTCAAATGTCTCCTCTCCTAAAATCTATGGACCCTGATGACCAGCAACTTACGCCCAGTATCCACCCTGCCTCTCCTAGGCAAGGTGATTGAATGTTATGTAGCCTCTCAATTGTCATTCCATAACCAGAACAACCTCCTTGACTCCCTTCAATCTGGATTCCATCAGGGCCACGGAACTGAGACCGCAATTCTGAATAATGTGGATGATGCCTTCCACATCCTAAATACTGGCAACACCTGTCTACATGCGCTCCTCAAATAACAAACTTGGTTAGACATTCTGAAGCATTGAATGGGTATTGATGGTCTTGTCGCAATGTGGTTCACCTCATACCTAACAAACCACTCCCAATACAAATTGGGAATGCCATCTCAGATCCAGTCATCCTGGAACAAGGGGTCCCTTAAGGTTTGATTTTTTCCTCAACCCTTTTCAAACTCTAACTTTAACCCCCTGCACAATCCTGAGTAACTCAGAAGTCCTCTTCCACCTATAACCCAATAACACCCAAATTTACCTGTAGTTCTCATGCCCTAGAAAACTTTACCAGACTATCTAACTCTCTGAATAGATTTCAAGCCTGGATGGCTAACAACCACCTCAAACTAAAGCCACTGAAAACAGAATTTCTTTTCATCTCCCTGAAGAAAGCGAACTTGCTGATGCAGGACTGGACATTGACGGCCTCACTTACATTAACCAGGATGCTAAATATCTGGACTTCACCCTCAACAGATATCTGAACCTCCAGAAAAAATCTTCTCCATGACAAAGAGTGCCCTTTTCCAGCTAAGGCTGAATAGGTGAAGTAGGAACCTCATCTCAGTACATGACCTTAAATCTGTTGTTCATCCGCTCATGCTCTTCAGACTCGACTGTGGAACAGCACTCCTTTATGGCATTCCCAAAATCCACCTCAGTCCTATGTGCAATAGCCTGGTTCATGACAGGGTGCAAGCATTCTGATCACATCTCCCCCCCCTTTATTGCTCCCTTCAGTAGGTATTCAATGAATCAAAATCTCAATTTAAAACTGTATGCACCACTCATAAAGCTCTACACTTCTTTACTATACTACCTCTTCAAGAAACTCAATTTCTCAGATTCAGGAAAGCTCAATTGCTCCTCCTTGGAGCACCTACCTTCCTGCACCAGCACTACTTGAACCAGTCCTTCTCCAGTAGTGTCACACGAATCTGGAACTCCTTCCCACTGAGCTTCTACCTGACCACATGTTATGTCACCTTCAAAAAAGTCCTCAACACTCTTTCAACGTCACCTGACCTAACTGCGCCTACCGCCTTGCGCTCCCATCAATTGCATACCAACCTTAACGTACACAAACGTTTAATGATCCTAACTTGGTACTTTCCCACCTGCTCTTCATTGCTATGTTTCACAAAGAAAATGAATGAAGCGCTCAACCTCACAGGTGACTAACCTGGTGATTGTTCCACTTTTAATGCCGGTGCTGAAGCCTTCAAAGATAGTAGTGGGGAGGGATCCATGGGTAATCTCTATTGGGACTACTGCACAATCCTGTTGGTATTCTAAGAAGAGGAACTTGAAAGATCAACAAAAGATCACATTGCCGATGCTTCTGGCTCATACCTGCAACCTTCCACCATGGAGAGATCTCTGACGACAATTCTTCAAATGATAAAACAGGTCCAGGAAGTTTGTGTCGTCGGGCAACTCTTGTCACGAAAAAAACTGTGTGGAACCATTAAAAAAATCAATAAAACCTGTTCAGATAGTGCAGCAGAATGTCAATGGTTGAGGAGCGGACTGAACATCTGGAACATCTGGAATCTGAAGTCAAGGCTTTAAAACTACAAGCGATGTCGCAAGCAGCAATGATGGCCAATGTCCTCTGAAAGCTTGAAGATTATGAAAATAGGTAGAGGCACAACAACTTGAGAGTCCTGGGAGTACCCGAGGGAGCTGAAGGCTCTGATACAAGGGCTTACATCATCTCACTCTTCAAGGGCGCCTTCCCAGATTAAACCAATGGGATTTGGAGCGCAGAAATCCAGCTTGCCCACAGGTTTCCACTATCGTTAAAGAAACCTCGACCTAACAAATCAGTGTGGCCCAGGGCGATTCTGGTCTATTTAGGACCTTCTTATTGCACCGAGGAATTTTCGATCAAGCACGACCTAATGTGAAGCAGGACTTTGGGGGCATCTCATTTTTAGTAAGGTCAGACTTTGCCCATGCCACTGTAGAGAGGCGATGGCAGCTGCGGCAGCTCTTCAATCCTTTCCAGCAATTAGGAGCGGAAGTCTATCCCCAAAACCCTGCCCGCCTGAAAGTGATTCACCAAGGACAAACACCTAGTTTTATCTCTGAGATTGCTGCTCATGAGTATTTGAAAGGAATTGGTGTGGGGGGGGGGAAGCAGTCAAAGTATATTCAATGTAAAAGCTTAGTTGCTTAGTTGCTGATTCTCCCCTTCACCAGATTGATACTAAGTTACAATATTACAGCTGGGTGGAAACACTTTTTGGAGTTTATTGATTAGCTTAGCTTAAATCTATATTGCTCATGTAGGATGCTAAGTCTGATCTTTTCACTATGGGGGGATTGCGGGTTGGGAGTGACAGGGAATGCACACTTTCACAGGCACTATCAGTCAGGCCTTTTGCCTGATTGCTCATTTGGTAAGGGGTGGGGAGAGTGGGGAGATGGGGAGTGGGGTATAGAGGGTGGGATGGGGAGGGAGCTGCATTGCGGCAATGGGTGCATAAAATTGCAGGAGGTGGTGGTGGTTTTAAAGAGAGGAAGACATTATTGGGCAATCAGTGTCAGATGTTAAATGAGACATCGGAACGGCAATTTAGGAAGCTGGGGTAATGAGTAAATTAAGAATTGCCTTTGTGAATATTTGTGGCCCCAACGATAAGAAAAAGGGGGCAAAGGTAGCCATGAAAGTGCAAGCTCTAGAGGCAGGTATAATATGTCTTCAAGAGACTGATATATAGGGAGCACAATTGTTCTGATTAGACACTCTGGGCTTTACATTGGTAGCAGGTACGCGTCAAAGTTCGTGGACCTGTGTGGTTGCAATTTTGGCTAAAAGGGATCTGACACAGTTTTTCACACGTTTGCACCAATCGTCTGGGTAGATGGGTTATTCTAGAGTTTCAGTCATCTGCCTGTACTTTTACAATGTGCTCCGTATACGACCCAATTCTGGATGATGCAGGGCTGAATGACTGGCTGACTAACAAACTGGTGTCTTGGCTGTCCTTTACTGTTCTATGCAAGGACTTAAACATCAATTTACCTAACAGCTGGTCTTGTGAGGAGCAGTATAAATACAGGGGCAGGAGCCTAGGGCACTCCAGTCTCTTAAAAACTCTGTAATGATCAGACCTTGGTGGATGTTTGGCAGACCAGGAGAACATCCAAACACAGCTTTACCTTCTACTCTTTCCCCCACCGTTCGCATGCCCACCTAGATATTTGTTTTGTATCACACTATAATTGAAGATTGTGACATTAAAATTTTCCCCTGGATTATGACTGATCATAATCCCTTAGTTATAGCAATTAAGAAGGGTGGGGCCTGAAGAAAAACTAGTAACTAGAGCTTCAAGCAGGCATTACTATGGTATCAGGTTCTATCAAGTCTACATACTTGCAGCAACACCCGCACACCATAAAACAGAAGTTGGCACGGAAACTGAAAATGCAAAGAGACAAGTTTATTAGGACCCCATGGGGTGGTGGTACATTCATACAGCACCCTTCGGCAATGCAAGAAGTATCACCCCGAACGTCGGTGTGCGACCTCTTTTATACAGTTTAAAGGTAATAAAAAGGTAGGCGGTATACATTTGAACAGTTTTAGGTACATATAAGGGCATTTTTGGAACACAGCCAACATGTGGGAGGGGCTTAATACCAATGGTCAGTTGGGAGGAACATTCCTAAGGAGTGACCACTCTCTAATCCAAAGATCAGATGTACGCATGCGCGAGACTGACCATTGCTAAAAATAGCCTGTTGTTGGGCAGGGTAAAGGTTCATTGGCATGAAGGAAGGACGAAATGGCATGCTGACCACGAGGCCGCATGTTCATAGAAAATGAAAGCCACCGAATAAAAAATGGCCCCCGCACGTTTAGTCAAGTTAACAGAAATGTTCGTGTAGCTGAGCTTAACGCTAACTCAGGTATTGCCAAATTACGACAGACGACCCTTTTAGCGTTTAGCTGAAGCTACCTCATAATGGAAGTAATCTGAATGTTTATCATTAATGTCAATCATCATGATTTGCTTCACTTCAGCATTACTCATCTGTACATTTTTAGCAATAGCTCGTTTGGATGGGATACAGGCCGTAATACATACAGTACATAAGGTAGGACCACATTGAATACATAGGCAACAGAAGAAAAATATCCCAATAATCACACATAGAACAGTTAACAGTTTCCAACCCCATGTACTAAGCAGAGTCCAAAACCAGCTAGAAAAGGTCCAAGTACCATTGTCAGTGTGAATTTCAGAGGCAACTTTGTGCAACCTAGAGATAGCATCATACACAGATGGTGAATTATCTGGCACATAAACACAACAACTACTTCCAATGATGCGGCATGCACCCCCACGATCAGCTAACACTACGTCCAGAACCATCCGGTTCTGAAGCGTAACGATTCTTGTAATCTGAAGCTCTTCAGTTATATTCCCTAAAGCAGAAGCAGTCTCATTAGCAACTGCCTCCACAACACGCGTTAACCGTCTAATTTTCCTGCTGTTTAGGGCAGCACCTACACAAGAGAACAACCCTAAATTAAAATCCACATATTGTTATAGTGAGGTGTCAGTTTGGTCGACTTCATCAATATCCAATGTTCTCTTAACTCTATTCAATAGAAAATCGTGATACAATACATAATCATTATGGTACATAGGTGGGGCAATAAACACAGGGGGTAATACAAAAGATATATAACATGTACCTAACCATCCAAGAGGAAGACGATGATAACCTTTATTACCGCAAATAAAGTAAGTGTTTCGTGAGGCCACAAATGAAATACCATGGGGGTATCAAAGGCAAGAGTAACATTGCATTCACTTCTCCCCACCGGAATTGTTCCCTTATTCCTAATACAAAGGTCTGCTTTTGTATCAATAACGGTAATTACATGTAAACTGGTCATATTTGTAAGTCTCTGATTGGTGAAGATACGAGGCGTAGATACATTGTCCGGTCGATATTCTTCCCACTCGAATTTAGTTCCTTCTGCTTGTGGATAGCCATCTCGATCGTTATAGCAAACTCTGTTCAATCGAAAAAGTAGTCCACCTTTTGTTGGCCATCTCAATGTAAAGAGAAGAGTGTACCAAGCATTACATGACCCATTGTGAGAAAAAGGAAGAGGAATAAGTGGGGTTCCTCCCTTCTTCTGATGCCCAGGTAACATCCCACATACCCAACAATTGGACGTGTTGGTCATATTATGCGTGTGGTGCAATATCTGAATGAAACTATTATTCAAATAGGTCTGTCTATGTCTTTCTTCGTGATAGGGCAAAGTGAAATGGAAATGTTCAGATGGAATTGAAGTGGTAGGCAGTAAATAGTCCCGTGCAGGAAATAGTCTTTCTATAGTCCAAGCTATTACTGCTATTACCACTATTGTCGCAACAAAAAGAACCGCACCCAGAATTCGTCTATTTTTCAATGTCATAGGTGCCATGGTACAATGAACAAAAGTCTCAAGAAACAAACTAAAAAAATTAAAATATGGTGCTGAGAACCGAGGCTGCCGTTGAGTTTTTCTCCGAGATTCAAGACGGGTGTCGCTACACTGGACAGAACTGATCCCCCCCCCTTGATATTCCCGGCTTCCGTTTCACAAACCTCTGAACGGTTACCAACCAGTCATAAAAAATACAAAAAAAATGTATTTCCTTGGCCGTAGATTGTACTTCACTCCGCCAGAAATAGTGTGGTCCGGGAAGGCTCCCTCCGACTCGTGAGGCGTAACAGCTGGGCTCTTCTCGGACAGCACTTCAGGGTTCACCAGGTCCGGAGAAACACGTCGACAGTGCATTGAATGTATCCACCGCTTCTTATTCGTGACTCGCACAGCCGTTCGCGTTGCCAGCAGCACTTGCTCAGGCCCACGCCACCTCGGCTCCAAACTGCTGGATCTCTCAAACACCCGGACCATTACAAAATCGCCAGGATGAAGATTGTGAGCCTCTCCAATGGAATTGTCGGGGAGCGCTTCTCGAACTTGTTGATGAATAGAAAGTAAATCATTTGTTAATCGTGCCAAATAATCGTTCATCATTATACAAGGCACATCATGTATCAAACGAGGCTTTGGAACTCCCCAGATATTCATGGGCCTTCCAAACACCACTTCATAGGGTGTGAGGCCAGTTCGGGAGTGTGGCACTGATCTAATAGACAATAATGCCAATGGCAAGGCATCTGGCCATTTCAAAGACGTGGATGCCACGATCTTTGCTAGCTTCAGCTTCAGAGTTGCATTATACCTTTCTACTAGACCTGCTGACTGCGGGTGGAATACAGCGTGGAACTTTTGTCTTATTCCCAATCCTTTCAGAACGTGCTCCACTATTTTCCCAACGAAATGAGGACCATTATCATTCCACAAAAATTTACAAACACCATAACGTGGGAAGTACTCTTTTAGTAGTACCTTAGCCGTTGTTAATGCTGTATTGTCCTTTGTGGGATAGGCTTCAACCCATTTACTAAAGGCACCCACCACCACTAGGACATATTTAAGGTTATTACAACGCTCCAGTTGGATATAATCCATTTGCAGTACTTCGAATGGTGCAGTAGGTGGAACGAACCCTCCTTTAGGAGTAGAGGTTCCTTTTGCAGGATTGTACTGTAGGCATATCAGACAGGTCTGTACTATTCTCCTAGCCGTGCTGGTAATCTCAGGATGCTCCCAAACTCGTGTAAGCGATTTAGTAATCGCAAGAGCTCCAATATGTGCCAAACCATGTGTCATTTGAACCATTGCCTGCAAGTAAGCAGCAGGTAATTTCCATCTCTTCATGTCTTCGCTTCTCCAGCAACCCTCATCATCCAACACTCCCTCTATTGCCCATGCTGCAAGCTCCGCTTCAGACTCTGATTTCTGTATGTCTAAAACTTCCTCTCTAGCATCATGCCATCGCTCGGCTTGCGATCTCACCACATACATAGGGGAGTCATTTTGCAACATGGCAGTCTCTCTCGCTATACGGTCTGCAAAAGCGTTTCCTTGCCCTATTTTGTCCGTCACCTTTTTATGTGCGCTACATTTTATTATCGCCACCTTCCTTGGGCATAATAGTGCATTCAGGAGGTCGCATACCAACTCTCCATACATGATGTGTGTTCCGTGTGAGGTCATAAACCCTCGTTCCCTCCAGAGTAGGCCAAAATCGTGCGCTACTCCAAAGGCGTAACGACTATCGGTGTAGATATTCACACATAATCCAGCACTTAGCTCACATGCTTTCGTTAAGGCTATCAATTCAGCCGCTTGAGCAGATTTTTGTGGTATTCGTGCTGTTTCTACCACTGTCTTAAGTGTCGTGATCGCATAGGCTGCAGAAGCCGTACCATCTGGCAATCGCACACACGATCCATCAACCCACAGTTCCCCATCTACATCAGGAAGTGGCGTGTCCTGTAAATCGACACGACCCTTTGTTTGTTCGTCAGTCAGAAAAACAAAATCATATTGTTCTTCCTCCTGGGTCTCAGTAACAGGATATGGCAATAAAGTAGCGGGATTCAAAGTGGCGCACCTCTTCAATGTAATGTTTGGCGCCAGCAATGTTAACTCGTATCCTGTTAAACGGGCACTGGTTAGATGCTGCGTTTTCGTTTGGTTCAATAGCGCATCTACTGCATGGGGAACTAGCACCAACAATTTGTGTGACATAACTATTCCCTCACTCTGCCGTATAGCTACTGCTGTTGCTGCAACTGCTCGAAGGCATCCAGGCAGTCCTCGAGCCACAGGATCGAGTACCGCTGAAAAGTATGCGCAAGGCCTCTGTTTATCTCCCTGTAACTGTACCAAGACGGACAATGCGCACCCATCCTTCTCATGTACATACAGTGTAAAGAGCTTTGTATAATCTGGTGTACCTAACACTGGCGCAGAACTAAGAGCTTGTCTCAGTTGTTCAAAAGCATTTTGACATTCGTCCGTCCATTCGAGGGGGAGTGATGCAGTTTTGGACAGCAATGCTAACAAGGGTTTTACAATGTATGAAAATCCTAGTATCCATTGCCTACAGAAGGACGTCAACCCTATGAAAGCACGAACATCCTTCTGCGTGCAAGGGACTGGTGTATCTAAGATTGCTTGGATTCGGTCTGATGTTAATGCACGTCCCTCCTTAGACAAAAGATGACCAATATATGTCACCTTTGGTCTACAATATTGTAGCTTCTTCCGCGAAACCTTGTGATTGTGTTCCGCAATGAAAGAAAGCAGGGAGAGTGTACTCTCCTTGCATTGATCGTGTGTGTCTGCTGCAAGCAGAATGTCATCAACATATTGTATGAGTGCCACCCCAGACTGCAAATCAAATTAATCAAGTTGTCTTTTCAAAGCCTGACTGTAAATGCTAGGACTTTCGGTGTAACCTTGAGGAACTCGACAAAATCTATACGATTTATTATTTAATGTAAAGTCAAACAAATATCGGCTATCAGGATGGATAGGGATTGAAAAGAAAGCGTTTTTCAAATCAATCACTGTAAATGTAGTAGCCGTGGGTGGAACCAAAGTAAGTAAAGTGGTAATGTCAGATACTACTGGATACTGCGGTACAACTATCTTATTAATTTCCCTCAAATAAATAATAAAACGATAGATCTTAGTATCTGTGTCTTTCTTTAGGATCGGAAGAATTGGACTGTTGCAAACATTATAGGGAACTTCCTTCACCACCCCTGCCGTTATCAAGTCATTCACAATATGTATCAAAGCTATTTCGCCTTCTCTAGAGATCTTGTACTGAGGAACACAAGGTAAAACCGCTCCCTCCTTCACAGTAATGCGCACAGGAGGAATAATCATTTGGCCCACATCAGTATCGGAAGTAGCCCATAACGTACTTGGAAGGGAAGCTAATGCGTCGGCCTCTTGCATGAGGCACGATCTCTCAATTTCTGGGTAGTTTTCATTCAAAATGACCCGCACCCCTTCAGGGGCACAGCGTATTGTTGCACGAAAATGCTTTAGCATATCAAGTCCCATAATATTATCTGGTGTATTTGGAGAAAATAGAAACGGACATGGGGCAGTGAATTTATCAACATGAAATGTAAGGGGTTGAGACAATGGGCTTAGTGAAGGTGTTCCATCGAACCCTATTGCTGTAATCGTTTCGCCAGACAGGGGAGCCCTTGGAACCAAGTGTTTAGACAGATCACTTCGAGTAGCTCCTGTGTCGACCAAAAACTGATCAGTAGAACCCAAAACATGTGCTGATATATATGGACCCCTTTGATCGTCTGGTACTTCAACCGATTCCACACCCCATCCTACGCAACCCTATGCATAATTTTTATCCTGATACTCAGTATACTCTCCTTCTGCTATCTGATACTGATTCCGTCGATCAAAAGTATTATGTTCAACCTGACTACGACCCCTCTCTTCACCCCTACCGCGATCATTCGCTCCACCTCTTGGTCCTGAATAACTATTCCGTGACCTTCCACTTCCTCGACCCCTCTGACTACGCTGTTCACGAAGCACCGGACAATCTGCGAGCCAATGTCCAAACTGCTTACAGTATGCACACTGATCCTCAGAAATGTCGGAACGAGGGGGAGACGTAACGTACGATCCTCGTCTACCCCTATCGTTCCCTCTCGATTGCGTAGCACAAACCTGTGCCAACATCACTTTCGTCTTTAAGTCCTTCACTTTCTTATCACTACTCTCTTTAGCCTCTAGTTCCTGACGTTCATAATACTGAGCCATAGTTAATAAGGAGGCAGGCGTTGCTGTGGTCCATGAACTCTCACTAGCCTTTAATCGCTTAGCAATCTCCGGTAGGAGATTAGCCACATACTTATCTACGAATAAGTGCCTGCCCGTGTCCTCTGTTAATGATTGACCACTGTAATCATGGAATGCTTTGTCAAGAAATCAGAGACTGATTCGTCTGGTTTCTGCTTACACGACGCTAACACTGTCCAATCTATTTTCTTAGGAGGGACAAGTGTTTTTAATTTATTCAAGATAGCTGTTGGCAAATCTAAAATCAACTGACACCGTTTACATGCAGGTTCCCTATCTGAATCAGCTCTCACTATGTCCTTCCAATCTGCGCCTAATATCCTTCGATCGTCAAACTTACGAATCACCCTCCACATATCAAAAGGCAATATCAGCCCAAAGAAAAGATCAATATCAACTAGCGTCAAAATGCACGAAGAAATAGCACCATCCACACTTTCATAGAAAGCTGCTGGATTTTTACGGGGGTCAGGCAAAGCATTCTTAAGTGCCATAACATCTGCTCTATTCCATGGCGTATAAACCCAATTATACACAAAATAGCCCTTTGAATCTTTAGACGTCTTATCATCATCCGTACCGTCCCCTTTAGAAAGGAAATACAAAGGTGCAGCTTCCCGCATAGGCAAAACATTAATTGCAACACTCTTATCTGATCCATAAATAGGGCACACTCGGGGATTTTCCGTCGATCCAGACGCTGATTGCTCTGATGTTTTGTTCGCCGCTCGCAATCGCGTCGCCTCATCTCGTAACTGAACCAACCGCCGGAAGAATTCGTCCGCATCTGAAAGAGCAAAAATACCTTTACGAAAATTCTCACGACCAACTGATATATCTTTAGGTTCCAACTCTGGAGAGTGTTTTCTAAACCGCTCAACAACTTCACCTGCAAGATGATCTAAAAAATACAATCGTTCCTTGTCGGACCACTTGCTCATAAAATCATCAACCTCTGAAACAGTTATAGAATTTACATTAAGTTTACGGGCAATCGAACGCAATTCCGTCATACGCTCGACCTGTAACCTGGTACGTTGTTTGTCCTGATTATCCTCGTCCGATTCCACATCTGGAGCCGTAGGCTTAACATACGGGGGCGGGCAACGATCTAACAATGAAAAAACATCTAATTCATTAGTAAGGACAGGGTAAAGAGCTAATAGGAAACTGACCATTAACCTGCAGGTTACGTTCTCGACTCTCTTTCTCTTTCTGTTCCTGCAATTTCTTCTCCTGTAGCTGTAAAGCTTTATCCCGAGCAGTCTTTCGCTGCTCTTTGTCCGCCAAGGCTTCTGCACGCTTCATTCGTTCACGCACCGCTTTCTCCCACATACGCACACAATCAAACATATCCTGCCTAGACCTGCGCTGAAACAAACACTGTTCTACATACTGGACTTTTCGCAAATCGAATGACCCATGTAGTGGCCATTGCAATTCACGATCAGGTTTAGTGTATTTGTGCCATAACGTGCTATACATTATGGGAGGAAGGCCAAATTTAATGTACATTTCGCGATTAGGAGTCCCCTCTGGGGAGCCGGCTGAGATTCATTTAATCGATAAGTGGTACCATTTCCAAAGCAGCACATTCCTCGGAGTGTGCTGAGGACAGGCATGTTCAAAATATCACGGAAAAATGCGATATTACATAAAATGGCACTTAAGGGTACTTATGCACAATGTGCCGTTCAAACAAATTCAAAAGCAGAGAAATATCCCTCCATGCCTGCCTATGTGAGGTGCACTCCACCTATAATTCAAATCAAAGGTCCAAGCATTAGCTAACTCATACAAATTCAAATTCAAATTCAAAAAGCCACAGTAAGTGTCAATAGACTACCTTACCAAAGATAGGCTCACCAAATATCTTCAAAGGTGTCCAGATTACAACTGCCAAGTTCCGTAGCCGAATTCAGCCAACACAGGCACTGCACGACAAGCCAAACGATCAGAACCTCAGTCGAGGACCGGCGCCACCTGGAAGGTCAGATCAGAAGGAAAGGAAAAAACACCGTGGGTGCCAAGACTCGGGTCACTCAGTGGCAGCGTACGCGTCCTCAGCGAGTTTCCAATCCTTCGTCGTGACCTCTCCTTCGGGCATCCGAGTCGCCGATGAGGTCCCTTCGTGGTCGCCAATTGTGGTATTGGGTTCTATCAAGGCTACATACTTGCAGCAACGCCCGCACACCATAAAACAGAAGTTGGCACGGAAACTGAAAATGCAAAGAGACAAGATTATTAGGACCCCATGGGGTGGTGGTACATTCATACAGCACCCTTCGGCAATGCAAGAAGTATCACCCCGAACGTCGGTGTGCGACCTCTTTTATACAGTTTGAAGGTAATAAAAAGGTAGGCGTATACATTTGAACAGTTTTAGGTACATATAAGGGCATTTTTGGAACACAACCAACATGTGGGAGGGGTTTAATACCACTGGTCAGTTGCGAGGAACATTCCTAAGGAGTGACCACTCTCTAATCCAAAGATCAGATGTACGCATGCGCGAGACTGACCATTGCTAAAAATAGCCTGTTGTTGGGCAGGGTAAAGGTTCATTGGCATGAAGGAAGGACGAAAGGGCATGCTGACCACGAGGCCGCATGTTCATAGAAAATGAAAGCCACCCAATAAAAAATGCCCCCCGCATGTTTAGTCAAGTTAACAGAAATGTTCATGTAGCTGAGCTTAACGCTAACTCAGGTATTGCCAAATTACGACATTACTAGTTAATAATGAGTATCTTACCCATATGAAGACTTGCATTACAACCCTTCTTAGAGAAAACCTTGGTAGTACTCCCCTGGAAATTGTTTGGGATACAGTGAAAGCAGGGATTCAGGTGGAAACCCTGCAGTTTACACTAAGTCGGGTAAAAATGGAAAAGCAAAAATTGCAGGAGCAACATGCCGCACTAGCTATGGAGGAAAATAATCGAAAAGTTGCCACGCAACAGGGGGGCTATACCCAAGAGGCCCAGATGGGGGTTATGATTACTAAAGCAGCTACATTCTTAGTTCATGGGGAGCATGAATATGGTGAATTAGGTGGCCGTACAGTTGCTATAAGGACCAGGTAAAAGAGCGGCCAGAATGAAGTCAGGGAGATAAGGGATCCAGTTAAGGGCATGATCTCTGACCCAGTTGGGATAAGATCAGCATTTAAAATTTTAAAACATTTTATCAGACATTGTATACAGATAACAGGAATAGAGAGCATGATGACGTATGTGACTACTTAGATCTAACTGTACTCCCTAGATTTTAGGAAGAAGATAAGCAGATTTAGAAGGCGCCCCTCCATGTGAAGAGATCATAACAGATGTTTTATCTTTGGCTACAGGAAAGGTAGCTGGTGAAGTCAGTATTCCCGTAGAATTTTACAGAGTATGTGCACCGGAACTTGGGGACTGCCTAACAGGATTGTTCACACATGTATTTGAAGGTAATGAACATCCTCTTTCATGGTCTCAAGCTAAGTTCGTGGTTTTTCCTGAAAAGAATACCCCAGTAAGGGAGCTCAGTTCCTATAGCCCTATCACACTAACTAATGGGGACTCTAAAATATTTTCTAAAATGTTAGCCTCCCGATTGTCCCCTATCTTCAGCAAGGTAGTAAACGGGTGGCAACCCGGGTTTATACTAGGGTGAGACACCACGGACTACATCAGATGCTGCCCAGGTAGAATGAGACCCAATGACTTTGATACTGCTAGATGCCGAGAAGACTTTCAATAGAGTTTCCTGGGACTATGTGTGGACGGTGCTCAAAAGGTAAATATTGGTCCTGAATTCCGGCAAGCACTTAGAGCACTTTACTGTAGAGTGTTTGTTATGGGGAACTCTCTAAGTAATTAGCAATTTCAAGAGGGACCAGGCAAGGGTGCCCCTGCTTCCCGCTATTATTCGCTTTCTATATAGACCCTTTTATTTGTAGACTTGAGTCTAATGTGAAGATTCCCCCCACAGTTTATAACTGTTGGGATACCATATTGCTCGCCTATGTCGATGACATTACTGTAGGTATGCCCCGACCCGCTACAGCAATCGCTGAGATCGAGAAAGAAGCTGTGGAATTTGGACAGAGCTACTTCCTAAATAGGGGCAAACCAGTAAGCCTTGTGAAAAACTCAGCTATTCTTGCAAGATTCACGGGTAGCCATGAGTACAAAGGCTGAATAATTTGCACCTATCTCTGGTGGGTCAATGTAATTTTATTAAAATGATTATTTATTTTGCGCCATCCCCTTAGAAATAGGAAATGTGTGGTTTAAAAAACGAGATGAGATGATATCCCAAGTTTGTGTGGTCTAACGCCAAACCAAGGCGAGCCCTGACATTTTTGACCCACCCTAAAAAGCTTGGAGGCTGGGGACTTCCAAATTTAAAATTGTATATTGGGCTATAGTTTTAAAGAATCCCGGGCCCCAATTACTTGATAAAACTTCCTGGCAATCAGAAGCTGAGTGTTTCCCTTCCCCTTACGAATTATTGACAGGTGAAGGAGCATGGGGGAACTTATGGAGGCAAATCGAGGTAAACTACTTTAAATGTGTTCACTTTAAGACCTTACTGATTGCCTTCAAAAACTAGTCAGATGTCTGTAAATTAATGAGTTGGGGTCGACTTAATTTCTATACCCCCCTAGAGGATAATATTTATCTCCCAGGAACATTCGGGGACTCACATATTCAACGCTGGGTCAAAGCTGGCCTTAATAAGTTTTGCCTTTTTTTTACTCCTTAGTTGGTTTAAAATCATTCCAAGAGATCAGAGATGAATTTGGCATTAGCCATAAGGACTTCTTTAAGTTTTACAAATCAGGGACTTTTTATTTCACAAGGCCGGGGGGCGATCGGATTACAAAAGTGCAAGCTGACTGACGTTTTATTAGCTGGACGCAAACCTTCAATTGGTTATTATTTATTCCCTTCTTAACAAACACATGAAGGATGATATTGACAAACAGTCTCAGAGATGACAAGCACAGCTGGCCATCTCAGACGCCTGCTTTTGGGAATCTTTCACTCTGGCTCATTCATTGTTTATATCATCTAAATTACACGTGCAGGATTATAAAGCATGATTCAATCTATACTACACTCCTAGCAGGAATATAATGGGGGGATGGTAAAGGTACCCGATGCCCCAGATGTCAACTGAGGGGAGCTGATATAGTATACATTTTTGCCACTTGCCCGTCGCTTTCTCTCATAAAATCCCAGATTACAGATGTATTTTCCAACAAATTAAATATTCAGGCATCCCTGATTATAGCTGTGATTCTCCTGGGAGTGCCTGAAATTGAGAGACTGGCACGAGGTAGAGGGTTGGTCTTCATTACCTATCTACTGGTTATGTATTGCCTCAGTGTTTCAACAATGGTTAGCTAGGGTGTTGGCAACCTATAATTTAGAAAAGGCAATCTTTCTACGGAAGGGGATCGGGAGCAAGAGGAAGGACCTTGGGAGATAGGGTCCGTTACTGGACTACATAGAATCAAGGAGTGGTTGATGTTAAGTACGCTGCACTTTGTACTGGTCTGTATAAAGAATCCATGCACTTTGTCCGTATTTAGGGGCTTATTAGGATAGCGGATTTTCCGCATCCTCTGGGCCCGCGGAAGCCACCGCCGGCCCGGAGGATGGGGAAAATCCGCTGCGGACCCACCAAAGACCCACTGCCACATTAGGATGACTTGAGGGTCCTGGTTTCAGTCCGCTGCTTTTCCGCCGCGGTTGGCTTACAACCGCGGCGGAAAAGCTCTAATATGGTGACGGTGTCTCTCAGACACCGTCAGCCAGATTAGGATGGGATGTGAAACATGCTTTTCCGTGGCGGCTTTTCCGCCGTGGAAAAGCATGTGTAACTTCACTGCGGGGGCCCGTTGCGGGCCCTCTAGGTGAAGTGGGGGTGGGGGGGTGCACATGGGGGGTACCTATGGTACCCCCTGCATTTGTATGCGGAAAGCGGCAGGCACCGCGCGGTGCTTGCCTCTTTCTGCATACAAATGCAACACCTGCATTTTTGACATTGCTGCGGGTGCAGCTGGAAGCCGCACCCGCCGCAATGTTGGAAATAGAGGATGTACCGTCTTATGAAGTGCACATGGAAACGGTGCAGAGTGGTCAGTAGTGGCGATTTAATGAAGCAGGTCACTCCGTGCAAGTCAGATTTTCTGGGTGCTCCTCTTGACAGGATCACTCTGGGTTTATTCTCCTGAACAGTCTTCTCGTATGCAGAACCATCTACACTCCTTTCCTCTTGCAGCAGCAAGGCAGGCTTTGAGACTTTTTAGGCTCACAGTCAGCTCTTCCAGCAGAAAGTGCTGTTACAGGGGAAATCCTTTCACCTCTGGGAGACTGGCCGTCAGCCAGACACCAGCCCCAATTAAACAGCAACTATTTGAGTACTCTCCGTAGACTTGCATTCCTTTGGAAAATAAGAACTGGAAACTGGAACAAAGAGAGATGATGTTGACCACACTTTTATGCACAATTTCTAGACATTGGATGTATATCCACTGTGTAATGTTTTCAGAACAGAGTTTGGTTGGTTGTCTTTCAAATATAATTCTCAGGGTGTATTGATGAGGAGAAGGAGGTAGGAGTCAGCTAGTGAAAGCACCACTCAGTGCTAAGGGTCAAAGCCACAAAGCCAGCTGTGCAAACCAAAACCCATGTCACTGATACACACCTACTACATGCAAAGCTATAATTCTGTTGCTGAAAGATGATCAGAGCACAGAGTTGTAAATTGTATGCTGTGCACAAGGTGGTGTCTCTAAGCTACCTGACCTTAAAACTAAGGTTAAAAAGAATCTAGTGTCGCCCCTTCCCTCTCATTCTGCCTCTCCCTTAATAATCACTTTATAGACAAAATCTCTGCAATCAAAGCCAACATTCCTGTAGTCTCTCAAACTCTGGTCATCCCGCCTCTCCCCCCCCCACCTTCTTCGTTAGATCTTTTTCCCCCTATTACTGCCGCACAATTCTCTGCTTTGCTGGCCAAGGTCAAATCAGGATCGTCAGCTGACGTTGCGCCGGCCCGGATTCTTCAAACCCTCTTTTCTCACTCCCCCGGACCCCCTCTCACACTCCTTAACTCATCCCTGGCTCTAGGTTCTGTACCTTCTTCTTTCAAAATAGCTTCTGTTTTTCCCATAATAAAAAAACCCGGTCTAGACCCTTCTTCACCCTCTAATTATAGGCCTATTTCTCTTCTCCCCTACCTGGGGAAGATTGTGGAAAGCCATGTCACCTCCTGCCTCTCCTCTTACATCGAGAGGCATGGCCTTCTGGCCTCTCACCAGGCGGGCTTCCGCCCGGGTCATTCTACTGAGACGGTCGTCACTGCTGTCCTGGACGAACTTAAGGGAGGGGCTGATTCCAACTGCCCCCAGGCGCTGGTGCTCCTCGACTTGTCGGCTGCGTTTGACACGGTTGATCATGCCATCCTTCTCGACCGTGTCAGCGCAGCCGGCATCAGGGGGTTAGCACTATCCTGGCTGAAGTCCTTCCTCCAGGGTAGGTCCCAGGCAGTTCAGCTTGCTGGCTTTTCCGCCCCCCCCCCGCCCCTTGGTGTGTGGGGTCCCCCAAGGTTCCTCCCTTTCCCCTCTCCTTTTCAATCTCTACATCTTCCCTCTTATTTTTTCTCTTCGTGAGCTGGAGGTCTCCGTGTATAACTACGCTGATGACCTCCAGCTCATCTTCGATCTCTCCACTCCTGACTCTTCTTCTTTTTTCAGTTCCATCTTAACTTTTATTTCGGACTGGATGATCACGAACCACCTCAAATTAAACCCCGACAAGACGGAGCTTGTCCTCACTGGTGGTCCCTCTAATCCCTGGTCCCCTTCTTACTGGCCCCTCTCTCTTGGCACTCCTCCTACTCCAGTTCCCACTGTTCGCACTTTAGGCCTCAAAGTCAGCAGTGACCTTTCCATTCATCCCCAAGTTAGTGCTGTTATCTCATCCTGTTTCTTATCCCTCCGCCTCATTCGTAAAATATCCCGCTTCTTCTCCACCGATGCCCTCAAATCCATCATTTCAGCCCTCATCACCTCCCGTCTCGATTACGGGAATGCCCTCTATTCCGGCATCCCCGGCTATGAAATGCGCCGGCTTCAGGCCATTCAGAACCAGGCCGCCCGGCTCATCTTTCATCTTCCCAAATTTTCTCACATCACGCCTGTCCTCAAGTCCCTTCACTGGCTTCCTGTACGTTTTCGTTCTTCTTTCAAATTAGCTTGTCTAGCCTTTCTAGCTTTTACCCACTCTGCCCCTCTGTTTATTGTTTCTTTGATCACTCCCTACACCCCCTCTCGCACTCTTCGTTCGTCCTCTCAACTTCTTCTTCAAGTCCCCCGCTTCCGTAAAGCTCGCATGGGCGGCACCCGTTTCTCGGTGCTGGCCCCCCAGTATTGGAATAGTCTTCCATTTTCTATTCGATCAATTTCCACCTACCCGGCTTTCCGAAAAGCACTAAAAACTTTTCTTTTTCGTCAGGCCTTCCCTGGTTAGTCCCATTGTTTGCAGCGTCGAACCCGTTTACTTTTTGTTTTCCCCTCCCCCCCTCCCTCCTCTCCCCCCTACCCCCCAGCGCCAGGAAGCCGCTTGGCCACAGTGCGCTTAATTAAGTTTCTTTTTCATTTCATTTCATTTCAAAAGAATCTGAAAAAATGCTACAAAATCTTCCTTTTTCCTACAAACACAACAACTGGATTCTGACATATGTATTCACTTGAAGGACCTGTGACCTTATTGTCAACTGTTACTATTCCATCCCGAAACACCCTATTACTTATAAGCAAGCATGATGCTCTATAAAATAAACAACACATTCATGGAAAGCAAGCTTAGCTGCACCTGCAGCACATTTGGTGAATAATTACATTTTGCATGGCCAGTTTCCTAGAATGTGCTTTTGTAATATTGCTCTGTGCGGAAAAAGGGAAGCCATATAATGCTATGTGAACCTGGACATCCTACTCATATTTTCAACAGAGGTACTCCATAGGGATGGATTTCGTACATACAACCCAACAGAGATTATTTTACTATTGGAGACCGTAAGTATTTGCTAAATCATGCATATTTAATCTGCTATTAATTCACTGTCTGATTGTCACGCCTCTACCATATTCAAATCAACCATTTGGACACGAACTTAAAAACAGCTAACAAAACTGAAAAGAAAGTGCTTAAGCCATCATCAAGCTATGTTGACATTTTGCATTCCTTGTGTGGTGATTCAATGTGGGTGTCTATCAAGAAAACGTTTTCACATTAAGTCCATCCATTGATATCGCTCAGGATTTCCCATTCTATTGTTCAATTTCTATTAATTCAAGTTCACTTCTAGGAAGGGGCGTCTCTATGTAAAGTGCCAGCCAATCACGGAACACGGCTACTGACCCCACTAAAAGCCGTAAAGTATGTTTTATCATCAGTGAATATCACTGGGACATTTTTGACTTGAGGCCCCAATGGTATTTTGTTTTTTTTAGATGCTCTAACAAGACCCGTGCATGGAGAAATGTTCTCATCTGTTTCTTCTTTAGTCAATTTAGTTTTTCAACCATTCTAGATTAGTTATCAGACGGAGTATTAAAATTTCATTTTAGTAAAGAGGGATTATCAAACAATTTAGTGATCTGGTCTTCTCTTTTGATGATTGTGTGCTGTTCAGACATCTCTTCACCTTTCCTACCTACGATGGTGTACGTATGTAATGATGTGACAAACTATTTAATTCTATATTAAAAAAGAAATTCCAAATACTTAATGGAACCACATCAATCACTGGATAATATATCCATCACACCAGGAGGTGCTAAAAAAGTCTACAGAAAAAGGGGGAGCCCAAATAACCCTAAGTGAACCTGGGCATTTTCAACAGAGGTGGCGTTGTTTATGCTACTCAACAACAGAGATTATGTCACTATTGGAGACCGTAAGTATTTGCTGAATCATGCAATTTTTATTTGCTATTAATTCATAGTCTGATTGTCACGCCTTTACCATATTCAATTCAACCATTTCAACATGGAGATAAAATCACAACTAACAAAACTGAACTGAAAGTTCTTAAGTCCTCATCAAGCTATGTTGAAATATTGCATTCTTTGTGTGTTGATTCCATGTGGCTGTCTCTGAAGAAGTTCTTTACAAATTGACAACAATCCTAATGATCCTCTCCCACGGGCATTCAGGATAGCCTGCACTTTCGTTCAATTGGCTTCTTTGTATCCTGTGCATGCTTATTCAATATGGAAATTCATTGCATAATGTATATTTTGGGAGGCCCCATATGTTTTCAAAATTCAACGCGTTTCGGCCCTCCTACTTGAGCTTCCTTAGGACCATACACAAGGATCTATGCAATTACAGAAATTCCCCTTAAGACAAATGAACAAACATGTATAAATATTGAACAAACATAATTACAAATAAATAAATGTACACTTAGTTTTGTTGACTCCTGTCCGAATAGTGAAAAAATAATACAAAGCAAGTGTGCACAGTTATAGGAAAATGCCACCAATACTCTCTCCACGTGCAGTTTGTCTCACGCCACCTATTGCTATACTATTTACAAGTGCAGTTTGAACGATGCAACAAATTGAGAAAAGTACTTAAAGGTAAAGAGTACATCCCACAGTGGTTATACGTAAAAATTTCAATACTAGCCAAAAATTGCCGTACTGTTTCCATAAAAAATGCAATCCATGACACTCATTGTCAAGGGTGGTTCAAAAATGAAGCATGGAGTACATACCATACTGGCGTTATGAAAGACTGCCCCCGGTGAACCTCAAGAGAAGTTAGAAAGCACACCAGTGTAGTGTCGCAGTACTCACCATAGAGCACATTGCAGTTTTTCCTGCTGCTGGGGTGGAGGAGAGTTAGTGCTAAATAAGAGGGCAGTGGCTCCCGGTGTTAGGTACCTGCACTTAATTGTCGGCACTGGTACTTATGACAGTCCACCTTATGAGGGCGCTTCCCGTCAAATTTTGAAATGAGCACAACAGCAGTTGTTTAATAACCCTTCATACATTAACTCCATCAATGCTACAGCAATTCTTCCTCAGCGCTGGAACTCATTGATTCCCATTGTTCATGACGAGCTCAGCTCGTCATGAGCACACGAGCAGTGTACTGCATGACGAGTTGAGCTCGTCATGAGCATGGAAGGGGTTAAAAATGACTAATTGCAGCTGCCCAAGCCAATCTTATAGCTTAGGGCAGGCAGTTAAAATTGTCACCCATAGTGAATTGTCATGGTTAGTAGTTGTTATTATACATAAACATAGAGAATCCACAGTAAAGTATTTGTTATGGTCCCTAGGATGGTGCGTAGCACACTGTGGGGCATATTACCAACGATTAGCGATATTTATCGCTAACGAAGCTTAGCAATGATTTTATTAACGCTAAGCATTGCCGGAAATTATCGCAGAGATAACTTGCTATTAGCAAGGTTTATCTCAGAAGTGATAAAAATCCTTGCGCTAACTGCCAAATGAGAGATTATCGCTGGAAAACCAACGATAATCTCTCGAAGTTTGGCGTTAGCTTGATGATAGGGGCTCACAAACTTAGCCATGATATCCACCTTCCATAGGATATCATGGCCAAGTCAGGAAAATAACAGGTGTAAAAAAGCAGTGCTAACCGCGGTTAGTGCTGCTTTTTTTTATCACTAACAGGGTTAGCGAAATCCTTGATAATTGGAGAAATGTCGCTTAACAACATTTCTCCTATTATTTTTCTCTGGAACGCCCCTTTGCATCTCATTAGAGATGCAAGGGGAAGCAAAGAGAAAAAGGGTGCTAACATGCGAATTTGTGTGTTAGCAGCCTGTTGCTGATAGGGAGATAATTTTATCTCCGCTTTCTTGGCTTTTAAAGCCAAAAAAGCGGAGATAAATCCCTTGATAATATGCTCCTGAGTTCTTTAAATACCCCTCACACACCAAGGGTCCTTTTGGTGTGTGAGGGTATTTAAAGAAGACAGTGTGTTCCGCACCATCGTAGGGACCATACCAAATACTTTATGGATACTCTATGGATTCTCTATGTTTATGTATTCTGCGGCTGGGGAGACCGAATACACACCCTCTCCACTCCCTCATTGTTTTTGTTTATGTAGTAGTTGCTATTGCCAGTGCAGGCAGGGGTAGTGAGTGGTGCAAGGTGCAGTGGCCTCCTGACAATGGCCTTTGTATTTTATTTTTTACATGTTAAGCAAATAGAGGAAAGCCCACTGGCTTTACATGGTATGTTAATTAGAATGCATTTTAATATGCAAACAGCAACAGAGGGCCTGTTAGTCCCCCCAAAAAACCCATAAAAGGGAATGCATGTTTGAGGGTGGGAAGGGGCACAGCCTGTATGAAGATGCCCAAGTTACTGGGGTCCTTGTTTATGAAGAAAGGGGTTTTCTGCACAGAGTACTAAAAGAGCAACTCTGAGTTGATCACTAATAGGTGAGGTTACTGACAATGCTGAGATCTGTTCAGCTTCCGTGGGTAATGACATAAATCAAAGAAAAGTTAATCACTTGTTTAGTAGTAACAGGTTCTATAGGTTGTAAAAAAAACTCATTTACCTAGCTTTGGGGGCAGTATAGTTTGATTCTCTGCCTTATTAGTTAAGTAAGTAGCATCATCATTGTGTCTTAACCGCCCAAGTTTCCAATTCTCCAGGTGGTCTCCGGAGGGAGATGATCTGGTTTATGAGAGTCATGAAACTTTTTTAGAAAAAGTGAGAATTTATATCCTGTTCAAGGAGTTTAATTAGTCAGGAAACTGTAACATTAAAAACAAAGTCGGTGTTGAGGTGGATCTGTTAGTGGTCTACTGCACCTAATGTTTAATCGTTCATACCTTTAATGCCTCCAAGGGCCACTGGGCCTTCTTCATGACCGGAAAGGGAGTGAATATAATTATTGGTCGCTGTTAAAAGGTAGGTCCTTTCAATTACCCTTCTTCATCAGTGAGAATATTGGCTCAAATCATGAAGAGGTTCCAGCTGTACATTGTTGCTATAACTGTTGACAAATGAAAAAAGCATTGTCATAGCCAATATATCTTGCCTTTAGGGCCTTATAAGTATTTAGTTATGCAGCACAATATCCTTCCTGCAACAACATCAACTGTTGCATGGCTAAACACTTATTAGGTCCGAAAGGCGAGACCTATTGGCTATGCCAATGTTTGTTTCTAGATTGATGAGGGCCTGGCAACGTCTCCAATAACAACAAAAAATGGTAAATACAAACTCTGACACCGCCAAAAGTCTGTCATTGCCAATGCTGGTTTTCTTAATGTGGATCAATGATTTATTTTTATTTTTTAAATCTTGTTTGTTTGGAATCGCTTTTTACTTCATTTTTACCCAGTGATATAGCATCTGTTACTGCGAGATAAATTTGCGGTTCAGGACATGCGAGAAATTAACATAATTGTGTATTACATGGGGATGCAGACTATTTACAAGATCGTATACATCAAGTGGGGACTTCATTCATTTAGGCGTAGGGAGATTAGGCGCTGTCCCCAGAATTGCAACAAGTTGAGCCAGGAGGCATGAAGGCCAGGATTCGACCTGGGTCCCCAAGTTCTAAAATCCGCAGTACTAACGTCTAGTCTTCATGTATTTCCTTGTGGCTGTTATACTGAGTACAATAAACTCTATGGTTGGTTGCCATATGCGACATCAAAAGTATCCAATTACTTTCTGCTTACCACATTTAGCAGGAGAAGGTTCTTCTATTTTCTTAACTTTTAATAGAAACAGCATTTCAATGCCAATTCCCTCTCGATTAAACTTTAAAAAAAGCATTGTCTAAAATATTTATTTGGAACATCACTGAAGAAATACTTGATGCGTGGTAAGAGAGCAATAGGAAATGCATCTATTTAATTAATTTCTAGTTGTTCAAATGACAGGCGTTTGACCTTGCATAATGGTCAGCTCCTAAATTTGCCGCCTAGGAGGAAGTGCACGAACATTGAATGCCAGCCCTCCGTTTTCTGAGTAATCGTGCCGTGTTGAACCTCACTGCGCAGCTGGCTTTCTATTTTTAGAACCAGAACCTCCTTGTGAACCCAATAACATTACAACTCATTAAATCCTTCTGTGAAGCAGCCCGAAAGCCCAGACACTAGAACCGTATGCGTCCCGGGCTCTTTCCTTTCATGTGACCCATCTTAAATGTACCGCAAGGAATGACTCAGCAAGTAGAAATTCCAAGGAGGGGCGGCATTCCGGCCATCCAAGTATACTGGACTGGAGGTTCCAGTCTGGAATAGTGTCATACCAGTGATACCACAAAAATACCTCACCATGAAAACGTAATGGGAGATGAGTGGTGAAACATAGCAAAATGCAGCCATGCACTTAGGAAAATGGGAGTTGCAGTACTTAAATCAGTGGGAACAACTGTAAAAGACAACTCTTTTTCTGCTGGTTTCAAGGAAAGAGAGCACAGCAAAACTGATTTTGTCAGTATTGTCCTGCAATATTCAAATGCGGTCTACAAATTAATGGGTTCTCTGCAAACAACTTATTTTACTGGCCGATGTTTCGCTATTGGGTGATCTGTAAATAACACTTTTATATACGGCCAGTATAGACCTTATTTATTTATTTTTTTACCCCAAAGCGAGCACGGCAGCGGGGAGAGAGGAGGGGCCTTGTGCCTGTTTCCCTTGTGGGAGCGAGAAGGAACTATATGTTTGTAATTAACACATGGTTTGAAAGCTCGCTACGGCAAGGGAATCGCCAAACGTGCAAACGTTGCCATTGAAAGCAATGCAACGTGTGCACGTTTTTTGCAGAAAAAGGGAATCAATGGCTAAAGGTCTTTTTCCTAACCAGCGCATGTGCGCTACGTAGGCGAGAACTAAAAAGGGACCTTTTACATTTTTGTCAACAGTTTTAGGTACACCCTTTCTAGTCCTGTAGAAGGCCCAATGACCCTTACAGGCAATAAAGGGCCGAAAGATGTCAACCTCTCACGATTAAACATTCTCTGACAAAGTGGTGATATTAGGTAGAAAAACCTCTGCTTGGGATTCTACCTGGTGGCCTTCAGACCTTGGCCCCACACGTACCCTTAAAACCCATGCCAGAATCATGGGAATGATCTTGATGACAAGCTCAACATGACAACCCAAGTAAAGATTGTGACTGACTGACTGACAACTGCTTTTACTCTCTGAAGATGCTGTGAAAAATCTTCAAATGGCTATCCGATAACACTTGGAAAATAGTCAGACATCCCTGATGAACAGCAGACTTGACTATGGCAGCGCACTCTATGCAGAAATCACCAAAAAGCTCCTAAGGGGTGCATTAAGAATGCAGGAATGCTGCCCTTTTCTTGCATGTGCCCGTATGGCACTGATGAAGGACTTGCACATTGTTATCACCAAAGAACTGTCTACTAAGCTTTCCAACCCAGAGAAAAAAGAAGGAACATAATATAAAACTGCCCCAATGAAGCAATGGACAGGAAAAAGGCACATGAAAGCACATGTAAACATAATATTGCACTTTAGAAAGGAACCACTCGTCAGCATTCTTCCAAATATCATTAGACCATGGGAACAATTGTAGCCACCATGATCAAAATAAAACATTTTATGTCACACCACAGTATAGTGCGAATGGGCAGATGAAAAGAAAAATAAACTTACCTGCTTTGCTGAAACATCAGCCAGTCACGCCTCCTCCTTCTTCTTGTCTTCTTTCCGACTGCTGCCTGCAGCCTACACGGAAAGCACCCAGGATTCTGACTCTGCCTGTCAATCATGACGCTGCAGGAGCAGCTTGGTGATTGGTCTGAGCGGCCTTTTTGTTTCTCAGGCAGTGCCTGCGGAGGCTCAGCATGTTCTCCGTGGGGATGTGCAACACAGTCCAATGGAGGACATGCCTACTACGCACAACTTTGCATATAGCCATGTCTGAACTGGGGTGGCAGAGTGGACTAAAGAACGGTGATGGATCAAACCCAGATCTTTTGACTGGGTGTGAGTGTTTGATTGGTTCAGATGCTCCGTCCATCACCACCCCCTTTTGTACCTACTACGCACAACTGTCTGGACCGCCGTAGAAGGCTGGTCAAAGTCTCATGTGCATGTAGGGAGGAAGTGCAAACCATTCCTGCTCCCTCTGCAGCGAGCAGAGCCCCTCCAGCCCGGTCTCAAAGGAAAATAAAATGATAATAACTTATTGTTACTATCATTTTAATTTTATTTTCCACTGCTAAACGAGCAGTGGGGCCACGCTTCTCCGCCACTGAGGTATGCCCTAGCTGCCCCTAAGGCAGGGTGCATGGTATTCAAAAACTACAACATGTGCGATCATGTTTTTCATGTCCTGATAGTGAACAACTCCCAAGGGCGTTATTCACTGTTGAAAGGCCTATCTCCCCAAAAGCCTGGCACAAGGTCACCTTATTACATGTAACACCAGATGTGGAGCAGATAGATATATTTACACTCACTGATTTGTAATTCATATTCCTTTTTATTGGTGAAGTTAACATTTTTTTAAATGACACTTTTAAATGTTGGCATTGTCTTGTTCAAATCAAGTGTGCCTTCCTGCCAGGGAAATGGGTCACATAACTGCGAATGGCTCTGCTACTGGAGTTGCTTTTAGATAATGAGACAAAAGAAACCTTGGTGTGGGGGGAGAGGGTTTTTCTGACAAGATTGAAGTGGAGGAGTAGTCCTCTGCCCTGATTACATTTTAGAATGCCCTGACTGCAGCACACACAAGAGAAGATGGCAGCATGCCTTTTGATGCCATGACTATTTGAAGCCAGGACCAGGGGAAGAATAAAAACTGACCAGAACCAGTATTGGGGGTAGGTCAAGGAATTCCCGCACAGAAATGCTGGCACCAGGTATAAAAACAGAATTTTCAGGACCACTTGTCTGAACACTGCTGGGCCTGTGGAAAGACTGACCTGCAGCCAGAAGAACTTCACTACTGCTTGAAGGACTGCCTTACTGCCTGAAGATGGATAATTTGACCAGCTTTTCTTGCTTCCAGAGGCCGCCCTGCAAATGCCCAGCTGATAAGCACCTGTCTGAGCCTTGCTGCTGTCCTCTGCTGGAGTCATGATCCCCAAGAAGTGCCCCCCAGTTTCTGGACCCATGGTTGCCATGCATCACAAGCCAAAAAGATGAGATCCTGAGATTTGGGCTCTTGGTGACTGCGAATGGGGCTCTATGCACTAAAACTTTGCCACCCATGATGAACGCCAAAGGGAAGCTAGGGTGAAACCTTCTGTAGTAGACTAAACATAGTAAGTCTTGCTGCTCAGCCCGATCACAACTGAAGCTCATGTTCAGACACTCAAACACAGCATTCTAACCACTCACCAACATTCCACTCATTCTACTCTGGCTGAGCAGCAAGACTTACTATGTTTAGTCTACTACACCTTCTCTTCATGTCAACAGCAACCCCCATGACGACTAGCAGCATGAAACATTCATTTTACACCAGCAGTGACCGTCCATGATGATCAACCAATAAAAGCTCCAGCTATGGCCAGCAACAGAAATGACCATCAACGACTCTCAATCTGCTGTTCACATAAAAATCCTCCTCCTTACGACATTCTCCAGTGCAAAATAGCTTTGTGCGCTGGACCTGAGAAGGTAACTCTTCAACTGGACTAAACTGATCCCTGTATGCGACTTATGTTCTATTGCGGTATGCCGGATCATATGGCTTACCCCTGATCTAGCGTGACCACTTTACAGTGAATGATACTTTTTGGTACTATTTTCACTAATATTAATATCTCGGGATCTACTCATTCAAGTTTTGTTGTTCTTGTATCATTTTATTTATTAAAATGTACTCTATGTTTCCAAATAAGTTAACAGATTTTTCATGAGTTGAGTTTTCACTTTATTACTGTTTGAGTGCTGCAGATGTTCTTTACACATTGTTCCCAAGTTAGGCCTAACTGCTTCGTACCACGTTACCAGAGGGTTAGGTACAGGTTAATTTACTGACTTTTGTGGTTCACCTTGACGGGGATTGTGCCTTTTGCTTGAGGAGGGTGCACAAACCCCTCAACTTGCAACTCAATCTCTCACATTCACCATTAATAATGTCACTATTCTTGTTAGGTCCAGTAAAGGTTTCAAAAATGTATATCTGAGCTGCAGAAATCTAGTAATTATGGCACAGAGCAGACAGGCCTAATTTAAGAAAATATATAAAGCATTTAAAAGTACCAATACTGTTAAAAAGTAAAAAAATGCAAGACAATAGAATGTAGTATGGGTCGGATACAGTAACCAATTTTGTCCTGAAATAGAAATCAAACATCCTCAGCATGGCAAAGCAGCATGCTGTGGGCAAGAAGGGCTCCATGAGGCCAAATGGTTGTCAGAGGAGGTCCCGGTCAAGCCACTGACTTTTGACCGTAAAGGTCAGAGCGGGTGGAATTCTAAATCCTTGCCCAAGCTGCCACAGACAACATCAGATGCTTGGCTGATGCAAGGAAGGCTGCTGCCTGGATCCTTTTAGATCTTTCAGTTGCTCTTGATTTACAGAAATTAAAGATAAGGTTCTGAAACTACTGGAGTCATTTCTTACAGATAGATCTCAGAGGGTGACAGTGAATCAGTTCGAATTGGACCCATATTCCATGCCATGCGTGGTGCCGCAGGATTCATCCCTGAGCCACGCAATATTTCATCTTTACGTCTCCCCACCTGCCAGGCTTATTCTCTCATCGGGCTGAAGGCTGTGTCATATGTTGATGATACTCAGACTATTGTGTCAATCCCAAAAGACACAGATGACACTGCAGCTAATTTCAATACCTGCAAGACGGCAGTAGGCAAATGGATGGGTAAGAACTATTTGAAGCTAAGCGGTGGGAAGATGGAGGTTCTCCTATGTGAAAGGTAATCCACCAATTGGACAGTAATTGGTGGCCCGAAATGTTGGGTACCTTACCTATTCCAATGGACACAGCAAATAATCTAGGTGCTAACCTGGGCAGCGAGTTATCACTGAACTGTCAGGTCAATTGTACTGTGACAACCCCTGCTTTTGGAGCATTTTAAAGCTGAGGAAAGTCTTTCCATGTATTTCCCTACTGGCATGTAAGCAGGTAACCCTTGTACTTGTCTCATCATGGATTGATTATTTCAACACACCTTAGCCTGAGACCAACAAGAGGACTCTAGCAAAGCTGCAAGTACTGCAGAATTCTGTGGCAAGCTTGACCCACGATATCCCTAAACATCAGCCATTGCCCAAAGGACTACGTGAACTGCACTGGCTTCTGGTAAAAAAAAAGCATTATGTTCAAAGTACTTTGGCTTGTACATAAAGTTCCAGTCTGGATGGAATTAAAACCATGTTTCAATGGTACATTCCTATGAGAAATGTTTGCTAGGCACATCATGATTGGTTACTGTACCCAGATTTCGGAAGAAGAAATGGGGTGGCAGAGCTTTCTCTGTCTCGGCAGCAATACTCTAGAATGCTCTTCCTCATCACCTTACAGGCCTGCAGATACATTCTTCTTTCTGGAAACCCCTAAAGACCTGACTTTGCACTTTATAGGGAGATCTAGTTCCTTTGGCATCTTCTGGAACAAGCATATTGCCGAGCTGCATAGCAGGACTTTAGGGCCTTGACACCTAATGGCATATCTTGTGCTCCTATAATTATTGTTCATATCATGTCATCAACGTAGGTGCTTTGTCGGCGGGATACTTTCCGCATGTTCACCCAGTAAAGATTTCTAAATTGTTCATTCTGACTTAGTCCCTTTTTTGGAGCTGGGAATCCTTGGAAGGGAAATGCTACAACCTGAAGTTGAATAGGGCTCCACAAGGCTACCTTCTCTGTAACATCTCTCTGTTGCAAAAAAGCTGTGAATGGGACAAACCTGCATCAAGAGGAGTACACTTTAGAACAGCCAAGTGTCTCAGGACCTTACAGACAACAGTTGGGTCTCAAGACTCAATCCGGCAGAAGTCATCCGCTTGTTTCAGGGCAAATACCGTTGTAATAGGCCAGCTGTGCTCTTCAGGAAGAGAGGCTTCTTGTAGCTTGTTGTGTCTCTATAGGTAAAAGAAGTGTTGCCAACTGACCACTCCTTTGTCCTGGGTAGAAGTGGTAGAAGGTCCACTCTTTTAGGTCTCCTCACAGAACTCACCAGCAGATGCAGCACTTCTTCTGTCTTCTACAGGTCCAGTAGTGTTCTGAAGAGGATGACCATGGACACCACATTTATGACTTGCACGAGCAATAGGCAGGGTGACTCCATGCCCCAACAAAACCAATAGGCAAATAGTTCCCGGCGGTAAGCCACTTTGGCCAGAGTTCATGTGTGCCCTACAACCAACAATCCCACAGTGCCACTCTTTGCCCAAATCCAAGGTGGTGAAAGCCTTCTCCGTTTGAGCATGGCCAGTGTTCCCACCCCAGAGGTGTGGGCAGGGAAATGAGCAACCCCTCCTCTGTTGTTACTTCAAACCAAACCTTGGGAACAAAGAAAGGGCCCTGCCTAGTTGTCAGCTGACATGTGCCTGTGACAGGGTATTCAAGTTACTTTGAAGTTATTCAAGCTACTTGATACATCTCCGACCGTCCTCCTGCCAGAGAAACAGAACACCTTCCCACACCAAAATCCTTTGTTCAGCTCCAGGAACAGTTTTCACACATCATCAAAGAGGACTATTCAGCTGCCAGGTGACAATTGAAAGCTCCTGCAAGTGAAGCTCCACTTGCTTTAGGCACAGTAAAGATAATTTTATAAAAGTACAAGTTCCGAATTATTTAATGAAAAAAAATCGACTTCACCAGTGAATATGGGGCATATGTATGAAAATCCCCGTTTGCGTTTCTCAAAGAGTGATTTTTTGAGAATCGCTATTTGAGAATTGCAAAAAGTATGTATGTAAAAAATTGCAATTGTTAAGCGATTTCTTAGTTTTCCTTAATTGCGATTAGCAAATTGAAAATTCGCAATTAAGGAATACTTTTCCATTCATTTCTATGGGCCAGTAGACCCATAGGAATGAATGTGAAGTCATTCTTAATTTGCGATTCGCAATTTGAGAATCACAAATTGAGAATAACTTCAAGGGTGTAAGGGTGTCATAAGGACACCCTGATGCACCCCTGAAATGAACATGTGTGTGCATATGGTGCACATACATGCCCTAAGAGCATGTATGTGCGCCACAAGGCACCTTCACAAATACCAAAAAGTGCATTTGTGAAAGAAATTGCAAATTACCACCAACTTGAAGTTGGTGGTAATTTGCGATTTCTTAAGGGGAAATCGCTAAAATTGAATGCTTGTTGCATAACATTTAAGGAATCGCAATTTGTGATTCCTTAAATGCTTACGCAAAATTAAGGAATCGCAAATTTTGCGATTCCTTAATTTTGCGATGCCATTTCCCTACTACATACTGTTTTGCGAATTTTTAGTTGTAAACGCTGCTTTTTTGCGAATTGCAGCGTTTGTGACTGAAAATTCCGTTGATACATCTGCCCCTTGGTCTTGTAATATATATTTTAAAATGTCCAATAATTAAATGTTTTAACTTTTGCCTAGCAGGAGATTAGATTGAGAGGTGTGACGCAGTGACCAGGTCAGCTGGAACGCAAGGCTCATGGTTCAATCGCCCGCAGCAGCTCAGCTGAGAACCATGTGACTCCGGGCAATAGCTCACGTAATCCCCATGGCGGCCCTAGCACCTTGAGACCCCTAGGGGTGAGTAGTTTGTGCTTTACAAATACCGGATTTCGGATGTAGATCAATAATTTTAATAGTGTTTCCCCATGCTTTCCTACAGAACAGCCAACCCTGATACAGTCAAAAGAGCTTTTGGGCCTTTTTGTTGTAAGGATATGTCTAACATTAAACATTTACGGGGTTATGTTGACTGGTCTAATTAGCAGTTTTAAATCGTCATAGCCACACTACAATAGTAGGTCTACATTCTTGTTTGCATAGCCTCTGTAGTAGGTGGCACAATGGGTGCTGCAGTCCACTAGTGACATTTCACTGACAGGCCCTGGGTACTCTTTGTACCATATAGTAGGGGTGAATAGTTAAGATAAATATGTAACCATGGACAATTTCAAAAAATGTTAAGGGTCGATGCACATGTACTGGAGCCAGGTTAGCACAGCCCAATAACACAGGTTCAATGTAATAACAGCTAGGATGATTATGCAAATAGAGGCATTTGGTATGTTAACTATTTTAAATATTTGCTATACCAACTGTGTGTTTCTAGATCCAGAATTCACAATTCTTTACAAATAGCAAGCAGCAAAAGAGCCAGAATGGAAGGGAGAGCATTTTTCCTTTCGCACTCGCAGTATATGGAACTAACATACACAAGCCAGAACAATTATTATTGAACTCCCCACATTCTGAAAACACTGTAAGGCTTGGGTTATCTGTAATAAAATAGAAACCCTTTTTTTTAGTGCACTAAAAAAGTTAAAGATACTCGAAAAAAATCTACACAAGCGATTAGGCTGTAAATCTGCCAAATTGTAAATAATCCCTTAAACAGGATTTCCGATGCTATTGAAGATAGGTAATGGGCAAATGGTAATGTTAAGTTTATTGCATGACTAGTTTCAACTGTTTCACAGAAAAAGCTTACTTCCATGCCTGTAATACAGAAACTAAATGAATGCTAATCACACAATGATGATAAATGTCCCAAGATAAAAACTGAATAAAAAAAAACAAATATTAATAGTAGACTATACTTACAAAAGATTAAAAGAATAAAAACCGAAAAAGTCTGAGCGTATGTTTGAGTGAAAATTGTCATAAATTTCGCAGAGCAGCCTAACATTGGAGGCCTCACAGTTCAATCGAACTGCGTCAGTGTGTCTCCTGAATCGCAGATCATTCAAGACTCTTTCACGTGTATAATTAAAATCTTGACAATTGCGTTTTAATGATTGCGAATGTGTCTCAAGGGATCCAGGGGCATATGCATAAAAAATACGTTTTGCGAGTCCTTAATAGCGATTTTGGGCGAATCGCTATTAGGGCCTCGCAAAATTAAATGTCTGTAGGTTTGGCAATATTAATTGTGATTCCTATGTATTCCTTAATTGTGAATCCCAAATTGCGATTCGCAATTAAGGAATACCTACCCATTCATTACTATGGGCCTAGAGGAATGAATGGAAAGACATTCACAATTTGCGAGTACCCAATATTTATTCGCAAATTGCGAATGCGATTTCAAGGGTGCAAGGGTGCCAGAAGAACACCCTGTTGCACCCCTGAAATATGCATGTGTGCACATGTGGCAAACATACATGCCCTAAGGGCATGTATGTGGCCACATGGCACTGTGAAAAATGCAAAAAAGTGAATTTTTCAAGGAAATTGCAAATTACCACTAACTTGAAGTTGGTGTTAATTTGTGATTTTTTAAGGCAAAATCGCACAAGTTGGGTGCTTCCAGAATTGCATTTAAGGAATAGCAATTTTGGATTCCTTAAATGCAGTCGCAAAATGAGTAATCACAAATTTTGCGGTTCCCTATTTTGTCAGGGCCTTTTGGGCTGATATATCTCAAAAGGCTTTTTCCCTTTCGCAAATAGGCCGATTCCGAGAATCGGTCCATTTTCTAATGGGATAAGGGCTTGATACATATGCCCCCAAATATGATATAATAGATTCCCCCTCAGGCTTTTCTTCCACAGTGACCTAAAAGGTAATAGCAGGTGCACATGATTCACAGGGTAATCTTGAACAGCCATCAGCATATATGTGATAAAGGTGCGGTTGCATTGTCAATAGCCTGCAAAGTGGCACATGGAAATTTAATATAAGACCCATAAAAACACAATCTGAGCAATAATCATGCTGACTTTTGAGCATAAGTTTTTTTGTTAGCGTGATAGCTTGAAGAGGACTATTTTATGATGTATTCTTCAAACACATCATTTTAATCACGTTTCTTACACATGATCAGTTGTAAGGGTTGTAATATTATAGCTTTTTCTGGTAATAGAGAGGTTAAAAGAACACCAATCCTCAACGCTGTTTTATGTAAGGCATTAGTGATTTACCCAACCCAGCTTTTCTTTATATCGTGGTGTGCAGTTTTGCCTTTCGTTACATATGCAGCACTAAAAATATAATGATACAAAAAAAATATAAACTTGACAAACTTATAGTTTTGGCGGCTTTTGTTATTTGGAAAGATCTTAAGAATCACTGTCTCTCCCCGGGGGAAGGCAATGAGTCAGAGGAATGAAGGGTCTAGGGATCAGAAGGAAAGGTATTTTGTTCTGATAGGGGGTACAGGAGTTTGCCCTCGATTTTGAAATAAAGTGGGTTTTCTGCCCCTGTGGGGTCGATGACTGGGGATACATGCTACAATCGTCCCCATCCAGGGGGCCAGGGGGCAGAAAGGCTGATTTACTTATGCCAGTGGAGTTTTTTCTACCTCTCACTGGGGCCTAGGTTATGGATGCCTGCTCTGGGATTGCCTTCCGTGGTAAGAATATTATTTGAAAACAGACTATTTCCACTTTCCATTACATCTTTGATAGCGGCAATGCATGAGCAGATGGTGATAATGCTCAGTATTCCAAAAGTCCTGATTTTAATGCAAACGCGTTCCCTTGCCTAATAGTGTGAAACGCATATTTCTTGTAAAAATTGCAGATAGTACTCACAGAAAATGTTATGCATTTCATACACCTCTGCAGTAACCCAAAACAGCAACAATTAACACCCTGCAGAGTCCTGTTCATGAGACCTCTTTGATGGGATAATTTACACCCGTGTGCCGGTGGTAAAACTGGCTTGGACCCACTACTGCCAGGTTTTATGTAGTGGACTTTGAATATACAAACCACAGCGAAGCAGGGATAACACATGCAAAAAATAAATCTTTTTGTTTGCTATTTTAGTGCCCACTTGTCTCATCAATTTTACATGTGAATGTCAGAGAGGCGCTCCTAATTATATCCTGCTCATCCAGCCGCTTCGGAGATGTCAAGTTGTTCCATGTCACACAGAAGATGCTCGTTCAGTTATTTTTCTTTTTTAACCTGTGGCTGCACTGACGTCTTAACCCAGCTAAAAACAAACTACTTTATAGCTAAGGACAAGAATATACAATAGGCTCTGCATTCTGCACACATATCAAAGATGGCTGCTTGTTAGAGAGCATATCTGTGCTTACATGCCACAGTGATCTGTATTCAGATTGAACTTGGTTTGTGCGCTTGACAGAATTTGCGGTGAGAAAGCAAAAACTAGAGATCATCTGAGAAGGTTACTTGTAGGTGCTTCTATTTGATTAGCCGAGTTCTGGATTTGGATGTAAGTGTAGACATACGATCGTTGCTGTCAGAGTATTTAACTTTCAGTACATTTGGTAGCTTAAGTTCAGTGTTCCACACAGCTAAGACTGTAAACAATACTGTACTTGGCTATTTGACCCGTATCTAATGATGTCGCCTTAGTAGGCCCATGTCAACTTTATTTTATTTATTTACCATCACCCAGATAACTTTATTCCCTGTTTCCCTGTCAAGTAACAGTTTTCTCCGTCTTGGTCCTCTGATATATCTTGCTTTTTGCTGAGAGGGTTGAATGGATATAAGGGTTCCAACAGTCATCAAATGAGGACCAGTAATTGAATGACTGAACTACAAACTAGAAATCTGACTCACATAGATTACCATCAAGACGAAACTATGAAGATAAAAGACTATCAGGGCAAGTCCAAATCTTCTAAATAAACAAAGGTGAGCCAAAATCATACACACTAAGAGCTATTTTAAAGCTATGCAGAATAACAGCATTAGTATTTGATGTTCTGAGCTGTCTCTAATATGATCTCCTCTGGTCATGTACCCAAATTAGGAATGCCCATTCAACTGAAAAGGAAACAATTCTGATGACTGAGTCCACAGGGTAATTTTAGTTTAGTTTATCTAATTTAAGGTAAACACTTGCATCAATAAATCAGGTTTTAGACAATTTGTGGCCGACCTAAGATCTCCAAGGCTACCACTGGCTATACTCTCACAGGGGTATCTCTCACCTGCATTAGTTGACATTTTGTCTAATGAGTTTTATCACTTGAGCAGCACTCCATGTACTCTCTGACAACTCTTTCTACATGCATGCCTACTCCTCGCCACCAGAAGTGTAACTTCACCCTCTCCTTAGTTTTTGAAATTCCTAGTTGACCTTGGCGACACAAATTAATGAGCTTCTCTCTGACTATTCTAGGAGGTACCAATGTAGTGCCTCTCTACCACATCCCATCACTCTCAGACAGTTCATCCCTCACAAACCAAAATGCCAGGCTACCCTCTCTCACACCTTTCTTTCTGTTCCACCATTTGCTAAGCAAGCTAAGCAACTCCTTGAAAACTTTGTCCTCACTGACATACATTTTCCACTCAACCACACTTATAATGCCTTCAGTGATTTCCCCTACATTTGTTCTGTCTCATAAGGTAAGACTTCTTTTCTTGAATCTCCTCAAGACCAACCTTAATCTGAAGTGATGTTCCACCTGATCGGATCCATAGATTAAAACATTGTCTTGATTACTTTTTATCCCTGCAATACTCTTCAAAACAATAGGCGGTGAGGGCTAGGAGGTGTGTGCACTGGTGTGTAATGATGGTGGGATTTATCAAACCAGCTGGGAGAGAAGGTGCACTGGATTTGAACGCGCTAATAGTCAGCCCTGATGATATCCAAGTGTGGACAAAACGCGTTGGCTGATTGATTTGTTACTATATTGTGTGGATCTAAGAATTTGAAAGGTTTTTTAAATAAACCACAGAGTTTGAAATTCATCAAAGATTGCCTGGGAACCTTTTTTTTGCATGAAACCGTTGCTTGAATAATTGAGTTGTGAACATTGTGAACTGAGGTGCTCTTTTCAGGATAGATAATAACATTCTCCCAAACATCATCCATTGCCCTTTGGAAGACTGTACCAGTGGATTTAAGCCCAAACGGCAGTCTGGTAAACTTTAACATGCCAAATGGCATCATAAATGAAGTTAACCCCATGGAAATATCTTCCAAACAGATCTGATGGTATGCCACTGTTCAGTTGTGACTCCTCCACTATGACGGAGCAGCATCACCCCACTGCTTTAAAGCAGTGCCAAGTAGAAACATAAAATGATATTAACTTAGAGTTATTATAATTTTATGCTTCGTGCCGTGCTGCTTTGCTGGTGGGTGTGTGGGGCTGCTCTGCTTTTGGAGCAGGGAGGAGTGGTTTTACCACTCCTAAGTGCTCAATGACTGTTGGGCCACCCAAACCAGTCCTGCTCACTTTCCCAGTTCTCCATGCTGGCTGCATTACAGCCTTCATGGAGAATATGCCCACCCCTCCAACCCCTGGATGAGCCCCATGTCACGGTGCTCAGACCAGTCACAGTGCCGCATTGCAGCATTGTGATTGGCTTAGGAGAGGGAGCCTGACTGCCTGCTTCCTGTTCCTGGAGTCGGAGACAGGAGAGCAGGAGCAGAGATGTGGGACCCAACCTCAAGTTAAGCAGTTATTTTTTATTGCCCCTCTGCGTGACCCCTCATCGTAACACTCCAGCGACTTCCCCCACGCAATCACTTGTGCCTGCCTCCCCACCCGCTAGCCATGCCGGCTGCCACTGCCACCTTTATGTCTATAGTTGAGATAATGAAGGCACCCTCCAACTGTGTAAACATCTCTGACATATTAGGAAGAGGATACTTGTCTACTGCAATAACACTGTTGAGGTTCCTCAAGTCCACACATAAGTTGACATCACCTAACATCATGTGTACCAGCACCACGGGTGTAGGCCATCTGGTCGTCTCTGTCTTAACAATAACCCCTTCCTTATCTAATGTTTTAAGTTCAATGAGCAATGGATGGCCATACCTAGTGGTACCCCATGCCCTGCACGCAACTGGGGTAACTTTATCTTTAAACACAATCCTGTGGGAATAAAGGGACAGGCAATCTAACCTATCTGCGTAGACTTTCTTAAATTCCTGGAGTAAATCATAAGGAATACCTTTCTACCCCTCTACAAACTCAACTACTGAATTGTTAAGTAATGACTAGTGTCAATATCTGTCTCTTCCTCTGCAGATAATTGTTTTAAAATGATGCATGGTTTACTGTTAGGGTCGAGAATGACATTCAAATGTTTTTGGTGGAACCAGCTGATAATGCAGTCTCTCTTGTATGAAAAATAAATCTTCCCAGCTGTAAGGCATCCCTTGTTCTCTAAATCACCCAATGAAATACCCAAGCAATTTTATGGGTTGACCCCTCCCCAAAAGCTAATGTCCCGATGTCAGGTTTGAAGAGCTTGATGCGTGTGTATCGAAATCCTTGGGAATCAACAATATCTTAGCACCGGAATAAAACAACATGTTAATAGGGTGCCCATTCACCACCCCACAATACAAATCATCATACTCATCATCATCTACACCACTTCTTTCACTTTCCGAACATAACCTTTAAGTTGAGATCTGCAACTCTTTGCAAAGTGTCCTATCTTGCCATGAAGGTGGCACTTGATCGCCAAGGCAGGACTTGATGGTCTACACCTAAAACATTTCCCATTGATTGAGAGGTTCATTATGAATTATGAATGACCTGTGGTTTAGTTTGCAATTTGTCTACGACATGTACTTTTTCCTTTGGGACATGATTTTGTTCTCTCTTAATGATGCCTATACAGGCCTAGGAGTGCTCAATCTTTTTTGCAATCAACACCGCCTCATCAAGTTTAGGAGCATCCTTTTGCCACAATTAATTGTTAAACTTTTCAATGTCACATACAAGCACAAACTGGTCACAAATGTGTTCTTCTATGCTACCCTCAAACTAACAAGTTGCACCTAACTTTCACAATCAAGCGACATACTTTTCCACAGATTCTTGAGGTTTTTGTATTCTTTTACTGAAATGATACCACTCAAGAATCATACTTACCTTGGGTAGGTATTGGCTATCAAGTGTTTTGAAGCAAAGAACAAATTCAGTGAGCCCCTCTGTTTCTTCAACCTTGATGTTGGGAAGATGTTCAAACACTTCATGACCCCCTGGTCCAGGACAACGAAGAAGCAGAAAAACCTTCCTCTCTGCTTTCAAATTGGCACCATAAACTGAAGAATAATAAAAAAAAACGTGTTTCCAATTTGCCCAACTAATAGTCATGCATTCTACAATCTACCCAAATGTTCTATACACTAAGCATTGATGTAACCCCTTAGTCATAACACTAGTCATTAGAATACGACAACCATCATCCCAGAGCTTGCCAGTAATTTGCCAACATTTTTTCTTCCCCCTCTGATGGCAGATGTGGGGTCTAGGGGGAGCAAGGCATTGTGGGTAAGTGTGATACACACAAATCATACCACTCTTCACTCCCTGGGGTGTCTAGTTTTCATAAATGCAGAGGACCAGTAGTTTTCCCTGGATGGCAGGCTAGCCCAGCCTAAATTTCTCAGCTACCCTCATTGCCAAAAGGAATAATTTTTCATGCCTATGAGAGTAATATTTTATGCAAAAAACGCAATGACTCTATGATAATTTTGGGGCGGGTCTGGTTGCCAGTTGTAGGCCCAGCCACACAAGACACACAGCTAAAGCACCTTTTCTATCTGGAGAAGTGTGGAAAGACAGAATAGCAGGACATTTGTAATGATCAGTTATATTTCTCTCCATTTTTGGCTTCCAAATGTAAGCCTATTGGCAACAAAAAAACATATTTAGCAAAATGCCCTCAGAAACACAATATAATATGGGTAACCCCAAATTCACAGGTGTAGAAATCACCACTATGCCTAGCCTCGAACTTGTATGCACAATTAAAGAATGTATAGGTTTCTTTAATACACAATTTTTTGATTTTACCACATGAATTGCTGCATAGGTCGCACACTATGAAAAATCATTAAGTAATTCAGCTCTGGGTATTTAGGGGGTTTAGGAAACAAACAGCCACTATATATACAACCAGAATGGTCAGTCAGGCGTAATGGTGTGTTACTTTTTTCTTAAGTAGTCAAACATGCCTTTATGAGAGATCTGGGGGCTGGCAATTGATGTCCTTGTTTACTCCCGCCCCCGCTACCCAGTCGCTCTAACACATCTGCAACTTTATTGTACATTTGGAACATTAAATGCAGTTGACCTTTGACATAAGATCACCTGATATTTGAAAGACTCAGTTTAACAAAATGTGTATGGCTAGATCCAGGTGTAATTAGATAGCTAAATGCTTTCATCTTAAAATGGTGGATGTTATGTTCACTGTAAATTCTCTCAAGAGCCATTGTGTCCATATTGTGTGACCACAGTAGAAGGTCTAGCATAATGCAATCTATACAAATGTACTGATTTAATGTCTTAGAAGTATGATCACCAATTGTATCTGAAGGGGAACGGGCGCTAAATGCCCTAAGTGCTAAATTCATTGTCAACGCCAGCAGTTGAGTTGAAAGGGCGAACCACCTTCTCATTGGTGCATGGTCAATTTGCAAATCCCTACACTTAGCATCTTCTTTCTCTGTTGTAGGTGATTCGGAGTTGCCTAAGGGCTCAAAAATTACAATAAGTTTGTCTGCTACTATTAATGGCTCTGTCCCTAAATCATGTTTTATGTTGCACTCAAGACAGGCTAATGTTTCTGGCTCCTTATTCTGTCCATCATTCCTGTTATATAGATTATATATATAATTCCTGTTATGTGTATTTAAAAAATACCAATATTGGTATCCTCAGGTGAGGTAATCTTCAAACCAAGTATAGCAAGTGAATTAATTGGTAGCCTCCTAATTCTACAATCTAATGAGATATTCACCCAAATCACTAGGCCCCAGCGGGTCTCCCTTTTCCCTTTAAAACAGCATTGATATAATATTTTAGAAGGCGGATCTATAAACTAGGTCTGTACCACAAATGTCCAGGAATAAACAAATAGCAAAATAATCTATGAAGTGCTCCCAGTTAGGTTCCACCAATTTCGGTTTAAGGCCTGCAAAGTTCCAGAGGAGTAAATTCCAGAGGAGTAAATTCCAATTTTTATGCATATTGGCCGAGAACAAATAGGATTGACACTGAGTTTTCTGCGCACTGAGTCAATCCACTATCTTTACAACTGGACTTGGTTTCACTGAGACCTCTTTGGAGTTAGCGTTATCAGGTATTTATCTCTCATCCCATGTTGTGGGTGGATCATACTTCAGGCAAATGTTCCAGGATGTCGTGGCAGTTGACCGAATCTTCAGAGCAATCAGCCCAGAAACCAGATCTTACGATAATATTATAATTTCAACATAGTCAAACCTATTTCCAGGTGCTGAGCATCGTGTGTCTCTCAGAATTTCTGAACAGATTACTGATGTGCATTTACCTGTGTCACAAATCCAGTCTATCGCCTTATTTATTAGTGAGTCACTGTTTTGCCACGAGGGAGCCTAGTCACTTTATTCATATGTATAACCCCTACTGGGCTGTTCGATTATTTTCCTGAAAGTTTATTCAAGCTGTTTATATTAGAGAACAGTAGGACCCAACCCATTAACACCTCCTTGAAGCTGGAGCAGCGGGTAGCCAGTACTTGGATGCCGGGGCAATATGTCTCCCTCTTTGCAACCCGTTTGCCCATGCAAAATGGCCCAGGGCCATGTACAATTCTTAAACAGTGAGTCGCAATTTGTTTGCGACTCGCTATTTAGGAATTGCGAGTTGCATTTAGGAAGGGGCGTTCCCTTCCTAATTGCATCTGCAAATCAATGTATGAATGTTTTTTGACAGCACTTCCAGTCACAAAACACTCGCAAATTAACACCCTCTTCAAAAGACACCACTTTTCTTCACTTGGTTTTTAACTGTCCCATGTTGACATGGGTGTGGGTCCATGTGATGGAACACATTTCAGTTGTAGTTGATATAAACTTTTCTCCTGACCCTTTATTGTGCCTGCTAGGAATTGCTCCGTGGTCAAAGCGAAGCAAATGTTATATGAAATTAGTTGATTTGACCATGCCCTTATTCAAATGCTTATTTGCAATGTCCTGGAAGTCAACTAAACTCCTATATGTTCCTTTTTGGCTCTGCATCATCCATAAGTGGGCGAGGTTGAAGGCCGACACCATGTTCCATGACCTGCAGCTTAGAGGGGGTGGAGAGGCTGCCATGCTTTGGGATACCTATGTACTTTAACTGGCTGTGAGACTGGACCCCGCCCAATGATTGGTTTCCCTGGGATGGCCTAGTCTCACTGTTAATCCTGGTTATATTTTGGATGGGTGACAGATAGGAGACGATGCACTGCTCTGCCTTTCAGGGGTCCTCTAAGCTTCCTGTTCTGTGTCCCCGTTGGACTCCCACCCTCCCCTGCATACAATGCTCCTTCATTACACATATGCATTGAGATCATGCTACTTTGATTTAGATCAAAACCAAAGGGGTTTTACTTTGATTTAGATGCCACTTACGATACACCGGACTGTTGGTTTTAGTTTCATCGTCATATTTGAAATGTAATCTTTCTTGGCAACACTCCTATAGAGTGGGAAAAATATTGTTCACCTAATTTTCTGCATTATTGAGCCAACACATCTTAGTGACCACCGAATAAATATACATTAAGTCTGCTATGTTCCTTTTCACATTACTGTTTTTGATGTGAATTTGAGTGGTGATATTTTTTACGGACTTTTATTCTATATGATGTTGTACCTTGTAGAAAGCCAATAAACACATATTTCACAATAAAAAAATTGCAATTTGAATAATAATAATAATGTTTTTAAAAAACGGTATTGTATATTTTTAGTAAAACATTAGTGCTATAAAGTTTAGAGAAAAAATATTTGATCTCTAAAATAAAAATAATATTGCAAACATAGATCAATTTATATTAAATACAAGAATTTTAAATAAAAATGTTTAAATACAATAAATATCGATTATACATTAAAGATTAAAAATGATCATATATAATTAAGAAATATAAACAGCAATTATAAAATTATTTGAGAAGCTTAATAGAGAACAAATAAACAGGGAAAAAATATACAATTAAAGAATGATAATTTATATATTAATTTGAATTCTGCAAGCATTTAAAACATTAATGCGGGGGATTCAAATTTGCTACTCTAGCTCCACTCACACTAACATCTTAGAAAAGCATTATTTTGTGGTGTGATATCTATCAATCTAACTCCACTCCCAAAAATATTGTTCAATGTGCTGAAATAAAGGAAGGGTCAGATTTATTATTCTAAATCTAGAACGACTTTAAATGAGAGGGTACAATATACTATTCTAAGACCAATCAGAAAAATTTGCAGACATTGGTGTGAATACCAAAAGTTTAACTTTACGAATTTCGGTATTCAAAAAGGGCCTTTGCGAGTAGTAAACACCCTTTGTGAATACCGAAAGTAATACATTTAGACGTGCGTCTCAGTTTACCTTTGTGAATCAGGGCCAGTATCTACTTAGGATTAGTTTATTAGTGTAACTCTAATCCAACAAGCATGTGAAATATCATATCTTGAACAGGTTAGATTTACTATTTTAACTCCAATCCTTTAAGCATGGTCTTAAAATGTGATTTAACAATAATACTGACACTATTTATAATATAATGTTCAGTTCAGTTCAGTTCATACGTCTTTATTTCAAATATTTAATCATAAAAGACACACACGTAAAAATAGCATCATCCAGAGTTACACAGCCAAAGATTTAAAAGACAATAAAGTAGCACAATATATACACATGATACAATTATTAAACCTAAGTAAAAAGGATGTTACTAACATGAACCGATACCTCAATAATACAATGTAAAAAGTAAGTCTCTAAGATCAATTAAAAACACAATGATCCTAAACCCAGTCAACCTCTAACCTGGTGGATGGTCCTAATAGTCCACATCCAACCCAGGAATTTTGCTACTGCTGTTACAATGCTTTCCCTAGTATCAGTCCTGAGAATCCTTAAGGCCTCCAGACCCACCCGAGTGCCGATGTTTTGGCAAAAAGGTTTAAGCCATTATTTACGGCAGGCTGCATAGGGAGGACATGCAAAAAATATGTGGCCGATAGACTCCCTCTGATCCGCACACCAGAAACAAGAATCATCCCCCGTCCTTTCCAGTTTTTTGTGAACGTTCCTATATACAAAGAACCGATCCTAAACTGATGGTATAGCTTCCTATCACTCATCTTAGTGATAATGTCCTAGTAATCTTCTAGGGACGGATCGAGCTTGTGTTCTAAGAACATTCCTGACAGGGATGAAGTATTTATCTGGGCGAGATATTTTTGTCGGACTGAGAGCCAGTATAAATCTTTAAAGGCTTTTTTCGAGGGGAAGCAATTGTTTACTGGATCAGACCAGAAGTTACTTAAACCCATATCTACTAGTAGCAATCTTACTTTTTTGAACCAGGGTAGGTTACCCGAGCCCACGACAGATCTAACATCCATGATTTCTTTAGCAAAAAGAGCCAGTTCTGGAGTAGTCCAGATCCTCCTCCATAAGGCCACCGGTTTAAACCGTGCCACATCATCAATTGAGTGGCAGCCTAAGTCCATTAAAAGCGGCTTCAATGGGCTAGAGCGGAGGAGGCTTACTAAATTGCTTAGATATTTATTTTGGATTTTAACAATTTGGGTTAAGTCCGCGAAACCCCGGAGGTCCGCTCCGTACAGGATCGCTGAACTAATCCTGGAGTTAAATATCTTTAAAGCAGGACCTATCCTTTTTGTTAGTTAGGACCTCTGCTCTTTAACTAAACACCCCGATAACTGGGCAAACTTAAGTGAAAGAGTATCAAACTGGGGCTTCCAACTAAGCTTGTTCTCAAGAACAACCCTAGATAAGTCATGATGTTGGTCTGTTCAAGCGGAATACCATTCATTGTGACGTGTCCCACCACAGGTTTAGTTTTTGTAAGTATCATAAATTTCGTTTTTGCTACGTTCACCTGTAGGTCATTAATTTGACAAAATTCCTCAAATTTATTTAGGGCCGCCTGCAGGCCCTGCTGGGTTTTTGATATTATAAGGGTGTCGTCCGCAAACATAAGTAACGGAAACTTAGTACCACCCAACGTAGGGGCATCAGTTGGGAACGCTAGGAAGTACTGCACAACCCTGTTGATGAACAATAAGAACAAGGTTGGTGCTAGAACGCACCCTTGGCGCACACCCCGAGACACGGGGAATCTCTTTGTGACCTGGCCCTGCTTTCCCCAGCGCACCTGGGCAAAATTATCATTATGCAGCTTAATCACTAGATCAAAGAGCTCCTGGGGAATCCCCATACTACTAAGTGCCACCCATAGCTTTACCCTAGGAACCAAGTCGAATGCAGATTTAAGTTCCATGAAGGCGTCATAAGTAGTACCACCTCCCAGGCTAACGACTCGCCAATAGATCATAATAAAACGGAACACCTGTTCGATGGTACTTATACAGGACCTAAACCCAGCCTGCAGGGGGGACAGAATATCCTCAAGTTCTATCCAACTCTGTATTTTTGCTAACACCATCCTTGCAACGATTTTTTGTACAGAGTCTATCAGGCTTATTGGACGATAGTTCCCCGGAGCGGAGCGGTCCCCCCTTTTTTTTAAATTGGCAGGATCTCCGCTCCGCTCCAGGAGTCCGGAATACATGCCCCCTTCGCTATTGCATTGCTAAGAAAGGCAATGTATGGGACCCAATTTACTAGGTCATTCCCGGAGCTTTGCCATTCGGGATCTTTCTCAGTGCATCCTCCACATCTTTGCATTCAAATTTTAAAACTTGGCTGTTGGGCAAGGGACTTATATCAAGAGGGGGGTGATCACCTTCCAGTTCGAGCCCTCTGAACTGAGACTCGAAAAACCTAACCCAATCCTCAGGAGACACATGATTTTCTGAATCTTGGGAATGGGGGCTATTTCCCCACTTAACTAAATGCCAAAACTTTGTCTGATCTTTCAACCTACTGGCATCTAGGAGCTCCTCCCAATGATGGTCATCCCACTCTTTTTTAGCAAGGCTTTGCACTTTAGGATAGTTTATCCTAGCCTTCCTAATGGCTGGCAGATTGCCTGACCTTATAGCTGCCGCCAGCAGGCCATAGGATTCACGGCAGGTTTTATTATACCAAACTTTTCCAGAGGGCTGGAATGCAGACCTTTGAGGCTTTCTAGGTTTAGAAAAGTACGATTTTAACTCCTGGAAGAGTGCTTCATTAATTACTGATGTCTTCCCAATATTATCTTCCTGTGACGGAAGGGAATGCAAAGCACACAGGGTCCTAGAGACCACCGTATTAATCCTAACTAAGACACCGGGGTCTTCAATGATCCTTGACCAGCGGACCCTTCGCATATCACTGGTTAATAAAGCATCCACAGTCGTTATCTCGTTATGTTTAGTGCTCCTTTCACCACCATTTAAGATTAAGCTCAACAAAAGTGGGTTGTGGTCACTCTCAGGGTGGTCAAGAATCATCATATCATCAAGTATTGACCAATATTCGATCTTGAGGAGAATATAATCGATACAGCTAGTAGTTTTTCCATTATCAAATGTTGCCCTACCGATTTTGTCGGAGATAGAGCGTCCATTAACTGCCCTAAAACCATACTCCAGGCAAAAACCCATCCACTGCAGGGCTGCCTCTGTCCATTTCTTAATTGTCTTCACATCTAGAGAAGGAATATTCCATTGTGCATCCTCCTCAGCCCACAGAGGTTCGCCGTCAATATTGAGAGGTTCAAACAAGCAGTTTAAGTCCCCAGCTACAAGCGTATAGCAATTTAGCCTGGTCGAGTCAAAAAAGGTATCTAAATCTATAAAAGTTAAGGAGCCCCTCCCACCCGGCTGACCCCTAATGTACACATTCATGATGAGGATATCTAACTGATCAGGTCGTTTCAGATTTACAACAAGGATATCCGGGCTGTCTACAGTTATTTCCATCGGACTATAATTAATAGATTGCCTTACCCAAACGGTTAGGCCCCCAGATGGTCTTCCTTTTTTTCTTTTCACAGTCGCTTTATAAAAATTTAGGTAACCTGGGCGGTGTATAGGGACCACAGCCCACGTCTTCCGGAAGATCAGAATTTCATGATCCTCCTCAAATTCAGTCCACTCAGCTATAGACACTTTACTCATAAAGCCCGCGATATTCCAAGAAACAATTTTTAACTTATGCGTTAAGTGAAATGATTCATACTTGTAAAGCGCACTTATACTCATGAGTGTCTTGGCGCTATACGCATACCGCTGTGGAACCCTTCCTGGATTTTCCCTGTGAAACCCCCAAGGTGAAGCCAGGCATCCCAGCGCTGTTGGGGCTGTTGTGGCGATTAAGCAAGCTATTGCACAGAGTCGCAGCGTGGGACCCCTGGTTAGAATAGGCACCGAGGCGAGAATTATCAGGTCTGAGGAAATTGAGCCAGAGACCCGCCGAGGCGGGAATTGAACCCTCGTCCCAGGCTAGACCTCTACATCATGGTCTGCCGCTCTAACCATTGAGCCACACTTCTCCACAGAAGTGGTTAGAAAGGACGGGTTAGGGTCCAAAAGTTGTTGGGAGATTGTAGTGGACACCCCACGATAGCCGGGACCCCCATACTTTATGGGCTCGGAGGCTATCGCTTTGTAATTACAACTTTCCTGCAGAGGACCCCCCACTCTATTCTTGGTGCCCGGTTCCCAATTTTCAGTTATCAGGTACATAATATTCAAACCAACACCCTCTTCAGATGAGAGCGAACTCTATCAAGGAACCCTGTACCTAGGTCAGCTCCCACCTCCAAGCGAATATTTCTGTTATCAATACGCTTGCACAAGATGGATTTAACATTTTCCAAATCCTGGACCACTGGAGTACTTATAGGATTTTGACCCAGTCAGTACACTCCCTCCAAGCCAGAAAGCAGGTCAAAACGGTTAGACAAGAGGGGGCAGAACTCCTGCCAGCAATCAGGATTAGATCTACTGGATTGTTTTTCACGCCATGTTTGCGGGTTGGAAGACTGGCGCAGAGGTGTACGAACATAAAAATAATTCAAGTTAAGAGGTTGTATTTCACCCTCCCCACCCGGCCCTGTGCCATTACAAATGAATCTTACCACCCTAGGGTCCCTAAAATTCACTATTATACAATCCCCCTCTTTGTCCTTCGGTCTACAACCCAACAACTAACCCTTCTAACGTGGATAATCTCTGCATTAGTATAGGCTGGGAGCGATCTATTCCTGTTCACCCAATAGATTACCTTATTTTTCAGCTCTCTGTGGGTTTCCAGCATATCATCTCTTAGTCCGGGGACACCAGTCAATACTACCGTAAGGAGGACGGACTCAGGGGGGAGATCAATATAGGGGAACTTCTTAATCCCACCTGTTTTACCCAAAACATTATTCCCTTTGGGTGATAACTCCCCAGCCACAACCGGGATTCCAGTCTTTTTCCCATCTTCCCTAGCGGTCATTTTTGGACCCTCTCTGCTACTAAGGTTAGACTTTCTAGAGTCAGGACAGCACTCAATGCTAGGTTGGATTTGGCAATTATCCACGCTACCAGCTAAATCTTGAGGGAAATCACTAGTGGAGCTCACAGGACCCGGGGTCACTATAGGTTGTATTCGGGGGCCTCGGCCCTGCATGCTTTCCACGCCTTTTTCTGACGTACATGAACTCGACGTTACCACTTTTTCTAAATTCTCCAGATGTTCACTTATTTGTTTTATTCTTTCTAGTAGTGTCAACATCAGGGATTTCACTAACTGCTCAATTTGACCCAGGAGACCCTCGTTATTTCCTGTACCGACATCTTTGCTCGGTGGTTGCTTAGAATTCCAACTTCTTTTGTCAATAGCAGGAGTAACGGATTTCACAATGGTGGGTGTAGTGGGTGACAGCCTAGCCGTTTTAGTAACTTTAGCACTTCTACCCTTTTGGGCCCTACCCCCACGCTTTCTTTTACCAGTGGGCTGCGGCGCTTTGTTGCCTTTCCTTGGTTTCGGCTCTATAGTGACCTTTGTACTTAATGATGTTGAAGGGTTTGGCAAAATTTGTTCTACCCTCCTATTTTCAATCAATAAAGTGCTATCATTTGAGGAATTTGATGATGTGCAGGCAAACAAGCCTACGGACCCTACAGATACTAGGCTATTACTCAGATTTGGAACTCCGTTGGGCTGGTGGATAAGAGGCTGCTCAGGAGTAACAGCAGACCTAATTTTACCCAACGAGGAACGTTTTGCAAATAGAGGATTCAGAGATAGTCTTTTTTCAGTTAATGCTATCTCGTGTTCTAATACTACTGCTGCCCTAGTGATGAATTGGTCGAGAGTTCCACTCACTGACCCCCCTATAGTACTAGTAATAACATTTCTACCTTTCCCTGAACGAAGCGACATTTAATTACGAGCACTTAAAAATAGATATTATAGATAGATAAAATAGATAAAAAGTGGTAAGTTAATTGATAGACCAAGGCTACAAAACATGTACTAATCCCCCAATAAATTACAATCAAGGAGTATAAAACACAAAGTCTCACAGATGGAAGAACGTAAGTAAGGGGGGTGGCCCAGCCCGGCCTCAATCGGCCTCGGACGGCCTCAGACGGTCCCGCCCTTGTCCCGGGCTTCTCCCGGTGTGCGCAGCGGAAGTCCAGGTTAATTATATGCAATCAGGTAGGGGGAGGGAAGAGGCACACAGCTGTACGGGGTTACAGGGCTGCTGGTCCTCGCAGTCCCGTCCCGTCAAACCTCTCACCACGGCAAAATTCCAGAGCCCAAGGCTTCAAAGTACCAGAGTTTGCAGATACCAAATGAGGATTAAAGCGCCAACGTCAGGGAACAACCTCTACGAGCGGCACCTGCGGAGCGGGGGGCCGCGAGAGGTGAAGTACACTCCGAGGCAATCAGGCAGGGGACGGGAAGAGGCACACAGCTGTACGGGGTTACAGGGCTGCTGGTCCTCGCAGTCCCGTCCCGTCAAACCTCTCACCACGGCAAAATTCCAGAGCCCAAGGCTTCAAAGTACCAGAGTTTGCAGATACCAAATGAGGATTAAAGCGCCAACATCAGGGAACAACCTCTGCGAGCGCCTCCCGCGGAGTGGGGGCCGCGAGAGGTGAAGTACACTCCGAGGCAATCAGACAGGGGGCGGGAAGAGGCACACAGCTGTACGGGGTTACGGGGTTGCTGGTTCTCGCAGTCCCGTTCCGTCAAACCTCTCACCACGGCAAAATTCCAGAGCCCAAGGCTTCAAAGTACCAGAGTTTGCAGATACCAAATGAGGATTAAAGCGCCAACGTCAGGGAACAACCTCTGCGAGCGGATAATTCAATATCTGTATATTTTCTTCTTCTTTTAGTGTTTTTCTTTCTTGTAGAGGATGCACCTCAGCCGTCTGCTCTCCTTTCTTATCTCAGGCTTCCGGCAAATAACCTTTTATAATGAGTCTCAAATCTTTTGCTAACATCAAAATTATATGATATACAACAAATCATTATCTATATATCTATCTATCTATCTAGCTATCTATCTACCTATCTATCTATCTATCTATCTATCTATCTATCTATCTATCTATCTATCTATCTATCTATCAATCAATCTATCTATCTATCTATTTATAGATGGGTAGTTGTAGTTAGGACCAAGTTTCCAATTAAAGTTGAGTTTTTGGTTTGCTAATAACTTAGTTGCCATTAGACTCATGTTCATGAAACGTTCCTGAGAATGTCTTATCTCACCTCAGCTTATCTCTGGAAAGTTTTGGGGTGATGAGTCAAGCCTGGGCTGAAAAAGGGGCAGGCCCAAAATGCATGTTCCCCATTCATTTTTCCTTTGGATAATTGAACAGCGATGCCGCAATAGCTGCTCAACTCAACTAACCCAAATTTGGCAGGAGGCTAGATCCTGGTCCGGAAGCTGTGCTCTTTGTGATTTGGTGTTGGTCTCTTCAGTAGATTTTGAGAAATTTAGCCTCAAAATATATAGATATTTAATGCCGTGGGGGATCCATAATGCCAGCAGATCTTCAATCAATCAATCAATCAATCAATGGTTTATAGAGCGCAGCTACTCACACAGAAAGGGTCTCAAAGCACTGAAGGGGGGAAGAGGAGGGGAACGCGTAGCTCCTGGAAATTCACAGAAGTCAATTGAAAAGCCAGGTGTTGAGGTCCTTCAAGAACTTGGGGAGCATTGGCATCTGTCGGGGTGGTGAGGGAGGGAGTTCCTAGGTAACATGGAGGGAGAGAGAGTATCCTCCAGCTCTAGTCTTCTTGATGCACGGTACCATCGCAAGGGAGAGCTGGGCCAAGCGGACAGATCGTTGGGGTGCGTGGAACATAAAGCGATGGTTCATGTACGATCAGTGCAGCAGCTTTACCTTGGTCCACCAAGGATCTAATGTTGTCTGACATGGCAAGTAAGGTGGCTTCTGTATTATTGGCAGCTTTAAATCCTGTCAGAAAAGGATGTAAGAGGCCAACTGACCAGTTGTTTATTGACCAGTCTCTCCAGTAGTTCAGAGATTGGTTGGTAGTTTGGAGGATCATAGATTTCCAAGCCTGGTTTTTTACCAGTGTAAATACTACAGTTTCCTTCTACATAGCTGGGAATGAAGCTAAATCCAGGGATTTATTGAAGATATGAGTAACATGCGGGCATAAAGTGAGGGCAGGGATCAAGTGGGGATCCTGCTTTAACCTAAATCATGGCTTTTGCATCATGTTCTTCCGAAAAAGGGGACTGATTGCTTTATTAAGCATGTGCTTGGAGGTGTGGTGCTAATGATTCCCAATCAGGATTCTTAGCAGCGGGCTGGCTATTAACAGAAGCGTAGGTTTTGGAGACTTTACTGGTGAAAATGCTGTTAATTTTATTGCTGTTATCAATTGTAGGAGTTATGGTATGGGACATACTAGTTGGTTTGGAGAGTTCTCTCACTATTTTATATAGTTTGTTAGATGATTTGCAGTTGTCTTCTATTCATTTTGCATAGGAGTGTTTTCTGCATTTGTTAGGGCCTTATGGTAGCTTTTCAACTCTCCTTTATAGATCGGCCTATCATTGCTTGCTATCTAAAGATAGTCTCCACTTATATTCCACAGATTTATATCTCCTTTTCAGTAGTTTCTGTTCTAATGAGTACCATTTCTCTGATTGTGTTTGCTTGCTAGGTTTGCTTTCTAGTTTAGGGGTGCACTGATCCAAAGCATTAGCAATCTCTTTGTGCCAGCTTTCTGCTTCTGCCTGGGCAGGAAGTGTTTGGCGATGCTCGGGTCGTATGAGGAGAAAGGGGAAGCAAACAAGTCAGGGGTGATACGGTTCCATTGTCTTTTTACTATTGTTGGCAGTGTGGCAGTGTGGGTTGGTATGATTGGCAGGTTAAAAGAGAAGGAAATAAAGAGTGGTCAGTCCATGAAAGAGGTGTAATTTCGGAAACATTAGTAGTCTCTATGTTGTGGAACAAAAGGCCTAGTGTGTGTACGGCTGTTTGGGTTGGACCTTTGATCCATTGATCTAGCTGCAGTATTTGCATATCATCTTCCAAGTGTTTGGCCCTTGGGTTCATAGACTTTTCAAAGTGAACAATAAAATGGCTAATAACTAGGAAGTGTTTGTGTTTTAGGCCAGAGAGGGAATAGTTAGGACAACTCTTTGGTGCTAAAATCTGGCTTGTAGCCAGGGGGATTGTATGTTACTGCTCCCCGAGTAGTTTGTGTTGACCAAGTTAAGATCACATGTTCACCAAGTGAGGCCACTGACTCGGGAACGCAGGTAAAGCTGTCTTTGAATGGGACAGCTATGCACCCGCCGTTCCGTCCCTTTCAGTCCCGTTTTATTAACTTATCTCCCGTCGGTAGGAAGATGGCAATATCATCTGGCCAAGTTTCAGTAATGAATGCTAGGTCTGGTTTTAAGTCTGCTAAGATGTCCCAGATCACAAGGCAATGTTTAGGCATTGATCTGGAGTTAAAATAGACGAAAGTCATTTGGAAGCTATCTAAATTGGTAGTTTTCCTAGTATATTGTATGTGTGTTGTTTGGCAGCCCCATTTACAGTGGAGGCATGGGAATGGACGCTCCAAAACCCCAGGAGATGTTTTAACACAGGGTTTATTGTGATATTGCTGTGGTTTAGCCAGTTTCAAAAGCATTTCTCTGGAGTAATTGTGATTTTTTCAGGATTTAGTAATAACGCAGCAGGGTTCCTAGCCCCTGGTCCCATTTGGACACAGACGGGCATAGACATGCTTGCCTTTTGTGTGCTGGCAGCGCGCCCGCTGCAAGGCCGTGCCGCGGCCCTGTTTTTGTAGTCTCCTATGTTGAGCAACTAGACTGTTGCCTCGCCTCCAGCGCTGCTTTTGGAAACTTCCTGTTTGCACTAGAGCTTTACTGTGGTTTTGGGCCCTCTTGATTGTACCAAAATGCGGGTACTTTTAAAATTCAGATACAATTCAGTTCAATGACAATTTCAAATTTCAAAGTGACAGTCCAAATGGCAGTCTTAAAATTTCAATAAACAACAAGAGAGGGAGGGAAATTTTAAGGAGCACTCTTAGTCCCCCAAATGATATAGTCAAATCAACAAAAGAGTGTGCCTTATTAAGAGAAGAGCAAGCATGAAGAAACAAATTTGATTCTTTAGAAAGCCCTCACTCACCAACCTGGTTGGTGACATGCTTCTTCATCGGGACCCACCAGGAAGGTCGAGTACCTCCCCGGTGTGCTTTCACGCCAGAACTACTGCGTAGCAGGTTGGTATTGTCTGAGTGACAAGTGCAAGTGATTGAGAAGTGAGTTTAAAAGTGTCTTGGTTGTGTCCAAAAATAAGTTTATTCGTCGACCAACCAGGCACGCGTAAAAACAAAATGAGTGACGTATGTGCTGGATAGATTGATCAGCTATGTCTCACTGTGTGTGGTCAACATGTTTCTGCCTATATGGTGCTACTGGCTAGGCATTCTTCAGGATCAGAGTGTAGACCCCGGCGGTATTAGCGCGCTAAGGCTCACCCTAACCAGGAGGTCAAGTATGTGAAAAACAGGAAAAACATTTTTTAAAACCTGCTTTTACTGCGGGAACCTAATTAATTGTAGGAACCCGGCAATTTTCTGATAAAATACATCTGTTAAATTGTGCAAAGCAGGGGAAAGCCAATGTGAGCCTATAGCTTCGAAAATACAGGGCACAGAAAAAAGTTATCAGCTTGTTAGCAGGGCGCTAGAGCGCGCAAAAGCAAGATGGCCACACTTGTTTGAGGCTCCTTGCAGCCTAGGACTAACAGAAATACAAAGTGAGAGTGTGGTTTGCGTCATCACTCAGAGGCCCGGAACATCCACCTGACTGTGTGGGGGGCTGCAAAGTTTACTGGAGAGCAGAGCTGATGGCCCCGCCGCACACCACTGCTACCCGAAAGCAGTGAGTAATTGCTGCAGCGCGGCTTCAGCAGTTTAAGGCGGTCTGGAAATTCAGAGACCCGCGATCACAGAGGGGATGGGGCACACCTGAGACCAGGCCACTAGACAAGGCTGGATCGAGTACACCAGCCTTGAAGATGGGCACCCCGTGCATAACATGATCTCCCACTAAGCCCCGAGAGCCAGATCTGTGAAAGCTGGGCCTGGACTACAATAGCATGGAGACCAGGGGGCTGCATGACGGGACCTTCCCACCTACACAACGACTGACAGGGAGCAAGGCACTGCATAGGATTCCATTGAGCGCGTATGCCCTTGCCTCAATACAGCGCGTACACTCGTTGGGATTTTGCGGCATGCATGGGCCAGGGGAATAAATGTTAAGGAGACCCAGACCTACAGCTCAGGCCTCAATCCGAGACACATCCCACACACCACGGAGGCAAGTCTGTGAACTGAGGGGTGGGAGGCACCGCTATGGGGCCACAGCCAGGCACCACATAGAGCCGTAAGCAAGTACTCTCACAGATCCCCGCTGCCTCGCTGGGTTTGTCGACAGTGCAGGCAACTGTGTGTGGCATCTTCTATCCAACAAGTGGGCCTCCCAAGGATAAAGCAGGATAGCATCACGCTGTCACCAGGGCCACAAATAATACTACACACTAACGTCCAGCCTGGCATTACACTTCTGGCATCAAGCAGATAAACCCTGCCACAGGCGCTAAATTGAATCGGGTGGATGGAGTGATGGAGCAAGGACTTGTAGAAAAGTGACTTGCTTGGTAGCAATCCGGTCCTTTAACCTACTAACAATTTGTTAAAATTGTTTTGCGTAAAACTAATGTGCACCACATGAATGCGCGGGTTAGTGAAGCTTACTTATGTGTTTACTAATATGAATAACATGAACAAAGGACTAAAACTGCTATAAGTGGGGAATCTTTATTGCACATGCGTCAACTGCATCTACGCAATATGACGAGCAATCTATTGGAGGGAAATTCTTGCGCATGAGCAGAAGATACTAAAATGGAGTCTTGAAGACTCCTGTGCATGCCATCTACTTGTTTGAATTAAATCGAGTTCAGCAATTAGATGTTCCATTTATTTTAGTGTCATTAATGTTTCAAAGTGGATACATGTACTAGATGGGAATGACATTTTGAATAAAGAATTAAGGGGATGGGTTTGCGAACAATGGTATAACTGAATTAAATGGCAATATAAGTATGGTGTAATGATCTTCCCCTCTCACCTGAACAATTAGATTTCATATTTATATGATATTGAAACTCTAGTGGGTAGAACTTGAAGAACGAAAGGTATAATTTAGATAGTTGCAGTTAATTGGTAAGTTCAGGAGATGCTAATGTTGGGAGAGATGCTGTGAGATGCTGATGAAGAACTAAATGCAGAACCTTCTATCCTGATTTAATTGGGTTAGACAAGAACATCGCAGAAGAACCTCGAGGAGGAAGAGATCAGTGAAGAGTGCGACGCAATCGTCTGTATTCTAGAGAGGTCATCCATCCTGTCCTGATTCCTATCCTGAAGTCTTCGTCACCTGATCTATCCCGGGGGACCATTACCAGCCTTTTGGCCAGGGGGTTGGTCTTTACACCATTCTTGGTAATTATAATTTTGCGTTATTTTACTAACAGTATGACATAGTGAAAGCAGTACCAAAGGGGAAAGATGAATCACTTCAGTTATTTTGCAGATGTTCTTTTCTCTCTATCCTCTCCATTTTTCTTAGACATTGATCATTGGGTATGTCTGTGTGTTATTTGTTTGATGATTTAATTGAATTTTCTCTCCTAAGAATGATGGTGACTGCACTATGTATTTGAGATGGTTCACATGCGTTCGAAATTTTAGATAAAGATTTAAAACTTTCCCGAGTCTGTGGTTATTTACACTGAATACAGAACAGATAGTTTCATGTCATTTTCACCATCAACTAGTTCAACTAATGGCCCATCGATCAGAGGAAATAACTAACCACAAACACTGTGGAAATTATAAACCTGACACCCAGTGGTTTTAACTACTTGTGAGTTTATGGGCCCAGGTGAGTATATGGTAGTGGAGTATCGGTTGTTGAACCGCTGGATCAGTTTTCTGGTAGCAGAGTTATGGTTATTATTGACTAGTTTGGTGATAAATATTAATTACTGATTATTGATTTATGTTTAACAAAAGAGTTAGCTTCTTGTTTTATGTTGTCTGGAAATCCCGGTAAAATGAATAGTGGGCGGTGACAGAAGCCACACTACAGTGAGGTTACTTGCCTGTTGGAATGATACTGAGAAGCTACACAGGGATTATTTGGTATAAAGTAGAGTGTGAGTGACAGCAGAGGGTTCACTGGTGAAATGTTGGTCTTATTTCCCAGTAGGGGTAACGTTAAAGGAGTAACAGGTTCTCCCGAGCTCCAATGATGGGTAAACAGAGATTTTACTCGCAGTAGAAGAGGAGTAATTCTGAAACTCCAAAGTAAGTTGAAATGTATCCTTTGTTTAGTGGAAGAGACAGAGTAGCGAATATTTGTATGTTGTTACTAATGGATTTTTTTAAAAGAAATAAGTTTTAACATTAACTTGTGAAGGAAGGGTCAGTCGCCGGAGTTGAGCTGACATCACAGAGAGCTGCGCTGGGATGGTTGAAACAGTGGGCGTGAGACAAAAGCAGATAGTAAAGTAGGGGTCAGTAGTGAGGAGCAATAATGACACCACAAAAGGTCGCACTGGCATTGGTCAGACCATGAGCGTGAGCCTGAGTTGTATTGGGTAATCGATAGAAGTCGCATCAGGATTAAGCATGGGCGGATTTTGCGGATTCGCAATCCGCGAATTTGCGGATTTGCGTATTTGCGGATTGCGAAAATCCGCAAAATCCGCGAACTCTCGCGGATTTGCGTATTTTTTTTTGGGGTGTGTGTTCGCACGGGTTTCTGCAAGTTCGCGAGGGTTTTGTACAATTTCGCAAATTGCGAACTTACTTGTCGGGTCGCCAGTTTTGCGAACTTGTTGTTTCTACGTGCCCAGCCTGTTTGCAAGGCTTTCTTCATCACTGCCACCCTCTGTCACCACTGGCACTCTCTTTGGTCACCCATGCCACCCTCTGGCTCACCCATGTCACCCTCTGTGTCATCACAGCACCCTCTGGTTCACCAGTGTACATTATTGGGGCAAAGCAAAGCACTGCCATCCTCTGTCAACACTGGCACTCTGGTTCACCCATGCCACCCTCTGGCTGGCACACCCATGCCACCCTCGGTGTCATCACAGCACCCTCTGATTGACTAGTGAGTGTACATTATTGTGGCAAAGCCAAGTACACCTGCACTAAGTTTTGCAAACAACAACACCTGCCCTGCCCCAACTGACATTAATGAAGGCTGGCACCTGCTTGTCTGCTCCCTTTCCTTTTTGTTGCAATAACAGGATGCAATGGCATACTTGTAACTATTCTGTGACTGTCAGAGCAGGGTCACACAATAGTTGCAAGTAGGCAACCGGATTCTGGAGGGCCCCTTCAGGAAGCACTACAGGTAAATGGTTACAAATGATGAGCTCGAACTTTTGCACCTGCTCGTTGGTTTTGCTTTTGCAAAACTCGTTTTTCGGTAATTTCGCCCTATTCGCGAGGCGCGGCGTCGTGCGAACTCGACCGTGGACGACGCGAACTCGTGCGAGTTACCCTAAGGTTGAGTATGGGCGCCGCCATTTTGTTTGCGTGATGTATTTCCGTTTCCGCCCGCTATGTGTAATCTCGCGCAATGAGCGCCTTGTGAATGCAAGTTCGCACAAGTTCGTGAGAGAAATCGCGTGCGAACTTACTTACACGCACGTGTTCGGGCCGCCATCTTGTTTTTCATTCATTCCTATGTGTCTGGGCATGGTGTTTCTATCCTCTGTATATCTCTGCCATCCTTTGCTTGTTTTAATATTTTTTTGATCTATTTAACTTTTTTTCTATCCCTCTATTTTTCTAGGTCTATATTTTTGTGTTTTAGGCTACTTTTGTTTATTTTTCAACTACTTTTTTAAACTTTTATTTCCTTCTTCCCTACTCTTATTCTTTTTCATTTTGTCTCCTTACTGCTAACACCTGCCCAGAACATGGTGAAGACAGCTGTCAAGCTGCCCAAGACGGGCACCGCAGCCCGTGCCCGGCTCCCGTGTGGCCGCTTGAGGGCGGAAATGGTGGTGCCCCGGGAGATCTTCAGCCCTGAGGAGGTGGGCGCACTCGTTTTTTATGTGCAGCGCCGTCTCCCCAGGACCATCGCGGCAGGCGGCAGGATCGCTGCTGGTTATACCAACAGCCAGGAGCGACGGAAGCGGTGGGGGCAGGTGTGTCGGGCCCTTTTTAAGATCACGGGGGTCCAGCGCACCTACAATCAAGTGACCCACCGCTGGACCGATATCCTGGACCGAGAGCGCGACCTGCTAGACGTGCTGGGAGTGGAGGTCCCCGGGCTTGGTGAGTAGTAGTAGCAATTTTTTCATCACTCACTACTCTGTTTTTTCTCCTGCTCTGTGTGTTATATTGCAAATGTTTGTTTTAACTTTTTTACAAAGAGCAATAATGCTGCTGATTACATTGATAAGAGAGGTAAATTAATATTTCAAAATCTTCTGTGCATTTCAGGTGCACTGTTCTCCTTCTCTGTGGCGGTGCCACTGCTTATTTGTTTTCTATTTTGTGTTCATTTAATTGGGCTGAGTAATGTATGAGTGTATATTACAGAACTGCGTAATGCTAGACACAAAGGGGCAGATTTACAAGCCCCTTGTGCCACGTTTACGCTGTCTTACCTGACGCACAGCGACGTAAACGTGGCGCATCCCTGCGAGTCATGTACAACTTGATGCATCTAAGGAGATGCGCCACGTTAAGGCCTGGGCCTGCGCCACAATGGGTGCGTTCCCACGCAGGGGAGGCGTGGGGGGGTGGGTGTCGGTCAGGCAGCTGTGCGCCTCGCAAAAGTGCCTGCGTGAAATCTTCAAGATTTAACGCAGGCACTTCCGCGACGCTGCTACGTCAATTCTTTATGCCTGCTTGCTTGAAGCAGGCGTAAGGACTGATGCGGTATGTTGAGTAATGGGCAGCCCTGAGCATTGCTATAGTTGCATCGCGCCTGCGACGCGACTCTAGAGATGCGCCTCTCTTTCGTCACGAGATGCGTCACGCATCTGCCTAACCTTGCGCCAGGGTTTGCCGCATTGTAATTGCGGCGCATCTGCCGTGACGCAAGGTTAGTTTCGCGTTACGCATTTGTTCTGGTGCACATCTGGAGGTGTCCAGCTCAGGACTCGTAAGTATGCCCCTAAGTGTCAGATTAGCAATTACCTGCGCATCCCTGCAAAGTGTGCGGCACGCCAGCACCACCCATGGTGCGCCGTATTTACAATGCGGCACACCATGGTCCCAAAACGTCACCGAAGCGTTACGCATCGGTGCCGTAAAGGCGGCTCATTGATGGAGTTGCGTTGCAACGATGGCGCAGCTCCAGCAATGCTGCGTCAAGCCGTAAGTCTGCTTCATGCAGGCGCAGGGTTTCAGTGACGCATCATTGTCCTAAATGACTGATTGAAATTTTATATATTCCCCATAGCCACTTTTAGCATGCGTTCCTGCGCAGGAACGCCCTCCCTTGCGCTGGAACGCTCCCTTATGGCGCAGGGCTTTAGAATGGGATGCATCTCCCATATGCGTCACGTTGTTAATATACGCCACACCATGGCGCCTCTCCTGTTGTGGCGCTGCGTCACAAAAGTGACGCAAGAACGGAGCAAAAGAGCTGCAAGGGGCTTGTAAATATGCCCCTAGAGTAGAGGCTCAGGTGCAGTCCTTCCTTTGTAGCCCTCTTTTTGGCTGAAATAGTTGGTTCTTGTTCTTTCTAAATGTTTGATTTGGTTGACAAGGACATTGGCAAGCAGCAATCATCAATGTTTTCTGTTCATTCTTTCATGTTGTACGTCAGGTCCGCCCAGGGGCAAGCGGACAGAAAAAACGGATGCAGTGGCTCCAAAGGAAGAGGATGCAGGCCAGGGCGGCGAGTGCTCCTTTGCTGGCCCCAGTAAGTTTTCATTTAAATATAGAGGACCTATTGTTGTCCAAGCGTTCCTAATTTAATTTTTTCTAAATAGTGTTTAGATAGGAGCAAAATCAATAATACTACTGTTGCAGGGACAATTCTCCACAAACCGAACTATGGACACCAAAGACCAGAGTAATAATATTTCAGAGTGGCGTGTTTGGCACACTGTATAAACCTGGTAGTGTCAGCGGCACGGACTCCTCCTTGCAAAAATTGCAAAACCTTTTGCTCAGTCACTCTAGTCTGGAGGACCAAAAACCACAGAGTCTATTCAAGTTTAAAAGCTTTATTAAAAGTTTAAGTAAACACATCTATTAAAATAAAGTTAGTTGGAAATGGAAAAGTGCTTGGTGCTGAGTTGATGAGTAATGGAACACATTTCTTGTGGTCGAGCCGAGCTTTCACCTGGTTTGAAGTTGATGTTGCTCTTGTCCTTAGAAGTCCAGTTTCTGTCTGTTCAGAGAAAAATGGTGTGTGTTAAAATTAATCAAGCATTCATCAATTATGACAAAAAAATGCAGCAAGTCAAGTCAAGTCAAGTCAGAGAATTTATATAGCGCACTACATACCCAGAGGGTCTCAAGGCGCTTAGGGAGGGGAGGACGCTTACTTGTCGAATATCCACGTTTTAAGTTGCTTTCTAAAAGCTAGGTGGTTCTGGGTAAGGCGAAGGTAGGTGGGGAGTGAGTTCCATGTTTTAGCTGCCAGGTATGAGAAGGATCTGCCTCCCATGGTGGTCTTGTTGATGCGGGGAACAGTGGCGAGGGCTTGGCTGGAAGAACGAAGTTGGCGGGAGGGGGTGTAGAAGGACAGTCGTGAGTTGAGGCATTCTGGTCCGATGTCGTAGAGTGATTTGTGTGCGTGGGTTAGCAGTCGGAAAGTGATCCTCTTATTGACGGGTAGCCAGTGGAGGTCTTTCAGGTGGCCAGAGATGTGTTCGTTACGTGGGATGTCTAATATGATCCTGGCTGAGGCGTTTTGGATTTGTTGGAGTTTCTTCTGGAGTTTAGCGGTAGTGCCTGCGTAGAGGGTGTTTCCGTAGTCCAGTCGGCTCGTGACCAGAGCATGGGTGACTGTTTTTCTGGTTTCGGTGGGGATCCAGCGAAATGTTTTTTTGAGCATGCGAAGGATGTTGAAGCAGGATGAGGATACGGCGTTGACTTGTCTGTTCATTGAGAGTGAAGAGTCCAGGATAACGCCTAGGTTCCGTGCGTGGTCTGTCGGGATGGGTGCTTTTCCAAGGGCTTCCGGCCACCAAGAGTCGTCCCATGCGGAGGGGGATGTACCTAAGATGAGGACTTCTGTTTTATCTGAGTTCAGTTTCAGACGGCTTTGTTTCATCCATTCGGCAACTTCTTTCATTCCTTCGTGTAGGTTTGTTTTGGCGGTGCTGGGGTCATTGGTGAGAGAAAGGATCAGTTGAGTGTCATCTGCGTAGGAGATGATGTTGAGGTTGTGTTGGCGAGCGATGGCCGCAAGGGGGCTCATGTATACGTTGAAGAGGGTGGGACTGAGTGAGGATCCTTGTGGTACGCCACAGATGACTTCAGTGGCTTCGGATTTGAATGGTGGAAGGCGAACTCTCTGGGTTCTTCCGGTGAGGAACGAGGTGATCCATTCAAGTGCTTTTCCTTGTATTCCGATGTTTCTGAGGCGTTGTAAAAGGGTACTGTGGCAGACTGTGTCGAAGGCTGCAGAGAGGTCGAGGAGGATGAGGGCGACTGTGTCTCCATTGTCCAGTAGAGTTCGGATGTCGTCTGTTGCTGCGATGAGGGCGGTCTCAGTGCTGTGTTTTGCTCGGAAGCCAGATTGTGAGGAGTCGAGGGATTTGTTGGCTTCGAGGAAGGCGGCGAGTTGGTTGTTGACAGCTTTCTCGATGACTTTGGCTGGGAAAGGAAGGAGCGATATGGGGCGGTAATTTTTGAGTTCGGTGGGGTCCGCTGTGGGTTTTTTCAGAAGGGCGGTGAGTTCAGCGTGTTTCCAGTTTTCCGGGAAGGTGGCGGAGTTGAAGGAGCAGTTGATGACGTCTCGGAGGTGCGGTGCTATGACGGAGTCTGCTTTGTTGAAGATGTGGTGAGGACATGGGTCTGTGGGGGATCCTGAGTGGATAGAGTTCATCAGGCGGATGGTGTCCTCAGTGGAGATTGGGTTCCAGTCGTTAAGGGCGTTCAAGGGGGGAGAATGTTCTGCATGTGGTTGGGTGGGTTGGTCTTCGGGTTGGTTGTCGAAGCTGTTGTGGATGTCTGCAATTTTGTTGTGGAAGAATAAAGCCAGGGAGTCGCAGAGGGCTTGAGAAGGGGTGATGTCGTTGGAGTTGGCCGAGGGGTTGGTAAATTCCTTGACGATGTTGAAAAGTTCCTTGCTGTTGTGGGCGTTGTTGTCTAGTCGATCCTTGAGTGCTGTTTTCTTGGCCTTTCGGATTAGTTGGTGGTGTGTGCGGGTGGCGTTTTTGAAGGCGTCCTTGGTGCTAGTGGTTGGATCTTTTTTCCAGGCCTTTTCAAGGGAGCGGCAGAGTTTCTTGGACTTCTTAAGATCATCGTTGAACCATGAGGCCTTCTTGCTGCTGGGTTTGTGTTGACGTTTTTTCAGTGGTGCTAGGATGTCGGCGGTGTTGGATAACCATAGGGTGAAGTTGGCGGCGGCTTGGTCTGGGTTAGAAGAGTGGGTTGGGGTGTTTAGAAGGAGCGATGAGGAGATCTGGTCGATGGTGATTTTGTTCCAGTTTCTTTGCAGAGTTGGTTGGAGGTGGTTGGTGGGTTTCGGTTTGTTGTAGGTGAAGTGAACGCAGCTGTGGTCAGTCCAGAGGAGATCCGTAGTGTGGCTGAAGAAGACATGATTGCTGGAGGTGAAGATGGGGTCGAGTGTGTGGCCTGCGATGTGGGTGGGGGAAGTGACCAGTTGTTTAAGTCCGAGGTTGGCGAGGTTGTCCAAGAGGGTGGTGGTGTTGCGGTCGTTGTTCTTTTCAAGGTGAAAGTTGAGGTCTCCCAGAAGGATGTAGTCTTTGGAGGGGAGCGCGTGTGGAGTGATGAAGTCCGTGATGTCTTCACTGAATTTTGCGCGGGGTCCTGGTGGTCTGTAAAGGAGGGTGCCTCTGAGTGTGGTCTTGGGGTCGATGTGGATCTGGAAGTGAAGGTGTTCAGAGTTGGCGAGATTGACGTCAGAGCTGGTTGAAATGCGGATTGATTTTTTATGGACGATAGCGATTCCTCCTCCTGTGTGGCCGGTTCGGTCCTTGCGTGTGATCTTATAGTCTTCAGGGATGGCAATAGTGATGTCTGGGGCGGAGGAAGCGTTCATCCATGTTTCTGTTAGGAAGGCGACGTCTGGAGAGATGGTGTCTAGTAGATTCCATAGGTCAATGGCGTGTCTGTGGACCGATCGAGTGTTGAGAAGGATGCATTGTAGGTGGTTGGGGTCGGGAATCTGTGGTGTGGTTGTAGCGGAGATGTTGTCGGTGCCGATGAATTTGCAGGAGTAGCAAGAGAAAGGTCCATGGGTGTGTCCAGGGGCGGCTTGGACGCAGTTGGGGGCGCGACCGGGGTTAAGGGCTAGGAGGGTGGCGGCATCGTAGGTGATGTGGGGGGGCTGGGCCGCGCGAGGGGCAGGGGGTCTGGCGCTGGGCGCGGTCCAGGCGCGGACGGGCGTAGACGGGCTTACCTTTGGCGCACCTTCGGCGTGGCCGTAGCGCGTGGACGCTGCGCGTGGGGGCATTGGCCATAAATGGATGGTGGAGGGGGCGGAGCGTGGGAGGGTCAGCAGCAGGGAGGCGGTAGCGGGGAGGAGGGGCGTGCCTGGGAAGAACAACACACAACAAAATGGAGGTCAAAGGGGAGGCGAGGCAGGGGCAACAAATCGACTGTGGCACCGAGAGTGCTATCTTAATACTTGCAGGCTAATGAAAATAAACCCAAAGTCGCGTGTACAATGCACAAAGCAGGGCGGGCGGCGCTCCGATTCAATGCGCTATAATTACAGGTCAGTTACAAAGCAGAGTCTGCTTAATGTCAAACAGCATTAAAATGACGCTTATGTAAATATTGCAGAGCGCAGGCGATACTGATTGCAGAGCGCAGGCGATACCGTTGTGTCCAGCTGGGGGTGCGATCACCAAGAGCAGGTAGCAGTAATGGGAGAGGAGCGAGGGTGGGAGCAACCGGTCTGGAACGAGTCCGGGCGGTCACAAGGGGTTAGAGGAGGTGGCAGGCTCTCTGAACGTGGGTGGGAGGGTCAGCAGCAGGGAGGCGGTAGCGGGGAGGAGGGGCGTGCCTGGGAAGAACAACACACAACAAAATGGAGGTCAAAGGGGAGGCGAGGCAGGGGCAACAAATCGACTGTGGCACCGAGAGTGCTATCTTAATACTTGCAGGCTAATGAAAATAAACCCAAAGTCGCGTGTACAATGCACAAAGCAGGGCGGGAGGCGCTCCGATTCAATGCGCTATAATTACAGGTCAGTTACAAAGCAGAGTCTGCTTAATGTCAAACAGCATTAAAATGACGCTTATGTAAATATTGCAGAGCGCAGGCGATACTGATTGCAGAGCGCAGGCGATACCGTTGTGTCCAGCTGGGGGTGCGATCACCAAGAGCAGGTAGCAGTAATGGGAGAGGAGCGAGGGTGGGAGCAACCGGTCTGGAACGAGTCCGGGCGGTCACAAGGGGTTAGAGGAGGTGGCAGGCTCTCTGAACGTGGGTGGGAGGGTCAGCAGCAGGGAGGCGGTAGCGGGGAGGAGGGGCGTGCCTGGGAAGAACAACACACAACAAAATGGAGGTCAAAGGGGAGGCGAGGCAGGGGCAACAAATCGACTGTGGCACCGAGAGTGCTATCTTAATACTTGCAGGCTAATGAAAATAAACCCAAAGTCGCGTGTACAATGCACAAAGCAGGGCGGGCGGCGCTCCGATTCAATGCGCTATAATTACAGGTCAGTTACAAAGCAGAGTCTGCTTAATGTCAAACAGCATTAAAATGACGCTTATGTAAATATTGCAGAGCGCAGGCGATACTGATTGCAGAGCGCAGGCGATACCGTTGTGTCCAGCTGGGGGTGCGATCACCAAGAGCAGGTAGCAGTAATGGGAGAGGAGCGAGGGTGGGAGCAACCGGTCTGGAACGAGTCCGGGCGGTCACAAGGGGTTAGAGGAGGTGGCAGGCTCTCTGAACGTGGGTGGGAGGGTCAGCAGCAGGGAGGCGGTAGCGGGGAGGAGGGGCGTGCCTGGGAAGAACAACACACAACAAAATGGAGGTCAAAGGGGAGGCGAGGCAGGGGCAACAAATCGACTGTGGCACCGAGAGTGCTATCTTAATACTTGCAGGCTAATGAAAATAAACCCAAAGTCGCGTGTACAATGCACAAAGCAGGGCGGGCGGCGCTCCGATTCAATGCGCTATAATTACAGGTCAGTTACAAAGCAGAGTCTGCTTAATGTCAAACAGCATTAAAATGACGCTCATGTAAATATTGCAGAGCGCAGGCGATACTGATTGCAGAGCGCAGGCGATACCGTTGTGTCCAGCTGGGGGTGCGATCACCAAGAGCAGGTAGCAGTAATGGGAGAGGAGCGAGGGTGGGAGCAACCGGTCTGGAACGAGTCCAAGACAACAGCCTTCCCTGGAAGGAGGGACATTTTTACTTTAGACTAGAGTAGACAGTCAATTAATTTTTCTGTTTTCACATTTCTTCATTCATAGACCAAATACTAGTGAGTGGTGTAATCTAACATTCTTAAATCTACTTTGTAGGTGGAACATCTGGTGGCGGGGCCAGCTCGGATGTGGTGGTGATCATTGACTCTGAGTCCGAGGATCACTCTGGGGAGGAGGCGGCGCAAGAGGAGTCGGACCAAGAAGTACAGACTGTGAGGAAGGAGACAGTGGCGGTGGCGAGTACAGGTAAGCTGGATCATGGTACTATCTGACTCTTAGATAGGATATGATGTGTATCCAGTGGTGGCCCAGTGACAAATTACAATATGGTAATTACAGCAGGCTGGGACCGACAGACAGATAGAGGCAGAGACAGAGAGAGAGGAAGACAGAAGGAGAGAGAGAGAGAGAGGGAGCCAGAGGGAGGGTGAGGGAGGGAGACAGAGAGAGAGAGACAGCGAGGTAGAGGGAGACATAAAGAGGGAGACAGAGAGAGAGAGAGAGAGAGAGAGAGGGAAACAGACATATCGCCTGGGCTTCTGCCAGATCTCTTTCATATGAAAGAGCATCAAACCAAGGATACAAGTGAGTTGTGGGAAGGGAAATGGTGATTCAAGCGCCCCCCCTTGCCCCTCCCTGCGGACGCCCATGATACTGGCCTGAATAGTTTTGTACTGCGCTGGCTAGTTGCTAGTTGTACTGTGACACAACTTCCTGCTGAATTATTTTGTGTTAATCATATTCTTAAAGAGCATTGGTTACATATTATGTCTTTCTTTCTTCATATAGTTGGTAATACTAAAACCTCAAAACCGACGAGGAGTATGCTGGCTGTACTGGCCCGGCAACGGAGGCTGGAAGCAACTGTTGCCCAATATCGGCGGCTGGTGGAATTGGAGGGGGACGACACGTAGTCCAGTGCATCAACATCTGCATCCTCCTCCGTGACCCCACGTTCTGCCGGTAAGCGCAGTGCTCCAGCCAAACGGAGCCGTGCTGGCGGACGCCACCACCAAGCAGCAAAGGCTGCACCTCACAGCAGTGTAAAGGCTCGCTTGCGCCGAGCACTCCGCAGAGTGTCCGACCTAGAGGCGGAGGTCCAGAAATGGAAAGACTATCAGAATGTGGTGGAGGGCCTCCGCTTAGATCACGCCACCCTTCAGGATAAGTACGATGCCCTGGCCCTAAGGCATGATGCCCTGGAGGCCAAACTCAACACTGTGCATCCCTAGAGTGTCCCTTGCCCCTTTTTTAGAGACTTTTGGGGGGTGGGAATTGGGAGTTGGGTTTTTTGGGGACTTTTGAATGACTATTTATTTGTTGGGGTTAGGGAGGGTCTTGCGGGAGATTATTTTGTTAGGGATATAAAAATATACTTTTTCAAACTTTATCTGAGCATATCTGTTTTTTTACTACTTTTGAGCTTGGTGGGTGGTGGTTTTGCAGTAAGTTCATTTACCTGAACACTGTCATCGTGTTGGTTGACGTGTAATAGGCCAAATGTTTTCTAAAGTAAATTCCTGTCACAGAGTTTGTTAATTCAAGAGCCCTAGGACTTTACTACTAGTACCAGAGTCACTCTCTCGCCTCTCCGAATACTCCATTATACTACCTCCCATCCAAACGCTTATCTTACCTGTAATTTGTGTTTGAGGGCTGGCTCCACCTGGAATTCACAGTGTCCTAAGGCGTTCTGCAGCAGGGCCCCAACTGGAGTTTCCCGGCGTGGATTTTCTACAAAACAAAAGCAATCAACATTAGAAATATGGCAGCGGTGCTCACAGACCCCAAAATCCTAGAAGCCCCACAGACAGCACCCCTAAGACAGGCAAGCGAGCAATAATAACGCCTAAACGTTCACGTGTAATAGGCCAAATGTTTTCCAAAGTAAATGCCTGTCACAGAGTTTGTTAATTCAAGAGCCCTAGGACTTTACTACTAGTACCACTGTCACTCTCTCGCCTCTCAGAATACTCCATTATACTACCTCCCATCCAAACGCTTATCTTACCTGTAATTTGTGTTTGAGGGCTGGCTCCACCTGGAATTCACAGTGTCCTAAAGCGTTCTGCAGCAGGGCCCCAACTGGAGTTTCCCGGCGTGGATTTTCTGCAAAACAAAAGCAATCAACATTAGAAATATGGCAGCGGTGCTCACAGACCCCAAAATCCTAGAAGCCCCACAGACAGCACCCCTAAGACAGGCAAGCGAGCAATAATAACGCCTAAACGTTCACGTGTAATTGGCCAAATGTTTTCCAAAGTAAATGCCTAACCAATTTCATTCCTTAATAGACCTTGCCAGCAATGGCCCAGCCAAGACCCGTAAACCCAAGCGCAAACAAGTTTGACACCCCCCAAACAGCCAAAAAGCAAATCGGGGAAAAAAAGTCACACTTAGCAAAATGTATTTAAATGAGGACTCACTACTTCCAGTCCCTCTTTAGGGGACTCGTCAACGTAAGTTTCTTCATTGTGCAGATTCCAGGCATCAGCATTACGGGAAATGGATAGGGTGAGTCTGGAGGAGGAGGATAGACGACCAGGACTGAGGTCTTGTCAACTAACTGTTGTGAACCTGAGGAATGCTGCGGCATCAAAATCAAGACAGTTCTGCTGATGGGCTTGTTGTTGCTTGTGATGGGGTGATTACAGTTTTGTTGTGAATGTGATCAAGCACTTGCTAAAAAAAGAAAGACAGACACACAGGAATAAAAGTGAATAAGGACTAATGTTAAAGTTAATTAATTATTGACTCATTTTCAGAACTCGCTGTCAGGGAAGCACAACTCGTCCTCATACTCTGCAAATTCAGTCGGTAGTACTTCTGGTAACTGAGGACAACTTTCCTCAGGTAGGTCAGTGTCCTCTTCTTCCTGCGTGCATTCTCGTACTTTGTAATCTGGTGGTATGAAGTGCTGGTTCATCTTTATCATGGTGAGCCGCTCCACATTTGCAGGCAAGAGGCGGGACCTTTTGCAAGTCACAATGCCACCAGCAGAACTAAAAACACGTTCTGAAGACACGCTTGCGAGTGGGCAAGACAAGTAATTGATAGCCAGGTTGGTGAGCTCTCGCCATATGTTTCTTGTCCCATGCCAATACGCCAATGGGTCCTCAGTAATATTGACCGCTGTGGAGTCATCCAGATAGGCCTGCACCATAGAAACAATGTTCTCCCGGATTCCTGTACTTTGCACTTCTGTGTCCTTTCTGGGACAAGGAAACCCTAGCTCACTTAGCCAATCCGCTTCAGACATACCGCCTGGGCCTGGTGCAGATGATACGGTGCTGGTGCGGCTCAGAGGAAAAGTCTCTCACTTCAGCCACAGGCACAGATGCAGAAGTGTTTTTTTGGGACGCCTGATGGCCTGCTATTCACTAGTAGTACTGTCTTCAAGTTCTCCTACAGTTTCCTTCCGCTCTCTTTCAAAACGAATGGCTGACTGAGCTAGCCAACCTTTGTACTCTGTAACATTTGATGTTTCAAAAGGAATTATTACTTTGCCAAACAATGGCTTTTTGTAACGTGGATCCAGAATAGTAGCACAAATGTAGTGCTGTTGTTTCTTGATATTTACAAGCCGTTTATTGCTAACTAGGCGATGTAATAATCTCTGCGCCAACTCATATGCTTCATTCTTTCCAGCATCTTTTAATTCTGAAGACACCACCTTGACTTGGTGCTCGAGCTTCAGCAACAATGGGATAGCTTTGCTCAAAGAACAGTCCTCCCTGCTGACGTCACGCGTGAAGACCTCAAAAGGACGAAGCATGTCTGTCAGGCTTTTAACTAGCTGCCATTGCTCCACCGCTAGCATCATTTCTGTCGTATCACCACCCAGGTTGTAGAAATACTCATTGACTACTGGAAACAGCTCATGCAGACGCTCAAGCATGTAGAAGGTTGAGTTCCAACGTGTTGCCACCTCCTGGATAAGTGCTTTCACTGGCATTCTACGTACATTTTGCTGGCGCCTCAGCTCCTTCCGGGCCTTAAAAGAATGGTTGAAGTGTGTGCATATTCTTCTGCAGATGGTCAGTATTTGGTCGACTGCAAGTTCTTTTTTCAAGAACTTTTGCACGACAAGGTTCATACAGTGCGCCAAACACGGCACTCTGAAATAGTAACCGTCCTCCATGGCCCTAACTACATTGCTGCCATTATCAGTTGAAACATAACCAACCTTGCAATTTCTTGGGGGCAGCCATTGCAAGACCTTTTTGTTAAAGTCATCCAACATGTTGACTGCAGTATGACTTTTCTCCATGCCAAACATGGCTAATGTTGCATGTTTACGAGCACCCTTAAAAATCTCGACCAAGTCACCACCTGCATTTATCTGTTGTGCAACCCCTGAAAAAGAGACCCAGTGTGCAGTGATGCACATGTAATCAAGGGCTTGGCAACTGGTCCACATGTCTGTTGTCAGGTGTATAGTGTGAACAGCACTCTTCTGCAAAGCTGCCCCAACCAACTTAAGCACCTCTTTATGTAGTGCTGGAACAGCAACCCTGGCAAAATAGAACCGGCTAGGAACCTTCCATTTAGGGGCCAGTGTTGCCACGAGTTCAAGAAAACCCACATTTTCGACAAACGAAAAAGGGAGAAGGTCCACCGCTAGCATTTTAGCCAGCTTAGTGTTATACAGGCGTACAATTGGGTGGTTGCGTTGAAATTGCACATCTGAGGAGAACATGGCTGAAATGGTGCGCTGGACAAATTTACTGGATGATGCTGATGCCTTCTTCGACCCACTTCTGCTCAGTGTTGACATTTTCCGCATTGGTGTGTCTCCCAGACTCTCAGTGTGCCTCCTATGTGTTCCGGAGGGTGTGGTGCTGCCAGGGGTACTGGGTGCAACCGGACAAATGTCTGACGCTTCTTCTACCTCCCCGTCATCTTCAGATGAAACACCTAATATGGGTATATTTTGGCCACTTGCCCTTTGGGATTGCTTTCCCTTGATGTTTGCTAGGTGCCCAAACCATTCGATAGCGTGCCTTCTTTGAAGATGACCTATCTGGCCTCCGGTTCCATAGTTGGTACCAGTCTTACCACGGCTAACTCCAGTCTTACAAATGCAACAAACGCCTATGTTATCATACTTTGCATGGACACTAAAAAAGTTCCAAACTGGGGATTGGAAACTTCTGGTTTTGCCGCACGAGATGATACTGCCAATGCCAGATGAAGCAGTGGTGGATGAGCCTTGCAGACATCTACTGGGTTGTGCAATTATTGCAGCAACCCTACTTGAGGGAGTCGAGCTGGATGGAGTCCCCCTCTGGGGAGAAAATATGGGAGCTGTAGGTTTTGTTGAACTTGTTGTACTACTTGACTGCGTTGGTGGTGCTACCAGTGCCACGTCGCCAGGGTCACGCTCAGCATGACGTCGGGATAGGGTATAAATGTCTGTCTGCTGCATGGCCGGTGTGGCTGGAATGACGTGTGTGATGACTAGGTCATTGCTGTCATCCTGTTCAACAACATCAGAATGCACCACTTCATCAAGTCCGACGTTCGGATCCATAAGTATGAGCTTTCCGGGGCCCTTCCTTTTAACATTTGATACCTTTCGCTGCTCATGGTGTGTCTCCCTCTCAGACGTCAGAGATGGTTGCCAATCTAGATCCAGATCATCATCTGATGGAGCGGGGCTTGAAGAGGAACTTCTACACACACTCCTTGATCTTTTCCTTGGTGGGGAGCTGGGAGAAAATTAATCATTAGGAGGAATGCCTTCGTCTTCCTGACATGATACCCCGGCTCCAAAGTCAATTTCCTCCTGTGCCCCTACTTCTGGAAGAACAACCATTGTGGGCACTTGCACCGCTCCATGCGCCTCTACATGGGCCTCTTCACTGACCTCTACTTGCAACTCTCCATGGACCTCTCCTTCTCAGCCTTCTCCTTCTCGGCCTTCTCCTTCTCGGCCTTCTCCTTCTCGGCCTTCTCCTTCTCGGCCTTCTCCTTCTCGGCCAGCTCCTTCTCGGACAGCTCCTTCTCGGACAGCTCCTTCTCGGACAGCTCCTTCTCGGACAGCTCCTTGCGCATGTACTTGTGCTTGTACTAGTAGCCCATGCAGTTGTTGTTGCGGCTTTGGTTGTTGAATAGTACTTGTGAGATGAGTTACAACCTGTGTTGATGGTGTGCTGCTACTTTCTTGCGATGAGCCAACATCACTGGTCGTTGGTGATTGAACTACTAAACAGGCTACCTGTGCAGCACTCATGCTGGGCCTTTTTTTTCCCCCAAAATGTAGTGGTCGAGCCACCAGTCTCCTTGGTAAGTGGTGCCACTTGCTTCTTCTTCTCCTTAGTAGAGACATTTTTCTTGCAAGAGGAGCTACGGGCACCTCTTTTTGGAGCCATCTTCTTAAGATGTCGGAACAACAGGCCGCAGCAGGACTTCTTCCTGGCACTGATGCTCAACGATGATGCGGAGTTATTGACTTTGTGCACCTAAAAGCAAACGGAGACAGAGGAACATTAGTAAATATATGTTGCATAAGTAGCGCTTCAATAAATAGTTTGCAAGTAGGCATTTATGAATACACACATGCACACCACAGAATATGGAAATTTCAAAATTAGAATTTGCTAAATTTTTGGGAAACAGGAATTTAACATTGCTCCAAGAGAGCACACACAGAGAGGGTTATAGTTTCATGTACCACTGACTCCCCCTGGGCTAAATGGGTGAAAGCAAGGCAAAATGGGTGCAGGCCTATGGCACAAAGCTCACTGCCTGCCTTCAAAATGGCCACTTAACCCCCATCCACATGGCCAGGACCATGCCTCAAAATGGCCCCCACCAACATAGCCAGCCCCCAACCCCTACTCCAAAAAGTCAAAAAACACAACACCAATCAAATCACCACAATCCAATGACATCCATCAAGTTTCAGAAGGTTTATGCTGCCTGCTGGTGGTTTTCTGGTGCGAAATTGCAATTTTTGCAATTTCGCGAGTGCGAGATTGTTGCTTCACGACGCGAACGTGGCGAATAACCAGCAAAATCCGCGAACAGACGGATTCTGGGCCCCCTGGGCATGATAAAATCACAGCACACTGGGTGCAGGCCTATGGCACAAAGCACACAAACTGGCTTAAAAATGGCCCCTAAACCCCCACCCACACGGGACCAGGCAATAAACTGGCCCCCACCCACATAGCAAGCCCCCAACACCACCCCAAAAAGTCGTAAAACACACAAAAATCACAACAATCCAATGCCATCCATGCCCTGGCCAGAATAATGTTAAAATTAAAGAAAACAGTTGTATCATGCATGCACCCATAACTAAGCCTGGTAGTTTTCAATTCATGTGCAGAATTGTAATTTTTACAATTTCGCGAGTGCAAGATTGTTGCTGCGCGGGACGCGAGCAGTGCGAACACAGGCAAACATTTTTTTTTAAATCCGATTTTCGGGTAAGTTAGAGGCCCCCTGGGCATAATGAAAGGAATCAGATCAGACAGGGTGGGCATAGGGCACAAAACACACTGCCTGACTTCAAAATGGCCGATTGACCCCATCCACATGGCCAGGACCTGCAGGACCATGCCTCAAAATGGCCTCCCACACATAGCCAGCCCCCAAACCCACCCCAAAAAGTCAAAAAACACACACAAAAATCACCACAAACAAACAACATCAACTTATCAACTTACTTGTAAATCAAATTTCCAATCAAAAAGTAATCCAAAAGGCCTCAAAGCCAAATCTCCAGCAGCATCCACAAAAAGTAATCCTTCCCAGTCAAGATCGAATTCAAAGTGGCCAGGAAATGGACTAAGCAATAGGAGGAGCTTGCTGGACAGGAAGAGGAAGTTGGAGACTGGGTCACTTCCTTCACCCCTCCCCAATTGTAATTTTTGTAATTTCGCGAGTGCGAGATTGTTGCTGCCCGCGCCACGGCCCGCGAGCAGTGCGAACACAAGCAAAAAATCCGCCGCGCGCGGATTTGCGTATTTTCGCCACATCCGCGAGAGTTCGCGGATTGCGGACTTACCGAAAATCCGAAAAATCCGCGAGCGGAACGGATTTTGCGAAAAGGAATTGTATGTTGGATTCTGATTTGACTGCTGGTGTGAGTCGCGCCGATAGCAGAGTTAAAGGGTTTGCGAAATATTCTTTCATATATAGTTCACCCAGAAGGTATGGAAAAAAGAGAAAAATGTCATTAATAAAGAAAATTAAACATTTCTTTAAGAAAGATACTCCTGTGTTGACTAGAGAGGGAATTCCTATACCACCACCAGAAACACCTGCTTCTTTTATGATGATGGAAAATGGATATCATACTTGTGTATGGTTGGAGAATTGGATAGCATATACAAAAGGTGATGGTGTTCTAGCTTTTCCAGAACATGGTACATTCAATGGGAGAATTCTTCAGGATTTGAGGATGAGAATGAATGATTTGGAACCAAGACCTAGGTTAACTCAGTATGAGGCTTTGGAAGAATGGGAGACTGAGTCATTTGAACGGGAGAAAGGAAGACATGGTAAGACATATAGAGGATTTTTTCCCAGACGTTTGCATGAGTCACTCGAAGGTCAGATGTAGCAATGGTGAAGAGCTATGATATCAGAAGGTTTATACTCAGTGTTAATGGCAGAGGAACAGTCGGGACGCAAGTATAAGGAGAAAACAAAACATGAATGTGACAGGATATGGTAAACCAGATGGTGAATTATTGGAGGAAATGTTAACTAAAAATCATCCACTGCATCAAGAAGGACCCAGTAGAGTTACGCCAAGAGCACAGGTAATGAGAACACCCTTATTTCTTCAAATTTTACATGATACATCAGTTAATAGGGTACTTCAAGATAAAGAAAGAAAAGTCTTGAATAGAACTAGGGAGGAAGTATTACAGAAAATAAGTCAGTTGAATTTAAATATTGAAGCTTTGACAGTACCAATGGCTATAAGTCCTGTTATCCCATTATATGGAGACAGCATAAGTTGCCCAAAACCTTAAATTGCAACAACTCCTTTGAGTAATCCCAGAAAAGAAATAATAGTATCTGATGATCAGGCCAGTGAGTGCGATTCTTTCAATTCATTAATGGATCTTCCAATAAGGGAACCTTTAACTGAAACCCCGAAAAGAGTAACACCCGGAAATTTGAAAGAAAAAGGGTCTATGAGAGACTCAACAGCGGTTACTCCAGAAGATTTAGAAAGATGGGCACAGGGAATAGAAAAACAAAGATCAACACCAAAGATCTTAGATATTTACAAATTGAAATTGGAGTTGGAAGAGATGATAGCTGAAAATGTGGGTATAGAAAGGTTGAACCTTTACAATATTGAAGAACTGTTGTTCATATGTAGGAGTATAACCAGAAATGCAAAAATGTTTCATGAAAGATTGACAGAGGTTGCATCAGATATTGGAGTAGATACAGGGAGATCAAAATTATTACAGAAACCATATCAAGTTGAGTTTACTGATAAGGATTTGGAGAATATGAATGTGTCTGGTAAAAGATTACAGATAAAAAAGTTAATGAACATTTTGCAGAAGTGGGGAGACATTGACAAGTGGAGGACAAGATGGACAAAAAAAAGCAGGTAGCACAAGCAAAGGAAGCATCATCTGCATTTTGGTAAAAGAATCAGAAAAGGCAGAAAGATTATATCCCATGAGAGAGGTTCAAGGTGGTGGATATGTTCATGTTCTGTGGAATAGACAGGATATTTTGTCATTCACAAATGATTTCCCCAGGTTGAGTGAGAAGCCTGTTGAATGGTACAAACAGGTTGAGAGGTTTGTGAAAGTTTCGAAGGATCTAGATGGTTTGTTTGATATTGTGGTACCAGCTGACTTATGGACAGTGAGGAGTATGCTAGAGACTCGAAAACAGGAGCACCCTCGGAGGAGGTGATGAAGAAATATCACCAATTAATTACTTTTCTGAAAGGAAACATTCCTCCTTGGAACAGATTTGGTATAGATAGATAGAACAACTCAAGAGCTAAATGAGTCTGTACATGCATATTCCAAGCGGTTACTGCAAGTGTTTAAGCAGTATAGTGGAATTGAGAACATTGGTGAAAAGGATATGGGACAATTTGGGTATCGGTTTGAGTATGGTCTGAAACCGGAGATTAGTCAGATGATTCAGCAGCACATTGAAAAGACGATCAACAACATTTTGAAGTATGCCAATGATTGCGGAGAGGACATTGAGGCAAGGCCTAGAAAGCAAAAAGAGAAAATGATGTGGGCACTAGGGAAATTGGCAATACAGCAGGAACATAAATTCAATATACAGACTGATAATAAGGTGAAAGAGCAGAATCAGAATGATCAAGCAGCGAATGGTGGTAAAGTAATAGGACGAATGAATAGAGTGGAAGTATCGAAGAAGTTTCCTTGTCATGCATTGGACATTGGAAAAACGAGTGTAAGAGTATTCAGAATGGGGGGAGGAGCCAAGCCGGCAACCGAGATGGCTGCTTAGAAACTCGGCTCCGCCGATCACCGCTCCCTGGGTCCCTATCCTGAAGTAATCCTGTGCCCATGCAACGCTCCCTGTTACCGGAATGTGAGCGGTTCTCCGGGGCGGTATCCTGGACCCTTTTAGTGCTTCCGATGCGGAGTTAGAACGCCAGGTAGTTTGAGGCCTGCTCGGATCTGAAGCCGGGCCCTCGATTGTCTCTGGGGGCAGCCCGTGGGTTCCACAACACCGGCCATCGTCCGTCGGAACCCGACAGCCTGACCCAAACAGTGTAATTGATGCTCCCGAGCCGTTGCCTTGACGTATAGTCCTTGTTAGGAAGAGTGCGGGCCTTGTGTGGACGCGAGATGGTGGGAGAGCTGCTGGCCCCCTCATCCTTTGAAAACTGGGACATTTCACAAGAATAGAAAAAGGGCTACAATTTTCCTTCGTGTGAGAAGAGCACTCCTCAGCAGAGAATCACAGAACAGGCAGCAGGAACGTACATAAAATGTAATTTTTGGGACCAGTAGCTTGCCTGTTAATTAAATTGCTTTCCTGAATCAATTGGCAATTATCCCTGCCTTGTAAAACATTTAAAAACAAGACAAAACAAAAAACACCTCCCACTGTTTTCAGTGGACCTTCTCCAAAAACGGGGAAATTAGATTTTTTTTTTAAATTTGCTGAGACAGCTGGTTAAAAATGGGGACCGTCCTGGCAAAATGGGAACGCATGGTCACCCTTATTTTCCAGTCTGAAGAGCATTCTCTGTTGATGTACCCCTTCAACTCCAGACTTGTTACCTGGGTGTAGTGAAGTGGTCTGAGAGCGCTTCGTGCGGCGGGGTGACCTGCGGCCGAGGGGAGGCTCGCTGAATGGTCATTGGAGTCTGTAGTGTGCCCGAGCGCAATTGCAAGCTCCTTCTCGCTGGCCTGCAATGAGAGGACAGGACGACATGGCAACCAAACTAGATTCGGATAGGCCTGCGCCTCGCTCCTCCAAAGGTTCTAGACTCGTCCAATCAAATAAACTGGACCGGTACACCTTGCCGAAGGGATCCCCGGTGGAGCTGAAGAAGTCAGCACGGGTCGGTGAAGAGATCGGAACCGCCCCTACTGAGCCCACGCTGGCAGATCATATGGTCGCCATTAACGGAGTACAGGCGACGTTGGGCCAGAAGATGGAGGCCTTGGATTCCAAACTGGACTCGGTCACGATCGAGATGGGTCTGCTTCGAGCGGACCTAGCAAAGACCAACGATAAGGTGAAATCAGTCGAGCTTAGGACTAATAGCTTAGTCGATGATGTAAGTCAATTGCAGCGAGAGGTGCATGACCTCCAGACCTCTAAGACTCTTACGGATTGTAAGCTCGACGACTACGAAGGGAGGGTCAGACGCAATAACGTCCGAATCCTTGGAATACCCGAGAAATCAGAGGGCCAAACTCTAGACCTGTTTGTCGAAACTCTTGTTCTTAATCACCTTAAGCCTAAAGGTCTCAGCCACTTCTTCACAGTTGAGCGTGCACATAGGGTTCCGGGAGGTAGACCACGGCCGGGGGCCCCACCCTGTCCCATGATTGCAAGGGTCCTACATTTTCGAGACAGAGACGTGATCCTGCAAACTGCACAAAATGGTCCGCCCTTGAAGTACGAAAATGCAACCCTTTCCTTTTTTCCAGATTTTACCCAGATGTTTCAAAAACAGCGTCAGAATTTCCTAGCGGTTAAAAGGAGACTGAGGGACAAGGGGCTAAAGTATGCAATGATGTTCCCAGCCCGACTCCGAGTGGTGATTAAGGGGAAGACATGGTTCTTTGACAATCCTGAGGTGGTGTCGGATTGGTTGGACAGTGTTGCTGCGGCTGACGAGGAGGATCAACACCGGGACGAAACAGAAGATCAATAACCAAGAGTAAAAGTGTTCCTGGGTTAAATGGCGGGTTCTTGTTGTTGGGGATGGTATGGATACGTGACATCTCTCTTGATTAGCTACGTCTGAACAAGTGTAGTCTTACATTGACATAGAATGGGTAGCTGTGATGGAGTGGGGGGCGGGGTGGGTGATGAGCTGAGTGGGTCCTCCCTCTATTTTCTACCTCTAGTTAGTTGTAGAATAGTGTTGGGGCAAAAAAGGGGCAACAGGCACAATGCTAGTTGGGGATGCGCGTAGGCGTTAGTCAGGGGTACAGGGTGGGGGGTGGTTGGAATTGGGGGATGTTTTGCATTTTTGTGTCACACATCCTTATTTAATAATTTTATTGTTTTTATGTTTTTTGTTCAAGGCATCGAATCATTAAGTAACATTTATGTGTTACCATGATCAGAGGATTGTCACTTCCATTTGATGTGTGATGATGGGGGGTAGGGAACTGAGGGTATTGAGCTGGAATGTGAATGGGTTAGGGAATAAAATTAAACGAAGTGTGGTTTTGCAGTATCTTAAACGAAGGGCGCCTGATGTGGTCTTGCTTCAGGAAACACACTTGGTGGGTAGCTCCTGCAGGGCGATGCATAGAATGGGGTACAGGTTGGTGGCCCACGCTGGCTTCATTTCAGGCTCCAGGGGATTTGGTATCCTGTTTAGAAGGGCACTTCCGTTGGTTGTTGACTCTATTATTGAGGATGACAGAGACAGATATGTTGGGGTGACGGGTCGTTGGGAGGGGCAGGTCCTTGCCCTAATGTCGGTGTATGTTCCACCGGGTATGCAGGCCGTTACTTTTGTTGATTTGGGAAAGGTTCTTGATGATCTGCCGAGGGGGTTATTGGTATTGGGGGGAGATTTTAATGCGGTGGTTTCTGGAGTTCTAGATAGGCATCCCCAGCGGGACACGGGCGTGCTCAGAGATGGTTGCCCGACTTCCTAGTTGCTATGGGGTTGGTGGATTGCTGGCGACTACTGCACCCGGATCAGAGGCAATATACATTTCATTCGGGGGCCCATGGTAGTCTTTCCCGCTTAGATTACTGTTTAGTACCCGCAGCCCATGCATCTTATGTTGCTGAGACAGTTCATCTTGGTAGAGGCATCTCTGATCATTCCCCACTCTGGTTTCGGTTCTGTGTTGCGTCGGGTTCGGCGGGTAGGGTGGCCCCTATTAATCCATGGCATATGCGTAACCCCAGATTACATAAGGATCTTGTTAAGGCTCTAGAACATTATTTCCTTGATAATGCAGGATCGGTGTCTTCTTCTGTTTCGCTCTGGGAAGCTTTCAAGACTGTTGTCAGGGGTCAAGCTCTGTCGTTGATAGCCGGGACAAAAAAGAGAGGGACAAAGATGTTGTTGAAGCAGAGGCTGAGATAGGTCGCCTGGAATTGAACCTGGAGCAGGAGGTAACACGCGCCAGACTGCATGTTCTGACTCAAACAATTTAACTATAGATCTCTTGTCACTGATAATGCCAGGGCCCTTAGTAGGGAGCAGCAGGGTCATTTGTATGACCTCGGAGATAAGGCAGGGAAACTCATTGCCTGGCTGGACAAAAAGGATAGGGCGGATCGGGTAGTCCCAGAGCTAGTGACAGCTGAGGGGGTTCGGCTTACAGACCCCCAGGATATTGTAGATAGCTTCGCGGAATATTTCCAAACCGTGTATACCTCGGTCTCGGATCGACAAGAGGAGGTGTCTCACTCGTTGCTTCGAGATATCCAGCTCCCATGTTTGTCAGCGGAGGATCGTGAATTTATGGATAGTGACCTCGCAGCCGATGAAATAGCTTTAGCAATACGATCCCTGAATTCTGGTAAGGCATTGGGTCCCAATGGGCTCCCAATTGAGTTGTATAAGCTAAGACTGGATAAGCTAGCTCCTCATCTTAAAGCTATGTTTTTGGAGGCCAGTGAGAAAGGGATACTGCCTTATGATCAGAGAGTGGCCTCGGTGGTGGTCATCCATAAAGAGGGGAAACAAAAAACTAGCTGTGCCTCCTATAGGCCCGTCTTGCGGAACCTAAAATACTTGCCAAACTTCTCTCTAATAGGCTGATTAAAGTGATTAGTGGACTGGTACACCCGGATCAGTCGGGCTTTATTCCTCACAGGAACACAGCTCTAAAATTGCGTAGGTTGCATGGAGTGATAGCTAGGGCGCATACCCTACGGGAGCCGGCCATAATAGCCTCACTGGAAGCAACAATGGCCTTTGACACTGTAGAATGGCCGTATCTGTGGGCAGTGCTGGCTAAATTTGGATTTGGTCCGGGTTTCATTCGGTGGGTGCGTTTGTGATATACGGAACCGCTTGCCCAGGTCGTGGTAAACAATCGGGTTTCATCGTCTTTTCGTCTTGGCCGAGGCACTAGACAGGGTTGTCCCCTCTCTCCCCTTCTTTTTTCGCTGGCACTGGAACCCTTGGCAGCCTGGATTCGCTGGGAACCTTCCATCCGTGGTATTCGGTGGTCTGCGGAATGGGAGGACCGAATCTCGTTTAAGCATGGGCGTAAAATCCGTTCCGCTCGCGGATTTTGCGGATTTTCGGTAAATTCGCACTCCGCGAACTCTCGCGAACTTGCCGAAAATTCGTAAAATCCGTGCGAAGCGGATTTTTTGCTTGGTCGCACTTGCCAACTACAATACTATACAATTTTGCGGGAGTAAATACTTGCGAACACGTAGATGCGGCGGGCAGCGACAATCTCGCAATTGCGAGATTGCAAAATTTGCAATTTCGCACAAGAAATCCACCAGCAGGCAGCATAAACCTTGAAAATTATGATTTTTATCAGAATAACTCCTCAGGTTGACATTTGCCTGCACTTTTTCTTTGCAAGGAGTCCATTTTGGGGGCTGGGGGTGGGAGGAAGGAAGTGCCCCACAGTCTCCAACTTCCTGTTCCTGTCCACCAGGCTCCTCCCAGTGCTTTCTTCATGTGCTGGTCACTTTGATTTGGATCTTGACCTGGAAGGATTACTTTTGTGGATGCTGCTGGATATTTGGATTTTTGCAAAACTGAAAGCACTCAGCAGGTGCAAAAGTTCAATCTTATCATTAGTAACAATTCCCTGTAGTGCTTCCTGAGGGGCCCCTTCAGAGTTCATTTGCCTACTTGCAACTATTCTATGACCCTGCTCTGACCCTCACAGCAGGCTCAGAGAATAGCTACAAGTATACAACAAAGGTTCTGTTAAAAAAATTACACTGCAGCAGAAAGCAATTACAGACAAAACTGAAAGCACTCAGCAGGTGCAAAAGTTCAATCTTATCATTAGTAACCATTCCCTGTAGTGCTTCCTGAGGGGCCCCTTCAGAGTTCAGCAAATTACAGATAAGGAAGCAGGTGCCAGCCAGGCTGGAAGTTTAAATTCAGTGACACATTAATCAACCCCAAATTAATTCATGTCAGTTGAAGCAGGGCAGGTGTGCTTGCTTTTTTTCACCCCCATAATCTTCAGTGATAAACCAACCAGAGGGTGACAGTGATGTACCAGAGGGTGGCAGTGATGTACCAGAGGGTGGCATGGGTGTACAAGAGGGTGGCAGTGGTGAAACAGAGGGTGCTGTGAAACCTGTGATGATGAACCAGATGTAGAAACAACATAGTCGCGGCCGTTGCGAGCCGACAAGTAAGTTCGCAATTGCGAACTGGTACAGAACCCTCGCGAACTGGCAGAAATCCTTGCGAACACAAAAAAAAATAAAAAATCCGCAAATTCGCGAGAGTTCGTGGATTTTGCGGATTGCGAATCCGTAAATACGCAAGTTCGCGGATTGCCAATTCGTAAAATCCGCCCATGCTTAATCTCGTTATATGCGGATGACATTTTGCTCTATTTGACCTCCCCTGGGAAATCCCTTATAGTGGTGTGTGATGTTTTGGCCTCCTTTGGTAGAAATTGAGGACTGTCCATGAATTGGGAGAAATCTCTCTTGTTCGTTCTTAGTGGAGAAGTCCCGGTTCCTCCTCGGAATTGTCCGATACAGATTAATACGGGAGGTTTAAGTATTTGGGAATTTTCATTTCATTGGATCCAGCGGCTTGGTATGTGAGGAATCTCCTTTCTCCTCTGCAGAGACTAAGTAGTGATACTGCTGGTTGGAGGAGACTTCCCCTCTCGCTGTTGGGGTGGGCTGCTCTTTTTAAGATGATGTCCCTGCCTCGGTTTCTTTATGCTCTCCAAAATACCCTGGATGTGGTGCCGGCCAGTTATTTCCCTGAGGTGGAGGGGCTACAGCGTAGCCTATTTTGGGATTGTAGACCCCTTATTGCTTTATCTAAATTAACGCTCCCATGGTATGATGGGGGTGTGGCCCTCCCCAATATCAAACGGTATTACTGGGCTTCCCAGCTGGCTGCCATAAACCAGGGTACGTACGGGTCAGTGTCCGATCCCGGATACATGATGGATAGATGGCTCCTCCCGGGACGCAGTTATAATAGGGCATTGTACTCTAATCCGGCGAGGCTGAATTTGACAGGGCTGACTCAAGACGCGGTAAAGGGTCTGGCACGATGCCACGAGATCAATGGGATGGACAAACCAGTTGACGTTAGCTACCCCACTGTTGGATTCGGAAAGTCTGGGCAGATTGTGGAAGACAAGAGGTTTCGATAAATGGGATTTGATAGGGATCTCTACCATCGGTCACATATGGAATAAAGGGAAGTTTAAGACGTTTGAGGAACTGCAGGGCAAATTTGAGCTGGGTAGAACCGAATATTTCCGCTATGCACAGATCCGGCACGCATTCAATGCGGCTCTGCCTCCATGGGGGGAATTACCGGAGGCATCACCCCTTGAGGAAAGGGTTTTAGATGGCATTCTGCCTGAGAAAACTATTTTCCTGATATATAGAAAATTGATTAATCACAGAAATGGACGCGAGATGGTTTGGAGCTGGACGATGAGGATTGGCAGTCGGCTGTCTCCTCACCACGGGAGGTCGATATCCCGGCACGATTGAGGCTTGTGCAATTGAAGATATTGCACAGGGTCTATGTCACTGGACCCCGCCTTGTCAGGATGGGACTGTCTGAAGCAGGTTTGTGTAGACGGGGTTGCGGTCTCGTGGGCACATTCCTCCATATCCTTTGGGAATGTCAAAGTATCGCAAAGTATTGGAGTAGGATCCACGACACAATGCATGAGGTTTTGGGGGTAGCATTGGTGCCGGAGGCAAGGAGTTGCCTCCTCAATGTCTGGGAGCCCACTGATGCAAACAAAGTGGACCACACTGGGCTATATGATAGCGAAGAGAAATGTAGCTCAGCTTTGGGGATCCGAGCGTACTCCTGCCCTCGAGGGATGGAAGGAAGACATGGATTGGTGTATGTTTCGTGAAAAGACTGTTTATGTAGCGAGAGGCCGACCTCGAAAGTGGGTGTCAGTGTGAGGATCTTGGAACCAGTACAGGGGGGACATCTGTGAGCCACCCAGAGATTCTGTGTTTGATACTTCCCCATCCCCGCGAATCTTTTGAGTTATATGTATCTTGTTCCCTATTCCCACCCCCCCTCTTTCCTGACAAGATGTAAATGTGGTGGGAAAGAGTTTCCTCTGTATTGTGATTTATTTGTGATGCCTTGCGTTAATAAAAAGAAATATAAAAAAAATAGAGTATTCAGAATAATAATGGGCCAAATCAGAATTTAAATCCACAAATGCAGAATGAAATGGTTATAAATCAGCCGCAGCAGGTAGTTACTTCACAGTATCAGGTGCCACCCTCTCCTATGCCAAACTTTCTGAACCCTCAAAGATACAGTGAAGGCACCGGATTTCAAGGAGAAAGTGGTAAGAAAAATTCTGTGGTTACACAATACTTTTTACAGAATGATGATGACAGGACGGACTTTGCGCAATGACGGTGCCTGAGTGAGGAGGAAGAGGAGTGCGTGCTTGGCGCCTCCTTGCCGGTAGATCGGTCAGGTCCATTTGTTGACGGGAAAGTGGAAGGTACTGATATCACTTTCCTATTGGATACTGGTGCTACCCGGTCTACTGTGAGAACAGCAGATACCCCAAACCTACCCCTCTCAGGAGAATCCATCCAAGTTGTAAGAGTTTTGAATCAAGAGACTAGAACCCCCATCACAAAACAAATGGAGGTACATATTAGAAATGTTAAAGACATGCATTGGTTTGTGGTTTGCGATTCAAGTCCAATAAATCTGTTGGGAGGAGATCTATTGTGCAAAATGAATTGCACAATCAATTTTACACAGATGGTGTCGCTTTCCAAACCCCGATGAAGATGTTGTATCGAAAATTATGCTTGCTAAACAAGGCACTGAAGTAGAGGAGATGTTTTCATTAATGACTGAAAGTGAATTACCAGAAGAGTTGAGAGCTATACTGAATCCAGAAGTGTGGGATTTTACAGGAAAAGATACTTGGCTGATGTCAAATGTAGATCAAGTAAAAGTGACGGTGAAGGAAGGTGCAGTTTATCCAAACACACAACAGTATAAAATGAGTCCAGAAGTAAAAGCAGTAGTTGCTCCAGAAATTGACTGGATGATTAAACAAGGCATTTTAAAAGAAATAATGGGTAGTCCTTGTAATTCCCCAATAATGGGACTTAAAAAGCCTAGCGTAAAATACAGGATAGTGCAAGATTTGAGGAAGATCAACACAATTGTAGAGCCTTGTTGCCCAGTAGTGCCAAATCCAGCAGTGATTCTTTATCAGATACCCGGGAATTCAGGTTGGTTTACATTAATTGATTTATGCCAAGCCTTTTTCTCTATTCATTTGCACCCAGACAGCCAGTATTTGTTCGCCTTTAGGTTTAGGTTAGTTCCTCAAGGGTATACAGAGAGCCCCTCGATTTTTAATCAAATCTTGAAAAAGTGTCTAGAAACATTGGTCATGCCCAGAAATTCAGTCCTGGTTCAGTACATTGATGCCCTGCTGGTGTTTTCAAAATCATGAGAAGATTGTGTCACTGACACAATCCGATTACTGAACCATTTGGCCAAAGGAGGACACAAGGTATCTCCAGAAAAATTGCAGTTTTGTCAAGAAGAAGTTAAATATTTAGGCCACGAAATATGACCCCAGAAAGAATAAAAGTAATCAAGCAAATGCAACTGCCCCAGACACAGAAGGAGATGAGAATGTTTCTCAGAGTAGTTGGGTAATGTAGGCAGCGGATAGTTGGGTTTTCCCGCTGGCAAAACCATTAATTCAATTGACCCGGAAAAGAGCAAAAAATACGATTGTCTGGAATGATGAGTGCGTGGAAGCATTTGTGAAATTGCGAAATTGTCTATGCAAGGACCCGGCCTTATTCATGCCTGATTATACGAAAGAATTTGCACTATTCTGTTGTGAGAGAGAAAGTTGTGAACTTTCAGTTTTGACTCAAAGGTATGGATTAAGCCGACGTCCAGTAGCATATTTTCCTGTGGCTTCAGCATTACCAGGCTGCTTAAAAGAAGTAGCTGCTACTTGTAAGAGTCTGGAACAAAGTGAATCGATTGTGATGGGACATCCAGTCAAAGTTTACATCCCAAATTCAGTTGAGATTCTTTTAACGAGAACTCGAACACAGCACCTTACCCCTAGTCGAATGACTAAGTATGAAAGAGTGGTTCTGGAAGCGGAATAATTGACAGACCCATGTTGTGAAGGAGTGAAAGATGAAGTGAATCATGTTTGTCACTATGAAACTGAGATGTGTACTAAGCCCCGTCCTGCTATAAAAGAAGTACCTTTGAAAGAGCTAGACCATGAACTATTTGTAGATGGCTCTTGCATGAGAACAGAGGGAAGAGAACTCAGTGCAGGTTTCGCTGCATGTAAAATATATGGGGTAATTGAAGCATCCCGTTTACCGGGTGTCAAATCTGCACAAGTACCCAAATTGGTGGCCTTAACAAAGGCATGCAAAATTGGGAAAAATTGGAGGATATCCATATTCACGGACAGTCAATATGGTTTCAAGGTTGTGCATGATTTTGGCCAGCTCTGGAAGCAGAGGGGATTTCCGACTTCTTCAGGATCTCCTACAAGAAATGGCAAACTTTTAAAATAATTGTTGAAAGCAATACAATTGCCAAAAGAAATAGCACTGCTCACCAGTCAGGAAATGACTATGTGATGGCAGGTAACAGATATGCTGACCAAATTGCTCAATATTATGCAAGAAATAACATGGCACAAAGTTGAATCAAGTGAAATCAGCAGCCAACTTATGTTTTTCTCAGCTCTAGAACCATGGGATGAGGTTAGACAATTGCAGGTTGAAGTTGAGACAAATGAAAAAGAAATATGGATAAAGACAGGTTGTTAAAGAAGGACAGAAGATAATGTATGGGTATACACCAATGGCAGCCCCATACTGCTTACTCTCTCAAATGGCTGTATCATGGAGACACACATGTTGGTAGGGACGTGATGATTAGATTATTCAGACAGAATTGGTACAATCCGTAGTTTAGGGTAGTTCCAGAGTTCCAGCAGTTAAATCCAGGCAGAAAGACAGTGGTCAGTTGGGGAAAAATTGGAAAGGTAGAAGGACCATTCACAAGACTGCAGCTTGACTTCATTGAGTTGCCTCCTAGCAACAGAATTAAGTACGTCCTTGTCATAGTGTGTTTGTTTTCAAGATGGGTGGAGGCATATCACACTAGGAGAAATGACAGTCCCACAGTTGCTAAATTACTGTTGAGGGAGTTGATTCCTCGTTTCAGTTTCCCAGTCAATTTGGAATCAGATAGATGACCTCATTTTAATAATGAAATAATTTGATCAATCTGTGGAGCATTACATATTGAAAAAAAACTGCACTGTGCATACAATCCAGAGGCTTCTGGAGTCGTTGAGCAAATGAATGGCACAATCAAGTCAAGGTTAAGGAAGGTGTGTGCATCCACATCACTGAAATGGCCGAATGCATTTACTCTTGTGTTGATGGGACTCCGAAGTATTCCTGACAGGAGAACATGATTGAGTCCACATGAGATACTCATGGGAAGGGCAATGAGACAAACATTTATTTCTGGACATAAATTGATGAATATAACTGATGATCTGGTATTAGACTATTGCAAATGATTTGCTGACCAGGTTTGTTCTGTCTCTCACCAGGTTGGATAAGACGCAGTTGCGAGGCAGTCAGCACAGATGCATGGTTTGAATCCTGGAGACTAGGTGGTAGTGAGAAAACATGCCAGAAAGTCGTGCCTAGCACCCAGGTGGGATGAACTATGTCAAGTCATACTGGCCACTGCCACAGCAGTGAAGTGTGCAGGTTTACCCAATTGGATTTATGGCAGTCATACGAAAAGAGTTCCAGGCCCTTTTGAAGAAGAACAGCAACTGATTGAACCAGTTGCAACAGCTGAAGGTTGTGAAGTTGAAGAATCTAGAGTGATAGATTTAGAAGTGATAGACCAGGAACAACCAAGCACAAGTCAGGAGGGATATATACCTGTGGATGACATACCTGAAGTTGTTGTTCAAACATGAAGAACCAGTTTAGAGAGACAGGAAAGTAGTGAGGATCAGATAGGTGTAGAAGAACACGGTCAGGAAGAAGTAAACCAAGCTACTTATGACCCTGAGCAGGACCAGACAGGGAAAGAAGAACACACTCAGGAAAAGGCACACAAACCTTTTCAAAGACCTGAGTATGGACAGACAAGAAAAGAAGAACACATTCAGGCAGCAGAAGAACAAATTCTAGAAAGACCTGAACAGGACCAGTTAGGAGAAGAAGAACAAGTTTGGGTAGAAGTAGAAATTAGACCTGAACCGGACCAGATAGTGGAAGAAGAACAGGCACGCAGATAAAAATAACAATAATAAGACCTGAACAGGAACAGGTAGAGAGTGATTTAGAACAAGAAAGATTGTGCCTAGACAGACTGAAAAAAAGAACTCTAGAAGAAGACGGAGAGGGTGAAAGTGCAGTTCAAGGTAAAAAGGTCAGAAAGGGTGATAATTGGCCAGGTGGAGTGAAAAGACTGAGATACTATCTGATAAAAACATATGAAAGACCAGAGCAAGTGAATGAGGTTACTAGTCAAACTCAGTCTAAACAGTCAACTATAAGAAATACACGAAGAAGCCCAACAAAAAATACAAGGCCCCTGAGTGGGCCTACGTCATATTAGAAGAATTGGAGAATTTAGATTTAAGTGAGGAATCAGAAGAAGTAAATGCTACACAGACCGATGAAAGGAAATCGAGACCACCTTAAAACAAGAGTGAAATTCCAAGTAAAGAAAGAAAGAAGAGAAATTATCTTCTCAGACTAAAATGGCGAGAAATGAAGTCATTGGGCAACCGAAACGAAGGTTGATTTGAAAATGTTGTAGAGCTTGCATATGTAGTATTTTATTAGTGATTTTAGTATCGGTATTTCTAACAGTAGGAGTGCCTTTACTTTTTTAATTTTTGATTTTTTTATTAAAGATCCAAAGCAGCAAGATACATAAAGATACATACATACAATTCTATCATTACTTATGACACACTATAATGATGCAAAGAAAAACCATTACATCAAAGTAACAGAGACATGACAAATTAGATTGACCTAAATGCATTATCCTACCATATATTCTCTCATGCCCCCCGACCGGTAGCCCCAGTTTCTTTTTTAGACTGTTTTCCAAATTATAGCCATTAAACAACTTGGCCCACCACATTTCCACATTTCAAATGTGGGAGCTGCTTGCTGTAACCAAAAAGAGGTTATTGATATCCATGCAACCGCCATTGCCATAAAAATTAAATAACAATATTTATACAATAGTTTCCCCTGACGCAATTCTTCATTAATCCCTAACAGCATCATAGCTTGAGTATTTTAACGGGACCCCATAATTTCTGACAAAAACCTCTCTATAGATCCTATCAGAGAATTTAGAGCAGTACAGGCACAGAACACATGTAAAATTTCTGCACTATCTGATCCACAGCGAAAGCATTTTCCGTCATGCTGGGCTTCCCACTTCATCATTTTAACGGGCGTATGATACAAATTAAAAACAGTTTTATAATGTTGGCTTTTTAAATTAGCTGCAGTAAAGATCCTCCCAGACAAATCAATAGACTTCTCAGGTTTTCCCAGCCAAATTCTCCATTTATTATTATACTTTTCCAGATCATCTGTTCTTCCCTCTAAGAGTATTTTATAAGTTAGGCCAATACTTCCCTCTTGTCTTATGCTTTCTACAATTTTAAAAGTTATAGTAGAAATTGGGTGTTTTCCCAGGAAATCCCTTACTTGTAAAAACTTAAAGAATTGGGTTAGGGATAAATGGTATTTCTCCACTAATTCTAAGAATGAGAATAACCTCTCATCACCCTTATACATATCGCCGAGTCGGATAATGCCCTTCTCTCTCCAAATAGCTGCTACTTGGTCCCAAAACATTGGGGGTGAAAGTTCAGTGGCATCCGTAGGAGTATATACAGATAGTGCAGGAATCTTAAAAAGTCTATGAACTAAATTCCAGACTTTAAAGACAGCATTTAACACCTTAAAACTGGTTCTTTTAAAATAGCTGCCATTCAGTCTTTTAAACAAAAAACGCTTCACCTCAGGACCCAAAATCATCTGGTAGATTGAGGGGGCTTCAGCCGGAATACTAACCATTTCCCCAGTCAACAAAATGTGTGCAATAACCAAAATACAAGCATAATAATAATATGCAAGGTCTGGTATTGACCACCCTCCTCCTTCTCACAAAAGAGTCATATAGTGCACAGCTCTTCGAGGTTTTCCTGGAGCCCAAAAGTATCGAGCACAGAGTGATTGTAAGTACTGAATTTGTTTGCCTGGTACTTCCAGGAGCACTGCCCTGAAAAAATACAGAACCCGGGGCAGTACATTCATCTTCAATACATTAGCTCTGCCAACTAAAGACAGATGTAGATTCTCCCACCTTTCAAGTGATCATTTTACTCCCCATATAATATCACCCCAGTTGACTTCTAAAATCTCTTTTAGAGAAATAAATATCTTAAAACCCAGAGATATTGCTTCTCTACCCACCCTAGACTTATTGTCCATTACTTGCCTCGTACATTATTTGGGTTTTGGCTGTATTTAACTGATATCCTGATGCAGCTCCAAATTTCTGCACTAGAAGCTCTATTTCAGGTACTGCAAGACAAGAGTTGGAGGTAACAATCGCAATATAGTCGGTGTATGCCATTACACAAAACTGTTTTTGTCGTACACTAAAAGGATTAATCTTTTTGCTCTGTTCCAACATATTAAAACGCAAATAAAATGGTTGATCACAGACACCATTGCCGTCTACCTCTAGAGATCTGAATAGTCTCCGAAGAGTATCCCACTGAGCATATTTTAGCCGTAGGGAGGTGATATAAGGCCTGCAAAGCTTGAATGTATCCCCCCCCGAAACCCTATTTGTTTTAAGCCACCCAGAAAAAGTTCCAAGACACGCGGTTGAATGCTTTTCAGCATCAAGTAATATCAACCCTAAATCTTTAGCTTCTACCTGTGCAACATCCAAAAGAGAGAAGGGAGATTGGCCGGTAGGACCCAGATATCTCCCCTTTTTCTTAAGAATACAGATATTGGCCTCTGCCCAAGATCGTGGTATTTCCCTTTTTTGTGCCATTTGAAACACCTTAAGCATATCAAGTTTACTATCTTGAAAAAAGGTCTTAAAAAATTCCAAGGGCAATTTATTCGGTCCCACTGTTTTCCCTACTGTAAGAGAGCTTATAGCCTGCTCTAATTCCCCCAGCGTAATAGGCTCATCAAGCATCTCAACATCGACCTGATCCAGTTGACCCCACAATGAGGCTAGTAGTCCTAAATCGATCAAAGAACACCCCGTATCCTGTCCAGCATACAATTCAGAATAAAAATTTAAAAAACGTTAATAAATTCTTGAGGGTCGAACACCATGTCCCCAACCATGTTTCTAATCCCAGTTATTCTTTGTTCGGTCTCCTTTATACGTAGTGTCTGGGCTAAACATCGTCCCATAGCCTCCCCTTATTCATGAGACTATTTTTTATAGGTTTGATATTTGATAGCAATTTCTTTACTCCATTCTAAGTTAATTTTCGCCTTACACCTAGCTAAATTATTCTGTAAAGCAGAAATATTATTTCCTGTAGCTAACCCATTAGACAATTCCTATTCAGCAATCTTAAGGTAATTTTAAGCACCCAGTATCAGATAACGATACGTCTTTAAATGTTTTTACGAAGTTATTATTTCAATATGTAGATACAATGGAGATTATTGTTGGTTATGTCTGTATGAAATTACAAGTGTCAGTATCAGAAGGAGTTACATTTCACCATTTACCTTTAACTTATGGTATATCATGTAGTGTTTTAACTAGCCTGTTTTATGGAACAGGAAAACTTCAGTATTATTATTCAAACTTAGATGTAGTATTCTCATAACTTCTTATTCGAAAGAATATGAATCCAGTACTTAGTAGCCAAGATGCACAGTTTATGGGTGAGTTTTTCTCAATGATGAAATCAATATATAGTCAAAGTATATTACGTGAAGAAGAGAAAGTGTTTTTGAATTTAGTTGAGGGAAGGAGGTAGGATTTCGAACAGGAAGCCCATGTACCACCATGGGCTGGGAAAGAGGGAAATGTATACAGCTGGCAAGGCTCATGCTGCAATGTCCCTGGACTTTGTAAAGAAAGGGAAAACCTTCCTTCATAGGCTAAAGACAGATTATAATAACGTATTCATTGGTTCCAGTGAATGTGAACATAACTTCCTAATTTTGGGAGGTTGGAGACTAAAAGGGGGAACTGATACAGTATTTCTTGGAGTTTACTACGTGTGTGAGAATAATGCTTAGCATAATTTGCCTGCACAGCGGTATGGAAGCTGCTACTTTGGCATATTATTTCTGAACATGTATCATGTAAAAAGAATCACTGGAAGCAATGAAAACACTAACGGATTAACACGGAGAAAGAGGGCTAGTTTTTCAGAAATACTAGGTGGCATATTTGGTCGATTTATACTTTCAATGGCACTCATTCTAAATTCACAGAGAATTTGTGAATTGTCAACAGTAGTTGATCTTCTCTCAATGAATACTGCTGGTATTTTCTTGATGATAAATACAAAAATGGTTGCAATTAGGTCTATGGTTTTCCAAATCGACTAGCGATTGATATTTTATTAGCAAAAGAGGGCGGAGTCTGTGGAATGCTGAAAGTTTAACATTGTTGCACTTACCTTTCTGATAAGAGTAAGGACATTAGAGAGTATATTAAGAATATTACAAAACATCATGAACATTTGAAACCACTGGAGGATGACAATGTATGGGGAAAACTAACAAAGAGTATTACTAACAAAGGGTCTCACTGATACACCTGGTTCTTTAAACCAACAAATAAGAGATTGGCACATAAGCTGTAATATAAAATATAAAAGACATCTTTTATTCACCTCAGATAAGGGAGACTATGTCACACATTACCCTCAGGAACTGTAGGTGGCACTCTAAGGAGTACAGAAAACAGGGGCCTTATATATGCTTAGGTTATATTAGTCAGCATAAAACCAAGGGGAGGTCCTGGCACATGTAAGCATGCAAAATGACTAATATGGGTATACAAGATTTGATTGCTCAACAAAGTGGGAGGAGAGTCTAAACTGAGCACATTAGTAAGAATAGCCTGACATTTCTATAATAGGAGCAGGTGCATTCTACTAGCTAGGCCCCTCTGAGCAAATGCAAGGCTCTGGAAGAGGGAGAAAGCACATTGCGAGCACATGGCTAACTAAAATGCTTCCAGGTACCAAATGGCTTCAACTCATGCTAACAGATCCCTGCAATTTAACAGATGGTCCTTTTATCATGAGCTAAAGACATTCCTTTGATCCAGTAGGAACATAGACAATATTTGCACATTTATTTTTATACATTTATCAATATCCTAATTCATTGCTAGGTGGGCATTTTCCATTCTAAATATTTCATTAAGCAGGTACATATAAGGTATAAGCAGGAGTACAAAGGGAACAAAGAATTGGGTCATAACTAACATTCAGATAGTAGTAGGAGAGAGTAATTACTATTATCATGATAGAGCGCTCAGGGACCTACTAGCTCAATTTTACCATACCCACCTGGGCCCATATAACATTCAAACTTTGAACTAGCAGTCCTGCCTAACTAATTACTAATTTAATCACCCTATCAGTACTTTGAGTCCTTTCAGGACTCATACCTATAAACCATGACTTACCAATCCTTGTCACGTTGGTAATAAGTCCTAGGGATCGAAAAGGGAGTTAGTTTAAATAGGCAGTATTAAAACACATTTACCTTTCCTGTAATACCCACAGACTCAGGGAAAAGTTTTAAAAGATTTATCAATGAAAGATTTTCTGAGTCAAAAGAAAAAACCACAATCTGGTGACTATGAATTTTACAAGCAAGAATATAACAAGTAGGACATAAAGTTTGTAAGGAATCACAGTAACACCTTTAGATATTGGTACCCAGGACGGGTGAGAAAGGGAAATAGCACAAGGACATAGCACATGGATTATATTTACCTAGAATGGAGCAATGACCAATCCTAGTCATGGGCTGGGGCAAATATGGACCAGGCTCCCGACTAATTAGGTGCCCACGGGACAAGAAAAGTACAGATCAGGACAGGTGACCTCCTCTAAGTGCAACGCCAGCATCACACCCCTCTCTCTAGGAAAGCCAATTAATACCCCGCTTGGGTCATCGATTCTTCTGACAGAGTGCTCCCCCAGCACCTCTGCTCTCGATAGCCTATTGAGTACATTGGGTCAGTGACAGGTCAGCTATTCGCACAAGTCGGAAAATATCTCTATCTAAGCCTACCTTAGTTATACCATTTCAAAGGCAATGTACCACCCCTAAATGTTGCAAATCTATGTGTTCCCCTTCAGTGATTGGTCAGAAAGACGAGGAGAGGTCATCATCACATCATACTAAGATAAGATCATCTCAATTTACTGGTATTGATTAAGTCTCCACCCACAATTTATTTTTCCCATGACTTTATTCTGCCCAACAATAGTGGCATACAAATTATATACATTGTATTTATTTGAGTCTTCTTGCTTCCTCTTTAGAGGTCAGTAGAGCAGGTTCCCAGGAACATCGTGGGTAAGAAGGGTGTTGGCAGCCATTCAATGCCAATGCTTCAGCAATTTCGGAGTTTGAGTGCGCAAGCGCAGCTTTCTCCAAGATTGGGAATGTGTCAGTATTCAGGCCCAAGTATGAGCTAACAGCAAAATCAAAGAGAAACGTATTAGAATACAAAAATAAATGAATGCACGGTATACCACTTATCTCTATTCTAACCCCATTACTTAATTTTAACTTTTGCATTAATAGCTAAGTAGAACGAAAAAGCTTAGTACAAGCTGCAGCATAAGCGTTAGCATGTGAGGTTTAAAGTGGCCATTTCTGGCACTAGTGCGCAGAAGCAAGAAGTTCCCACCAAAAGCAGAAGTATTTAACACCAAGTAGATGTGGCGGACGCATGCGTAGTAAAGTTCGCGCGTTTTCGGCGTCCATTCTAAGACACTCTTAGTAAAAGCACATAGCCGAGCTTCCCCTAGATACTAAATATGTTGTGTTATGTAAATATTAATAGACAAAACATGTTGGTTAATATATTATAAGTTATTTCGAGAGGGCTGAGTCCAAGCAAGTTTCTGTATATGTGAAACCTTGCTTCATCAATCATGAACAGAATTATCATTTTTTGTTTCACCCTAAGCAAAAAGCAAATCCTAGAATCATCTAGTAAAAACATTTCCAGGAGGAGGGCAAAGTAAAATTGGTTAACTCCTTAAGTAAATGTTTTTCGTGTAGAATAAACATGATAAGAAATACAAATATTAAGGAAGTTAGACAGGTTATTACAAAAACAATCCTGGCTCCAAGGGACCAGTAGGACCACACAGGGCGATAGGAATTAGGAAGAAGAGCTGCAAAGGGCTGCTCCTCCTCAAAAATGGGACGACCAAAGGGGTGCATTATTGATGAAAAAGAAGTCCTTGGGGAAATTGAAGCGGCTGTACAAGCAGCCAGAGGGGAGTCTTCTCCCTGTGTCCGTTTCAGCCTCACAGGCAGGCTCTTGTTTTTTCCACGATGAAGCTGCACAGCTTGCAACTCAAGAATCACGGCCCAGTTTCAAGGGAAAAGTTTCTTCTTTCAGGATAGGGCAATCACCCACCAGGGCAAATGCTCTCAGCGATCCTGTCCAGTGTCTCAGACAGTGCACCAGTTTTCTTCACTTCAATCTAACAGGCACCAGAGACACAGCACCTGTACCCTAAACTCAAGTCCTTCCCTAACTCCTATATTACTCTGTTGGCGCACTGCTCTTTGTTGGGGCCACACATTGCATCCAGTGTGTCCAGGTAACTCTTGACCAACAAACAGAGGTGCAAACTTGCATTCACTTTGGTACCAGGATTCAGAGGCCTGATGCTTGGATCTCTGAAGCAACCCTTGCTTCAAAAGGGGTCACCTCAAGCAAAGCCTTCTTGCCATTCTGGTCGGTCTGTGACTCTCTCAGCTGGGCATCAAAAACTTGATCTACGATTTCTCCTTTCTTGTTTGTGATCCCGTCTTTAGCCCGAAACAGTGGGAGGGGAACAGAATTAATCCCAGGGCCTCTGCCTTCACTGAGGTCCTCGCTGCCAGCAATGCCTGTGCTGGTTACCTTCACTTTGTCTTCAAGCTGGACTGGTGCTGACTCCCCAAGCTGGATCTGATGTCCGAGCCCCTCTGGCAATGGTTGTAAGGCAAAATATCTACTGATGGACAGAACAAAAGCTCTTTAGACAAGGCACAGAAATTTCTACCAACAGAGAGAACAGTCTCAGAATACTTCCTAGTCTTGGGACGCCCCATATATTAGGAAGGCATCCAAGAACCACTTCATTTATCTATGTGAGAGTAAAAAAAAACCACCAGCCTAGACCTATTGGCAAGTATAAAAGGAACTCTTTGGTGAACTGACAAGAGTAATACGTCGCCCAATCCCAAGCAGCCAAGGAAGTCTGTGTTCATTAACTACATTCTGAGGAAAAGAGAAAAACAACACCGACATACTCTAAATCTTTTCATCTGTATATTCCTAATCTGAAGACCCTCAAGAAAAAAGGAAATGTTCTACACTTTTGCTCATAAACTTTACATTACTTGTACAGGACTGCAGACACTTCTAAAATGATTTCTCCTAATAAAAGCACCTTCAATGTACGCTTAGGACCATGCTCTCAGGTTATAGGTGCAACAGGAAAATCTAAAACTGCTAATTTAACAAGGATTACATTTTCTCCAGAAGAATATGTTGTGACAAATAAACTCCTATAAAACAATATTTTCTTCAAAAATGTTTGCTAAGGATCACATGGGCATCTTCCCTGCATTCTACTTTTCATGATCCAAACTATGCAACATCAGCTCTAATACGGACTGTCAGTTTATTTATACAGACTCAAAGCCCTTGCAAAACTATGTAGCATGAGAATAATATACAATAATGGTGTTATCACCTAAGAATTGTAGAACAAAAACTACCCACATCTAGTTCCCCATAAAGATCAAATAAGGGAACAGCAATCTAGACTACTCATCCTTTCATAATTTCATCAAGCAGGATGGGCAGTAACAGAGCATATTTATATATTCATTTTATTAATGCTAACAATGATTAAAACAGTATTCCTGAATAGGCAATTAAATGTCTTATGGCTATTTCACAGACAGCTTAGACTGGTTAAAATGTTTTTGAGAAAACGAGAGAGAAAATATAATTTTGCCTACCCTTAATTTGTAGAGGAGATAGCCTCCATCCCCCATTTTGACAGTAGGAAACCTGAAACAGGTTTCATTCTGTCAACACTATCAACCCCTATTTGTAGCAACTGAACATAAACAAACTCTGAGGAGGTAAATAGCACAATGAGAGCTAAAGAACATGAATAATCAACCTCCAGTCCCTTTAGTAAGTATACTAGTTATAACATGAGGGCACATGAAGTCAAACTAAATCCCATTGCCTCAGCCTTGTACATTAATCTTCAAACTAAAAGCATTAGTGCTATATATATGGCAAAGCTATCTATTAATCAAAGCTCACAAATACAATTATATTGCTGTGTATTCATATGAGTGCATAAGAACTTGCTTTTGCCAAAAAAAAGGTCAGCAAAACTTCTACTTCTTTCCCTGCGCTGCCAACTTGTCTTCCAAAAAGTTATAGAGGTCAAAATGTCAAAGCAAATCTTGCTCTGAGCCCTGCTAGGCTTCTAAATGTAGAACTCGACCATTAACCCTTTACCAGCTGTCCTATTTTGTGTCCAAGGCTTTCCATGCTGCTTTTCCCCAATTCAAAGTGATCCTGGAGACTGATAGCTGAACACGCAGACCCACTCCATTCCTATCTGCCACCAATTCAGAGGTAAGCTTAATAACTTCTGCTGGTTTTTATACATATTTTCAATTGTAAGCAGTGTGCAGTATACTTTTCTAGCAGTATAAAGGACAGCTATTTGTGTTCTACATTAATGTGTGCATTTACTGAAACCTGAGAGCACTTTAAAAGCTGCTCTGAATGGCAGAACTGCTTTTAAATAGTGAATTTTACCCAATTTCGACTTTGATGTTTGGGGCACTTAAAAATGAATATTCTACAATGTTTTTGCATAATAGTCATCCCCAGAATGTTCCCTACACATTCCAGAGATGGGGCATCAGAAATATATAATGTATTCCCTTATAAAAATGGGTTTTGTACTCCTGCACAGAGTGACATTTCACATTTGAGTTTCCTCACATTGCGATACAGCACTGCTTATATTCAATTTTAATGCTAGCAGTTCACAGTATAATTATTAGGCTTTATAAAGATTAAAAAACGAATTTAAAAGCACTTATTTTCAATAATATTTTTTTACATATAATTAAAAAATGTGTTTTTTTACTAAAAGCAATCATTTTGATAATTCCACATATGAAAAGTAAGCTTCATCCCTTGCCTATCATATTTATATGCATTCATTTATAACCCTAAGCACAGAAGCCTAACTTAAAACATGAAAAATATGTGCCACTTTTTAAAGGACAATCATTATTTAACATCAGAACCACGGATGTGCTTCTGTAAAAAGGCATTAAGAAAGGAAATCCCTTCTGTCAATTTTTCCCTGTTACCTAAAATAATGAAACAGTATTTCTAACTTTTAAAACAGCAATGTGAAATGCAGGGTTTTATACTGTGTTTGCACTGACCTAAAGATTTAGTTGACTTCAGCATTTTTGTTCTGTGGCCATGCAAACAAAAATAGCCATGTGCTATTTATGCAGCTGTTGGTTGAGCAAAAGCCGTCAAATTCTCACGCCTTTCTCAGGAGAGAAAACCCTTTTTGTATATTTCTGATGTCTTGACATAGTGTAACCTCCATTGGTTTGTGTCAGACAGCTGCTTTTCAGTGAAACAGTTAAACACAGCTGTTGAAAAGCTTCTTTTTTTAGTGTTGAAATGTAAGCACTGTGACAGTCTATTTAAAACTGAGGCATTTCAATGCAGTCAAATGTATTGTTCTGTAATGTGTGTTTAGTTCAGAAACAACCAAATTCACTCATATGATGTGAATGCCTTTAAATATCTGATACAATGTATCTAAGGAAAATGTTGTAACATTTTGTATGTTAATCATAATTATTACAAAATATACAATTTCATGTTTGAGGCCTATTAAATGTACATTCTAATGTTATCTTTGGCATTGTAGCAATTTGCACATTTATAGTTTCTGACTATGTCAATGTAATAGTAACATGTAGCATATGTCATATAATTATTTTCTGGATTTTTTATTTAATGTTCATTAAATTACAATTTGCATACCAGACTGATGACAGCAAATAAAAAACACAATGAGCTCATTCCAGATATTTACAGAAGGGGGTCATACATCCAGAACGCACGTAAGGCTAGCCATTCTTACACAAAGAGCGCAATCGCTATTTACTCACATCAATGTCAAATCACAAACCACATAGACATTTAAACACACATTTAACCCACAGATCAACACTTAGGACAGAAACAAAGGACAGCCCACAGGCTGTACTTAAACCAAACCATTTGTAAATACTAGTTGTAAGTCATATTTACAAGAAGAGCTTCTCAATAGTAGAAACATTGCACAACAACAGCCCAAGGACTGTTCCAGTTTGAAGAAGCCAAACTACACCAAATGCACTAGTTTTGGCTGGCAGAACACCAAAAAAAACGCTCTGCATATCTCTATTTATAAAAGTGCGTAAAATAGGATCCTGTACATATTTTAATTCCATGGAGTACTTTATCAACAAGGAAGAAATACGTTCTTATTCCTAATAAGGTATCCCTCTAGGGGAGCCGGCTAATTCTATTCTCATCACATTATGGTACCTTCAAAAAGCAACACATTCTTTGATGTGTGCTTGAAACAGGCATGCCCAAGAATATTGTAAGATATATAATACTATACATCAGTGGCACTTAACACAAAGTGTGCCGTCATATATTTTATAAAAAGTAGAGAAAAGTCTCCTCATTACCTGCCTACACAAATTGCAATTCATATATATCCATATTCCATAATTTTGGCCAATTTCCATTTTCTTGTCATTATATATCACTGTATCACTTTGTATCACTTTATTGCTCTATATCACTCTGTATATCTCACTTTATATCACTTATCTCACTTTATATCACTTTAAATCTCACTTTATATCACGTATCTCACTTTACAGCCAGCGCACTTCTCACACTGTCAAGTTCTGAATGACCTAACGGTCGTTTTTAGAATACTCATGCCAAAAAGGTTCTCAGTCAGGAGCGGTAAACATTTGAGGGATCAAAATCAGGAAGACCAGAAATATACTGCGCTGCAGAGGCAGACAATCTCAGTGCGCAGGGTACCTCCTTAGTAGATTCCTGTCCTGTCCTCCTCAGTAGATTCCTGTCTCGACCACTCCCTTTGAAAGCTGCTTCTGATGAGGTCCACGTTGAGCACCATTTGTAGAAAATAGAAACCTTCTCAGGGGTCTTACTGATGCACCTGGGTCTTTAAACCAACAAAGAGATTGGCACAGAAGCTGTAATATAAAAGACATCTTTTATTTACCTCAGATGAGGGAGACAACGTCACACAGTACCCTCAGGAACTGTAAGAGGAATTCTAAGGAGTACAGAAAACAGGGGCCTTATATATGCTTAGGTTACATTAGTCAGCGTAAACCCAAGGGTGGGTCCTGGCAAATGTAAGCAAGCAAAATGACTAATATGGGTAAGCAAGATTTGCTTGCTCAACAAAGAGGGAGGAGAGTCCAAACTGAGCACATTATTAAGAATAGCCTGACAGTTCTATGCTAGGAACAGGTGCATTCTACTAGCTAGGCCCCTCTGAGCATGTGCAAGGCTCTGGAAGAGGGAGAAAGCACATGGCGAGCCCAAGGCTAACTAAAATGGCTGCCAAGTACAAAATGGCTTTCAGCTCATGCTAACAGATCCCTGCAATCTTTAACACTTCTATCCTAATTTAATTGGGTTGGATACGAAGATTTCAAAAGATCTCGAGGAGGAATAGAGTGTCAGAGAGGGGTGCGAGTCAATCGTCGGTATCATAGAGAGGGCATCCATTCTGTCCTGGATTCTGGGGGACCCTTACCAGCCCTTTGGCCAGGGAGCTGGTCTTCAAACCATTCTTGGTAATTACAACTTCGCTTTATTTTGCAGATGTTCTTTTCTCTCTATCCTCTCCATTTCCTTAGACATTGATCATTGAGTAAGTCTGTGTGTTATTTGTGTGATGATTTAATTGAATTTTCTCTGCTAAGAATGATGGTGACTGCACTGTGTATTGGAGATTGTTCACATGCATTTGAAATTTTAGATAAAGATTTAAAACTTTCCTGAGTCTGTGTTTATTTACATTGAATAAAAAATGGAAAGTTTCATGTCATTTTCACCATCAACTAGTTCAACTAATTGTCTATCGACCAGAGGAAAGAACTTTTTGATCAGTGAAAGGATAGTTAGGTATAGTAAATAACTTATCCTGAACACTGTGGAAATTATAAAATTGACACCCAGTGGTTTTAACTTCTTGTGAGTTTATGCGCCCAGGTGAGTATATGGTATTGGAGTATCTGTTGTTGTTGAACCGCTGTATCAAGAGGACTACCACCAGGAGGCAAAATCACACCACATTTTGAGCCAACAAAAGAAGCACATCGGGGCCCATCCATGGAACTGTATCTGATACCAGAGCGGACATGGTACAATATACCAAGAGCTTAAAGGGAGAGAGTGGGGCCCCCGCGCCACGTTCGACGAGCAATCCAGCGGGCAAATTCATCCTGGGTTGCTGGAGACCAGAGTGTGCCAATACAGCAGAGACAAAAAAGCCCATGAAGTCACAGGGCATTTCCCAGTGAGGATTCACACAACACAGGCGCTGGGAACCTATGGGGAAAACAGACAGGGGGCAAACAAAGCTGCAATTTGAAGCACAGAAATCCACACAAGTTGGCTCTGACCCTGAAAACATGATGGAGGGCTGCTTCGGCTCTGCATCCCAAAGCTCCACGGACGATCTCAAGGAGCTACTCCCAATTTTGAAACAGAGCCTCACCACCATAGAGGCCAAAATGGATGCCATGAATACACGAATAGACAATGTCACAAATAAGATAGACCAGCATGAAGAGCGGTTAACGAAGGCACAGCAGCGCAACTATACTCTGGAGGACTCCTCAGTGGGAAGAAAGGATCAGCTACTTCACATGGAACGCCTCCTAAAAGTAATTGTGGTTAAAAACAAAGACCAAGAATCATGGTTGTGCCTGAACAATATCTGCATATTAGGCATGCCAGAGTGTACCCACACTGGCCGCATGGAGGACTATGTGGAGCGACTATTGATGACATTATTCCTCAGAAGTGCCTTCTCCACCACGTTCATTTTAGAAAGAGCACACTGCTCCCTGGCCGCTCAACCCCCGCTTGGAGCTCTGGCCAGAACAATCATTGCACGTATCCTCAATTATTGAGACCAGGATGCCATGTTGAGACTGGCCAGAGAGCAAAAAAATTTCATCTCATGAAGGCTCTGCTCTGGCCATATACCCAAACTTTACAATGGCGGTCCAAGAACCCGGAAAAAGTTCCTACCAGTAATAAGGAAACTACAACAGGCCAACATCCCGACATCCCGAATGCCATGCTGTTTCCTGTAAAACTACTGATCACGCACAAGGGAAAGCAGCATTTCTTTACCAACCCGCAGCATGGGCTGGACCTTTTGAAAAGCAACCTGTGGAGATCCCCCCAGAGTGCTCCAGAATTAAGCCATTCATGTTCTGACGCTGCCTTATCAGACATTAAGTGAACATCAGGGTTTAAGAGATGCTGTGGCTGCCTCTGTTGCTCCATCTTGCTCTGCACGAGCAGCACAGATCCACAGAGCACTGTATCAAATCGGGATACACCAGGCAATGGCATAAAGTGCTGTAGGAACTGGCAGACAAGATGCAAAACTGCAATGATATGTGTGTTCTGGACACCAAAGCACATCACCATGCTCGCACTCGAATCATAAATGTTCAAAACAAATTTACATGTCTTCGTTTCTTCAAGGTAATTTATTTATTCTTGAGTTTTGACTATTTCATTCATAGTCTTTGTTAAATGTTCAATTTTTAATTTCATTCACTTTGATTCAGATTTGAGCCCAATGCATTTCGGGCGCATCGCCCTTCGTCGGGGGACTTTGTACCATCTACAAGTGTACAATGATATTATCACTCGTACATTACTAGATCAACAAAAACAAACATAAAACAGTAGTAGTTGCCGCTACACCCAGTGTGAAGTGTATGTGTTCGAATATAAAAAATCCAAAAATGTTTGTGCCATTATTTTCGTGTTACGCGGTGATTATATGCTAGCACGATTATACATGCGCCGCGTTCGTGATGCAGTGTGCACATCATAAATGGTTGTGACAATAGTGCTCATGCTTGAAAAAACATTATCATTGATGTAGAACTGTCCTGTCGGGCGAATTCAATGTGTAGGCTCTAAAGTGAGGATGAAAGATAACATCCGTGTAAATATTTTGGTTAGCACGTTACTAAACGTATTAAAAAATATATCGGTTTGCACGCAACTGAACTTATTACAAAATAAGACATGTTAGTTCTATATTTTACCGGAGGATTCAATTTGCGGGTAAACGATTCATTCCTAACGTGTCTTCCGGGTTTATCTGGTTCTCGCGATGTCTATCTATGTTTATCTTGGGTCCGATCACGTGCTTAGAGAAATGGATAACAGACTAAAAATGTGTTTCAAAAAAAGACTGAAGGACTATCAAGCTTGTAGTGCGCGATAATAATATCGCGTATACTCTCTAGAGTCAGAAATATTACATGAAATCTGAATAGTAAATCGTAAAAGGATTATATCATAAACACAAAATTAATACTCTTAACAAATTAAAAAAAAGAGGATATCCACAAACCCTACTGGACGACACAGCAGAAAGAGCAAACAAATTACAAAGAAAACATCCTCACTTTAGAGCATACACATTGAATTCGCCCGACAGGTCAATTCTACATCAATGATAGTGTTTTTTCAAGCATGAGCACTATTTTCACAACCATTTATGATGTGCAGACTGCATCACGCATGTATAATCGTGCTAGCATATAATCACCGTGTAACACGAAAATAATGGCACAAACATTTTTGGATTTTTTATATTCGAACACATACACTTCACACTGGGTGTAGCGACAACTACTACTGTTTTATGTTTGTTTATGTTGATCTAGTAATGTACGAATGATAATATCATTGTATACTAGTAGATGGTACAAAGTCCCCCGACAAAGGGCGATACGCCCGAAATGCATTGGGCTCAAATCTGAATCAAAGTGAATGAAATTAAAAATTTAACATTTAACGAAGACTAGGGGCCCCATTAGGATGTCGGGCGGATTGCCTCCGCCAGGGTGGCGGTGGCCACCGCCACCCTGGCGGAGGCAATCCGCCCGACAAGCACTCTCGTTTTCCCCTCCGCCAGATTAGGATGGCGGAGGGGACAGCGGCGGACGGAAAGACCGTCCGCCGTTTTACCGCCGTGGTCGCCTTGCGACCGCGGCGGTAATGGATTAATATGGTGGCGGTGTCCAATGGACATCGCCAGCCATATTACAATGGCACACAGTAGAGGCCTTTCCGCGGCGGCAATGCCGCCACGGAAAGGCAGGCGGGGATTTCTGCGGGGGCCCCCTGCAGGGCCCCCAGGTTGACACCACTGTCGGGGGGCACATTTGCATATGCAAAGTGGCAGGCACCGCGTGGTGCCTGCCGCTTTGCATCTGCAAATGCAAAAAAGCATTTTTAGCATTGAGGCGGGCGGTGCAGAGTGCACCGCCCGCCACAATGCTAAAACTACAGGATGTGCCCGCCACTGTGGCGGGCACATCCTAATTCCCCCCACGGGACCCCCGCCCTTATGGCGGGCGGTCCCGTTCCCCACTATGGTGACGGGCGGACAAAGTCCGCCCGTCATCATAATGACCCCCTATGAATGAAATAGTCAAAACTCAAGAATAAATAAATTACCTTGAAGAAACGAAGACGTGTAAATTTGTTTTGAACAGTTATGATTTGAGTGCGAGCATGGTGATGTGCTTTGGTGTCCAGAACACACATATCATTGCAGTAATTTAGAATCCTCGTGCCCAGAAGAATTACCAGCTCAGCACCACCCACCGTGAAAAACATAGGAGAAAGTAAATACTTTGTGAAAAGTTAGAGTGCGACCCCACATACCAATTGACATTCATAGACAAGATGCACAGTCATACCTAAGACAATGGCCAGCTCTGGGCTGTTCACCCCAAGTCTTCTGAATAAGACGCTAGAAAAAGAGAGGGCAAACTAACATACACCTGGGCACCCTCGTACAGAGCCTCAGGTGTTTCCCCAACAGGACATCCCTAATAAGTTTGTTGCTAATTGGTTGACGATTATCTCTTTTCTGGTTTTATTTTGATTATGCTTTTACTGAATCTTCCTACCGTGATGGACAGCAGTCTATTGTTAAGCTTGTTTGGGGCAGGGTTGGAGGATAGCTCGGTAACCACGGTAGGATTGGGCTGCTGATGTGGCAGGGGGTAGAACTGCTTTATTGCTTTGGGGGAGAGGGGGGAATTGGGGACAGGTACAAGCACCCTATAGACAGACAATAAATAGAAGTATGGCGCTATCTATTCATAGTACATGCTATACCATGCATCACCTGCTCACAGCATGACAAATGGCATGCCCGAATCCACCTAGCTCCAATTTTATCACGTGGAACATGAGACGATTGGGGAATCACAGGAAATGTCATCATGTATTGGCATATCTAGACCGTCACACTATACATGTAGCTATACTCCAGGAAACTCATATGGGCCCCACATCCCCGGTCACGTTTGCAGCCCCCTGAGCCACATACATATGCCATTTGAATTATTCCACATATGTGCATGGGGCAAGATGGCGGCCGCTTGATCCGAGTGGGTTTTGCTCCCTGACCAGCACTGCATAAGCAGTGGCTTTTCCAGAGAGAAGGAGAGTTTTCGGATGAGGGGGTAAAAATCGAAGCAGTTTTAAACAGCAGCTCGACATTTTCGAAAAAGGATTATATGTTTATTTACCGGGAAAATCAGATGCTCTGGCTCCGGTCTGCTCGGCTTGCAGCAACGATCCTTCTAAGCCGCGCACACCTGTGGACCTGGCGGGCATGGCTACCAGGGATCCTCCTGCAGGAATCGAGTGTGAGTGGCGGCTTACCGTGCAACATGCCGCCTCGCAAAAGTGGAAATGGTATTTTACCTGTCTTGAGCATTAAATTTGCGGGAGATGCGGTAGCTTCAGGGACCAGGAAGACTCCGGCTGCTCAGGAGCAGGAGAAGGCTGACAAATCATCGAAATCCACGAAAACGGACAGAGAGGCAGAAAAACCTGGTACTAAATATACTGCGGTGAGTTTAAAGAAGGTCAGTCTGTTAAAAGGGAAAGCTGCAGAAAATACCCAGCCCCTACCTACCCTGAGCGATGGAAGTAGCTGCAAGAAGCTGGGGGTGTTGGGGACTCCCTCCCAGGTGATGGAGGGCTCTGGGTGGGGGAAGGCTGTTACGGTCCCAGGGATGTTTGTAGGGAAGCCCTCACAGACTAAAATACAGACCCAATTTTCCTTTTGTGGTTCAGATGCTGCTGGCTCCCCTAATAATGTTGAGGCTCTCTTAAAAGACAGTGCTGGGAGAGTAGATGGAATCATGTTAAATGAGAAGCCCGGGACAGTTGGTGGGGATAAAACTGTAAAGAAGCTAAATACAACCCCTGAGGCATTATCGGCGGTGTGTTCTAGCACAGGAGGGGCTGAAGAGGTGGAAGGGGGCTCTGCAAAATCCCTCCAAGGGTCAGAGACCGATCTGACCATACCGATACCTCTACTTTTCAAACTCCCGTTGGAGGCAGGTGGATACGGGATCCGGTGCTGGTAGAATACCTGATGTCCAGGATGGAGATACCTTTTTTTCTGTGGCAGAGGAGTCGGATATAGATCCTACCTCGGACTCAGAAAATGAAGAGCTTATCTCGGGCGAGGAAAGTGGGAGCCCCCAAACTACAGCGGATACCCTGAAAAGGATTACACCTCGCCATAGTAAACTTAGGAAGATACCATCGCCTACTTCGAGAAAAGGTGAGAGTGATAGCTCCGAGGCAAGTGGCAATCTGCAATGGGATTTTTCAGGAGTTACAACTACTCTGGCAGTCTCAGGAGGGCCCAGTGCCCGAGAAGGAGACCTAGGTGGCCCGCACTATGCCCCCTACTGGATGAACCCCCACCCTACATGCCACACCTAGCAATAGAACACTGGCCCATGGTTCCAACCCCTTACTCAGCCTACATCAGTGCACCCATTAACCCAAAATGCACAGACCCAACCACAGTGGAATGTACAAACACATCATGGAGAGCTATTGCCAACTGTTTGTCTGTGGACACCCTATAATCCCCATTGCTGCTGCTAGCAGGCAGACTTGATATACCTGTTACGCGTGAAGTGCGGTGCCAACAAATGCTACACAAATACGACATTCAGACTTGGGGAGCACTTTATGAGAATGGGACCTGCCGCACACGAGAATTCTTTTTTAATGAGTGCCTTATTCATGTATGTGAGGTTCCACCTTAATGTAAAATCTGCTACCCTTGACTTCCCCGCCGAGCCACCCACATTCGCCCCACTACACACCCTTTTGCAGCATTCCTCCCCACACATATAGTATACATGTACCGCTTCACCCAAACCAATAGCAGACACAGTTCCCAGGAGGCACGGTCCAGATGGGAAAGTGAGTTGGGCGCCCCATTACTGTTGAACAATGGATCTATTGCTGCCAACAGATGGGGCAAACCTCGGTCAGCAGCAGGTTGTGCATAATTAATTTTAAATTCCTCCACTGCCTATATCACACCCCAGCATGACTGTGTCGCTTTTGTCTCAGGGATAACGATAAATGTGACCGATGCGAGAGGGAAGGAGTTGAATTTTTACATTTGGCATGGGAATACCCTCAAGTTTTAGCATACTGGAAGGATGTTACCAAAAATCTCAGCCAAATGCCAGTGGAACACGTAACCAACACCCCACTCACTACACTGTTGGGTTATAGAAGGGATTTCAAAGCGCCTTTCAGGAAATTCATTTTGTTAAGCTTACTCCTAGCTAAACGAAGGGTGGCCTGTAAATGGGGGAGAGGAAGAGCGCCCAAGTTCACGGTATGGATGGAGGATCTAATATATTGTCAGGAGCAGATGTCTGTTTACGCGGAGTTGATGCCTCCCACCTTTCGCCCTGAAGACATATAGGAGCTGTCTCTTATATATCTACAAGAGGGCATGGCCGCTGCAGATGATGAAGTTTACACATCAGGGCGTCTGTAGAGGGGATAGCCGGGACACAGTTGGTGAGGGTCTAGTCGAACAACATCTAGATACACTGCAAACATGATGTAATGCTTGCTTTCTAGGGTACCAGAGAGTTTCACTAACAGTCAAATTATGCAGTCTAACTACATGATGTATGAGATAACGTGAATTTCCTAGTTTTTCATTTCGTCACTTGATATACTAAGGTTGCAATATGCAGTTGTAGAATGCTGCTGATACTTGTACTGCCCCTTTATGTGTTGTTTTTCTCACTGTAAAACTTGAAATAAAAGTTTTTAAAAAATCAGCTAAAAGATAGGAAAGCCTTACGGGTGCCTGGCAGCGGTCCCGTTTTTATCTTATGTTGAGCAACTAGACTGTTGCCCCTCCTCTAGCTGTACTTTTGATAACTTCTCGTTTGCGCTAGGGCTTGACAGTGGTTTTGCACCCTCCCGATCGTACCAAAATGCAGGTCCAACATATTAAAAAGTAAAATTATCCAAAGTGGGGGAAAGCCAATGTGAGCCTAAAGCTCCGAAAATACAGGGCACAGATAAAAAGTGATCAGCTTGTTAGAGCAAAGGAATAAGCAATCTTTACGGGTTCGGTGCTGCGGCCCGGTTTTGCATGTCTCCTATGTTGAGCAACTAGACTGTTGCCCCTCTTCCAGCGCTACTTCTGGTAACTTCCGGTTTGCGCTAATGCTTTATTGCGGTTTCGTGCCCTCCTGATCATACCAAAATGCAGGTAAGTTTCAAATTCAGATGCAATTCAGTGCAAACACATTTTCAAAATTCAAAGTGACAGTGCAAATGGCAGTCTTAAAATTTCTGCATATTTAAAAGTAAGATTGTGCAAAGTGGGGGAAAGCCAATGTGAGGCTAGAGCTCCGACAATACAGGGCACAGATAAAAGTAATCAACTTGTTAGAGAAAAGTAATAAGCAATCCTTTTGTTGGATAGGGAGAAGATGAGTTGGGTGTCATCTGCGTTCGATATGATGTTGAGTCTGAGTGATCTGAAGTTGGATGCGAGCTGGGCCATGTAGATGTTGAACACGGTCAGGCTGCTGGGAGATCCTTGTGGGACTCTGCAGGTGGTGGGTGTGGGTTCCGAGAGGAAAGGAGCGCATCTGATCCATTGCGTTCTACCAGAGAGAAAGGAGCGTATCCAGTCGAGGGCCTTGTACCAGATTCCCACATCGTGGGGTCTGTGGGCTAGGGTGCAATGAGAGACTGTGTCGAAGGCCACGGAGAGGTCAGGGAGGATGAGGGCCATAGCCTTTCCTTTGTTGAGAGGGATCGGATGTCATCTGTCACTGCAAGAAGGTGGGTTACTGTGCTGTGGTTATTCCTGAAGCCTGATTGGGAGGAGTCGAGGATGTTATTTTCTTCTATGACGGCAACAAGTTGACTGTTGACTGCTTTTTCTATGACTTTTGCTGGATATGGTAGTAGGGAGATCGGTCTGAAGTTCTTGTGGTCGGTGGGGTCCACCTAGGTTTTTTCCATGTGTGTTTGCAGCCATCGGGGAAGGAGGCAGTCTCAAGGGAGCAGTTGATGATTAGTTGAAGCTCTGGGCAATGTTGTCTGTGGTTCTGTGATAGATGTTGTGGGGGCAGGGATCAGTGGGGGCCCGGCATGGATGGTCTTCATAGTCTTCAGGGTGTCTTCGGTGCTGAGGGCTGTCCAGCTGTCTAGTGTTGGGGTGCGTGTTGCGAGGGTTCCTCGTTGGGGTTGATGTTATCGAAGTTGTCATTTATGAAGCAGAAGAGTTCCTTGATATCGTGTGCGTGAATGGAGATTCTGTCCTGGAGTGCTTTCTTCCTTTTGTGAAGGGCAGTGGTGGCTGTTTTAAAGTTGTCAAGGTCTGCAGGAATTTTGGAGTTCCTCCATAGCTGCAGGTGCGTTTGAAGTCCATGAGTTCAGTGGAGAACCAGCTGGCTTTCTCCAGGGCTCCCTCCAGGAACCCTGGAGGGCAAGGGTTCCGGGCACTGGTCATGGTCAGGCGCAGATGGGCTTGTCTTTGGCGGGCCCTGTGTGGTGTATGCTGTTCAGCCGCACAGCGTCTGCCATTAAGTAGGGGTCAAGGGGAGGATGGGACAGCAGAGAGGTGGACATGGGGAGCAGGAACACACAGGGGCCATGGGAGCATCAGCAGCAGGGTCATAATGGTGAGGGAAAAACATGGAAGAAGAACAGAGAAAGAAACAGGAGGAAAAGCTGAACTGAAGGAAAGTAAGGCAAATATAGAGGCTAAAACGAAAATGAGGCAGAAATAAATGCTACAATGAAATAAAGGCAAAGATAGAGACTAAAGAGAAGAGTGAAGAGCAAATGAGAATAGCAGGCGAAAAATAGGGAGAATAAGAAGAAGTGAGGATAGCAGGGCAGCAAACTGGGTCTGCGGCGGTGCTGATGCTGGACACTTACTGTGGAGCTGTGCGTCGAGAGGGCAGAGTACTGACCAGAAGTTCAGAGGTCCTGCTCAATCAGGCGTTCAGCGTCCGCCTTTAAGTAGGGGTTGGGAGGGTGGGACAGCTGGGAGGCGGGTGCGTTTAGCGGGAATAGGCAGGAGAAGAAGGGTCCGCAGGGGCAGCTGGGTCAGAATGACGCAGAAAAAGCCTACCAGAAGAACAGAGAAAGTAACAGAAAAAGGAAAAGCGGCACTGAAAGAAATTAACGCTAAAATAAAGGCTAAAACGAAAATAAGGTAGGAAAAAAGGCTACAATGATATTAAGGCAGAGATAGAGGCTAAAGAGAAGAGCGAAGAGCAAAAGGGAATAACAGGCAAAAAATAGGGAGAATAAGAAGGAGCAAGGATAGCATGGCCTCGAACCGAGGTCAGTGCCAGTGCTGATGCAGGACACTTACTGTAGAGCTGTGCACCGAGAGAGGAGAATGCTGACCAGAAGGTCAGGGGACTTCAAAAGCTGTCTCCAAATGGTGCAAGAATTTTGTTACACTATTAAAAAAAGATATAATAATCACAACTAAAATAAACCTGTCCTTGTGTAATGCAAGAGTTGCTCATATATAGCACTGCAATACCTTTGTCTCGAGTATGCACTATATAAACCTGAAAAATAAAAAAGCACCCAACATGCCTATACAGATACGTTATTAGCCCCAAACCCAAGCCCACCACACTGAGGCTCCAGAGACCTCAAGTACACCTCATTTGCCGCTCATTGAGTCACCAGTACCCACCGCTTCTGAAAGTTTTCCAATCAACAAAATCCATCCATGTTCTTCTCCACAACTGAATGGGAGGGGCTGGGGTTAAGGGGTCACTGGTACACACCTATCGATGGGAGAGGCTCTTCTTATTGCAGAGAAAAGTGCTTCTCCCATCCGGCCCCGTAGTTGAGATAAGAACTGATGAGAACTGATTGGCTGCCACTGTCAATCTTAGAGACACTCACTAACCTCTTTTCCTGTGGAGACTAGAAGTGTGTCCAGATTCTGGCTCCCAACTCCTTCTCCACCTGAGCCCTGATCAAGAAGAAACTCAGCCAGGACTAAGGTCCAAAGGAGGAAAGGGGGATGATAAGAGACAGAGAGAAGAGTGGCAAATGCGATGCTCTTCTTCAACCACATATGTGAGGTTCTCCTTCTACCACAAGTGCCCCTTCTAAGATTTGGACTGCTTTCTTTTTCTTTTTTAGGGAAAAAAGCGCAATTTTACTACTTGTTAACCCTTTCTGTTAACCTTTTGTCCCTATCTTTGTTTCCACCCACAAGAATCTTGATACCTGACTGTATCCCCTTTCCCACCTTTGCTATTTCCTCTTTCTTGTGTTTTCTGGGATATGGTCCGGTAACCTTGACACAAGAACAAATAATGATGTGCTTGTTCTTGGTGAGTTCTTCAACTAGTTCTCATAAAGCAGGCAAGCAATCGTAGTATAAATATTAGGGTTTCCTTTTAGTTATGTTGTTAACCTATGTGACAATTCATCTTGTCAAATTATTCTCTCAGGATATGCCCCCAGAATCAATAATTCTATATTTAACTAGACATAATATTTAGTATGCATAAAATGTTCAGAGAATTCCACATTAGTATTTGACTGTAAGAAGTCTGAATCTACATGCATTTTGAGACCATAAAAGATAAGCTAATATTTGCAGGCATGTTACTTTCCCATTCTAGGAGAGCGGTCAGCTTTTTCATAAATAAAATGAAAGTACCGGTATTTGTAATGAAAATATTGGTATTTGTAAAGAGCAAACAATTACTCCTAAGGGTGTCAGGGCGCTGGAGGGAGGATTAAACGAGCTGTTGCCCAGAGTCACATGGTGCTGGGCTAACCTGCCACCGCCGATCGAACCATGAGCCCCGTGTTCCCGATTCAGCCACCCTGGCTGCTGTGCCACACCTCTTCCATGGTAAATGTGGTACAGAAGTATTAATAGAATAGTTAGATTGTAATGCACCTGTCTTTTGCTAGCAATTCTCATGTCTTCCCTGCAGTGTTTCAGACCATATTCACTCAAGGTAAGTAGTAGTTTATTAGAGCATTGCGAGCACAAGCATGTTACTGTCTTTTAGAGTTCTAAGTTGTTCTTTATTGTTTTGCATGACTCTAGATGTGTTGCAATCAAAGATAATGCAGGGAAGACAATGCTCAGGTGAATTCCAAAACAGCAAGCAGCTTCTGGAAGGTGGGTGCAGCATAAATAGCAGCTGCAACCAACATGGCCACATTTTCTTGCGAGATTTGGTAATCACGCAAGTTTAAAAGCTCCATTCCCTTTGGGCCACAGTGGGTGTTTATTGTGTGTAGCTCTCCACTAATGCATTTTTCTTGGTTGCTGGTGATGCTGCTTAGGTAAGTTCCAAAATTGCAACCAGCTTCTAAAAGGTGGGTACAGCTTAATCAGGAGTTGTGCCCAACATGCCTACCTTGTTTCGCGAGATTCGGTAATCTTGCAAGTTTTTGGACTTGATTCCATTTGGGCTGCAGTATTGCCAAGTAAGTGTTTCTTGTGTGCTGACATCCACTAATACCTGCTTCTTGATTAATGGTGCACCCTATACCTTTGAGAAAGTCGTGGAAGAGCTCATGGGCTTCAGAGTTAGGGAGGGTTAGAGAGGGTACAGATAGCCCTTGAGGGGCCACACCGGAAAGGCAACTGGACCAACAGACACCACATAAACATATAATAGCGGCAAAATGTATTAGATTGTCCTAGAACAAAGTAGAAAAAATGTATTGGGGCAGATCCAGCACCCCATAGGCCTGGTGGGGGTCCAAGAGGAAGTCCACTATGGCCAAAAACAGCACTTTTTTCAAATCGGTGTTTAGGGTCTCCAGAGGATTCGGAGATTTTTGCAAACAATCTCATGATTTCTTTTTTAAAAGAACCCAGACTGAGCCAAGCACCGGGAGCAGCACATTGTTTTTATGGGGGAGACCATGCGGCCCACCCTGCCTGAGCCTTCATTAGGCTTCGGAGGATGGGGATCCCCACCCCCTGGAGATAGTATTTTTCTATTGAGGAGGGAAGCCCATGGGCCCGCTTTGCCCTGGGTTCCCTATCCCTGTAGCTGAAGGATCAATTATGGGAAGGGAGCATACAACCCCCTCCTTGATCCTGCTTGAGGCCCTGGGGACCCCTAACCCAGGGTCTTGCATTTTGATAGTGGCGTGGAGCATGATGGCTCTGTCCCGGGGACTCCATCACCTAGGACACTACAGTTCCCTGCCCTGAAGACTGTGGACAGGGAATAGAAATCTTTTGCCTGCCTGCACTCTTCTGGGCAGGGAGAAAACCTATGGATGCTGGCTGGGGAGGCGGCTGTGGGGTCCTTAGGTCCCATAGCCCCCCCAAATCCATATCACATTGTGGCTGTCCCGTGTGTCTGGTATTTGGCAGTGGAGCTAGCAAAGGCTGTTGCAGCTCTGGGCCCCCCACAGTAACAAACTATGGACACATTGTGGTTGCCCAGGTACCCACCAATAATTAGTGGTCAGGTTCTCACATATTGAATACCTGATGACAGTTTCATTACATCACAGATAGCCTCGCTGCAACAACTGAAATGACATAATTGATGACAACACTGCATGACACAATTGCAAGTTAAAGGTACTTTAGGTCACAAATTATAGTTACTTGAGATAATTTTAACATGTGGTTTTGCTTATTTAAAATGGTATATTTTAACTGACATTTTCCCCTAACTATAACATCCTTTTTTCCTTTTTTTCTGTGAATTGCTAAGGCTTTTTTCATTTAAAATGATATGTCCATCACTGTGTGCAGCATAGGTTTGAGTGCAGGGCTTGGCCTGCATTCAAGTGCAGTGCCCATCCCCTGCAGGTTCCAAACTCCCCTGCTGTGCATGGCATTTGGCCTTCTGTGCATGGCATTCGGCCTTATGAAGTGTGGGATTGGATGCAAAGCCTGTGGCCAGGACCTGTGCCCAACTCCCTACTGGTGCCGAATCCCACTCTGCCTGTGCACATTATGGGTTTTTGGTGCCCTACCCCTGCATTGCACAGCATGTGGTTGTGCATAGCGCGGCTGTGTGAACAAGTGCTAACCACAAATCAGGCTGGGCATGCAACACCTGCTGGTGCCCAAACCCCACTGCACATGGCCTTTGGGCATGGTAGGCATGGGGTGGTGTTGAGTGCACTGCCTGGTCCACAGCCAAACCTTGCGCCCAATCCCCTGCCGGCACCCTACTGCCCACATCACACAACTGCACCATGTGGGGTTTGGTGCAGGACCTGCCGTTTGACCTGGCCTTATCACCACTGCCAAACATGGCTGACTTTGTTAAGTAGTAATATAAAGGATGTTATTTTAAGTGAAGCGGACCTACTTGGTTTGTCAAAGGGTCCAGATGGTGAGCCTATTATAAAACAGTCCTATTGGTTTTGTGAAAAAGTCATCAATAACTATAATTATATGTATATGTCATAAATTCACAGATTACACCGTTTTTTTGTTGCGATTGGCACAAAATACTTAGAATAAAGCATTATAAAAAAATAAACATACATTTGAGTCTTTTTTCAACATTTTTCAGGCCACAAAGTGCCACTTTGAACTAGCTACTAGAGGTCCTTGCTCGCTAGCTGAGGAGCCTATAGCTCCAGCTTGGAGTGCTTTAAAAAACATGGTAGGCTCTCCTAGGGTCATATATTCAAAGACTTACGATAATTACTTTTCTTTTTATATGTCACTTGGAGGCCGCTGCACTCCTTGCAGCCTACCACAACATTAAAAAAAGAAGTTTGGTGATGCCTCTATCCCTTCTAGCTGCAGTACAAGCATCAAGAAATATTTAACGAACAAGCCCTAGCAGGGTAGTATGAGGTACTCCTTGGGAGCAGTAAATGTGAAATGAGTGGCTACTCTGCTCATTTCATTTCCACAATCTTTAATTTGGGGAGTTAGCATGTGGCCTCCTCCCAAAGCCTTCTCAATGCCTCAGAGATTCCATCCCCAGGCCCAACATTTATTTTTGGGGGAAGGAGTTATGTGGCCCCCCCCCCCCCGAGCCACTTAAGGACTCCGGGACCCCACCTTCCAAGACAATTAATCTTTTTTTGGGAAGAGGGCTTGCAGACCCCCTCCCTGATCCTTCGAAAGGCTACAGGGACCCAATCTCCTAGACCTGAACGATTATTTTTAGGGTGGGAGAAGTGCAGCCTGCTTCACAGGTCTTGAGAAGGACCTGGGAACCCAATCACCCAGGGCTGATTAATTTTTTAATGAGAAGGGAGACATGAGGCCCCTCCCAAGCCATCTATAGACCCCCAAGACCCCATCCCTCAGACTGAAATATTTTGTTTGGTGAAGTGGTATGGGGCCCCCACCTGAGTCATCCAATGACCCTGGAGACCCCATCCCCTGGTGCCTGATGGCAGCAAATTCTTAGGGACACTATCCCCTTAACACGGCCATTCCCTGACTGCAAAAGTGTGGGCAAGGAGTACTTCAACTCCCTTCCCATGCTCTTGCTGGCAGAGCACACCACTGGTGCCAGCTGGGAAGTTAGCATGGCCGTATGGGCACTGGGCCATCCCCATGGACCCATGGTCTCATATTGTTGTTGATATCCGGTGTGCAATGTTTTAAAGGCTTTAAGAGGAGATCCACATGCTCATCCCTATTAATTAACTGACCTACCCTGGGGGATGGGTGTCCGAGGTACGGGAGCATCGCACCTTCCTTTGCGCCATAGTGCCATGGTGTCCTGTTCAATCTAATATAGTATTCATACCGCAAGGGTACAATTCCACTGCAAAACACTAAGGGGCAGATTTACAAGTCCCTTGTGCCTCTTTGATCCATCTTTTGCGCCACTTTTTGTAACGCAACGGCGGCGCAAACAATGCTCCCTATTTACAATGTGACGCATCTAGGGAGACGCATCATGTTGTAAAGCCCTGTGTGACATTATACCTGCGTCAGGCATAATGTATGCCGGGGGGCGTTCCTACGCAGGAAAACCTTGTAAAAGTGACGCAGTAAAATCTACAAGATTTCACTGCGTCACTTTTAGGATGCCACAGCGTCAAAACCTTACGCCTGCTTGAAGCAGGCATAAGGAGTGGTGCAGTGTAGTGGGAATAGGCCACAAAATGCATTGCTGGAGTTGCGGCGTGCTTGCGACACGACTCCATCAATGCGTGACTTTTGCCCCAACAGATGCGTCAGAATTTCTAACGCATCTGTCAATCCTATCGCCATGGTGCGCCGTATTGTATATACCGCGCATCCAAGGTGGCGCAAGGAATCTTTAGGGTGCCGCAAGGAAAGTGACACATCTGTGTAGATGCGTCATTTACTTGTAAATCTGCCCCTATGCCTAGACCAAGTTTAGAATGTTTTATCACTGTGTTTGTGTGCTGTACAGTGCAGGACACATACGAACGTCAGAAAGGTTTTAAGAAAAACATTTCTCCTCTCTAAAGCCTGTCTCAAGGAGCCCAATCTACCATTGTTAGTTAATTGGGCTTTCCCTCAAACGTTACGAGGGGTTTCTGGTCATGGGAGCGCCCATGTACCACCCATAGAATGCCACTTGACACAAAGTAATACAAATAAATTCAAACTAATTTGCATTACTTTCAGCCATCTTTCCAACACAAAACAAGATTTGAGGTGTAATGTAAAACCCAAATAATCATTTTCTGGCGGTTGTGGTCACGTTTGAAATGGAAATGAGCACAGAATGTTGGTAAATGTGCCCTCAATGCTTGACAAAAAAGTACAACAAATAATCAGATGTGCAGAAACAAGTTCCTCTAATATGAGAAACGCAAGTAAAAGAAAACTTAATTAGTTCAATAGTCTTTCAATGGAAATGCTTTCATTTTAGGATTAGTAATTACATTAAACTGCAGAACTCAAATGACATAATGCTTCAAGTAGGGAACGAAGAAGTGCTGACATTGGGAATAGAAGATTCACAATAACCATTTGTTGTCCTTAAAAGCCTCATTGATAAAAGTATAAAAAGTGAATAATCGAATTATGTTCAGTAATATTACTCTCACATGTTAAAAGAGCCACCTCTTGGTGCCACCCTGCATATCTAACAACCATCAACAGGAGGCATTCAAGAATGTTTCTTTTTTTGTTTGATGATGGTCGCTAGATTTTTGAGATCTAATGTGACATAATTCCTGGATGGCGACTCTAAACATACTTCACAATTCTATTGCTATCATATTGATTATAAATTAAAATCAATATAGTCGCAGTAGAACTGTTTTCTTTTTTTATTCACTTAAATAATGTAGTACGTTATTTACACAGCTTGATAAGAATTATCCATGTCAGCATTGCTATGTTTAAGATTTTGTTTTTTGGGGGAATGTAGAACTACTGCGCATCGTTGGGAATGGATGGGTTGTGGCCACACGGAGTCTTCATTGGAAGACCTAATGATGTGCTTTGAAGATTCATGTACAGTAAATAATTTTCTAACTGAAACTTAACATCGGTAAGACTGTTTATTCGTAGTAGAATACCAGAACATTTTGGTGACTCTATGGTGGTATAAAATATTGTTACCATGAAGTCCATACCAAGTGAGCAGCGCCCTGTGGTGCACATACCAGGCCAAATTGAGCAGTGGTCGATGGAAGTGGCACCTGGCCATCTCGCATTTCAGTAGCTGTTTGTTTGTGTTTGGCGTGCTGCGACAAAATGAAGTTTGGGCAGATGTTTGCCAGTGCACGAAAGCATTTCCTGGTTGTCATGTTCCGTGTATGAGGGTTTGGCAAGGTACAATGGCCGTTTGGGTGAGCTGTTCTTCGGCAGAGCTAGGATGAGCTGGCCACACTTTTATGCCTAAATTGTTTCCATCACTCCAGCTAAATGCTCAGTGTGTTATTTCGATCTGGGGCCATATGTGCTTGGAATTACAACTGACACATCATGCCAAGGATCGTTTGTGACTGCCTTGACTTCTGGCATATCGGCATCACAACAGAATGTGTAGGCCATCTTGAAGGCTAACTTGCTTCAAGCGAATTTCTGTGTTTAACGTCACAGAGAGCCTGCAAGGCGACATATCGGATAGGGTTTGTAAGTTTGAGTTTGTAAGTATCACGTTTTCCCTATAGTTACAACAATCGACCGATTGTTGTGTTCACTGCAACTAATGAAAGCAAGAATAAAATCTGGCATACACAATTGAAAGATATTACAACTGGAGGAGACGTTTCCATCTATCATTTGTGAAGCACAATTGTCAAGCAATTGGATCAGCAGAATTATAGTATAAAAAGATACCAACCCACAGTTTAAAGCCCCATGTTAATTTCTTCAAAATCCACGTAAACACATTGTTCAATGTAAACAATGACATTGAAAAAGACCCTCTAGCTTTAGATGCTAGACATCTTGATAGTAAAAGGAAGGTTGCAGTTTATTGTACTGGGAGCTGAGAAACGCAAAGGGCCTCATTTATGAAAAATGACGCATCGCTGCGTGAAAACAGCGATGCGTCACTTTTCATTGCACTGTACATGCGACATGCTGGATGCGTCATATTTACAGTATGACGCATCAGGTCGCGAGGAGTTACAGATACGTCAGTATTTATTTTTATTTTTTTATTTTTATTGAAGTACTTGACATTCTACATCATAACAAATGATACACAATGGATAATAAGGCTTTAACACTTTAACATAACCCATATAACGAAACTAATAATAATACAGGCATCAGATAAAAAACTTACTTGTCTTAATCTACTGACAAACGTATCCACTAATCAAAATATAATTCCCATATTTTTGAAAATTTTCTCAACCCCCCCGATCCTTTGTGCATATACATATTCACTTTTCCTGACTCTTTTAATTTTTTGAAGCCACTCATCTACAGTAGGAACAGTTTCTGACCTCCAATACTGAAGTAACAATGATCTTGCCACTGCAATTACGATATAAACAAGTTTAGCTAGCGATTCAGACAATTTAAGTTCTGGATCAAAACCATATATTATTAAGTTAGCATAGCAGGGAACGACAATCTTTACATAAATTTGAAGCAAAGCAAACATTTCCTGCCAGAATGTCCTAATTTTAGGACAGTGGACCATTATATGAGTCCAGTTAGCAAGATCCTGTTGTCTACATCTAAAACAGGTAGATGGAGTGTTAAGATACATTTTATAAATAACTGCTGGAGTGCGATATAAGAGCCATTTACTAAAGAAAAGCATTCTTCCCCAATTGGCGCCTCTCAAAACACTAAAATTAAATGTATTTATAGTTTTCCAAGTATTAGGAGTCAACTCAGAATTCTCATATTTTTGCCATTTCCTAATTGCTTTAGAACTTATGTCTCCCTCCCTACTTTGCGCTAAGCAGCGTCTCCACTCTCCGGGGTTCGTAGAGCATGAGTGCAAAAAAAGATCATTAGTCAGATGAGAAGATTGACTAATCTGTACTAGATCAATTTGTCCCAGGGATTTATGAATCAATTTATGCGAGCCTATCAGCAAAAAATTCCCCTTGATTAAACTTGCCATCTCATTCAAAGTTATCCATGGTCCATTTTTCGCAAAATTTATCAATGTTAAAAACCCTGCTCGACCCCAGTTAGCAACAGTTTCAGACCCAATTTTGATACATATGAAGGAAAAAGCGCTACTTAGTAAAGTTGTTAAATTCAAGAGAGAGAGTGAATATCTTTTAAGCATGGCGCCACATTTTAAAAAAAACCAAATCAGGACCTTGTAACGAACAAGTTTGAGTGATTTAAGGACCTGCAGCGGGGAGGGGATTTTAATCTCTTGACAAATTTTTTATAAATAATGTCTGGCCATAGACTGGTTGTTTAAATCTTGACAGATACTGTGCGAAGTATGCATTATAATAATCTTTAAGATTTGGTAAAGCAAGACCTCTTTGTTCCGTATCTGCTTACAGTGTATTGAATGCAATTTGGGGGGGTCTTTTTTGCCCAAACAAAAGCTGAAATTAAGGACTCAACTTTTGAAAAGAATGAGCCAGGCAAAGAACAAGAAATCGTAGAAAACAGAAAATTAAATAGGGGGAGCACTGACATTTCAATTAGAGCCACCCTGCCCAAGATGCATAATGGCAATACATTCCAACATGTTGCGGACCTTTTGAATAAGGGGATCAAAATTCAATGAGTACAAATCTCTTAATGAGGCAGAAAAAAAGACCCCCAAATATCTCTTCGATCTATTATTATTACAGCTGTGTATGTCGGGATGAAGTTCGGGATCTATACCACCACAAACTAAGATCTCAGTTTTCTTTTTATTGATTCGATTTCCCCCGAGAGCCTCAAATTCTTCGAATATTAAAAGAGCCTGTGTTTGAGAATGCATCTCAGGTTTAATCAGGAACATTATATCGTCCGCATATAATTTAATCTTGGCCATAGAAGTTATGGGAGGAGAAATATATACGCAGTTCCGAATTGTCACAGCTAATGGTCGATAAAGAAAGCAAAAAGAGCAGGTGACAATGGGCAACCTTGCCTTGTGCCTCGCTGAACTAAAATTGAGCCCATAATAACTGCATTAACAATAATATTAGCTTTTGCGCCCCTATATAAATTCTGAATTAAATTAATAATTTGTGTTGGAATCCCAAAACGCTGTAAAATAAAAAAAGTGTCTCCCAAACCACCAAATCAAAAGCTTTTTCCGCATCCAAAAGTAAAACTAAGGCAGGAATCTCTCGGGTTTCAAAATAATCTAAAGCTTTAATCAAATAATGTGTATTAGTAATAAGTTGTCGACCTGCAATAAATCCATTCTGGTCAGGATGAATCAATTCTGCGGAAACATTATTAAAACGAATTGAAAGTAATTTTGTAACAATTTTATAATCAGAATTCAACAATCTGATTGGCCTATAAGAATTAGGATCCTTAGGTTCCTTCCCCCTCTTCAGAAAACTGACCACCGTTGCATCTTGAAAGGAAACTGGAATTGGGCCTCCCTCCAGCATAGAGTTTAATAATAACAAAAAAAGTTCCGATAAAGAACTAAAAAAACCAGGAAAAACTCAGCAGGGAGTCCATCCGGACCACAGGCCTTACCATGGGGAAGACTTTTTACCATCAGCTCTATTTCTTCCCTAGAAAATGGGGTTGCCATTGTCAGTTGGTCTACTTGAGAAAGAATCGGAAGAGGATATTTATCTAAAAAGTCATTTAGCCTTTGTTGATCTGTATTATGAAACGTGCTATAAATACTCTCATAATGAGAGAGCATTATTGACCCTATCTCTCCGGAGTCTGAAGTTTCCGTGAGAGTGATTGGGGATTTTAAGGAGTGAATCATGTTGGCCGCAGCTTGTTCCTTAATCTACCAAGCTAACAAATTTCCAGTAAAATTACTATGTTCATAGATTTTTTGTGATTGCCTGCAGAAAATAGCCTCACTTCTTACGAAATAATGCGTGCTAAGCTCCCACTTAGCAGCATTTAATTGGTTCCGTACGCTAACAAGGGTTATAATATCTTTGTTCTATTAACGCCTGTATTTTTTGCTGCAGAAAATTCTTCGTATTCCTATTGATGGAAGATTCCATTGCATCTTTTCCTATAATGACCCCCCGAATAAAGGCCTTCAAGGAGTCCCAAACAACGTGAAGAGGAGCAGTACCAGTATTGCGTGCAATAAATTCTCCTATCTGTAATTTAAGTGATATTACCCATGATTCATCGGACAGATATATCTTATTAAAAACCCATCGTTTATAAGTTCTTTTACCCCCCCAAAAAACTCAATGATTAACATAGCATGGTCTGAAAAGCCATTATGTAAAATCTTCTGGTACAAAAAATGTCATTAATTAATAAAAATCAATGCGAGAAGATGACTTAAATCTTCCCGACCAGCAAGTAAACTCTTTTTTTAAGGGATTCTGTACCCACCATGGATCACAAAGATCGAGTGTCTTCACATTATTAATAATAGATCTAAATGACTTAGGCTTAGACTGTTTTTTTATATCAGTAGTGGAGTCTAGTTTTAGATTCATGAGAATGTTGAAATCACCTCCGATTACAATATCCCCTCCCACCATTAATAAGGACTGAAACAGGTCTTCATAGATAAGAAAATGATCATTTAGAGGAGCATACAAGCTGACAAAAGTTAGAGGTATTTGTCTGTTTTTTAGTTTACATGTGGCCCAACACCTACGGCCTTGGCCTCCCTCCTGGTTGTATAATTTCAGCGTGCAGATTTTTATTTTAAAAAAGTGCAACGCCTCTCTGAGACTCGGTAAATAGGGAAAAACAGCGATATGAGGCCCAAGCTTTAAACATAGTGAAATCTTCAACTTTAGAGACTGAAATATGGATTTCCTGTAACAATATTACTGCAGGATTCTCAGTCATAATACATGTTTCTATTGCGCGCATTTTCTTCTTGTTATTTAAGCCATTCACATTAAAAGAAACCATTTTCAACCCAGTTCTAGTAGACATTTAACTTTAACAAAACAGCTTTTATTCCCCATTAAACCAATAAAAAAAAAACGCATTCTGTATCTGCCAGAAGAAAAAAACAATTCTCTGTCCTCTATGCCTAGCAAAAGGGAAATTTATAACATCAAGGACTTCATTTTATATTCTTTGTACCCCCCGACACCCGTCGACCCAACCCCTTGACCCCCCCAGCTTGTGGCTCTTCTCCTACTCTACTTTCCCTCCCCCACGCTAGCCACAGAGCTCTATCCCTTAACATTGAGGTTTCGTGTTATTACACCCCTTCAGCCGCCCCCTCGATTCTCCTCCCCCCCAAACTGAAAGAAAAAACATGATGATGATAAACAAGGATAGAACGATGGAATTTCCCAACCTATCTAACCATCCTCCATCTCTTTAAGCAGCTCCTGAGCTTCCTCAACATCAGACAGCATTTAAAATTTGCCCTTAATCAAAACTCTTAGCTTCGACTGCTGAGCTATCATAGCCTGAGCCCCCTTAGCCTTAAATAGGTGTAAAATCTTAGCGACCTCCTTCCTTCGTCTAGCCGCAGCGGCGGACATGTCAGAAAAAATTCGACATTTCACCGTTGCATTTACTAGAAACTGCCTCTGTTTAATAGCTTTCGAAAGGATTTGTTCTTTAATCCTAACATCCGCAAAATTTAACAAAATATTGTGAGGAAGGGTAGAATTTGGGAGTGGGTGGGCCGGAACCCGATGGGCTCTGGTGATGGGTAAATCACCTTTAAATTCAGAAATCATTCCCTGCTGAAGGAATGATGTGACCCAGAGAAGCATATCAGATCCCTCGATTCCTTCTGGAACCCCCACTATTCGAAGATTCGATCTTCGATTATAGTTTTCTATATCATCAAGTTTAACCTCCAATCCCCTTGTTATCTTAAATACGCTTTTAGCCTCCTTTTTGACCTCCGTCATTTGGTCTTCCAAATTAGAAATTCTCTCCTCAGCTTCTGATAGACGGGCAGGAAGAGTGGAAACTAGTTCTTCAATTTTATCCAGTCTCTGATGTATAGAGGCCAGTTCCGTTTTTTGAGACCTCTTCACCTCTCTTATCTCGTCTAAAATTATTTTGCCCACAGTCTCAGTGTCCCTATCTAGAATAGGGCTAAAAGGGTCCACATCATTTCCAGATTTTGCATCCTGTACTACCGAAGTACAGACTGTGCTAGCTGGTTCTTCAGTTTTTTATCTATAGTGGCTGAACTTTTTATTCCATGTGAGAGGGTGCTTACAGAAATAGTATTAGGTGCCAATTTCGTCTTTGAATTATCTAAAGGCACAGTGCCAGCCGGCATATCTGGAAGCCGATTTAAATTGGAAGGCAGGGGAATCAGAGTACTAGGATGAGACACAGTTAATTTCTTATCAAACAGTGGGAATTGTTTTGAGGGCTGAGGTGGTCCCTGTGTCTTAGCCTTGTTTTCCATATTCAAATCGTGATGAGTGAATTGATTAGGTGACACCTCGCCAGTGTTGAGTTTCCCAATTTCGATTTTCCCAAAATTAACTCTTGGGCTAGAATGAACAGGACGTTCTGTCAGTGATTCCTCCAGCTCATCTGAGCTTGCCGAGGAGTGTACCGAATTTTCTTCCCTGGAGTCCCCTTTCTCCGCTAATTTAGTGGCTGCTTCTTTAGCCTGCTGTCGCCGAGCCCACGCCTTACTTTGAGCAGTTAAAAGCTTGCCCATGTTACACACAACCATTATATAGGTTACAATACCTAATTAGTGTTGGGGGGGGCTTACAGGACAACAAATGCAATTGCAGGCTGAAAGTCCTTTGTGACCACGATGTAAAAACAAAGCCCAGATCTAGATGACTCTGGCGGTAAAATGTACTTTTTCCACAGCCGTCACTCCTGCAGCCGTCACTCCCTTTACGTGTTAAATTGAATGTTTAAAAAAAAAAAAGGGAGCCTTAAATGTTTTTTATTCCTTTTCCTTCCCCGCAGCCGTAGCAGCCGTCTGCACAACAGCCGTGGCACCCTTCACGCTTTAGATTAATGGCTTTATTATCATTTCATGCTCGAAAAGGAACCCGAGCTGCGAGCAATAAATTCTTCAACTCTGGGTGCGTGATAACAGCATGTAACCGTGTAGCCGAATAGTCGAGATGGAAAGGACCTGTTGTCCTCCGTGATGCACTTTCCTCTCTCTGCCGTGAGAGAAACAAACAAAAGGAAGCATGCCGAACCGCACTAATGCCAGGAGTTTTTCTCCCTCGATTACTGCCGTTTTCTCATTCCGCTGAAGCGCTGCCCCAGGGAAAGCGAGCGTGCAAGACAAACGGCAAGCCGCTCACACTATTCTTCACGTTATAAATGTCCAAAAAAACCTAGCCAGCCGTCGAGAAGCCGGAGCCGGAGCTGGAGCTGCCGAGACACCAGCAGCCTTCCGCCATCATCATCCTCGAGGAGGTGGGGAGGAGCTAGGAGTTACGTGGAGGCGTGGAACTCCACCATCGGCCAGTATTTCTGACGTATCTATAGGAGCAAAAATGACGCATTGCTGGAGTGTATCACAAAAGTGATGTAACTCCATCAATGGATAATTTTTACATGGGCAAGTCCCATTTCAAACATTCCTGTGTCAGTCTTATGCCTGTTGTGAGGCAGGTATAAGATATTGATGCATTTGCATTCTAAAAAATGCCACAGTGAAATCTCATAGATTTCACTGCGTCACTCCTGCGTTGTGGGACCGGACTGAACGGAGTTACGATCGGAGGGCTCGCTGAAGATTAGGGACATATCACAGCCCTTGTGCACTCTATTTTCAAATATTGCAAGGGCATATCATAGCCCTCAAGCATTCTTCGTATATATAGTGCAAGTTTTAAGGTAATATCCATAAAATTCTGTTTTCTGAACGTGGACACCGCGTTTCCGCAACAAGCTTGACAACTTTATTACAACAGTGGCTTGTGCAGAATTGAAACCTAGGATTTGGACATACTTCTTTAGTACGCCTTCAAAGAACAACTGAATTCTCACGTGGATCGGATATTTGACTTCATGTAATTTTGTTGACTTTCAAATAAGGATATTTCGGGATCTCTATACATTTTAGATTTTGAATGCTGTTACTTACCTAGAATAGCGGGAGAATTTAAGAATTAAAGCCTTGAAGAAGTTACAGTGAGTAACGAAACACGGTCTTTGACACCAAGGAAAACATCAGGAACCTGAATTCCATCTGTTCAAATATTGTTTGTGTTTCTACACTGGAACTAGTGCGAAGTGGAGCATTGTTATCAGACAATTAAAACTCTTCAGTAATGTCAAAGAAATTTCTTGCATGATTCATTAAGATTGATATGTGGTTGTGAGCAGAATTGAGAAATTGATTTGAGGATTGCTTTTTCTTTTTTTCTACTTACCAAGACTAAAATAAGTACATTAGGAGTGCCAAGGCACAGTTTTTTCTTACAGTAAAAACACAGAGGTTTTTTGAACATACCATGTAGTGACATCATTTGGCAGAGGGATGTTTTTGTGACCTTGTTAGGCACCAATACAGGGAATGTATTACTTGTTATAGTTCATAACTAAGGTTTCTTTAGGATTGATGTGTTCTTGTATATGCCACCACTGTCTTCTTGTCAGTATTTCTGACGTATCTATAGGCGCAAAAATGACGCATAGTTGAAGTGTGTCACAAAAGTGACGTAACTCCATCAATGGGTCATTTTAACTTGGGCAAGTCCCATTTCAAACGTTCCTGCGTCAGTCTTTTGCGTGCTGTGAGGCAGGTATAAGATATTGATGCATTTGCATCCTAGAAGTGGCGCAGTGAAATATATGAGATTCTAGTCACTTCTACAACCCTATCTTGCATCGGAATGCCCTCCACCGCTCATACATAATACCTGGTGCAGGTATAATGTGGCGCAGAGGTTTACAAAGTGACATATCTACCCAGATGTGTCACTTTGTAAATATGATGCAACATTGTTTACCCTGATGGTGCATCAAAAAAAGTGAGGTACCGACAGCACAAAAGTGACGCAAGGGCTCAGAAATAAGCCCAAAAGAGTTCGAACACCTACCAGGCACTGCACCTAATCTTGATGAATGTGGCACTTGAAATTTATACAAGGAATCAGTCAAAAGACTTGAGCGACAATATGCCGCAGAACCTAGGGAAAGCCACAATTTTTTTATTAATGGAAGCAAACATCACCTTGATGAATATGTTGCTGCTTTGGAGACATGCAAGCACAATAACTCTGTTGATCAGTATACACACAATCAAGTAGTAACTCATTGTTTACTTTAAAAAGTGCATGAAAGCTTATTATGCAGTAGAACGCCTACTCTGCATGAAACCATCAATATACCCAAGGGCGTAGATAGATCAATGTTATATTCTAAAGTATTGTCAAGTAATAATAAAAATGTTGAGAATACACACAGTAGCAGTATACATAAAAAAGAAAATGAGCTGGCAATGGAAAGCTAGAAACATTTTTTGTGTTACAGGTGTAGGTCTAGCACACGTTGTGGTGGTAGTACTGACTATTAGAAAAAAAGGCCTAAAAATAAAAAGTTTGTAAATTTTTAAAGAGCTTGTAAGTCAAATGATGAGGCCCTTTAAGGAAATGTTACACCTTAAAGAGAAGTGCATTCATACGAAATTATATGAAGGACATGAAGGAAAAGACAGCTTGGGATTGGTGTATCAGGGTAGGTAACACTTAAACGAGACTCTAACACACCTATTTTGTTAGTGGATCAATGGGATGAATAATTGAATGAAATTCTAAATAGATTTGGTGATGCTTTTTCAGATATGATTGAAAAGGTGAAAGTGTATGAACACAGAATTATACTAAAAAAAGGAGCTTGTCCAGTAGCTCATGAAATAATAAATGTTTCTTTGAGTGTGAGAAATTAAGTAAAGAGCGTATTGGTGATTCATATTCTGAGAGTACTTTTAAACCAGTTGATGCCTCAGAATAGGTCACTGCCATGGTAATAGCAAGAAGGAAAACTGGCCAAGTGAGATTGTGCACCAATTTGCAGTCTCTACATAAACATAATGTAGTTGATTTACATCAATTAGATGCTCATCATGTTGGGTAATGCTAAATTTTTTCAACCACTGATTTGAGAGCAGTGTCAGGTGTCACTGGCCAGGGCTGTTATGAGAACTCACAAATTAGCCACTCCATTAGGAATGTACACTTATTTGTGCATGCTTCTTGGCTGAGCCTCAGTGGCTAGCGTATTTCAGAAACTGAGGAATTCACTATTAAAATGAATTAAAGGAGTCATTGTTATTCCAGGAAGATATGTTAACAATTGAAGAAACCATAGAGTCACAAATAACATTTTAGCAAATGTCTTATCTATTTTGCAAGAGAAAGGGGAGACTACATCCAAAGATAATTGTAAGTTCTTGGCTAACAGTGTTGAGGAATGTATGCTATTTGCTTGAACGTTATGCTAGTAAACTAAAGAATGACTAGGTTAATCCATACTAATATTATAAAGAGAGAGTCCAAACCTTTGAGGCGGGTAATTTCAGTAACCACAGAACCAATCACAACACCCAATACAGCGTTGGAAAGGGCAGTTGCAGCAGAAGGACACAGGCTATGCAGACGGCCACCATATTTTTATTTTATTTTTTGCAGAGATTTATATAGCACGAACTTGGCCCACACTGAATCAGGTAACAGAGCGCTTTACATAGCACCAGTTACATTACATGAGGACACACATTTATTTTTGTTAGGCACGGGGAGATTAAGTGATTTGCCCAGAATTACAGGATGTTTGGCGTCGTTACCAAGACTCGAACCCAGATCCCCAGGTCCGAGGTCGAGCGCCTTAGCCGTTAGGCCAGCTCCTCTATACATTTAAAAGGTAAAAGAACCTTGCCAGCACCCCTTGTGGGCGTGTCTGCGTTGTGCTGTGGGCGTGGGCTGGGGGAGTGACTAACGCTGGGGGCGCGTGGTACGGCCATCACATTGTGGGCTGTTGGCGTGTGCTGGGGGCGTGACAAACACTGGGGGCGTGTGTCCGCCCTTCATGCCATGTGAGTCATACAAACAAGTGCCAATTACGTTGCTGTACAGCATCAAGGGGCACGCTGGGGGCGTGAGAAACGATGGGGGCGTGTGTCCAGCCTTCATGCCATGTGAACGCAATTGCGCCGCATCAAGGGGCACGCTCAGGGTGTGAGAAACATTGGGGGTGTGTGTTACGTTCCGCCCTTCATCCAGTGTGGGTCGTACATTAATCAGAAGATCGTCTGCTGGGGCCGTGTGCTGGGGGCGTGACCAACGTGTTCACCTGGAGGCTTGGTAAGTAACGTTACTGCAGCCTCTCCTGCGGGCTGTTACTGAACGCTCCCATTCAACTAAATTACACGCGCCTTCTACCATCAACCAGGGCTCTAGCCAGGCTCAGGCGGCGGATCAGTACACTAATTACACGCGCCTGATAACATCAACCAGGGCTGCAGCTGGGCCTCAAGCGGGGGAACACGTGCCTGCTAACATCAAACAGGCCTGCATCTGGGCCTCAAGCGGGGGAACACACAAATGAGCGTGTCTGCGGGGACAATTACTGCAGCCTCTTCTATTCGCTGTCACTCAAATCTCTCATTAAACTGATTTACCTGCAGCTGATAACTCTCTCATTCAGCGACATTACGTGCGCCTGCTAACATCAACCAGGGGTGTAGCGGGGCTCAGGCGGCGGATCACTACGCCAATTACATGCGCCTGCTAACATCAACCAGGTCTGCAGCTGGGCCTTCTCCGTCCCTATTCTAATGAAACAAAAAATTTTGTCTACTGCGAGATTTTAAAATAAATTGCCCTTGCCAAATACACACATTACACACATTCTATTTCATACCCGGACAACGTCGGGATGGGCTGCTAGTACTGTTATAAAAACATCAAATCCTCTAGACAAGGAACAGCTAATTTCTTTCAGTGGCCTTTGTAACTATTTTTCATGTTTCAGAAAATGTTACACTACAAAAATAGAGCTTCTGAAGAAATGATTGAAAAATGTAAAATTTGAGTGAGGATGTGAAGGTGAACAGTATTCAACTTAGCAAAGAGACAAAACATAATGTTTCCTATGCAAAAACATTTCACTGTAGGGTTTGAGTGCGTGGTTACAGTTGATGCTAGCAGTGTGGGTGTTGATGCAGTTCTGAGCCACTCTGGGAACTATAAGGAGTGCACAATTGCTTTTTCTTCACGGACGTTGTCTGAGGCAGAAAGATAGCATAACTTGAAACCAGGCTGTAGCATGTTACTGACCAATTAAATTTTTTTTTTTTAATTGGGCACAAATTTCTTGTTGTGGACGAAATCATAAACCCTTGTTCTACTTGATGGCAGTACATGGGTTTGTTTCAAAATTACAGGAGTACAATCTTGCTGTGGAGCTCAAAGAAGGCAGATTAAATATAAAGCAGATTGCTTATCAAGACTACCAATTGAGATTAAAAGTGAGAAGAAAGTTGTAGGTGACAGAGAGTGTTAAGTAGCTAATGTTGTTATTTCATAGTATGTTCCAATTTTATTGTGAAAGATGAATGAAAGAAAGGGATGGAATATGAACAGTATTCTTCAGAAAGGATGTGGGTACATTACAAATGTATAGGCTAAAATGTTTAAAAAAACATTTTGTGTGAACTACATACCTTTACTTGGATGTGTGTTGAATGGATTGAGGGGGTGATAACTTGATTCCACCAACACAGCTATGTATGAAACATATTACTCTAGCTCAACCTGGACATTCAGGGTGTATAACCTATAAACAATTCTCAGAAATAAAAACATGTGGTGGCCAAAGCTGGATAATTGTTTGCAGTGAGCATATATGAAATTGATAAAGGGATGGAAAGTTAGACAAACAGCTATGATTGCTGTTCTGCATTCTAGTGCCCCTTGTGAAAAATTAGCAATAGATTGAGTCAGACCTATTTATACTATGTCAGAGGCTAAACAATATGTAATTGTACTTATCAAATATTACTCCAAGTGGATATATCATGAGTTTGTAAGTAATACAATTATGAACTCCGTTTTGAAGTTTTTAGATATTTTTTGCATTGAAGGAGCACTACATGAGCTGATCTAGGATAATTGGGTGTAGTTTTTTTCTGAGAGAATATATTACATTAAACATTACACAGTTGCTATATTTAGCCCCAAGTAATAGCCCTTTTGAAAGGAATTCCCGGAAAATTAGGAGGTAAAGAGGTTGAAACACTGTAAGTGGAGAGTATATAGCAATATCACATTGCACCACATAGTATAGCACAATGGGAGAGACACAATGTATGTTAAGGTGCAGAGAGAGAAAAACAAGCCTTGTTCCAGAGTGGTTGGAAAATACAAACAATTAAATGTTTTGTGGATCATCCAGAAGTTGTGAAAGAAAGAGTATGTCAAAACCAGAGCTGTTTTTGTAAGAAAGAGAAGTAAGTTGGAAAATAAGAATTAATTCTCAGTTTTTGGACCATGGAATTAGTTTGTGATGAGTATATCATGCTCCAGGCCCAAACTCTCTTTTCCTCTCCTGCCTCCCCTTTTGGTCTTCTGCCTATGATACCCCTGTGGGGTCTCCAAGTGTTCAATCAATCAATCATAACATTTGTATAGCGCGCTACTCACCCGGAAGGGTCTCAAGGCGCTTGGGGGATGGGCCGCTACTGCTCGAACAGCCAGGTCTTGAGTTGTTTTCTGAAGGCGAGGTGGTCCTGGGTCAGCCAAAGGTGGATGGGGAGGGAGTTCCATGTCTTGGCCGCCAGGTAGGAGAAGGATCTGCCTCCGGCGGTGGCTCTTCGGATGCGTGGTACGGCCGCGAGGGCGAGGCTAGCTGACCGTAGTTGGCTGGTGGACGTGTGGAAGGTCAGGCGGTCGTTGAGGTACTTGGGGCCCAGGTCGTGGAGAGACTTGTGTGCGTGGTTGAGGAGCCTGAACGTGATCCTCTTGTTGACGGGGAGCCAGTGCAGGTTCCTCAGGTGGCCGGAGATGTGGCTGTGTCGAGGGATGTCCAGGATGAGTCGGTGGGGTGTTCTGGATGCGTTGTAGTCTTTTCTGTAGCTTGGCTGTGGTTCCGGCGTAGAGGGTGTTTCCGTAGTCCAGCCGGCTGGTGACGAGGGCCTGGGTTACCGTCTTCCTGGTTTCGATCGGGATCCATCGGAAGATCTTGCGGAGCATGCGGAGGGTGTGAAAGCATGAAGAGGAGACAGCGTTGACTTGTCTGGTCATCGAGAGGGAGGAGTCCAGGATGAAGCCCAGGTTGTGTGCGTGGTCTGTCTGCTTGGGGGCGGTGCCCATGGCTGGGGGCCACCAGGAGTCATCCCAGGCGGAGGGTGATGGTCCAAGGATGAGGACTTCCGTCTTGTCTGAGTTCAGTTTCAAGCGGCTGTTCTTCATCCACTCGGCGACGTTTTTCCTCCCTTCGTGGAGGCTGATTCTGGCGGTGTCGGGGTCTCTGGTGAGGGAGAGGATCAGCTGGGTGTCGTCGGCGTAGGAGATGATGTTAAGGTTGTGTTGGCGTGCGATGGCTGCGAGAGGTCTCATGTAGAGGTTGAAGAGGGTGGGGCTGAGTGAAGATCCTTGCGGGATGCCGCAGATGACTTTGGTGGCCTCGGAGCGAAACGGGGGGAGGCGGACTCTCTGTGTTCTTCCAGCGAGGAATGAGATGATCCACTTCAATGCCTTCTCTTGGATGCCGGTGTTGCTGAGGCGTTGGACTAGGGTGCGATGGCAGACCGTGTCAAACGCGGCGGAGAGGTCCAGGAAGATGAGTGCCGCTGTTTCCCCGTTGTCGAGAAGGGCTTGGATGTCGTCGGTGGCTGCGATGAGGGCGGTCTCGGTGCTATGGTTGGCTCTGAAGCCGGACTGCGAGGGGTCGAGGGATCCATTCGTCTCGAGGAAGGCGGCAAGCTGTCTGTTGGCGATCTTCTCGATGACTTTGGCAGGAAAAGGGAGGAGCGAGATGGGGCGGAAGTTTTTCAGGTCGGTGGGGTCCGCTGTTGGTTTCTTCAGTAGGGCGCTGAGCTCGGCGTGCTTCCAGCTCTCCGGGAAGGTGGCGGTGTCGAAAGATGTGTTGATGACGTCTCGGAGTTGGGGTGCGATGGTGGAGTTGGCCTTGTTGAAGACGTGGTGGGGGCAAGGGTCAGTCGGAGATACGGAGTGGATGGTGTTCGTCGTGCGGGCTGTGTCTTCGGTGGTCACTGCGGTCCAGGTGCGGAGGGTGGCGGTGGGGTGCGTTGGTTCGACGGTTGGGTGCAAGGAAGGTGCGCTGAAGCTGTTGTGGATGTCGGCAATCTTGCGGTGGAAAAGTGAGGCGAGGGAGTCGCAGAGAACTTGTGACGGGGTGATGTCGTTGTTGCCGGTGCTGGGGTTGGAGAACTCCTTGACGATGCTGAAGAGTTCCTTGCTGTCGTGGGCGTTGTTGTCCAGTCGATCCTTCAGTGATTTCTTCCTGGTGGTGCGGATGAGCTGGTGGTGCTTGCGGGTCGCGTGTTTGAGGGCGGTCATGTTGTCAGTGGTCGGGTCGAGGAGCCAGGCTTTCTCGAGGGTGCGGCAGGTCTTCTTGGAGTCCTTGAGATCGTCGGTGAACCAGGGGGCCTTCTTGCTTCTGGGTTTGCTGGGGGGGTTCTTCAGTGGTGCGAGGTCGGGCGGTCAGCCACTGTGTGAAGTTGCGGGCTGCTTCGTTGGGGTCCGGTGTGCTGGCAGGTGGGTTCTGGCTGAGTCCACCCAGCCAATATCCTGCCACGAGCAAGATAGTTAACAAGCTCAGGGGCCCCCTCCAGTTAGATATCTGTACCAACCTCTGGCTAGCCCTAGCCATAACCAGCTTTGTACCCTTTCCTTCCCTTTGTTGGGGAGGGATGCCTTATGCAAAATGATGTCTCTGCCATGTTTTTTATGTCTTACAAAACACGCCATACCCCATTCCTCCGGTCTTCTTCAAGCAGATAGATCAGGAGCTCTGCACATTACTGTGGCATAGTGGAGCGCCTCAAATTGGTAAAAAAAAAGTCTGGAGACAGGTCTAAGACGGGGTCTAGCGATCCCAAACATCAAGAAGTATTAGTGGACCCCGCAGCTGGTAGTGATTATTGAGTGGGTGTACTCAGACTGGGAGGACCCAGCCTATAGTGTAGACAGAGATGCAATGCCCACTAATAATTATGACATCATTCTATACGCCCATTAAGAAAGGGAAAACCCCCAAGCCACATATCCACTGTAGTGCAGTGCTGGACTGAGGCTGAGATTCACCAGGGAGGATGGGATGTACTGACGGTCATGAATTTCCTTTGGTATAGATATAGTTAGAAAGAGGACTTCAACCTGCTAAGTTTCTCGCTGTGGTGAAAAATTGGTATCTGTCAGTGGGTACGTATGTGTCTGAGGTGCTGCATAAGTGTCTGTGAGTGGGAGCATTAGTGTTTAAGTGGATCTAGAAGTGGGTGCATGATTGTCTGAGTGCATCCGTCAGTGGCAGCGTGAGTGTCTAACTGTATCTGTGAGTGGGTATATGAGTGTCTGAGTGGATCTGTGCGTGGGTGTGTGAGTGTCTTAGTGAGTCTGTCAGTGAGTGCATGAGTCTCTGAGTGGGTCCATGAGTGCCTGAGTGACTCTGTGAATGACTTCAAGAGTGTCTGAGTGGGTTTTTAACTGGGTGCATAAGTGTCTGAGTGGGTTTGTGAATTGATGCATGAGTCTGTGAGTAGATTTGTGAGTGGGTGCATGAGTGTCTGAGTGACTCTGTGAATGGCTGTGTGAGTGTCTGAGCTGATCTGTAAGTGTGTGTGTTGGTGTCTGAATGGCTCTGTGACTGATGCGTGAGTGTCTGAGTGGGTCTGTGAGTGGGTATGTCAGTGTCTCAGTAGGTCTGTCATTGGGTGCATGCAGGGAAAATCCTATCCTGACATGGTTAGCCCCCACTTGTTTCCTGATGTGTAATATAATTTCAAACATTAAGTCTACTGGGTCCCTGCTAACCAGGTGACCAGTGCCAGATCTACTTCCCAAAAACGGTACCACAATTGCCACCCCTTCTGCTAACCCTGTAGGTCCATAGTAAATGGAACCCCTGGTACCTAGAGAAAGGGTGCCGATGAGGGTTCCATGGGGGTGCAGCACTGGCTTTGCCACCCCGGACCCCTCACCAAGGCTATCCACTCTACCATTTGCAAATACAAACAACTGGAAACTACCTTATGTTAATACTGCAATTGATGTAGAGCAGATGGATCTAAATTGGAAACCGAAAAAACTAACTTCAAAGCAGGACAAATATGAATTCCTGGAAAAACTTGATTAATATAGCTATCATCTTTCGAAAAGGATTTAATGTAACATCCTGACACTTTACTGTCTATTTGAAGAGTGATGGCTGGACTGAATACAATAACAGCAACCTTAACTTCAAACCAAAACTGCTTTTCAAACTATGAAATCCTTAGCTCATGTTTCTTCAACCAAAGTTCTAAGGAGAATTACTGTTAAACAATAGGTGTACAGCATTTGTTTAAGACATCATTCGGCCCACTAGTGGTGATATCTTCAAAAGGATCTCCAAAATTCAGATGTGGTTTACATTTATTAGTAATACTGTGCCAAAGGTTTTTTGATAACTCAACTTTCTAAGGTATGTTTCCCCTGCTTTGTCAGAATTCCTACTCTAATATTCTTCAGAATATGTCCTTGTTCCATGTCAGATGTTTGACGCATATTTCTCTGAAGTTCCTTGTATTCAAAGTTTTGTCAAATGTTTACATTAGCAATACTTTCCACAGAATTCTGGCTTTTATAATTCAGAAGAGTCATGAAAACAGGCTGTCCTTTGATGGGGGAAAGTTGCATTGGGTCACAGAATACAATCAAATGCTTTCCTCCAAGCAGCTCACCATACTCCGTTTTTAAAATCTGTTGCATTATCAAGAGTACAAAAGCAAGCATTAAGTTTGAGATCATGCTCACCCCATCAATGATGAAAAGCTAAATTTTCTTCAATACTCTTGTAACTTTATGACAAGCTTTATCTGATAACTTTTGGTATTCTAATTTATTGTCACATTCAAAAGTAGTATTAGTAGATTAGGTAAAGTAATTCCTTTAATGTTGTGTGCAGGCAATCCAGCGGGTGCTGTTGTTACATGCAATACATTTGATTCTGTAGTCTTCTGTAAGTCTGCAGTGAGAACTTTAATTACATTTTTTTTCCATGTGCCACCTTGACAACTGATGCACAATAGTATTGGCTTAAATGAAGAACATTTGCATTTTTTCTTCTCATGGAGGAATCCAAGCACCATTTTTTGTTTTACGTCTATATACATTTATTTTCACTTGTCATTCAGTTGTTCAGCTAGCTGTTTGAAATCAACAGTCTCCTGTCTCTCTTGTTCCATTGCGGTTTTCATCTCATTCATTGCTATTGCAGCTTCGTTTTCAATAATGGGCTGTCCAAGTGGATCTTGACTCTAGTGCAGAACTGTGACTGCTTTGGAAACTTTCCTTAGCTAACTCAACAGCAATCATTTCTTCTTTTTAAATCTCATCATTTAACATTTGCAAATAGTTTGCAAAGATTGACGACTGAATGCTGTCTTTCATAGTTTCCAAGTATTTCTGATTCAACATGCCACGTTTTCAAGAGTTGTAGAAGTGCCAAATGGAAGCGCTCTTTTCGGTCTGGAGTTTGGCAACTAAGTTTTCTGAGTGCTATTAAATTTCCTTTTGCGTGTCTCACCAAACAACCATCATATCCAACTATAGCACATTTCCCTTCTTTTATGTTTTCTATTACATTACTTTTATATTTGTAGTGTGGAAGTACCTAATAAAGGCACATGTCTTCTCGATGTGGACTCCTTCTTGGATAGTACGTGTCCAAAATAGTTGAATTCACAATGTTCCTACATTCCGTGTCGAATGCTCCTATTTGTTGAATTTCTAGGAAAGACATTAATACTCTGTTTCGTGTACTTGCTAGTCCTAAACTTTCTTAAACAATTGCCCTTGACTTTGAGAATGAACTGGCCAAGCTCAACCAGTTACAACACTCATAGGACCCGAGGTCTCTATGGGAAAGCATTTTCAGGGTAAAGATGTACAATTTCTTGATTAGTGTCTATTCTGCAGAAAACTCCTCCGACATATTCTTTTCTCTGTCTTCTCCGATTTTATAATGTATCAAGTGACGTACTGAGTAACAGCGATGGAGTTGTCTGTAGCAAATTGTAGACCAATATTCCATTCCACATTTTTAGAATCACAGGTTATAGTCATTAATATACTTGGAAGCCTCTGTTCTTCTCAGGGTGAATATGTTTTTCTGTGATTTCCATATCAGTGTATGTCTGAGTGCAGAGAAAAAATAGTTTAATCTTCCTTGGAAAATGACAAGTCACAGAAATCCAAAATGATACCTTGTGTAAAAATGTCCTTTGTATTTGCATTTACAACAGCAGTACTTCCAACATCTATGTGTTTGAAAGTGTAGAACTCAATGTCTCAGGCCTTCTACACTACAGTCCTTCGGGATGGCTCATGTAACATACTGTTCTATAAAAGATACTACAGAGATATGACGTTTGGTTCCAAATTTCGATTTGTATTTGTATTTGTATTTTCGATTTGTAGAGCGCCTTATCACCCAGGGGTCTCTAAGCGCTTAGCGGAGAGTGGACACAAAGTTGTTAGGGGAACAAGCTAGATGGTACCCCATGCCTCCTGGAATAGCACGGTTTTTAGCTTTTTTCTGAAGGGCAACAGACTTGTTTCTTTGCGCAGGTTCTCAGGCAGTTTATTCCATGCACTGGGAATAGTGTAGGAGAACGTGCGTCCTCCTAAAGAGGACAGTTCGAACCGTGGGTAGATCAATAGTGCGGCCTCTGCTGATCGTAAGTTCCTGCTAGGGGCATACGGGACAAGACGTTCCTTAATGTATTTAGGGGCTTGCCCATACAAGCTTTATGCGTAATGCATAGGCCCTTAAACTTGGCCCGTTGATTCACTGGCAGCCAATGAAGTTTGCGAAGAAGGGGGGTGGCATGGGTCCTTCTTGGTTTGTTGAAAATGAGTCTGGCCGCGTCGTTCATGACAATCTGAAGTCTGTTCATTAGTTTTTGCGGAGTACCGACATACATGACGTTGCCGTAGTCCAGCCGTGCCAGGATTAATGCTGATACTGCTCTCCTGAGAGTGTCCGCCGTCAGGATGGGAGACAGTTTGCGCAGTTGTCTCATTAGGCCCACACAAGTGCCCACTACAGCTGAGACCTGGGCTGACATAGTGAGGTTGGCATCTACAACTATGCCTAGGCTTTTAACTGTTTCTGCCGGTACTGGGGGGTTTCCTAATTCAGTGGGCCATAAGAGGTCACTCCAAGGGCTAGATGATGTCGTAATTGCAAGCACCTCAGTCTTATCAGGATTCATCTTTAAAGAATTTGCCATCATCCAATTGACGGTAAATTTAAAGATGTTTTGCAGTTTTTGATCTGCTGTTGGGGTGTTACCAATTTGAATGATGATCTGAGTGTCATCAGCGTAGTTGTATATACTGCAGTCCATCTGATTCAATGATGAGATGAGGGGCTGCAGATTTGCATTGAACATCAAGGGTGACAGGGCCGAGCCCTGTGGGACTCCACATGTGATCCTTGCTGCCTCTGATACCAGGTCATCCAGTTGTACTCTCTGAACCCGTTCACCGAGGAACGAGGTCAGCCAGGCATGGGCCGTGCCCTGGATACCGAAGTCCCACATCCGCGACAGTAGTAGGTCATGATTGACCGTATCAAATGCCGCGGAGAGGTCAAGCAGCACCAGGGCACAAGGATCTTTTTTATAGTCTTTAAGTCGCAGGTCGTCTAGCATGGAAAGCATGACCAATTCCGTGCTATTGTGGACCCTAAAACCGGCCTGGTTGGGTTCCAGCAAGGAATTGTTCTCAAGGTGGTGAAAGAGGCTGGGCAGCACATGCTACTCCAGTATTTTGGCTAAAAAAGGAAGTTGTGAAATGGGCCTATAGTTTTTCAAGATCTTGGTATCAGCCCCTGCCTTTTTTAAGAGAGGAATCAATTGGGCTTCCTTCAGGTTAGAAGGGACCTGTCCGGAAGTGAGGGAACTGTTTAGGAGCGAAAGTATGTCATCCTCCAGTCCTGGCCAGGCTTGTTTGTAGATCCTCGGAGGGCATAGGTCAGCCGGTGAGCCTGATTTGACTTGATTCATCACTCTTTCCGAAGTTTCTTTGGTGAGTAAGGGTAGTGAAGTTAGGGGCTGGATGACTGTAGGGGTAAGTATTTGAGTGATTCCTGGGCAGTCCAGTCTAGGGGTGGTCTCGATTTCTGTCAGGAGGGCAGATATCTTGGTGGTGAAAAATGACTGGAATTTATGGCAGTCTTCTTGCGTGAAGGAGGGGGGCTGTTCCTTCTTTTTTCTCAGTTCTGTAAGGACTTTGAAAATTTCTTTCTGGGGATTGGGTGCTGTCGCAATTCTGCTTTCGTAAAACTCACCTTTCATAGTCCTAATAGCTTGTTTGTAAGTGGTGAGCTTTTTTGCATACAAAGCTTGGGAATTAGGATCATACCCCTTTCGCCAAGCTCTCTCGCTCTGGCGCAGGGAGCGTTTCAGGAGTCTCAGGTCATCATTGAACCAGGGGGCCCCTTTTCCTTTGTCCCCAATTTTTACCCTTCGTGCAGGTGCCACTGCCTCAATGGCATTTTTCAGTTTTAGTGATAGTTTGAGGCTGGCCCTCTCCACGTCATCCTCTGGTAGTCTGTTAAGGTGGGAGGGTTTCTCTAATGTAGATAATAGAGTATCAGAATTGATTGAGTTCCACCTTCTCACCACCCGCCACTCGGCGGTGGGGATTCCTCCTTGCCCCGGGAATGCTAATCTACCCTGCAGCAGGTGATGATCCGACCATATGCAAGGCGAGATAGTGACAGGGCTCAGCACCGGGACTGAGGTCCAAATCAGATCCAATGTGTGACCTTTCTTGTGAGTTGGGCCTATCACTATCTGGGTTAGTTCTAGCGCGGTCATAGCCTCTTCTAACTGTTTGGACGTTGCGTCTTTAGTGGACTCCTCCCAGTGGAGATTGAAATCTCCCATTACCACAAGACCCTCATACCTTGTGCGAAGGTCGTGGACCAGTCCCAAAAAAGGCTCGAAAAAGGATGGGGGAGTTCTAGGAGGGCGATAGATGATGAGTATCGCCAGGCAATTGGTGGCAGAGCAGAGCTTGACCCCCAAGATGTCCGCACCCTCTATACTTTCTGCACAAATGGTTTCTGATTTAAAGGAGTTTTTATAAAAGACGGCAACTCCCCCCCCCTTTCCTACCGTCTTTCCTATTATGGGTGGTGGCACTGAAGTTGGGTGGGAGTGCAGCAACTAAGTCGGGCATGGAAGAATCCTCTAGCCACGTCTCCGTGACTCCTAATATATCTAGGTTGCCTTCATGGAGCAGGAAGAACACCTCCAAATTGTGTTTTTGGAGAGAGCGTGTGTTAAGCAGGGCAACGCTCTGTGATGTTACTTTTCCTCTTTCCCTCCTAGTGTTAGTTTTAGTAATAGATGATTCTGCTATGGGTTTCAGCAGTTCCTCCCGCCTCAGTGCCTCCACTGTTTGCGGGCTAATAAGACCAGTTTTATTATTTAGTGCAAGCAGGTCTTCCCTGGAGTACCACGGTGCCGGATCAGGGGTCGTGGCCCCTGGTCCCGGCCAGGCGCGGACGGGCGCAGATGGGATTGCCTTTGGCGCACCTTCGGCGCCCCGTCGGCGCCCCCGCTGCGCCCGTCCGCTGCGCTGCCTGCATGAGGGTGCCATTTTATGCACTCGAGGGCGGGAGTGCGGGCGTGGCTAAGCACTCGAATCCTAGCCCACCATCCTTCTCCTCACCCAAGATGGCCGCCACGCGTAGCCCTACCTCGGCTACACTCGAGGTGAGTGACAGAGAGCAAATAGCCTAAAACCCTAAAATCGGTTTTGGCTTTTTCTCCTAGTGTTAGGGGCAGGTCCCGGCTTTCCGCCTCAGGACGCTGCGAAAATAGAGGGGGCTCGCAATTATTAAAGTGCCTTAGATACTGTGCAAAATAGCAGTTTCACAAAGCAAAGTCACAATTTTAAAAACAATTAAAAGTGTTAAAAAACGCCTTCAGCGCTCAGCGTCGCATCCACACTCACTCGCAATCAGTGGGAACTGGATGTTTTGATTATTTGTTTTATGCACTCGAGGGCGGGAGTGCGGGCGTGGCTAAGCACTCGAATCCTAGCCCACCAGCCTTCTCCTCACCCAAGATGGCCGCCCCGCGTAGCCCTACCTCGGCTACACTCGAGGTGAGTGACAGAGAGCAAATAGCCTAAAACCCTAAAATCGGGTTTTGGCTTTTTCTCCTAGCGTTAGGGGCAGGTCCCGGCTTTCCACCTCAGGACGCTGCGAAAATAGAGGGGGCTCGCAATTATTAAAGTGCCTCAGATACTGTGCAAAATAGCAGTTTCACAAAGCAAAGTCACAATTTTAAAAACAATTAAAAGTGTTAAAAAAACGCCTTTGGCGCTCAGCGTCGCATCCACACTCACTCGCAATCAGTGGGAACTGGATGTTTTGATTATTTGTTTTATGCACTCGAGGGCGGGAGTGCGGGCGTGGCTAAGCACTCAAATCCTAGCCCACCAGCCTTCTCCTCACCCAAGATGGCCGCCCCGCGTAGCCCTACCTCGGCTACACTCGAGGTGAGTGACAGAGAGCAAATAGCCTAAAACCCTAAAATCGGTTTTGGCTTTTTCTCCTAGCGTTAGGGGCAGGTCCCGGCTTTCCGCCTCAGGATGCTGCGAAAATAAAGGGGGCTCGCAATTATTAAAGTGCCTCAGATACTGTGCAAAATAGCAGTTTCACAAAGCAAAGTCACAATTTTAAAAACAATTAAAAGTGTTAAAAAACGCCTTCAGCGCTCAGCGTCGCATCCACACTCACTCGCAATCAGTGGGAACTGGATGTTTTGATTATTTGTTTTATGCACTCGAGGGCGGGAGTGCGGGCGTGGCTAAGCACTCGAATCCTAGCCCACCAGCCTTCTCCTCACCCAAGATGGCCGCCCCGCGTAGCCCTACCTCGGCTACACTCAAGGTGAGTGACAGAGAGCAAATAGCCTAAAACCCTAAAATCGGTTTTGGCTTTTTCTCCTAGCGTTAGGGGCAGGTCCCGGCTTTCCGCCTCAGGACGCTGCGAAAATAGGGGGGGCTCGCAATTATTAAAGTGCCTCAGATACTGTGCAAAATAGCAGTTTCACAAAGCAAAGTCACAATTTTAAAAACAATTAAAAGTGTTAAAAAACGCCTTCAGCGCTCAGCGTCGCATCCACACTAACTCGCAATCAGTGGGTACTGGATGTTTTGATTATTTGTTTTATGCACTCGAGGGCGGGAGTGCGGGCGTGGCTAAGCACTCAAATCCTAGCCCACCAGCCTTCTCCTCACCCAAGATGGCTGCCCCGCGTAGCCCTACCTCGGCTACACTCGAGGTGAGTGACAGAGAGCAAATAGCCTAAAACCCTAAAATCGGTTTTGGCTTTTTCTCCTAGCGTTAGGGGCAGGTCCCGGCTTTCCGCCTCAGGACGCTGCGAAAATAGAGGGGGCTCGCAATTATTAAAGTGCCTCAGATACTGTGCAAAATAGCAGTTTCACAAAGCAAAGTCAGTTTCAGTTTCAAAATGCTTTATTCGGTTTGTACAAGTACAACCATATAGCAACATTCATGGATACAATTGAAGTCACTTTTATAAAAGATTAAAGAATGATGAAACTTGCTAAAACAATTACATTAATTCAGCCTAAAACCTAAAATAAAAAAAAATAACCACTAAATGTAGCGTCAATTTAAACGTAAGGTGCAAGGCATGCCAAGTGGGATAGTACTAAACAAGAAACCTATGCTGGACGTAAAGTGCAGTAATATGTGCAAAATGCAAAATTTGGACATAGTATTTAGCAGCAATTTAGCAAATTAGTGCAAAGCATATCACATTAATATACCGTAGAATAATCACTTATATGTAGCAGCCGTTTTAAACGTTTGATGCAGAGCATGCAAGTAAGATGGTACTAGACAAAAGGCCTATGCTGGGCATAAAGTGCAATAGTATGTGCAAAATATGCAAAAATTGAACGTTGTATTTAGCAGCAATTTTAAAGTCTAGTGCAAAACATGCCAAGTGAGGTAGTACAAGTCGAAGAGAGGCCTAAGCTGGGCATAAAGTGCAATAGTATGTGCAAAAATATGCAAGGGTAACTAAAGTGCAATGTCTATAAAATCTCTTACGTATTTTAGCAGCAATTATGTACAAAAAGTTTAAAAAGTATGAGTCCAGAGAGGTACAGAACCAAGGGAACAATCGATACCCGGATCTAAAAACATAATAATAACCAAAGTTCATGTATAAGAGAAATGCAAAAGGTTTGGCAGTAGCTCACAGTTGGTCAATAGGTGTCTTTCCCAACGGAGATCATATAATGATTGATTTCCTGTGCCCGATGCATTTAAGAACATAGGTGGCTACACGGTAACACACATTTGGGGACGACAGGTCAAACAACAGTTGCATTGCAGCTCTTATGTCACACGTACTATATTCTAAAAATAGTTGCTTTAGGTAAAACTTTCTAAAACCAGTATAAAGTAGTAAAAAGCGGCAGATACTCTGTTTCGATTTCCCATCGCATGGGCACGGGCAAGACCCCGGCTTCTTTACAGTAGGGAAGGCCACCAGATGGTGGACTATACCCAGCCTCAGGCGTGCCAGAACGAAGCGATGGGAGTTAATACTGACAAATGTAAGGTATGATGGGAATCCTGTGCTTAAATTATATTCCAGGTACAATTTAAAAGTACTTTGTGTAGCATACCCCTTCATTCTAATCCCTTTTGCATGATCCATGTAGATGGATTTAAGGTCACGCTTCGTTAAAACTGATTCTGTTGGGGTGTCTTTAAAAATATCTTGACCAAAAAGGGAATTATACCAGTGAAAAATGTGTTTTAGCCAAGGGATTTTTAAGTGCTGGTCCAATTTAATGCAGTCTAAAATTATTTCCTGGGTAAACTTGGTTTCATCTTTGGCCCAAATAGATCGCCAGAGGGAGAGGGGGCGTAGTGCAATCAAGTCTGTGGCTTGGTGTATGCCCAGCTCCCTATGAATGATTTCGTTGGAGGCTGAAGCAGGAAGACATAATAAGCGTTTAAGGTACTTGTTTTCTTCCTGCTGAATGGAGAGGGCGATCTGCGAGTTATATCCCCATATCCCTGCTCCGTATAGAGCAGAGGACATGCACCTGGAGTTATAAGTAGAAATCATCTCCCTTATTCTACGCCCCCCTAATTTGGAAGCGAATCTGAAGATGCAGTTTGTATTTCTAATCATCTTCATGCCTATACAGGATTGCTCGTTTACCCATCTCCCATCCCCTGAGAAAGTAATGCCTAAGTAACAGAAATGTTGCACAGACTCAAGTTTATCCCCATCAAGGAAGAATGGCTTACTTTTCTTTAATTTCTTCCCACAGGTCATAGTCATAGTCTTGCCCTTATTAATTTTAAGTTTTCTGCCCTTAATAAAAACATTAAATTTGTCGATTAGCTTTTGGAGACCGTTCGCGGTCCTGGAAATCAGAACCGCGTCGTCCGCGTATAAGAGGACGGGTATTTGTTTACTATTTATCATAGGGGCATCAGCAAAAGACTCTTGTAGGGACTGATCGACCTGGTTTATAAAAAGGGAGAACAGCAAGGGTGCGAGAACACACCCTTGCCTAATCCCTCTACCTATTTTAAAAAAGGGGGTGCATTCTCCGTTTGGTCCGAATCTAACTTTACTTGATAAGCTGCTATACATTCTGGCCAGCAAATGAATGATTTCGGGGGGTGCGCCCATAGCAAGTAATGTTGGCCAGAGCAGTGTGTGTTCCACTAGATCGAATGCTGAGCTTAGATCGGCAAAGCACATGAACAAATTCACTTCCTTTGCTTTTGTGTACTTGCCGATAATAAGCTCAAGGTTCACACACTGCTCCATGGTTCCTATGCCCCTACGGAACCCGTACTGGATTGGTGACAGGACATTATTGTCCTCGACCCAGGACTCTAATCTTCCCAGAAGCACGCGACTCAGTATTTTTAGTGACGAGTCCAAAAGGGAAATTGGGCGGTAATTACGTGCTTCGGCCCTTGAACCTTTTTTGAAAAGTGGCACCAATATAGATTGACCCCATGAGGTAGGTAGTTCGTCCTCAATAGCAGCATTGAAATAGCGTGTTAAAATAGGGGCCCATAAATCAATCTTGGATTTAAAAAAGTCCACAGGGACCCCATCTGGGCCCGGGGCTTTCCCCCCCTTGCTTTTCTCTATCGCATCCCGCACCTCATTTAAAGATACTGAAAACAATAATTTCTCCCATTTAAAATTGATTGGCATTACAGTTAGAACATTAGGATCTGAGGCCAAAGTACAATCAAAGGAACAATCAGAGTTAAAAATCCCAGTGAAGTGAATAATCCAGTCTTGACAGCTGACATGCGAAGTAAGTTCGGGAATGTTGTCGTTCTTTAAGAACGGGCTGTTTACAGTGTCCCAGAAGAGTTTGTGGTCTTTTGTTTCCGCAGCCTGATCTAATTTAGCCCATGCCTCGTCCTGTAGTTCTCTCTTCCGAGTGGCTAGTGCGATTTTGTAATTATAACGCTCTTCCCTTATCTTACAGGGGTCTCTCGGTTTGGCATCTAGCGAAATTTTTAGCCTTTTTAGTGACTGGGCACAATTATCATCAAACCACACTGTCTTAACTTTTCTTGGCTCCCGTGATTTGCGTGTCAATGATTTCTCGACGGTTTGTGTAATGATTAGAAATTTAGACAGCAAAGTTTCTGGGCATGGTGTTGGGGATAGACAGTACTCCACTTCTCCATAGCAGTTAGTAATTACATTGGTGACAATTTTGGCAGGGTCAACTTTTGTCCATTTCACCCTCATCCCATTTGGCCTTCCTACGGAGATGTTCTGAATAGGTTGACCATAGGAGTTCCTTTTTGACCCCCAGCCCAATAATTCGACAGATACACTGTTGTGGTCACTGACCGTTTGTTCAATTACCCAAACATTTATGTATGTTGCAGAGCCGGATACGATGATGTGGTCTATAAAGGATTGGCTATTCCTTCCATGGAATGTTGGACATCTGACATTGTTTGCATTCATATTACATTCAAGAAGTTCCAGATCATATTTAGCCAGTAGGTTATTCAAGGCACTGCCTAGGATGTTGTGCGGAAAATGATTGAAAACACATGTAGTTTCCCTTCCTGAATATTCCTCCCTATGACCACAAGCCCCTTTAAGTGCGTAAGTGCACGTTTTGATGTTAAAATCTCCGGCCCATAGGATTACAGCTGGTTTAGAGGAGCTTAATAACATTGCATCGATGGCCTGCTCGATATCAGAGATAAACAACCCCTGTCTGTGGCCGGCGATGTTGTTGTAAAAGTTCACTATTATTAAGTCTTTATGTCCATTATGGGCCACACGCAAAACAGAAGCATAGTCTCCCAAAACTGCATGGTTACTGACCCAGAACTCGGTCAATGTTGTGGATAGCAGGGTCACTAACCCCCCCTTGGCTCGGCCAGCCTGCGAAGCCACAGCCAGCACGTTGAAGGAGGTATATCCCTCGACATATACTTCAGCTCTGTCCCAGGTTTCTTGTAGGCATATGATGTCATAGCCTTGTTTAAGAAAGTCATCCCATGCGGGTGTATTTACCTTGGAAGCTAGGCCCGCTATGTTCCACGTGATAACCCTCAATGAACTTTCCCTGGATACATGAGGTGGAATAATTTCTGTTGTGGCTGGCGGTGGTATTTGGTCGCCTAGGTGGTTTACAACAGTACAGGTGCTGTTAACTATCATAGACAGTTCATTAGGGCTGATTATAGGGTTCTCTATGGGAGGTTCATTTGCAGGAGGGATTTCAACCGGGCAGGTGCAAGTGGTATTGACTGTCATGGTTAGATTGTTTGAACTTAGGGCAGAAGTGTCTATATGAGATTCACTTTCACTTTCTCCAACAAGTGCATCCGGGAGTCAGTCGTTTTCATCGAGGGAGTTGAACACCTGGAATCTGTTTGATGTTGGAACAGCGAATTGACCAAAGATGTTATTTCCAGACCCGATTGTATTGTGGTAATTGAGGTAGTTGGGGTTAGGCATTCTGTACAATTCCATAGGTGGTTGTGGAACATGCTGATTGCTAAAAACATGAGGGGTCGAAGGGTACGAAGGATACCCAGCTAATTGTACAGGTGCCTGCTGTGCAGGTGGGTAAGGTGTATTAGTTGCTCTAGGATGTTTAAAATTCTGCATCGGAGTCTTAAACCCCACCAGATTTCTATAAAAGTAATCCAAAGGAAACAGGGTTGTGTTGTAGTCATTGTTAGAAGGGATGGGCGCGTTCAAGATGGAGTCTCGTGCCCATTCAGTGGTTTTGTAATTTATAATTACACAATCCCCGTTTATTTCCTTTTTACTAGGGCCCACCCACCCTACCCTTTGAGTTGAAATAATCTGGCCTGCACCACTTAAGGGGAAACCACAATTATGGACAAGCCAGTGTAAAATTTTGTTTTTGAGGGTTTCGCTGTTTTCGAATTGGGAGGGTTTGAGTTTTGGTACATTGGCAAGAATTGCTACCAAAGGCCTGCTTTCTGGTGGGAGATTGATCACGGCGGGGATAATATTATTATAGTAGCTACGCGCCGGTGGGTTCCTGCTTACTGGGGTATAGTCCTTGGGCACCTCCCCATTTACTCTGTGAGAGATGGATGAAGATGGGCCGTTGGTGACGCCACTTTGTAAATTTGTGGTTTTACCGGTAGGTGCTGGGGGATTCGTATTTCTCACAGGTGGAGCCTGTGGTTTAAATACAATATGGCCAGTCGTATTGGCCTTATTCACGGTCGGTACATTTGGGATGGGTTGGGTAGTTTGTGTAATTTGTGGGCCTAGGTGTTCAAGGATATCTAATTTAGCTAGGCCCAGTTTTTCCAGATTTTCCACCTTTTTACCTATTTGCTCGAGTTTGTCGTTTAGGGGAGCAATGAGGAGCTTCATAGCATCCATGATTTGGACCAGTATGGGCTCCATATTAACTGCAGGTCCTGGATTTGGCACCGGTTGTACACTTCCATTAGATTGTTCTGTGGGGGGTGTTGGTAAAATGATCTTCTTTCTTTTGCCCTTATGTTTCATACATCCCCTAAAGGGGACCTGTAGTTTCCTAATATGAGTGCGTCTGGTTCTACGATGGGCAGTGCCCCGGTTGGTTGTACTATTATCGCTGCTATTATTGACTAGATCTATTGTATGCATAGTGTCTACGTTATCGCAGTTAAGCAATGATGCGCTAGGCGCAATACTAGGGCCCAGTTCCTCGGGTGATGTAACATTGATCTGTAGATTAGGGGTTAGGGACAGACGACTGTCCCTATCTTGGGATATTGTGGGAATGTCTTCTGTGGGTGGGGGCACAGTTCCTGGAAGGCCTGTGTAAGATTGCATCAGAATGGAGTCGTTTGATAATGCTGTCATGTTAATGTTATATACAGTGCTGTCAACAGGTTGTGGTGTGCGATGAATTAGACATGCGCTAGGTGGTAGAGACAATCGTCTCTCAGTGTTTTCAATGGCATTTGCTACCACTACGATTGTCTGTTGAAGCATACGATCAATAGCAGTTAGCGTTGGTAACGGTGTTTTAGTTTGAGCGGTGGTCCTTGCAACCGAACGTGTATTAATAGGCGTTTTTTTAACCATGTTCTTAGTGGTGGGTTTGGAAGCAGTTGGAGCCATTTGCAATATGTATTAACTCACACAACGTATTACCTTGGTGGTCACTGCGAAATTGGCCAGGGGGTAGTGCCCAGCCCAGTCTCCTCAGGCCTCTGAGGGCCGCAGAGGGCCCGCCCTTTGCCCGGGCTTAGCCCCGGGCACGGCCCCGCGCGCAGTCCCGCGACGCGGGAAGGCCGGCCCCTTAAGCAGCGCCTCCGGGCGCCAAGCCTCTACGCGACTTCCGCTCGCGTCGCGGAGGCTGCTGGGAGTTGAAGTCTCTACTCCCCCTGCTCGGCTGCAGGCCCGGTGGTGGAGGGCTGCAGCGGGGGGAGGAGACAGCAGGCAGCAGGGGCGGTGGAGGAGGCACTGGGTCCCCGTTCTGTGAGGCAGAGGAGTCACCTGGGTCCCTGGACGCTAACAGGCAGGCTGGTGGATGGTCCGGCGTGCAGGTAGGCTCACGTGCTGTAGTGCTGTGACCGACACCCGCTCCCCAGCAAGGCCGGCCCCTTAAGCAGCGCCTCCGGGCGCCAAGCCTCTACGCGACTTCCGCTCGCGTCGCGGAGGCTGCTGGGAGTTGAAGTCTCTACTCCCCCTGCTCGGCTGCAGGCCCGGTGGTGGAGGGCTGCAGCGGGGGGAGGAGACAGCAGGCAGCAGGCGCGGTGGAGGAGGCACTGGGTCCCCGTTCTGTGAGGCAGAGGAGTCACCTGGGTCCCTGGACGCTAACAGGCAGGCTGGTGGATGGTCCGGCGTGCAGGTAGGCTCGCGTGCTGTAGTGCTGTGACCGACATCCGCTCCCCAGCAAGGCCGGCCCCTTAAGCAGCGCCTCCGGGCGCCAAGCCTCTACGCGACTTCCGCTCGCGTCGCGGAGGCTGCTGGGAGTTGAAGTCTCTACTCCCCCTGCTCGGCTGCAGGCCCGGTGGTGGAGGGCTGCAGCGGGGGGAGGAGACAGCAGGCAGCAGGCGCGGTGGAGGAGGCACTGGGTCCCCGTTCTGTGAGGCAGAGGAGTCACCTGGGTCCCTGGACGCTAACAGGCAGGCTGGTGGATGGTCCGGCGTGCAGGTAGGCTCGCGTGCTGTAGTGCTGTGACCGACACCCGCTCCCCAGCAAGGCCGGCCTCTTAAGCAGCGCCTCCGGGCGCCAAGCCTCTACGCGACTTCCGCTCGCGTCGCGGAGGCTGCTGGGAGTTGAGGTCTCTACTCCCCCTGCTCGGCTGCAGGCCCGGTGGTGGAGGGCTGCAGCGGGGGGAGGAGACAGCAGGCAGCAGGCGCGGTGGAGGAGGCACTGGGTCCCCGTTCTGTGAGGCAGAGGAGTCACCTGGGTCCCTGGACGCTAACAGGCAGGCTGGTGGATGGTCCGGCATGCAGGTAGGCTTGCGTGCTGTAGTGCTGTGACCGACCAAAGTCACAATTTTAAAAACAATTAAAAGTGTTAAAAAACGCCTTCAGCGCTCAGCGTCGCATCCACACTCACTCGCAATCAGATGCATCTTTTATTCAAGCCTTAATTTCCCCTTTGATTACATATGTCACCACTATGATAGACCCTAGGTAGCGCAAAGGGCAGGGTTCAATGTAGTTAAAAGACTGGACATGCACATTTATGTTTTGCATGTCCTGTTAGTGAAAATGCTAACATTTGTTATTCACTACGGTCAGTCTTACCTCTCCCATAGTATAACATTGTATTGCCTTATTACATTTAATAATTGCTAACGTTTGATTAGAACCTGGTAAGGATTTCATGTTTGGTGTCAGAGAAATTGTAATTTCAAATCCTTTTAACGGTACAGTCAGATTTTAAGTCAAAACTTTGAAAATGTCACTTTTAGGGAGCTGACATTTTCCTGCCCTTTACTATTTGGTGTCTGACATCTATTTTTAGGTCACAGGACTGGGTGTAGGTGGCATTGGACTTTTTTATTCCTCCCAGATGCCCACACAATAGAGGGACTAGTTGTACCTGGAGGAGCCATCACCTCTCAGAATGGGGGGATGGAGCTAGGAACAGCCCAACTTTCAAGTCAATAGTCTGTGCCCTGCATTCACTTAAAGGATTTGACACCACTCCATTGTTCATGCAACCCCCCGGAGCGAGTGCAGGGGAGGCAGAAAAATCCACACACTTCAAATGGAATTCTCTAGAATCTTCTCCTATTTCAAAGAAGGCACCAGGTATGAGAATAACACCTACGGACCCACTCTCTCATTCATTCTCAGGACCTGCAGAAGGACTCTCAGAGTACTGCCTGCCACTACAGCCTGCTGTGTACTTCAGAGGACTGCTTTGCAGAACCTCGAAGGACTGGTGTGCTGCCTGAAGCCTTCCTTGAACCCTCAGAGTCCTGCCCTGCTTCTTAAGCTCTATTCCACAGAGTGAACCCAGGTCTACCTGAGTGACTCCAAGGGCTAGGTGACTGACCTACTGATCAGAGCCTCAGGGAAACAAATTACTCTAAAAATCTTGAACTCGCATCTAGACACATCCTGTGTGAGTCCTAAGCCCCCAAATGATGCCTCTCTAGTCCTGGAGCTTTGAAGTTTGTATTAAAGATGCCCAGATAGCCAAAATTGAAAACTTGGGACTTTAACATGTTTGGGGTAAAAACTCCTGTGAGAACCGAGAGGAGACCAAGACCAATCTGCTAGTTTATTTGTCCAAGGTGCATCACCGGTCAGCCTGTCTTTGTGGCAGCTCTTGCTACACTTTTCTCGGGCGGAGCAAATCCTGTTCAGAGATTCTTCACAGAAGAGGCACTTGGCTTTGTGTCCTCATGAGCTACAGGCACCATCTTTGTCCATCTGGTGATTTTTGACATAAAAAAGAGACTAAGTCCGAGTGTCGAAATCTTCACTGCAACTTCCTCCAGTGGCTCCCCGTCAATGACGCCACCTCCTTGTACAATTCCTGCAGCCTTTCCAAGCTGAATTTTTTCCTTCCCAATACACTTTTTTCTAAAATTTCTTTCAAGTCTGAATGTAAGCGCCAACCAGGCCTAATCCACTTTTTGTATCTGATTTGTGCTCCATCGCAATTGGCATTATGTTACAACCTTGACCTAGTCTCACACAACTAGATGTACATGGTTGGTGCGTTGATCTTTTTGGCACTAGTTTTTATCACAAACTTTAAAAAAAATCTAACTATGGTTCCACTGATTGGATTTTTGTTGTCAAATAATTTATACAAAATGCACTCAATTGTTTTAATTTACTGTGAGATTTTATTTGGATTGTGTTTTTACTTTATTGCTGTTTGTGTGCTGTGCAAATACTTTACACATTGCCCATAAGTTAAGCCTAGTTGCATTGTGCAAAATACCAGAAGGTTAAGCACAGGTTAATGTAGTGATTTTTGTGGTTTACCCTGATTCCTGAAGGAACGGTGGCTGTTTCTTGAGCAGGGTTAACACTAACAACACAATTTTTCAATCTAGCCAAGCTAAAAGTCATCTCTGACAAAAAGACACACTTTTTCACCACCAACTCAGATGCTTCGTACTGGGTGGTGGGTGGGGCTGCTTCTGCTTATCTGGTTGACACTGCAGAGGATCAGGAGACAATATCCAGGTGCCATGTAGTTGCCCTCACAGTTGCCAAAGAAGTAATCTACACGAAAAAGGTGACCCCATCTCTGCCCTGGTACACAGGGGCAGCAGATTGGTCATTGATGCAGTTGCAGCCTTTCATACTCCTCCTGGAATCTCCTCAGTTTCCCCCTCAGACGACTCAGATGCCAGGCCCTCTGTTTCATTTTCTCCTTGACACCAGGATACCCCCCAGGGTTACTCCCAAATGACTGACTATCTGATGTGATATGCAATGCCAGCTTCAGCACACCCCTATGCCTGACTCCATGATGGGGTGCCAGATGAATCCCAGGATCCTCAGTTACCTGCAGACTGTCACTATCATCTGAAGGGATCTGATTTGGGACACCTTTTCCCCTTCTCCCCTTCTCCGGACTTAACAAATTAGCTGGACTAATAGCCTATCCAGCTATATGTTAACCAACCCCCTGTTATTCTTCAGCGTAGAGCCTAGACTGCATCTCACTACTGGCACAGCCTCTTCATCCCCATCCTTTCATGGGAAACTGGTTTGACAGTTTGGGTAGCTGGTCTGGTGCCTCCTGCCTGAAGTATTCCTTCAGTTGTTGTTGCTTTTGTTATTTGTCATTGTTTGTCCCCTCCTTATACAGGCCCTTTCAATCTTATCACCCAACACAGCTCCTGTGCTTCCTTCCTCTCCCTTACGTAGGAACATCTGGAGGGAACTCTCCCCACATGATGACTGTTGGCAATCGTACTAGAGCATTTCCTGGAACAAATAAAACATGTATACCCCTTCCAAGCAATACAACATATACACATATCTGAAGTAGCACATGAAGCTCTACTTTCGGAGGCCCACATAACCCAAGTTGAAGAGCACAGGCATCAGAAGCACTGAAGAGGTTAGATCTACACAATAACGTCTCTGCATATGTTAAGTGTACTTTGATCTGCGTGCAGACGGGTGTCACACTCATGATGATGTCATAGGATATACACCCAAAGGGTCATTTTGTTCTTTTAGACACTGACTTGGATGACTTTTGGGAAGTATATGTTTCCCCAACTCAGAAGAACCACAGTTCTCCATTGGCTTTCCTCCCATTTGACCAGCTAGACCTACATGCCCCGGCTATAAGGGGGTGACTTTAGTTGTTTCCTGGACCCCAAGCTGGACTGCTCACACTCCACTCTCCCTAATACTTCAACCCTTACTATTGTCCAATGCTTGGCTGCATGTCTCGGCGTATGGTCCCTAGTGGATATCTGTCACCATCATAACCCGGGAGCCTCCGTCTATTCATACTATTCCCCAGTATATGACATATATGCATTCCTGGACCACCTGGTGGGATCTCCTGGACTGTGCCCCTCTGTCTCATCACTGATGTGCCTGGGTTGGGAACTGGTCAATCATAGCCCCCTAATGGCATGTATAGACTGGGGAAGATTCCTCTCCCAATCCCTACCTGGCCACTATAACCTTCCACCTACAAATATCCAGCCTATAGAGATGCAGTTTCTGATAGTATCTGTTGGACTTGGCCCTTTTGGCAGGTTCACCCCGAAACTTTTTGCATGTGCCTAGCCTGTTTCTGTAACCTGGTGTTGGTGATTTTAGGCCGCTGCGCACGTTTTCACTGTGGTCCAGTGTAAAGTGCGTGCGCTCTCTGTGTATGTGTGGTGAGAGTGGCCTGCCCTCCCATAGGAATGCATGGGGAATATGTGTCCATGGTTGTTCCTGATGTGGGGAGTGCAGGGTCGAGTTTGGTATGTGCGAACTTGTGTGAATAAATACTGCGCAATGATGTGCGCTGATTTATTGTGCGTAGTGTGGAAGTGCCACTTCTAGAAGTTGGCATGTCTGTGCAGTGAATGTGAATTGGCTGTCTGGCTTGTGATTGGCTGGAGATGGCTGGTGTGCCTGGCTAAAGGAGTCAGGATGGGTCTGCCCCGGTGGTGAATGGAGAGATCTGCATGTTGATAGGAGGGAGGAGTGCACCTGGGACCTGAATAGGGCTGGGCCTTCCCTCCACAATGCTGGCTCCACCCCCTGTGGTGCGTCTGATGTCCCTAGCCTGGCCAGTGAAAGGGAGAGACGGGCTGAGCAAAACAAAGTGCTCAGGAGTTCCCCTGGACCAGCTGTTGCTGGTTCTCCCATTGCCTGCACCTTGTTAACAAAGGGATTTTGTGTATAAAAAGGGTCAATGTTCTTGTCTTGTACATGAAAGTACCAGGGGCATGCTGCTGCTGGGGCCAATGGAAAGGCTTGCCTCCCTGGGCCCTGCCCAGCCCCTGGATGCCCTGGAGGACTTCTTTGGGACCCTCGTGCCCTCTTCACCTAGGGGGACTTTGTTGCTGGGGCCCTGGTTGACTCAAGGGGCCCTGCCTGTAGACTTTATGGTTTTTTGTGCCCCCCACCGCCTCGTGAGCGCTTTATTTGTATCCATGGGCAGAGCGCTGTTGTTTTCCCACAGGGAAGCGCTCCTGCCCTTGTGTGCACCTCGCAGGTACCCACCCTGCATTATGGCCATGTATCTTTATTTAAATTACGGGTGCCCACCCTGTGAGATTGCCGCTCCTGTAATTATTTAACTACCCCGCGACTTTTCCAGTAGTCACAGTGGGTGCCCACCCGCTGTTTATCGTTAGCCCCAAGGGAGCCTACCCCTCCATTGCTGCCTCAAGGGAAAATTGCTGCGGTCCGCGGCCCGCCTGACTGTGGGTGGGGCCGCTGGCCGGAAGTCCCGAGTGCGGACGGAAGTTGTGTTCTGAGAGAGGAGGTCGGGAGCCCACCCCACCTCCTCGAGCCCCGAAGAAGGGAAGTCCTCCCACGGCCCGGGGCTCCCGTGAGCTGGGGAGAGCCACGGGGCCGCCAGCAAGAAGTGGCGTGAGTTAGCCCGGAGCCTGGCAGGCTCCATCAGCAAAGTCCCGGTCCAGAGATGGGGGACCGGGTGAAGATGGGCGCGGAAAGATGGCGGGGCTCTCATGAGGTGAGAGAGCCCCGCAAGCGCCGCCTGTGTCCCCCGGAGGGGGGCGCAAGCCACATTGCCGGTGCCTGCCCCCCTGTCACATTATAGAAGTGCCACTGCCCGCAGGAGCCCCCCCACCAGAGAGAAGCCCGGTGAGTGAGGAAGGGCTGGGAGAGAGTTCCGTACGGCCAATTGTTGGTGCCAGTGAAGGCACCATGGTTGGGTTTCTGTGCAGCCCCGTCTGGCAGCGGGCCACCCCAAGGCAGGCATAAAGGTGCAGAGCCTTGGTGGCTCCAACACGGGGCAGTTATTGTTCAAAGTTCCTGTGAGTTGCTTGGGTCCTCATTTGTGTTAAAGAGCCCGAGAGGTGCTAGGAAGGGCCCCGTGCCTGTCCCTGAGCGGCCCCGTCCTGCAGCGGGCTGCTCCAATGTGGCCATGAATATTTAAAAGGGGTCAGAGAGGCCCGTGTTCTTTCTCAGTGTTGTCCCCCCATGAGCCCATTTATTTACAGTGCCCGTGCACTCCACAGTCATTGGGGGGTCAGTTCTTTCTCTCTATTTGGTGCACAATTATTTCAGGAGCCAGAGTGCCCCAAGGGACATGCTTTATTTCTAGAGCCTAGATGGCTCCATGTGGCACATTTTTTTGAGGGCTAGTGAGAGCCCCCTGTCGCAGTGTTTCTGATTCACAGCTGCCCAGCAAGTAGTGGGCAGCTGCACCATTTAGGTCTTTCTTTCTAGGGACATGTCTTTGGACTCAGGAGTGAGTCACAATCCTTCGCCCCTACCTTGGCCTTCCACAGCTGCACAGTACTTAGTGCCATCTGCAGCGTTTAGGCCCTGTACTTGTCCTCAGCTGCCCAGCAAGTAGTGGGCAGCTGCAACATTTAGGTTTGCGCCGGTGGCGCACCCCTAACTGGCACTGCATTGGCAGTGCGCCCTGACATTCTGGAAAGAGGGCATTTGAGCCCCTTCTTGAGATGGCCAGTTGTCCGGGGGGCTGGGAGATATATAGGGCGCAAAGCACTAATGTGATTTATGTGCTAAATGTGATATGCGCTTTAAATGTGGTGCTAGGAAATGTAATGTATCTAGTATGTTTTACGCACCCTTTATTGATACCTCTAGAGATGGTTTTACCTATGGAGGTTGGTGTTAGTGAGATTGTACTTCACTGTGATTTACGCCCCTAAATGTGAGTTATACTTAGGAGGTAGGGTCTAATGTGTTTAGACTAGAGTGGAGATTGTCTACTGTATTTATACTGGTCAGGCCTAATGTGATTTATGCGTAATGTGCAAATGCCATTATGCCTGTCATACCTCTAAATGTGTTTTCATGCTTAGGAGGTTTTGCCTAGTACAGTTTATACTAGTGAGTTTATGTGTCCCTACGTGATCTATGCCTATGGTTATTAGTATTGCTTGGTGTGTACCTACCTTTCACCAGTGGTTACTGGTTGTGTTCTACAATTGTTATTTTGTGCTACACTTATTTTATGTTCTAGAAGTGCTATTTCTGCTAAGCGTTGATCCTGACAGTGACCCACGTGGCCCTGTCCTGGGTAAATAATCCCTTCGTGAATATTGCCCGTGCCAGTTGGCACAATATATATTGTGTGATGACTATCAGATGAGTTTTTAGAATACAAAAGTATTTTCATATAACCTTGTGTGGAGTTCCTTTTGTAGTGTGCCTTGGATGTTGTTGCTGTGTGCCAAGCTACCAAGGGGGTGATCAGGGGTTATCTTTGGTGTGTAACTCCCTTGCCCTGACTAGAGTGGTGGTTTCTGCCTGGCTTTGGCACAAGCCTCAGCCAACCAGAAATCCCAGTTCTAACATTGGTGGCAGCAGTGGGATTAGGACTTGTGTTTGCGCAGAACCAGAGTGACAACTGGCTACATTACAAAACTCTGCATTTTAGTTCGTCACATGTTGGGGAATATTGTTTTTGATTTTTTTCCTCAAGAGTGTCATTTTCAAATAGTGTTCCTGCGCTTTATGTTTAGTGGCAGAAGAGAGAAAATGACAGGGCGGGAGGCCACACCAGTAGATAGGGAGTCCCTTCCTGGGTCCAGTGCCCCATCCCTGTTCCTGTCCCCTGAGGTGGGGATAGATAGGAGAGAGGGGGTGTGGAGGAGAAATGGCTAGCTCAGGAGGGTGGTTATCCCTGAGTATAGTATGTGTGTCTGGAGTACCCAGTATGGTAGGATCCAGTGGTGGCAGCTAAAAAATGTCCAGTGCGTGAAGTCCCATTCCCAGTTCCCAAAGTATGGTGACTGGTGCTCAGTAAGAGGGGTACAGGTTGAGAGTCAGAGGCAGTGAGGAACTGTCTCACCAGTCTGGGGGGGAGTGTGTGGATGAGTGGTGTGTTGAACTGGAGGCGTTGGTGTGAGTTCTTTGCTTGACAAGAAGCTTGCACAGGAAGTGTACCTCTGGTGGTGTGCGGTAGGTCCTGCAGAGGTCCTGGAGAAGTAGGTTTGAGTTCTTTGCTTGACAAGAAGCTTGCATGGGAGGTGTACCTCTGGTGTGCTCGAGGTCCTGCGACGGCACTGGACGAGAAGGTGGAGATCTGGCGGTGTGCTAGAGATCTTGCAGAGGCATTGGGGAGTGATTCCAACAGTATTGACGTGTATATCTTCTAGTCCAGTGAGGAGGAAGAGGTTCATGTGTAGCCCAGCTAGGTCCCAGTAGAATGGAAAGGGTTGTAGGTGCGCATGTCCTGTCTCTGAGGAGATGGAGTGGGAGGGAATGCGTGTCTCCATGTGTGCCAAAACCCTGTCTCAGGGCCTGAAGGGTTCCCTAAGGGAGCGCCAGGTTGGGGGCCTAGGCTGTACTTATAGGTCATTTGATTTTGATTTGATTTAGGATTTCTAAAGCGCGTAGCTACCTTCGGGCGTCCCAGCGCTATCGTGAAGCTTGACAGTACTCCTGGGGCTGGTTTATTGGGGGAACAGCCAGGTTTTCAATAATCTCCGAAATGCGAGAAGATTGTTTTCTCTGCGGATGTTAAGGGGTAAACTGTTCCAAAGCTTGGAAGCATTATAAGAAAAGCGGCAACCGCCAGCACGAGCTTTCCTTATTCTGGGGACGCTTGCTAGAAACAGGGTGTCCGATCTGAGCTGTCGGGATGATTTGTGTGGTTTGATGAGGGGTCTCAGTATTGGTGGACCCTTGCCTTGTAGGATTTTATGGGAGATGCACAAGGCCTTAAAGGAGGTGCGTTCTTGAACGGGAAGCCAATGAAGAGCCTTGAGGGAGGGTTTGGCTGAACATCTGGATTTTGTTCCAGTCAGTAGTCTTGCTGCAGCGTTCTGAGTATGCTGCAGTTTTTTTATGACAGCTACCGGTGCCCCAAGGTATAAGGCGTTTCCGTAGTCTAATCTAGACAAGATGAGGCCCTGAATCAGAATTTTTCTGGATTGGGGGGGAATGAGCGGTAGGATCTTACGGGCTGCTCGCATGAGCCCAAAGCAAGTGCCGGCTGTTTTTCTTGCTTGGGCTCTGAAGCTGAGGTCTTGGTCTAGCCATAAGCCCAGGCTTTTGATTTCTTATTTTGGTATAGGAGGGGTGCCCATGCTAGCTGGCCAGGCAAGGGTTTTGGGGAGTTTGTTTGGGTTGCCCAGAAGCATGATTTCAGACTTTTCTCCGTTGAGTTTGAGCCTGGAGTCGCCCATCCATACAGAGATGTTATGCAGGCAGGAGACTAGATTATCCATTGATTGATCGGCCTGGTTGATGGAGACGACTAATTGTGTGTCGTCAGCCTACATGACCACTTTTATGCCGAATGGAGAGGCGATGTCATCCAGAGGGGCCATGTAAACATTAAAAAGAGTGGGACTCCGGGAGGAGCCCTGAGGGACTCCACAATTCAAGGGAAAAGATTTAGAGTGGCCGTGGCTATCGGCCACTAGGAAGGTCCTGTGTTCCAGGTAGGATTTTAACCACGCCAGAGCGGTGTTCGAAATGCCCGATTTTCGGAGGCGGTGGAGAAGGATGGTGTGGTCCACCGTGTCGAAGGCTTCGCTCAAGTCCAGGAGGATCACTGCCACTGATCCTCCTGCGTCTAGAATGGACCTTGTTTCCTCAGTCACAGCCAGCAGGGCGGTATCAGTCCCCTGTCCAGGTCTGAAACCTGTCTGTAAGTGGCGAAGGAGGTTGTTAGTCTCTAGGAAAGTTGAAAGTTGGTTATTTACAATTTTCTCAGCCACTTTGCAGATGCCTGGGAGAAGGGAGATGGGTCTGAAATTAGAAGGGTCCAATGGGTCAAGGTGAGGCTTTTTTATGAGTGCTCGCACTACTGCACTTTTCCAGCTGGCGGGGACTGTGCCGCGGGAAAGGGAGGCATTTATCAGTCTCGTGAGATGGGGAGCTATAGTAGGGGCTACTAATTTAAGTTTGCTCATGGGGGCTGGGTCGTCTGGGGATCCACTCTTCACCCGGTTGAGAGTGTCCATCAGCTTCTCAGTAGAGACGGGGAGGAAGGCTCTCAGAGTTGGTGCGTCTGGGTCGAGGGGCCCAGCTGGGGGGAAGGTAGGGGGGTGGGTGCTGGGGAAAGTCACTATGATTTTTAAAATTTTGGCTGAGAAAAACTCCGCGAGTTGAGTACACCTGGCACCGGTGGGATCAGCGGCAGGCTGCGGTTCCGGGACTTTCAAGAGACTTTTTACCACACGATAGGTTTCCCTGGAGGAGTTGGATGCAGCCAAGATTTTCTGTTCATAGTAGGAGGCTTGTGTCTTTTTGAGTTTTGTATTGTTTTATAGCTGATTTATAGGTTTCTTTGTTGTTGGGGGACCAGTCTTTTCTCCAGATACGTTCCAACTTTTTGCATTTTTTCCGGAGGTCTCGAAGTTCCGAGGTGAACCAGGGGGATTTGTATGAGTTTCTCTTACTAGGGAGCTGTTTGGCGGGAAGAACTACGTCCAGCGACGATTCTATCCAATCTCGGAATTGGATGTCTGCTAGAGAAGGATCTTGGTTCAAGGTAGTAGTGGAGGCTATGAGCTGGTGAGTCCAGGCATCCGTGTTGAGTTTATTCCACGGGCGCGAAGGAGGGTCTTCCTGTGTCTAGAGGACAGGGAGTTTCTGTAACCAGAACACCGGCGGTCCTGGTGTTGGGCAGTACCACTCCTAAGTGGAGGGTGCACAAGTCCTGGTTGAGGGGAGATCGGGGGAGAAAAACCCCAGTGTAAAAGCCAGTGGGTCATGGGGCAGCCAGAAGGACTGAGCCCCCCGTGAGTGACCATTGTGACGCCACTTCTGTTCTGAGATAGGCAGACTTTCGCTCGACACATTAGTGATGTGTCACCCTCAAGGGGGGGGCATGCGTGCTCCCCGTGAAGTCCTGGTACGCTGGGCATTCCCCGAGGAGGGGAAGACGAGGTTCAGGTTGTAGCCTGACCTGGAAGGTAGGGCATCTGTAACCAGTGTCCTGGCCGGGTTGCCTTCTAGGGGTACCCATAGGAAGGACCCATCTGAAAGGAGAGGGAACCTGTGTTTCCCAGAAGGGGTGGTGCAGGCCTCACCGGGATCCTTAGGGTCTCTGGCTGACTAGGGTAGTACTGCCCTAAGAGCAGTGAGGGCCCATCTTAAAGGAAAGCGACCCTGCTCTACAGTGGGAGGGTGCAAAACTCTGGAAGGGGGTGCAGAGAGAGGGAGTCCTCGCCTCTGATCCCGGTGCATCCAGTGAATGTAGATCCCAGGCAGGAGACCAGTGATGGAGAGAGGTCCTGAACTGGTGGGAGAGTTGTGTTCTGAAGGGCGCATCCCTGGGAGGGTACGGAACCACAGAAGTAGAGGTAGGGTGGGGCATTCTTGCCCGTGACCTCTGGTCGCCTGAGGGTGTGGACCCTATGCTGAATGATTATTGGTAGTTGTAGCTACAGTGAGAGGAAGAGCGGAGAATGGCTATTGTGTGCCAGGGGCTACTGCCCCCCACTCTGTGAGCTGGTCAGGAACTGTGACATCTGATGGCCTAAGGCCTGGTCCTGGCCATGGACAACTAGAGAGTATCAGTGAGGTATCCTGGTTGGGCCAGAGAGTTCTTGTTTCGAGGAAACCATGTGGGTTCAGAATGGCGTAGAACCGGAGGCTGTCCCTGCCGTGCGGGCCCGCGTCCGTGTTCTATCGCCCAAAGTAGGGAAGCCCATCAAGGGAGTGATTGGTCTTCCCTGTGTTTTGGCTGGAAGGGGGTTGTGTTGGACTTGGCCCTTTTGGCAGGTTCACCCCGAAACTTTTTGCATTGCCTAGCCTGTTTCTGTAACCTGTTGTTGGTGATTTTAGGCCTCTGTGCCCTTTTTCACTGTGGTCCAGTGTAAAGTGCGTGCGCTCTCTGTGTATGTGTGGTGAGAGTGGCCTGCCGTAGGAATGCATGGGGAATATGTGTGTCCATGGTAGTTCCTGATGTGCGGGGAGTGCAGGGTCGAGTTTGGTATGTGCGAACCTGTGTGATTAAATGCTGCGCGATGATGTGCGCAGATTTATTGTACCTAGGGTGGAAGTGCCACTTCTAGAAGTTGGCGTGTCTGTGCAATGAATGTGAATTGGCTGTCTGGCTTGTGATTGGCTGGAGGTGGCTGGTGTGCCTGGCTCTAGGAGTCAGGATGGGTCTGCCCCGGTGGTAAATGGAGAGATCTGCATGTTGATAGGAGGGAGGAGTGCCCCTGGGACCTGAATAGGGCTGTGCCTTCCCTCCACAATGCTGGCTGTTGGCTCCACCCCCTGTGGTGCGTCTAATGTCCCTAGGCTGGCCAGTGAAAGGGAGAGAGGGGCTGAGACAAACAAAGTGCTCAGGAGTTCCCCTGAACCAGCTGTAGCTGGTTCTCCTATTGCATTGCACCTTGTTAACAAAGGGATTTGGAGTATAAAAAGGGGCTGTGACCCCATGAAAAATGTTCTTGTCTTGTACTTGAAAACTACCAGGGGCATGCTGCTGCTGGGGCCCAGGGGAAGGCTTGCCTCCCTGGGCTCTGCCCAGCCCCTGGATGCCCTTGAGGAATTCTTTAGGACCCTCCTGCCCTCTCCGCCTAGGGGGACCTTGTTGCTGTGGCCCTGGTTGATTCAAAGGGCCCTCCCTGTGGACTTTATGGTTTTTTGTGCCCCCAGCGCCTCGTGAGTGCTTTATTTGTATCCATGGGCAGAGCGCTGTTGTTTTCCCAAAGAGAAGCACTCCTGCCCTTGTGTGCACCTCGCAGGTGCCCACCCTGCATGGTGACCACTTATCTTTATTTAAATTACAGGTGCCCACCCTGTATGATTGCTGCTCCTGTAATTATTTAACTTGCGCGGGTGCCTACCGCGCAACTTTGCCCATAGTCACAGCGGTTGCCCACCCCGCTGTTTATCGTTAGCCCCGAGGGAGCCTACCCCTCCATTACCGCCTCGAGGGAAAATTGCCGCGATACGCGTCCCGCCTGACTGTGGGGGGGGCCACCGTACGGAAGTCCCGAGTGCAGCCGGAAGTTGTGTTCCGAGAGAGGAGGTTGGGAAACCACCCCGCCTCCTCGAGCCCCTGAGAGAAGAAGGGAAGTCTTCCCACAGCCCGGGGCTCCCATGAGCTGAGGAGAGCCCCGGGGCTGCCATCAAGAAGTGGAGCGAGTTAGCCCGGAGCCTGGCAGGCTCCATCAGCAAAGTCCCGGTCCCGAGATGGGGGACCAGGTGAAGACGGGCACGGAGAGAGGGCGGGGCTCTCATGAGGTGAGAGAGCTCCGCAAGCGCCGCCTGTGTCCTGCCGAGGGGGGGCGCGAGGCACATTGCCGGTGTCTGCCCCCCTGCTGCATTATGGAAGTGCCGCTGCCCGGAGGAGCCCCCCCGCCAGAAAGAAGCCCGGTGAGTGAGGAAGGGCTGTGGGGGGGTAGTTCCGTGCGGCCAAGTGTTGGTGTCTGTGAAGGCACTATGGTTGGGTTTCTGGGTGGGCCCGTCTGGCATCGGGCCGCCACGTGAGCATAAAGGTGCAGAGCCTTGGTGGCTCCAACGCGGGGCAGTTATTGTTCAAAGTCCCTGTGAGGGTCTTGGGGCCTCATTTGTGTTAAAGAGCCTGAGAGGTGCCCGGGAGGTATCGTGCCTGTCCCTGAGCGGCTCCGTCCTGCAGCAGGCCGCTCCAACGTGGCCATGAATATTTAAAAGGGGCCAGAGAGGCCCACGTTCTTTCTCAGTGTTGTCCCCCTATGAGCCCATTTATTTACAGTGCCCGTGCACTCCACAGTCATTGGGGGGCCAGTTCATTCTCTCTATTTGGCACACAATTATTTCAGGAGCCAGAGTGCCCCAAGGGACATGCTTTATTTTTAGAGCCTAGATGGCTCCGTGTGGCGCATTTGTTTGAGGACTAGTGAGAGCCCCCTGTCGCAGTTTTTCTGATTCACAGCTGCCCAGCAAGTAGTGGACAGCTGCACTGTTTAGGTCTTTCTTTCTAGGGACATGTCTTTGGACTAAGGAGTAAGTGACACTCCTTCGCCCCTGCCTTGGCCTTACTTAGTGCCAGCTGCAGCGTTTAGGCCCTACTTAGTGCCAGCTGCAGCGTTTAGGCCCTGAGCTTGTCCTCAGCTGTCCAGCAAGTAGTGGGCAGCTGCAATGTTTAGGTTTGCGCTGGTGGCGCACCCCTGACTGGCGCTACATTGGCAGTGCGCCCTGACATTCTGGACACAGGTCATTTGAGCCCCTTCTTGAGATGGCCAGTTGGCCAGGGGGCTGGGAGATGTATAGGGTGCCAGGCCCTAATGTGATCTATGTGCTAAATGTGATATGTGCTTTAAATGTGGTGTTAGGAAATGTAATGCATCTAGTATGTTTTACGCACCCTGTGTTGATACCTCTAGAGATTGTTTTACCTATGGAGGTATGGTGTAGTGTAGCTCCTATTTTCCCAATAGGCTCTGCGCATTGGAATAGTACCTACAGCAGTAAAGGCCTAGACCAGACGTTAACTAGGTCTACTACTGTCGATACTAGACTTAATTTTGGGGTTTGCCAGCTAAGCTCAGAGTTCGCTAGACACTTTCTCGAATGTTCAAGGAAGGATTAACTCCCCTGATTAGACAAGAAGGGATTTAGTTTCTGACAACCATAGAACATGACAACTTTGCTCTCCCCTAATCAAGAGTCAATCTCAAGAGTCGTGTGAGCACAAGGCAATTATTTTACTCAGTCAGTACGTGCATTCTTAGTCTCATCAGAATGTAGAGAAAAGGAAGAGACGGGCGTGTTCAATAAAAGGTGTTATTTATTGATCAGTCTCTTTTCTCGTACAAGAGAAATGGATCGATGTTATTGCAATACTTATAGTTAAGTAAAGTGCATACATTAAAAGCAATAGTATAAAATAATACTGTAAAAACATTGATATGGTTTCTGAGCCATATGATGTTTTAAAATGATTAAAATATATTTACATACACATATACATTTGACTAAACGTACTCAACTGGTGTTTCTAAATACGCCTACCCCGTGTACCTGACCTAAGTCTAATGCGCGGGCGGGAATAGAAAGTTACAGTTTAAGTTAAGTTTGTTTTTGCCAAGTGAATAACTAAAGAATTCTCTGTGAGGGGTTATTCAGTTCTGTACCTGGAATTTAGGATGGATGAGGAATGGTATCTCTTTCTCTGCTCTCGATATTCCAGGCTGCCTGCGAGGGCTACCCGGAAGCGCCGGTGCTGGGTCTCTCGGCTTGAGATAGCAGCGCATCTCTCAGCGCGTCAGGAAGGCGGGGCTGCTGCCAGCGGGGTCTGCTTCTGCTCTCGGCTTCGGCAAGTATGGCTGCTCCGTCTTGTCACCACGCGTGTGTTTGCATAGGGCCAGGTCGGCAATATTTATACCTTAAAGGTGCCGGGATTGACGTAAGGATGGACATAGGTACGTCAATAAAGATGTCATACGACTTGCTCGTTAGCACATTCTTTACTAAAGTTCTCTGTGAAATCAAAACAATGGCCGCACGGATTATCCAGGTTGTCATAGGTTTGATTTGTTATGAGAACGTCGTATGCCTTATCAGGGGCTGGAGGAATGTCGCTTGTCTAATTAGATCTCAAGCGTTATGACCTAATCAGATAACACGTTCCTGTGCCGTAGTGTGACTGCGTCAGATAACGGTATCTGCATCATGGGGGATTTCTTGCCTCATGGGCTGACTGTTAGTTAACTAGATAGTTAGTTTAACCAGAATAGGGTCAGGAATAGGGGGATCGATTCAGAACCTATAGAAATACACGACACCCACTCCACGCTAACTATGGTCATATCTACTAATCTATGCATAGTATAACATAGTACAACATACTATAGAGTATAGTGTATACCTTACCACCCCAAAATACATAAATGCATTTCGAAATTTTCAAATATACTGAAAAATTGCAGTCATATATATTGTATGCACTTAAGCTATGAATTAAATGCAAAAGTAAACACGCATTTTTATGTATTATTGCTCTTTGGTATATGAGTAGTACACATGAAATGGCTCTTAATATAGCTATACAGAAAGGAAAGTCGAGACCATTTCATCACATAATAAAATATTTGTGAACATACCAGCGGGCAGCTAAAGTCTATATAAAGTATCTAAAAATAGAAATCTTAGTTCTCTAGGAATAGTTTCTTACTTTAAGCAGAAGATCAGTGTCCCGGAAAAAAATATATAGAAAAATATTTTAAGGGGCTTGCTGAAAAAAGTTGCTGTCCGTGAACTGGATTGTAATTGTTCATGTGACTTTATTTTTTAAAAGTTGAAGGCCGAATTCAGGGAACGCCGTGTGCGAGTTTACTCAAAAGTCTCTATTTCTGTTCCGGAGAGAACATCATATCATTCAGGCTTTCGAAAAAACTGTCAACAGCTTCATGGGAAAGTTCCACTAAGTCGGAAATAGGTGTAACCATGCATTCATGCGCATGATTGTCTGCATTGACATTCTGATTTGCATTGCTGACAGAAGGTCGTACCTGTTCGATGCTGCTTTCATCTTGAACTTCACTACCCTTCAATCGCAGTGGTGAAGATTCCAGGAATGCCGTCATCAGGATTGGCAGCCTTTGAGGGCAGCACAAAGCGTGAACCTTGGTAGGAACCAACAGTGTATCTGCATCCACCGGCGCATCCGATTGTAGCGTCAGACAGGTGTCTAACACGCATTCTTCTCCGCATAGCAGACACCTTAGTACAGGTAAAACACACCTTTGCCACATTGGTCGAAATGATAGAAACCAAGTCATGTTTAGGTCTCTAAGCCGGGAGAGTCCCAGGATTTTTGATATCCGGTCCCGGTATCCAATGGCTAGGATCGTATCTTCCATTGTCGCGAGAGTTTGATCTGTGACATGGGTTGCCATAAGGAAAAATAAGGACTAGGAATAGGATTCCTGCAATTAGTCCCAGGATCAGGGGAAGTCCGCCAAAAATCGAATGGACGAAATCTGGAAAAATACCCAGTATGGCTTTGAATGGTGTTAATGCCATCGAAAATACTGTCTTAAATACCTTTGAGACCCCAGTGGTATCAGAAATATTTAAGATTTCGCTCAGGATTTCCGCGAAATGTACGGGGGAATTGGTTGATAATAATGTATGTATCTCTGCAGTCGTCCTTGCGACTTGTAGATCATACGTTTCTTTTGATGACGTGAGCCTTGTAGGCGTCTGAAGAAGCACTGTTTTCATTCTGCTTAAAGTGTCTATTCGAATAGAAGTAATTTTCAAACTGGGCCACGCCCTCGCCTCCCTGTCTGGAAAGGAGCTGGGGAACAAAGCACGTCCACAGCACTTGACCTTCGCCGTCGTAGTGACGAGATAAGGAGTCCCGGGCATAAGACTACAACATCTGCGGTCTACAATAAGAATGTAACTCCCATTATAGAGTCTTTGAAAGAATGGTTCTATTTCAGTTGCAGGTGCGCCTTGCTGGTGACATGAAAGGTTGTATGAATTCCCTTCACAGGCTCCGTGCAAACTAATACCGTTACACAGAAGTGTGCCGCTTAGTGACATAGCACAATTGTTGCCACTAAGAAACACTTTCTGTCCTTTATTACTGACACATGCATGTGAATAGGGCAGGTTCCAAGTTGTTTTAAGGTACCCCTTTCCCAATTTCTCGTACATGCCAGCCTGTATATATTTTTGGCAGTATTGAAACCTGAAGGTTGAGATTGGAATATTTATGATTCCGTGGATTATCCATTCACTGACAGGTCGTTCTGACATTGTCAACGGTAATCTTTCTAGTTTTTCAATGCTCAAGATTGTATAATCAGCACCCTTCTGTGCCATACCGATTTGTCTATCAGTAAGGTTAAAGATTTGGAATAGTGACGTTGTGTTGATTAAACGCCAAGGCACATAGCCTGAACGCAGATTTTGTAACGTCCAGCCAAGCTGTACAATAGAACGCAATTGTGACTGACCATGTTGTAATAACAGTAAGTCTTGCGATAATATATCTATTGCTGAAGACACAATGCTGTCCAATGAAAATATTCTGGAGGACAGAGTCATTAACCCATTGTCCACTACAGAAAGTGATTTTTCCAAATTAATACGGTCAATTTCCCGTATTCTTTCTGCTGTTTCAATTTGAGTAACCTTCCAGGCCTCATTGTATGCTGCATATACAGAGGCTGCTATGAAACGCTTATGACGCTGTTTGCGTGGTCCCAGTATGAAATCACGCAAGTCAGCACCATCAGTAAGTAAAGTTAGGTGTTGCTTAATTTCAGGCAGTGTGGAAGTTTGTAGCCATTGAAGGCATAATTTGCCCACACTGTAGGTTGTTATTATCCCTGGGTGATGTCTTTGGGGATATCTAGGGTCTGGCCTTGTCATTATGAAACCCTGTGTTTTATTCAGGAATCTATCTTGACAGTGATTTGTATCTGTGGGCCAGATCAACCATTGTTTCCAATCAGGATGTGTTCTGTTTTGGTTAAGTATATGGTTTATGTCTATTTCTTCATCTGTTTCAGAGCTATTGCTAAACATTGTTGGCTTTGGAATAGACGGGTTATTTAAATCTTTGATTTTGGCTAAGCCAAGACAGGTGGTTTGTTGAACAGTGTCATTTAAAAATATCATTTGTTCTGGGATCATGCAGGCTCTAAACAAAGCTTCTAAACCCTGTACTTGCCATTCTTTTGTACCCCAAACACTTTTCAAATCAACATTTTTGTCCCAATAATCAAATCCAAAAGTATTCATCTTTTCAAAGAATATGTCTGAATATATCAATTTTGTGTTGGTTATCATGGTTTTCATCCCTGTCTTGTTTGACAATTTATAATAAAATGTTTCAGCATTACTAGTGTTAAAACCTTGAAAGTATGAATATTTGTCATAAACGGTTCTAGAGCTCCCTTTTGGAGGTGTAGCACAATGTTCCCATTGATTATAATTTAAAACATTTCTTGGTTGTGCAGATTTATGCAAAAAACTGTTACCATAATGGTTATAGCAATACATACTATCATAATTTGTAGAACCTTGCAAATAATCATGTTTTGTAAATTTAGCAGACATTACTAAGTCAGACATCATATTGTTTATACTTTCAAAGTCCCAATCATCAGCAAATGAGTTTGGTTTTGCAAAGTCACTCAAGGAGATCTTGATTTGGTGTGGATATTTCAGGATCTCGACCGGACCATAAATTTCATAGTCAGTGTTGTCCCAGGCTACCCCACCAGGTATTGGAATTGCTGTGAAGTTGGCTGAAGAAAGTTCTGAAGAAAGTTCTCTTTTCTCGACGTGTGAAGATGTGTGTGGTTTGAGGACCAAGTTGATGTTCTGACTTGCTGTGTCCATTTTAGCATATTTTCCCTCAATGAAGCGTCCCAAAGTAAATACCATGATGAGCCAAAGTATGAGGATAAATGCACCAAAACCCACCCAAAATTCAATCCATGGGGAAACCAGATATGTTTCTTTCAGTTGTTTCAAAAGTTCCTTAGCTTTGTCTTTAAAGGATTTTGATGATGGCTGTGTCTTTTGTTCGCTGAAACCTTCAGAGGAATCATCGAAGTTGATGAAGTAACCAGATGCAGTTCTGTCAATTGTTCCAATTGGTTCAGGATTTTTGTTTCTTGCATTTTCACTTGGAACTTCATTGTAGATTGGTGTGTCTCTGCTAAATGTTTTTATTTGGGTTTTCAGAGGTCTTAGTTCTATTGCATTGTTGCATAGTCCTTGTTGTTCTTCTGTAGGCGTTTCGAATGTGATGAGCCTCTTTGATAGGACCTCTGTACTGGTAGCAAACCTTGGTGTTCTGCTACTTATTGGGAGTCCACTTGGCCTACCGTTTGTTATCGGCCACATGTTGTGGTTTTACCAGGTCGATGGATACAACTCGGTTCTCCTTTTTTCCAGCAAGTGGCGGTAGTACAACTGATCTTGTCCCGTTGACAGACAAGACAGGAACTGCTTTTCTGTAAGAAGGCCCAAATTCCTTCTTTACCGCGATCTTCTCCCTGACTAGATCCCCGACTTTTGGAATCCAGACAGGTCTTGCTGGGACAGGTGGTGATTCTTCAGTGGTTGTTGGCTGTTGTTTCAACTGTATGTTGCTCAGGTCTCTTCTTGTTTTGTTTAAGTCCTGCAAAATAGCCAAACGGTCTTTGACATCAAAGGTTTTTTCTATTACCACTGAAGTCTGACTATCAAGGTCAGAGATCAACATCCTAGTTCCGAATAATAATTCGTACGGACTGAATCCCTTCAGAGAATTTCTTGGCAAGTTATTTAGACTACGTTGGACACTTATTAGATGTTTGACCCACCCAGCTCCCGAACCTAATATCCTTTCTATTATAGATTGCTTTCTGCCTTGGTTTTTTCTTTACACCATCCCATACCCTCAGGAAGGAAGTGAGAAGATTCCCGCTGGGCTGTGCTCATTTGGCCATGTTTCCCCCCCAGGCTGGTTTGCCTGAGTGAAAGAAATGGTCGAACGTAGCATGCTCTTAGCGTATATGCCATTTAGACTCGCAAATCTTGTATAACAGTCCGGACGTCAGCCGAGTGCCGTGGATCTACATTATAAGTGGAAACTAGCCTGTATATGTTAATCGCAAGCCATTCTTTTTGCTGGTAATATTATCTGCCTTGATTCGACGAGGTATTAAACTGCTTCTCTCCCCTCTGCGATCTCTGTTGCAGTTTGGGCAGTTTTTTACAAACATGGTGTAGTGCAGGCTCATGCCTGGCCACCAGTACCGTGATTGTAATTCTTCCAGAGAATCTTTTAATTTAAGGTGTCTGAGACCCTCGCCCATGTGTGCGTCTGCGATTAACAAGTTTCTCCTGTCCATGTTTGGAATCACTCTATCCCCCACTCCAGGGATTCGAGCAAAAGGGACGGAGTTTGCATCGATTATGTATGTATAATTGAGTGGATAGTTGATCGGTAACGCTGAGCAGTCGCCTTTTGATGACGTTTTCACCGCCAGCAATGTTTCACCGTCAATGTATTTTAATGTACGCTTTTTTCGATCTACGGGAGCCGATTTAGTGGCTGCCGCTGCGGCTGCTTCAGCCAATGAATTCCCCACAACGTGAACGCCATCACGCTGATGACTCAGTGAGTGTGTCACGTGAGTCTTTGGTAGTTCTTTTTTCAAAAGAGCTACTTGTTCCCAGAGCAGTCTCTGCTTTATTGGTGCATCTGTGTCATCTTTGTAACCGTTCTGAATCCATGTCTGCAAATCCTTGTTATATGCTTTGACGCAGTAATATGAATCTGACACTATAAGTGTCGGGAATTCGCGATCCGCATTATCTAGTGCCATTTTCAAAGCTATTATTTCAGTTTGTAGTTCTGAATTAGTTTCTACTGAGTGTGATTTTGTTAATAGAGGTCTTAGTTTACCTCCGCGCCACACTTCTTTTGTAATCTCACATGTGGGATTGTATGCATGTTCTCCCCAAACGGAGGGTTGAGCATGTCCGTCTGTATAGATTACACAGGCGTAATGTCGTAGAGGCAGAATGTCGATTGGCAGAGGATACGTCTTTTCATATTTTAGATTTTTTAATTCTTCTAGTTCTGGATCAAAGTAGTAGTATACTTTGTCCGTTGTGATTGAATTCACCCATTGTATCCATTCCGGATTCAATGTTGTTGTTGGTAAATTACACGGTGTTGTTAGTGCCTCAAAGGCTGATTCTGCTGTTCTGACTGTGATATGTCTACCGTCAGCTATGTCTTTTTCTCTAGCTATTGCGGTTTGAACTGCACGAATGATTTTTCCTGTATTACTGAATTTCTGTTCAGCTTCTGTGTACAAGTGTGATTTGAATGCAATTGGTACCTTTTCTCCCTCATTAGAGGTCAGGTATGTGAATCCGCATCTCCCTGGGATGACTCGGATCACAAGGTTGCGTGTATTATCACGGGTTTCTAATTTTGTCTTAATTAGCATGTCTGTTTGTAAGGATCTCAAAATTTCTGTGTGTGTTTGAGTCCAACTGGATCTTTTAAAGTCTGGTTTAATTAGATCGTAAAGGGGTTTCACCCTTTCTGCGTAATTTGCAATGTATGTTCTTCCGAAATTTAGGAAGCCTAAAATTGACTGTAGGTTTTTTAGTGTTTTAGGAGCTTGGATTACGGCACATTTCTCTAGGAAATTGTCTGCCAGGCTTTTACCTTCACTTGATAGCTCATATCCTAAGAATAGGACCGTCAGATGGGCAATTCTGGACTTTTTGAAGTTGAATTTGTAACCCTCTGCAGCGAACCCAAGTATTATGGTGTTCACTCTTTTCAAGTGAGTCTCCAAGTCATCATCTGTTAAGTAAATGTCATCGACATAAGATAATGCTTCATCATCATATAGTTGTAGTAATTCTGTTACTCTCGCTGAGAATACCCCCGGGCTGTTCTTGTACCCCTGGGCTAACCGACAGAATTGTTTTTGAGTGCCATTTACTGAGAATGCAGTTAAATATCTGCTTTCTGGTGCTATGTTTTGACAAAAGAATCCATTGGAGATGTCCAAGGTTGTTTTGTATTTTTTGCGCACTATGTTATTCATTAGTGCAGCACTGTGTGAGTTTTGCACTGCAAAAGTTTTGCAACATGTGTTAAGGTGTCGGTAATCCAAAACTAGACGGTACGAATTGTCTGGTTTGGCGACCGGAAACAAAGGATTGTTCATTTGTGAGGTGCAAGTTTCAATCACCCCCTGGTATTCTAGCTGATCTAGTATTTCATTTACTTGTTTTTTAGCTTCTTGCTTAATTGGGTACTGCCTTTGTGCAGCTGGTTGTGATTTTAACTGGATTTTGTGAGGAGGAGAATCCTCATCCCATCCTACATGATTTTTATATAAAGCAGGTGCTAAGGCCACTGCCCACTTTCTAGCAAGTGTGTATTTTTTATGAATCGGTATTTGATTCGAGAAGGCAGGCATAATTACCTCTTCGCCATGAGGGCACTCCCTGACAAACTCTGGTGGCCAGTCTTTTTCAGCTAGAAGGATGTCATAGCCCTTGGATAGGTTATCCCAAAATAGTCCCCTTATTTTCCTAGTCTTATCTCCCTCTATACGTAATGTTATCTCGTATATCTTGTGGGGCTTGCTAACTCTGGTATCTGCAGTTTCCACTTGAAGGTATTCATTCGTGTCCACTGTCTCCAGATGATTCATAAGGACTTTGCGAGCTATGCTCACCTCTGCTGCGCTGTCTAGCATTGTCTGAGCCCACTCTCCGTTTTTCAGTTGTGTCCTCAGTATTCTCGGCATTGTTAACTACCTTGATACTGGCTACCTTCTTTTTAGGAAATTGTAATTTCTTTTTCAGTTGAGCAGGTTCCTTGTCTTTGGACTTGGCGTGCTCTTCTGATCGTCCTCTTCTTTCCGATTTCTGCGAGGAATTCTGAAAAGATTGAGAGGGACGTGTATCAATGTCTTGATATCTATCAGGTTTTTTAATATTATCCCTATTTCTAAGGTTATATCTATTCCCAGAGGGGTCACTCTGCGGTGACCTTTGTCTTAGGTTTGGAGATTTCTCTCTTCGCCTCGGAGACCTTCCTCTGGACTGGAATTTCTTTTCTTTGGGATTGGATTGTTTGTTTCCATCCCAGTTCTTTTTTGGTGAATTATTATTATTAAAAAATATTTTTTCTGGACTTGTAGTCAGTTGCGGTTTTACTGGTATTCCACCTAGACTATCTCTGCCTAGTTCTTCATAGGATTTTTCTATGATTCTGGCAATTTCACCTGGTTGGTCTGCTATATCTGTCTCTTTTAACCTCTGGCGGATCGCCACGTTTGCTGCTTCACCTTTTTTTGTTGGCTAGTAATATAGCCGAGACCTGCTTGAAGTCTTTCAGTAATTTCATACCAAGAGTTAAAGCAGGTTCTGGACCGTATTCATCTTGAATTTGTTTTAGCACATCTGGTATTACCGAAATGGATGGAACACCGTGCGTTTTTGTATAGATGGAAGCAAAGACTGTACCCCAAGTGTCACAGTCCTCAATGTGTGGTGCGATTCCCATTGGGAGACATATAGTCAGAATCCTGTGTTTTTCCAGCGGGGTGGTGTCAGGAAACACCGCCTCTATTTGGGTAATTTTCTGTGCCAACCAGAATGGTATTTGTTCCCGTTTAGCTGGAACCTTACCTAGGCAGGATTGGATGTTCTGTGGTGTTATTTTATTTGTGTTCCCCTGGTGAGGGGTCAGCTGTGGAAGTTTAATCGCTGGCTGAATTGTTGAAGTCCGCATTACATACTGAACTAATTGTCTATGAATTTTTAGCAATTGTTTCAGCTGTATTAATAGCTCTGCTGCAGGCATCCTATCGATGTCTTGATGTGGTGTGTATCCGGCTAGGACCGGCCACGTTGCTCCTGGTCTTCCTAAAGGACCGAGCCTTGTAATGTGATTATTGTGTTTTAGGGCGCCATCAAATAAGAGCAAATGCTCTTGGAATTTGAGTGGTACTTCCACCTCCTCGAAAGGAGTGTATGTTTCAGGAGGTTCCTCTACTTTGTAATAGTGGAAGTACTTTGTTACAGCATTAGCTGCTGGAAAATGTATCCATGTATAGTATACCTCTGTCTGCCGATATTCGTGTGCCTCAATTACGAATATGACTGTGCCACCTCTAGGTGTCAGTCCATTTTCTATAAGTTTTAAGGTTATAGATCTCCTTTTGGCGACCTGGATGAGTATTATATCCGGGTCTGCTGTTTGCATGGTAGCATCAGCATCTGCTATTTCAGTAGCTAATCTAATTGCCTCTCTTTCATCATCACTCTCTGCCATTTTACAGACAGGATGGTATTATGTTTGTTTGCAGATCAGGTTTCTTTATGGAAACAGAGATTAGATGCACAATATTCTGGAACTGTTTTATCCTTCAACGTTGACTTGACCAAAAACCATACATAGGAGTTCCCCCCTGCGAGGTTTTGGAGGATATAACCTTTCACCCACTCCAGACGTCTTTGGAGTATTTGGGAAAAGGGGTCTGAGTGAGAAAGCACGACTGAGTTACTCTAAATGTCTTACGTTAGTTTTATCGCCCTTTCCAAACGCGTTGGGCGCCATGTAGTGTAGCTCCTATATTCCCAATAGGCTCTGCGCATTGGAATAGTACCTACAGCAGTAAAGGCCTAGACCAGACGTTAACTAGGTCTACTACTGTCGATACTAGACTTAATTTTTGGGTTTGCCAGCTAAGCTCAGAGTTCGCTAGAAACTTTCTCGAATGTTCAAGGAAGGATTAACTCCCCTGATTAGACAAGAAGGGATTTAGTTTCTGACAACCATAGAACATGACAACTTTGCTCTCCCCTAATCAAGAGTCAATCTCAAGAGTCGTGTGAGCACAAGGCAATTATTTTACTCAGTCAGTACGTGCATTCTTAGTCTCATCAGAATGTAGAGAAAAGGAAGAGACGGGCGTGTTCAATAAAAGGTGTTATTTATTGATCAGTCTCTTTTCTCGTACAAGAGAAATGGATCGATGTTATTGCAATACTTATAGTTAAGTAAAGTGCATACATTAAAAGCAATAGTATAAAATAATACTGTAAAAACATTGATATGGTTTCTGAGCCATATGATGTTTTAAAATGATTAAAATATATTTACATACACATATACATTTGACTAAACGTACTCAACTGGTGTTTCTAAATACGCCTACCCCGTGTACCTGACCTAAGTCTAATGCGTGGGCGGGAATAGAAAGTTACAGTTTAAGTTAAGTTTGTTTTTGCCAAGTGAATAACTAAAGAATTCTCTGTGAGGGGTTATTCAGTTCTGTACCTGGAATTTAGGATGGATGAGGAATGGTATCTCTTTCTCTGCTCTCGATATTCCAGGCTGCCTGCGAGGGCTACCCGGAAGCGCCGGTGCTGGGTCTCTCGGCTTGAGATAGCAGCGCGTCTCTCAGCGCGTCAGGAAGGCGGGGCTGCTGCCAGCGGGGTCTGCTTCTGCTCTCGGCTTCGGCAAGTATGGCTGCTCCGTCTTGTCACCACGCGTGTGTTTGCATAGGGCAAGGTCGGCAATATTTATACCTTAAAGGTGCCGGGATTGACGTAAGGATGGACATAGGTACGTCAATAAAGATGTCATACGACTTGCTCGTTAGCACATTCTTTACTAAAGTTCTCTGTGAAATCAAAACAATGGCCGCACGGATTATCCAGGTTGTCATAGGTTTGATTTGTTATGAGAACGTCGTATGCCTTATCAGGGGCTGGAGGAATGTCGCTTGTCTAATTAGATCTCAAGCGTTATGACCTAATCAGATAACACGTTCCTGTGCCGTAGTGTGACTGCGTCAGATAACGGTATCTGCATCATGGGGGATTTCTTGCCTCATGGGCTGACTGTTAGTTAACTAGATAGTTAGTTTAACCAGAATAGGGTCAGGAATAGGGGGATCGATTCAGAACCTATAGAAATACACGACAATGGAGGTTGGTGTTAGTGAGATTGTACTTCACTATGATTTACGCCCCTAAATGTGAGTTATACTTAGGAGGTAGGGTCTAATGTGTTTAGACTAGAGAGAAGATTGCCTACTGTATTTATACTGGTTAGGCCTAATGTGATTTATGCGTAATGTTCAAATGCCGTTATGCCTGTGATACCTATAAATGTGTTTTCATGCTTAGGAGGTTGTTTTGCCTAGTATAGTTTCTGCTAAGCGTTGATCCTGACAGTGGCCCACGTGACCCTGTCCTGTGTAAATAATCCCTTGTGAATATTGCCCGTGCCAGTTGGCACAATGTATATTGTGTGATGACTATTAGATGTGTTTTTAGAATACAAAAGTTATTTTTATATAAACTTGTTTGGAGTTACTTTTGTAGTGTGCCTGGGATGTTGTTGCTGTGTGCGTGCGCACATGCTTTACACATTTCCTCCGGGATAAGCCTGTGTGCTTGTGCCAAGCTACCAAGGGGGTGAGCAGGGGTTGTCTTTGGCATGTAACTCCCTTGCCCTGACTAGAGTGGTGGTTTCTGTCTGGCTTTGGCGCAAGCCTTAGCCAACCAGAAATCCCAGTTCTAACAGTATCACAGACTGATTGTTTAAATAATCAGGGCTCAGCCTCTTCAATCTCAGTCAACTGCTACTGGAAGGTTTCTAAGGTAGTTGTGAGAGGATTCTGTATCCAGAAAGTCTCAAGGGAATGGAGATCTCTGCTCCAAGCCCTAGACACTGCAGAGAAAGACTATATAGAATAGAGAGTAAAGCACGGTCGAGGATCCTCTCTTCGCCCCTTGCTTTTCTGGCTCAGAGAAGCAGACACCCAACTTATGGAATGGCTGCAGTGCTTAGACTGCATATCGTATATGGGCCACACGAACTCACAGGGCAACAAGTCAGGATGTCTTCTTGCGTGATTAGTTAACAATGAATAACAGCTCTCTCAGATCAGTTCAGTTTGTAATACTGAAGGTGTCCTACTTCAAAGAGATCCACAGTGCCTTCACCACTTACTACTCCGCTCTGTTTGCTCCCCCGGATGGGATCCTCATGGCGGTGAAGCAAGACTACCCGGCAGAGACGCCTCTACTCCATCTTTCCTCAGAGGAGCAGGCCGATCTTGATGCTCTCATCACAGACCAAGAGGTTTGTGCACCTATTATGGGACTGGCAACAGGAAAGACCCTTCGGGTGGATGGCCTCCTGGTGGAGTTCTACAAAATGTTTTAAGGTATGCTGGTCCCTAAGCTGACTAACCTTTACAACGCTGCCACAGAGGATGGCTCCCTTCCTCCCTTCCACCCTTAGGAGGCATCTCTTGTGTCCCAGCTGAAACCCTGGAAGAATTCCCACACACCTCACCTCCTCCCGCCCAACTGCTATACCTAATTTGCACTACAAGATCCTCAGTAGTATTCTAGCTGATTGCATCCAACAAATACTCCCACGCCATATTCACATGGACCAGAATATCTTTGTCCTTGGCAGTAATACCTCCTAACTTGGTCTTACACCTCCAACACTTTAGACTGGTACTTCCTCTTAAGGTGGCTGGCATGGATAGGAGTTGGGCCCCATCTTTCTCATCTAATTTGCTTACATAATGCCACTTCTGCAGTCTGAGTGTGATATGGAAAGCAGCTCTCCGTGTCTATACCCTTAGGCATTTGCATGAGACAGGGGTGTCCACAGCCCCCCTGCTCTTTGCCTTGGCAATTGAACCCCTGGTGGCCCGAGCTTGGGAACAAAGCAGACAGTGGGCATACAGCTCCTGGATGCTGCACATACCATCTCAATGTACGCTTATGATGTTCTATTCTATCTCAAAGACACCTCAGCCAATCATTCCTTGATTGCTCACCTCTTGACCGAGTTTGGCGATGATTCGGATCTCTGGGTCAAATATCTTGCATATTCCCTCTGTCCCAAGCATTGGCCTGATGCACATCGAACTAGGAGTGGGCCACATTCACTGGGAACCCTCTTCTTTTAGCTATCAAGGTATCTGAATATTCCATACCACCTTTGACTTACTGGACACCAAATTGTTGGCAGCGCTGATGAACTTCCGCACCCAGGTGACAATCTGGAGATTGCTTCCACTGTCTGTAATGGTTAAGATTGATGTCTCTAAGATGGTGATGCTCTCCTTTACTATTTTGCATACCACCCTATTACCCTCCCCAGAGTATTTTTCCAAGGATTACACACTCTCTTGTTAGAAGTTTTATGGCATAATTCTTGCAGCTAAGGTTCGCTATCAAAAATCTAACTCCCCCCAAAAGTGAGGCCCCATGCCGCCAACAGTGAACCCTAGTTTCCGGTGGCCCAATTACAGTGCACATCATATTGGCTGGTAGCTGCTTCCTCAAGGACACAGGATTGGTTCATCCACCACTATTGCCGGTGTCTCTTCTTAGGCAGCTGATCCCCAGGACCCAGCCTCAGTGGGGCCCCCATGCTTGCTATGAGTGGACCTCTAGTGCCTACACAAAGTGTTATAGATCACTCACCAGCTGTGTGCCAACGATCACCCAGATGCCATGTTCCCATCGACTGATTGCACCCCGAGACCCATGCTGACCTGACTACACTTCCAAATAGGATCCTATTCCAAAATGGAACAACCACCACTAACTAATTTAATTCTACATATTCCACAGAGCTTATCACCCCCAGCACAAATTGCTAGGATATTTACGGGAGCTACAGCTGGGTGCGCCAGGTGCTCAGCCCAGCTGCAGACCTCACACATATACCATTCGACTACCCCAAATTCGCCTGTTCTTGGATGGTGAGATCCATCACCTCAAAGCAGTCAAGAGGATAGGGAAGATTCACTAGTGAGAGGTATGTGCCCTGGCAATCCTCAAGTACCTTGCAACTCACTTTCTGGACCTGGTCCTCATATTGGCTAAATAATCCATCATGATGAGGTGGAAGCTCTCACTGTCCCATCCATAGAGACCTGAAAACACACACCTTCATTAGAGGAGCGACAGTTGACATTACGGCTCTCTGCCAGGAGGAGTTGAGTGGCCTCCATCGCCAACTAATTGCCCACATCTGGCAGAATCTACTATCCCATCTTACAGATGCTTCAGACCATACTGAATGGTCTTCAATGATTGACAGCCCTAATCCATCTCTGCCCCTACCATTCATAGAGCATCTACAACAGAGGGAAACTAAAGGGGACCCGGCAGAGCTCTTATTCTGGCTTCTTCACCCCCAACAGACGCCCTCTTTTAAAGGCCCTCCTGTCACTTCACCAGTTAGACCTCCATTTATTCCACTGTCCCTTGGGTGTTGGGGCCCCTTTTCCCTCCCTTCCCTGAAGTCCTTCTCCTTTACTTAACACCCCTAACCTATGGTCCTCCAAATTGTAGGCTGCTGGTTACTCTCAGTTCTATAAATCCCATTAACCCAATCCTCCAATACCTCTACCCTTGCTTTGGCCCATTTCACCCTCGTTGAGACTTACCCCTCACCAGTGACCTCACACCAGACTTCCTTCATGGCTGCCCAATGATAACCCTGCTCATTGTTGGTGTACACTATGTTGTAGATGGCTAGCAGAGGGACATGCTATGTCTGGGTAAGGCTGGACTGTTTCAGCCACTGTTTGTATGTGTGACAAAATGTAATAAAATTGTTTCACTAATGTTAGATTTGGGGGTCTCTAGTTGGCACAGGTAGGTACTTGTGACAAATAGGGACCCTCTCCTCTAGTCAGGAAAAAGGGGATTACACACCTAAAATAACCCCTGCTCACCCTCTAGGTTGCGTGGCACGAGCAGTCAAGGCTTATTTCAGAGGCGTTGTAAGTTAAGCAGTTGTGACCACATACAGTAACCCAGTGACAACACTACAAATGGACACCAAACAGGTTTTATATAAAAAATAAGTAGACTTTATATCGAGTTACCACAAGACCATAAACGACAAAAATACACACTATGATTACTTTAAGATGGTAGATTTAAGCTTAGTTCAATTTAGTTCTTAGATGTGACACTCTGCGTCAATGTACCTTAAGTTGCATTGCGCTTCCACGACAACCAATGCCGCAGCGATGGGAAATGCGGCAAAGTTCAGATACAAAGAAATAAAGACGTGAAGATCTTCCAGATGCGGCATGCTTCTCAGGGATGTGAGAAGTCCTCGGTTCGATGCGTGGACTGCAGTGGCGTCACCCTTACGATGCGACGGCAGCAGCTCCAGCGGTGACGCTCTTCTTCACGGTCCGTGAAGCTTCCACTCGATGTGACAACTACAGCGGCGATATCCAAGATGTGACAGTAGCAGCTCTGATGGCGGTGTGCTTCTCGGGGATGCGGGGTGCTCTTGGTCGATGTGGTGCAATGCGACAGTTCCAGCGGCGACACCCTCCTGCTTCGGAGTTGCGACGGCAGGCACAGCGACGGCGACACGCTCCGACCTCGTTGGGAGATTCTTCTACTGATGCGGTGCAGTGCGACAACCACAGCGGCGACACCCTACTTCTTCGGAGTTGCGACGGCAGCAGCAGCGACGGCGACATGCTTCCTCTTCGTTGCGGCATGCTTCTCTGATGCGGTGCAGTGCGACAGTTCCAGAGGCAACACCCTCCTTCGGAGTTGCGACGGCAGGCACAGCGACGGAGACACGCTTCTTCTCGTTGAGTTGCGGTTCCAGCTCCTTGCGACACACAGTTCCTCATAAGGTCCAAAACAGCAGCAGGCACTTCCACAAGAACTCTGGGGAGCTGGGGGGTGAAGTCTGTTGTCCCTGAGACTTCAGCAGGAGGCAAGCTATTTTCCAAGCCCTTGGAGATCCTTCACAAGTTGAAAGCAAAGTACACAAAGTTCCTTTCTCCTTCCTTTGGCAGTAAGGCAACCACTGCAGGCCAATCCCCCAAACAGCACTTCAGTTTGGGAATAGTCTCTCCTCAGTTTCTTCAGGTTGCTCTCCTCAGTAAAGGTTTCTTAGTGTAGTCCAAAGTGATCCAATTTCATGGGATCAGGGTCCCAATATTCATACCCCAAAATCCTTTGTTCTCCGAGGGGAGAGGGTCCTTTGCCTAGTCCAAACCAGTACTGAAGCACTCTGTTTACCAGACTTCTCCTTTCCTTTCACAGTGCAGGGCAGAAGCATCAGACACCCCACAGGAGGTGGAGCCAGCATTGTGGAAGGCAAGTACAGTCCTGGAGCACTTTATTGACAGGACTCCTTTTCTTCTTTCAGTGTGCAGGGCAGAGACATCATCTGCTCCCCAGGGGGTGGAGCCAGCATTGTGGGAGGCAGGCACAGCCGTATTGAAGGTTCAGGTGCACTCCTCCCTCCCATCTAGATGCAGATCTCTCTATTCACCACTGGGTGACTCAGCCTGTCTCCTGAATTTCCCCAGCCCTGTCACTCACAGAAACCAGACATAGGAATACACAAACTTAGCAGAGGCAGGTTTTAATGGTTAGACAAGCAAAGACCTACTTTCTAAAAGTGGTATTTGCAAACACAGAATATTAAAATAAACTTTACTAAAAGATATATTTTTTTATTCTGAGTTCAGGCATACTAAACTCGAATTTATACCATGTTCTCTGAGCCTGTTAGGATTATAAAATGTAACAATTCTAACAGCCCATTCAGGCCTATGGAGAACAGGCAGCCTTGTAATAGAGAAAAACGAAAATGGCTGTAATTCACTATTAGGACATGCCACACACATCAGGGCTTGTCCTACCTTATACTTACAATGCACCCTGCCCTTGGGTATACCATAGGGGAGACTGATATGAAGAAAAGGGGAGGTTTAGGGACTGGCAAATGGATGCACTTGCCCAGTCAGCTTGACAGTACCAGACTGCACGCAGGCTCTGCAATGGCAGACCTTAAACATATTTTACAGGGCCGCTTCTGTGAGTGGCACAACCAGTGCTGCAGGCCCACCAGCAGCATTTGGATTACACGCCCTGGCACACTCAATGCACTAGACAATGGACTGACAAGTAAACCAAAATAGCCAAACATGGAATCACTAATCCATACATCAATTTACAATAGGGAACACTCGCACTGTGGCACTGAATAGCAGTGGCACAGTGCCCAATGCATCTAACACCAGCAGAAACACATGAGGCAACAGCAACAAATGGTAGGGAGTCCCACGCCAATGGTGCCAGGTCTAACAACTACAGATAATATTTGCATAAGCTACCTGCCTAGTTTTGAATAGCCTTCAAGTTTTCATACATGTCCTTCAAGTAGCTCAAAGGAATCACCCCTCCACGTCTTGAAAGCAAATCTCTGTGATACTCCCCTGTATCTGTCTATTACTCCCAAGCAGACAATCTACTAATTCAGTTTCCAACCCTTTGTATATCTACTGGGGAGTGTAGAGACTTGGGTGAGGCTACCATGCCATGGAATAAAGACCAACTAGAATGTGTCTATTCTCTCGATGTTGTCAGAAAAGACATAAATACTGTCCTGTTCTGCTAACATCTTACCTCAGTTGCCAATCTACATTTACATATACACATGATTGTCCTCACCACTAAGCATTATAAACATTTTCAACTTAAAATCAAATTTTAACCAAACAGTGATGGATGGGCAAAGCTGAGATTGACAGTCATTAACCTAAAATTGAGGCACAGTGTTGGTAAATTTCCTCTATAGATTCACACCTAGGTGTAGACTTAAATGCTTCACCCCCTTAAGGGTTAGAGCTTTCTACAACAGCAGTTATGGGAGTCAAGATACTACTAGTACTAGTACAAGTCACTACATATTGGTTGAGATCTCAATCTACTCTCTCTTTCGAAAAACATAGGGAAACATATTAAGATGTGTTAATATTTTGAAAAATAGAAATATTTTAGTACAAAATATACATGGAAGATAATTTGAAATATTTGTTATAAACGTAGTACTAATGTTACAGCACAACTCATTAAACAAAATGTGTATTATATAATTAGTTGATTTTAAATTATTTATTTACTTTCTAAATAACATTTCTTAAAGAATAATTTAATATGTATGACATTTTGTTGAAAGGGTAAGTCTAGAATTAATTTAAACCATTTTTAAGTTATATTTAATAATACACTTTAAAATAATAACATCATTATTTAATAATTACAACTAAACAATTAGTCCATGTCTAGCCACCAAGACAGATCCCTACACAAAAATACAGGAAAGCAAGAGAGAGGTCCTCACTTGTATGCTAGTGGATAGCTTTTTGGAGTATGTGAGTAGGACTTCTGTAGAATTTCTTTACGTACTACATAAAGCAGTTTGTGAATAGGTCCCAACAAGTCCTCATTCCTTTTCCCTCCCCACCTCTCATCATACCTCTATGTCTACAGCTCTTGTTCAGCAGGGTCATGTCCCATTTAGACAGCTTAGATTTGTGAGCCACGGTTGGAAAATGCTTGCATCTGTGAAGTTGGATGATGCAAACTATTGTGATTCTCCTTAACTTGAGAGCAAAGGTATTACCTTTGTCTTTTGCTGGTTGCATTCCAATCTCTTTGCAAAGATCTGCAGGAAAACATTTTTTATAAATACCAAAAGGAAAGAGACTTACAAAGTGAAAAAAATAAACATTGATATAAATCACTTTTGAATGCCCGTGATATGTATGTGCAAGCCAGGGGTGACAGGTAATTTCAGCAGGGTGGAGGCTGGATGGGACACATACACAAACATACACATATTGACTTGCGCCCATGAATTCACACACATGTGCACATACATCAACTCACAACACTCACTCCCAAATATTCATACATACGTGCATGAAGCAAACATGAATAGAAAAATCACAGTTACCTGCACAGCTCTGCCTCGGGGGTCACAGGAGAGTTGGGAATGCTGCCTTCCCTCATTGGCTGAACTTAGGTCAACCATGAGGGGAGGCAGCTGTCCTTTCCTTGTCACTAATTGGGATTGATTCAGTGAAAGTTGCTGAAGCCACCGCACTCTGTGACTAGGTGTAAATGATTGACACATGACCTTGGGCACTTTGGAGCTTAAAACTGAAGCACTTAGGTCGGAGGCAATCTGAAGCGATTCCTCTCATCAGAGTGGGAGGGCCTCAAAGTGCTTTTCCAGGCTGGGGAGGTAACGCCCACAAGATGTGTGACATTTTCAGTACAGCAAAGTTCAGCTCATAGACCCAGGAGTCTGTGCATTTATTGCATATCCATCTCCTGGCTGCCTGTCCAGCAAATAAAAAGTGTCTGTCAGGATGACCTTTGCCCAGCCTGACAAACACTCTTCTTGTTGGGCTAAAGGTGGGGGGGCGTGGGCCTTCCCCCATAAGGACGGGCTGAGGCTGGTGAAAGCAACACACACACACGCACACACACACACACACATACTAGTCAGATTTAGAAATCTAAGAATATCGCTCATCCAAACAGTGAACATCATCAGCAACAAACATGTGCAACACTAAGTGAATTTAAAAAAAAGAGAATTTCTTTTATTGTTATTAAAAAAATCTAAATACAGAGATCTGAAAATGTAGCTTACCAATAATATGCAAAACTTAACATTTAGAACTACTTCAGATGTTGGATGCTGACAGCTTTAAAGGTCATCCTGTATTCACGCACTGTATACACAAAATCACATGCTACACTCATAAAAGGACACACTGATGTAACAGTATTCAGAAAACATTCTTTCTTTTCTACTTCTCCAAATGTAAAATACCTAAAATTCTGAAAGCCTTTACAATACGTGAGGGCACGTTTGATTCCCTGTATGCACTTTGTGCCCAACGGAATGAGCATTAGCAATACATTGCGCCAATTTAATGTATCCCGGGAACTGCAATACATATGTGCTTACTAATTTAATAGTTTTTTAATTAGAGTTTGTAGTTTGTAATTTCGTGGCGATAAATTGTGTTTGTGACTAGCTTTGGGCGCAACGAGGCTGCTATTAGCCTAGCCTGAGAGAAACAAACAACAAATTAAACAGTAGACATTATCTGACTAATCTAGTTAAATATTCAGTGTACTTGCCTTATATGCATATTATCAAAATTATTAAACACTAGCTTTAAGCTGACCGCCCTCTAAAGTGCTAAAACACACGTGATACATGAGGTCAGTTTTACACCAGACAAGAAACAAAGGGGCAGATTTACAATTACTGGCGCATCCCTGCATATCATCAGGGATGCGCCAGTAATTGTGCGCCGCAGCTCCGCCACCCATAATGCGCCGCATTTACAATGTGGCGCAGCATGGGGCAAAAACAGCACAGATGCGTCACGCATCTGTGCCAAAAGATGACGCATTGCAGGAGTTGCGTCGACAGCGCGACGCAGCTCCAGCAAAGCTCGGGGTTGCCCTATTCTTCCAATGCTGCGTCAAGCCTTACGCCTGCTTCAAGCAGGCGCACGGTTTTGACGCAGCATTGGCCTAAAAGTGACTGAGTGAAATCTTGTAGATTTCACTCAGCCACTTTTAGGAGGCGTTCCTGCGCCGGAACGCCCCCCTCTGCATAGGAACGCCTACATGTGGCGCAGGGCATTACAACGTGACGCATCTCCCAGATGCGTCACGTTGTAAGTACCCCTGCACCATGGAGCAGGATTTGCGCCGCTGCTGCGTCACAAAAGTGACGCAACGGCGGCGTAGATGAGGCGCAAGGGGCTTGTAAATCTGCCCCAAAGGGCCTGGTTCACAAAGATAAACGTTTACTATTGTGTAAGCTTACATTTCATTGGTATTCACAAACTACGAGTTCATATTAAGTTTATGACTGCGGAGATAGGGCAAGCCTCTATTTTTGTGTGCGGGGTTCTCCAACTGAAACTTTCTATTAAACTGTATTTTGTGAATGCCAAAGAAACATAAACTTAAACTCAAGTGTTAGTTTATCTCTGTGTATCTGGCTCAAACTTTTCCTTTCCTTTTTCCATTCTCGCAAAACCTCTCCTTTGGAGGAAGTTACGTATGTTGTCCGAAAAAAAGCTACTTACTGAATGAGCTCTCGCTAAATAACAGGTAACAGTTTTTTTTAATTGTAAATATTTGCAAGTGTAGGTGTTGCGAGTCAGTGTCTCGTTGCAGGCTGCGCTCCAGGGGCCAGAGGGCAGTAACTTGAGGAGGGCCTGCTCGACAAAGGTAGAAGAGCTGCTGTGCTTGAGCAGCCTGGAGTAAATGTCAGCACCTCCAGCCTGCTCCCGCTTTGATTGCAGCAGTGTAGGCTGGACAGCGTCACACGTTTCTCATCACCGCTGCCCCGTTGGGAGTGAGCTTTATTTTGCAAACATTATTCAAGTCAGTCTCACTAGAGGAGACTACCTAAGCGGTATTTAAACTTTTGCCTAACTCGGGAATTCCTTAGTACTTGCACTATTCCAACATGGAAGGACACCAGTGCGCTGCTCAGCGGCACTAGGTGATGAAGAACTGAGGCTGTTTACTACTGCCCAGTCTCCAGAAGGCTTCAAGAGATCGTGTGGAGGGCTGCAAATATAGCCTGCAAACCCAGAATAGACGCTTCTGTTTAGAAGAGGTTCAAGATCAAACTAAGGAGGAACGTCCTGTATGTAAGAATAATGATTATTAGTTGCGCAGGATATGAGTCCTGTGCAAGTAATATGTCCACAAGTATCTTCTTAGTATTTATTTATTTATTTGTGATATTTTATTTAGCGCGAACTTTACCCGAAGGTGTCAGAGCGCTTTACATAAGAAACATTGACATTACATTGAAACATTACATTACATTGAAAAAATAAGGACTTAGGATTACATGCGTTACATAAAGGATACAAACAGAAAAAATTGCAAATATACAAGAGGTAAAGTCACACAAGGAGGAGATACAAATGGATATACTGTAAGAGTCACATAGGAATGGTAGATAGTACAAAGGTCTGCTGCATATACTAGTGATTACAGTTATCTCTATCTACATAGGGAAGGGATATGACTGGATATGCTCTAAGAGTCACACAGGAATGGTAGAGAGCACAGCGGGCTACTGCATATACTAGTGATTAGAGTTATCTCTATATACATAGGGAGGGGATATAACTGGATATGCTCTAAGAGTCACATAGGAATGGTAGATAATACAAAGGTCTACTACATATACTAGTGATTAGAGTTATCTCTATATACATAGGGAAGGGATACACATGGATATACTCTAAGAGTCACATAGGAGACTAGTCGTTAGAGTTATCTCTATATACATAGGGAAGGGATACACATGGATATACTCTAAAAGTTACATAGGAGACTAGTTGTTAGAGTTATCTCTATATACATAGGGAAGGGATACACATGGATATACTCTAACAGTCACATAGGAGACTAGTCGTTAGACTTATCTCTATATACATAGGGAAGGGATATGACTGGAAATACTCTAAGGGTCACATAGGAATGGTAAAGAGTACAAAGGTCTACTGCATATACTAGTGATTAGAGTTATCTCTAGAAACATAGGGAAGGGATATGACTGGATATACTCTAAGAGTCACAAAGGATTGGTAGATGGTACAAAGGTCTACTGCATATACTAGTGATTAGAGTTATGTCTATATACAAAAAAGCAGAGTTCCATAAGTGTGGATGCAGTCACAGCACAAAGGGAGGGTGGGAGGGATGCAAGGGTATGGAGAGAAGGCAAAGCAGAAAAGGGAAGAAACAATTGAGGATCATCAACGGGGAAAAGGGTTAAAGGACGTGGGAATGGATGGAGGGTCAGAGTCCAGAGAAAACTGTCCGCAATCAGCAGCAAAATGGCGGCCAGGACAGAACAAAAAGTAAAGAAGTCCAGGAGAGAAGGTGGGAGCCCCGGTGGGAGATGAAGCTGGAGGCCAGCCGCAGGCGCGTCTCGATCTTGGAGAGCTTGCGGTCAGCCGGCTCGGTGGGGGTGAGGGTGCGCAATGTGGTGAATGCCGTGTTGACGCTGTTGGTGCGGTTGCACATTGGCCGTGTGGCGCTGGCACGGCAACCGGTGGGTTGTGTGTGAATTTAACCGCCCTGGAAGATGTGTGGGAATCGGCGGCGGGCCGGCAGGGGGGCAAGCAGTGTGGACTCCGGGAGCAATGCAGCCTTGCACGGCACATTCACAACACTGGTGCCATGCGGGGGGGGAGGGGTGAGTGATCCGGAGATCCGGCCCGTGCTGCAGGACCGCAGGGCATTCCGGTAATGACAGTGGCCCCAAACCGGCAGCAGGTCGGGAGGCAGGCCAGAAAATCCGAGAGAGGGCCGCAGGATTAACAGGCGGCCGGAGAGAGGTTAGGGCGAGCCAGTGGAAGCGGAGATAGCCATCTGAAGGTCGCCGCCGGCCGCCATCTTGGAGTCAGGCAGGCGCTGGGAGGATTCCCTCGGTGGGGGTCGCCGCCAAAGTGAAGCTGGATAATATTATGTCCTGTCAGCTGCTGCGAAAATCGGCGAAAGTCTCGGCAGGCGGGGGAGCGCAGGTCGCAATCCTACCTCCCAGCGGCGGCCGCAGTCGGTGGAGTCCACGGCGAGGTGCCGCCTGTCATTTTGAGCGCCACCGCCCTCTCTTCGCCTCATGGAGATCAAACTTGTCCGCCAACTCAGGAGCGAACACTGTTGCTCCGCAAATGCCCCACTCGCTCCGCTTCAGGTGGGGAAAATGAGCGATCAAAAAGAAGGGCTGTAGCAGCCTAGAGCCGGGTTAGAGCAGCTCGTGGACCGTGAGCCGAAACGATCCACATCCGCTCGGCTCCCGGCTCATCCTCCTCTCTAGTGCTTGACTCTCTCCATTCGCTGGCACGGAACCATAATACTCGATGAATCATTGTCCAGTAAGTGTTTTTTCTTTTGAAAAGAAAAAGTACTTATATTATGCACACACTACTAAAAACGATGCATTAATTCATACACACACATTTAAATGTGTATGTATTTATACACACGCACGCACACACACACACACACACACTCACACACACACACACACACACACGTCAGGTAGATGAAAATACCTTAGTTGACACCTTTATATCAAATGTATCTCCTAGTGGGTCTTGAATCCCATACCCACAAAGCCTCCCACTTATACCAAATGCAACTTAACAATATAAAGAGGTGTCATTTTAGACAAGTCAGGCCTACTGGCATAGTGAAGGGGTTCCTATAACTAATATATATAGAAACCCTATAGGCTTTGGCAAGCGGTCACCACATAAAAAAAAACAGAAATGGCATGTTAGGATTCACCTTTAAACCCAATGAAATTGATAACCATTTTTAAATACATGAATTATTAATATAACCATTTGCAAGGTGCATCAATCATCAAGATCAATAAAGTATTTTAAATAAAGCACTGCAAACTACAAGAACGTGTCAGTGTCTTTCTTTACATTCATCAAGCCACAAAATTGCAACAATAACACCACCCACTAGAGGATTACACATTTCTGAGCGAAATACTCCAGTTCAAACTGCTTTGAAAATTAGCCTTAAAATCAATATGCTTGGGCCATAAAGAACGTGTATAAATACTTTGACAGGGAAGCTGCAGTACTCCCTGCAGAGCCCCCACAAACGTGCATCAGTTGCTGGCAGTGCCCCAGCCATTTTGGGACCACCAAAAGCAGAAAGAAATTTGTAATTAACATCTTGCGAGGCATTATGGAGCACTCCTTGAAAGGAAAAGATGCATAGCCGATGAGAGGCCCCTGCTGCTTTGTTTATTTTAGTGGGCAGCCTCGCTTTACATGCTCTTTTTCTTTTGGGTGCCTTGGTCCCACCCAAGGCACCCACGGGTTTAAATATTCATTGTGGGTAGCTAGAAGGAACTCCAGGTTCGCAGCATCCCTGCCTTCCCTCATGCAGTCCCTGTCGTCTGGGGGCTCTTCAGAGCTGGCAACACTTATTTGGTGATCCCACTGGGAGGAGCAAAGGCGAAAAGGCTAGAGTCCGGAGTGCCTGCCTCACCCCAGAGAAGGGCACAGGGTGCATTACACCCGTAAGGCATTCCCCCAAATCCCTGGCTCTGGGCCTTCTTGCCATCTATTTCGGGGAAGGAGTACCCTGGGCAGTATTATGTCAGGACCTGGGAGATGGGGTCCTCAGACTGAAGAATACCTTGAGTCGGAGGGAATCCATGGCTGGTGGTGGTGTGTTCTAATCACTAGAAGCAGTTTAAACAGGCCTTGCACACCACTTGGAGTGGCAGTAGAACTCAGTTCTACCCCCAACTGGATCTCAGAGGCATAGGAGGGGTAGCACCACTGACTCTGGAGAGATGAATTGTTAACATATCGTGTTATTGGTCGAGGGGGGTGGAACACTACTCAAGCAGCAACCACAATCTCTGTCCTGGTGAAACACAAGCAAACCCCAAATTAACCTGTACTTAACCTTCTGATAGCTTGACACAAAAACAGTCAAGCTTTGTTTAGATGCAAAGTGTAAAGTATTTGTGCAGCACACAAAACAAGAAATATCCCACACTAATTTGGAAAAATGGAGTAACATTCAATAAATACTTTAAGACAAAAATAATAAAAATCCAAGCAGCAGACCCGGAAATATGCAACTGTAAAGATTTAAGTGAGAATAGTGCCAAAAGCACAAAGTACCAACTATGTTTATTTGATCGGCTGGATCTGGATAAAGTCACAAGTTCGGACTGACTGTGATGAAGCACGGGCCGGCTACAGGGACTAAATTAGGTACGGTGAACAAGATTACCTTAAATCCTGGCTGTAGAGCATTGCAAGATCCCACCTTGAGGATTCAACATGCAGTCACGGTTCCGGGAAACTGCAATGGGAAGTCCTGCATCAATGATATGTTGTACTCTGGCTGGTTCCGAAGAAGTTGCCGGAGTAGTGATGTGGATTCCTGTGTAGTCAACGAGGAAGCAGTCAATGGAGGACTTGCGATGGGAAGGTCTGCATCGAGGTTGCATCCCGCAGTGTAGGTTCCTAGGTCTAGGAGGCAGCAGGTGGCAATGCAGAGTATAGCTTCGGGAGAGCACCCCTCAGCAATCGTGATACAGGGTTTGATAAGTTGATGCACCACACAGTGGCTCAGATGTGAAGTTTTTGGGAGATAATGCATTGTGGTGCATTGGTTCTGCTGGTACCACAGTCTGGCTAGCATCCTGCCTTCAAGCACACTTCCAAAGGTCCTGTTGGCTGTGAGTCCTACCCTCCCAAGTGGTGTGGGAGGGTAGGACTCACAGCCAACAAGTTCAGGTTTTGGGTTATAGATGGAGGAATCCTGTTCTGTCCTTAAGGTTTCTGATCAAGAGACGAGCAAACTAGCCCTTGGAGTCACACTGGTGGTACTGTGTTCAAGATTCAGGTCATGTTCTTCTCACTTAGGCAGAAGGGCAGCAAGGCAGCATGGCAGCACAGCAATTCTTCTTCTGAGTCTGCCACAGGTCCAGATGTGTACTGAAGACCTGGGGTATGAGGTCCAATATTCATACCTTTGCCCACTTTGAAGTAGGAGAAGTGTCTAGAAGCTTGAACTCCCTGACATGTGAGGCATTTCGTACCTCCCAGTCATGGCCCCAGCATGTCTGGGGAAGCAAAAAGCCTACTGACAAACCATTTGTGAGCGTGCTCAGGCAGAGCCTTTGTGATGTGCAAGAGTGGTAGGTGGCAGCCCGTCCACCTTGCTAAGTCAGAGTTGCTTATCCTGCCAACACCTAGCTTTCCTATGTCTAACTATCTGGGAGCAATACACAAAGACCAACTACCAACTACACCCAGTCATGTGACCTATGACAGGCTTCAGGCACCAAATAAAAAAGGGCAGAAAAATCCTTTCTAAAAGTGGCAATTTCCAAATTGTAATTTCAAATCTGACTTTATCATTATAGAATTTGCTTCACTACAATTTCATAGACACAAAACACAAAATGCTTGCCTTTTCACAATCAAAGGTTATCACTCATGAATGTAATAAGGCAACTCAATGTTGTTTTATGGGCAGGTAGGCCTTGCATCAGTGAATAATGAATTTAGGAGTTTGTCAGTACCAAGACATGTAAAACCTAAAAGTACATGTTCAACCTTTTAATTACAATGCACCCTGCCTTATGGGCTACCTAGAGCCTACCGTAGGGGTCACTTGTTTGCAACAAAAGGGAGTTTAATGCTTGGCAAGAGGGTTATATGGCTAAGTCAAAGTAGCAGTTTAAAACTGCATTTAGGCTGCAATGACAGGCCTGGGGCATGTTCAAGGGGCCACTCAAGTGGGTGGCACAACATGTGCTGCAGGCCCACTAGTAGACATTAATTTACAGGCCTTGGGTATGTGGTACAACACTTTACTAGGGACTCATAAGTCAATTAAATAGCCAATTTTACCATGTTTTAGGGAGTGAGCAAAATCACTTTAACAATGGTTAGCAGTGGTAAAGGCCAACAAAAACAGTAAAAGAATAGGAGGGATGAAGGCAAAAAGGTTGGAGATAGCTTTGAAGGAGAGGGCTAAGTCAAATGCCTTTCTAGTCCTGGTGGTTGGCTGCAGGAAAAGTCCTAAGTACATCTTTGTAGGACATCAGGTTTCTTCTCTTTCCAGTTGTGCTGGTTGTTACTCCCCTGCCTTTGCCTTCCTATGCCAGGATCTTGCTCTCTGTCTCTTCCTCGTGCAGGGATTTATGAGTGGGGGAGCAAAGTTGTAAATGCTGGGCATTCCAGGCCAAACCTAGTATACCATATGATGCCTCTACCCTTTCCTAACCCTCCTGCAATCATTCAGGAATTTTCAAATATTGCCTGTCTAGTTTTCTCTGTTAAGTGATCCGCTGAGGGACTCAGCTCTAACCCTAAGTGACATCAGTTCCAGATCCCGTCCTATCAAATCTTAAAAGGGGAGCACCTCTCTGATTGCTTCAGGTGTGTGGGCTTCTGCTTTTGATCAGTTGGTTTCGGCTATCCCAGATTGAGTGCAGTGTGACAGCTAATTAAAGATGCAGATTTTCCTCCCCACCTCTTCCTTCCCAGGAACTGAGCCAGTCACTGACAATTACTCACTTTGTGTGGGAAGGCCTTTGTTTCCTCTACTGGGGAGCAGTGTAATTAACTTGACCCAGTAGATAGAATGAAGGTCTGGAACCTGAGTAGTATGCAGACTTTGTACTGTGTCATTCTTGCCAACGGGCTTTTCACCGCATGCACTGCAGCTAATAATTAAACAGTAGTGCTGAAGTCAGAGGTGGTGAAATGCCTGTTTGCAGGGTGGGAAGGGAGTGGGGACAACCACTGTAAAAAAAAGCAACAATGTCTGTTGGAAGATACCAGTATCAAGAGTGAGTGTTTGCAGTGTCTGATCTGATTACAAGCTGAGACAGAGAAATATGACAATTATGATGAATATATGTGTTATTGGAGCCTGCAAAATAAAACTTGGCATGCATGTTTTATCCCAGTTTCACCTACAGGTTCTTCAGTGTAACATACCGACCTATCTATGAATGTGCAATAATTTTATAAGGCCTACTCCATATAAGCACCTATCATTGCAGAATCCCTTCTGTGGCCTGCGGTGCCAGCCAATCTTTGTAAAATTACATGAATGCACACAACGTTTATTTTTTTTGCAGAGTTTTATATAGCGCGAACTAGACCCGAACCGAATCAGGTATCAGAGCGCTTTACATAGCACCAGTTACGTTACTTGAGGACGGACACACATTCATTTTAGGCACAGGAAGATTAAGTGATTTGCCCAGAATCACAGGAGGTTTTCGCGTTGTTACCGAGACTCGAACCCAGGTCCTCAGGTCCGAGGCCGAGCGCCCTAGCCGTTAGACCAACTCCTCTACCTAGTTAGTCTCGCATTAGCAGCCTGCACACATGCATACATGTGTGCAGACAGGTTCATGTTTAACCAGCCACGTGCCCCTTTTCCTAGCTATTTTAAAAGGCAGACATTGGTGTTAAACATACTTAGTCCAATATACTGTGAAATTGCCGAGAGTGAAACTCATGTATTGGGACTCACCCAAAGTAAAGGTCTGAAAATGTGGTGATCATAAGTGAAAAAACCTTGTGGACTAAATAGGTAGATGCCATTTGCAACACTGAACCTCATATAGGCAAACTGTTGCAAAACTCTCAACTTACTGAGGAGATGAAACATATTGGAAAGTGGAGGAAGTTCCAAGCACTGTAAATAGAAGTTGATCAAGCAGAACTGCTCAATCAGTTGTGATATCCAATTTCTGATATCTGTAAAGATGTCTAGAGTAATACATTAAGAGAATGTTCTATATTGCTGAAGAAATAATATGTAAGTTAAAACTCTCAGTAGAAACAAATGTGGCATCTGATAGGTTAAAATACAATCACAACAAAAAAAATATTTCAGGAAATTTTACTTCTGATACTCCAAATACAGCTTATGAACTTTTAAACTAAAGGTCCACCTGCCTGATTTACAAACAGCTGGACATTCAGAATGTGAATAATCTATCTCTACCACCTACATACCCCTCCGTCAGTCTGACAAAGAAAGAGACATTGGAGGTTTGACCATGTGTCGACCCACCTATTTAGAGTTGTGTTGCACTCAGTGGCCGTTCCTGTGAATGGGTGGAAGGGCTACAACCCATTTGTTTTCAGGCTCACTTTGTATTTGTTTGTGTTATACCAAGAGTGAATAATAATATACTACTCACTCTTGGTATAACAAAAGAAAAATGCAAAGCTCGCTCCTTCTATTCAGCAGCAACAGGCTCTCTCTGAAGGCTGGCGCAAGTGCACAAAGGTGTCTGCACCAGCCTTCAGAGATGTCTGGGGCTGAAGAAATTCCATCCCTGGCCTTTGGGCCCTTTCACGCCTCCGTCCCTCCCCTATATGTGATGTACATAGGCGTCACTGATAAAGTTAGCCATTGGCGTTGCAGGCTTAAGCCCTGCAGTGCCCGTGGCTACACGTCAATCAGCTTGTCACTCCATCCTTTCCCAACTCGACACAGAGTTGGAAAAGGGTGGCCGAGCGAGCAGAGTGAAGCCTGGTACTTGCGACCTCCTGCACAGCTGCGAGGTTTCAGTTCCTTTTAGCGCCAGAATCAGAAGAGAGTAGCTGTCCAAACGGGACCTCTGACCCTGCCACCAGGCAGGTCGCTCCCCTCACCGCCGCACAGCACCCCCTGTGTGCCTGGTGCCCCGCCGCTGCAGCCGCTCTTAGCCAGAGTGTGCCTCGATTTTTGATTTGTGTGCCCGCTTTCCTCCTCTGTACTACTTGGTAAATCTCTACTGTTTCCTTTTTAATTTTGCTGCCTTGCCCCTTTTGTGTACCCCTTGTGCCCTCTGTAACCCCCGCTCGCCCGCACACCCCTCCTTGTTACCCGCCGATGCATCCCCTGCGGCCCCGCCTCCCTGTATTCCCATTGGCCACCCCACTCCCGCCTCCCAGCTGCTCCTCCCTCCCACATCCCCTCATATGGAGGCCGCGCAGGGGGCGGGCCTAAGTCGCGCTTAAGGCAAGTCCGCCTGTGCCTTGACTGAGCCCAGCGGCAGGACCGCTGGACCCCAGAGACGCCACGACACCCAACTGCACTACGATGCCAGCACCCTCCATGCACTCAACGCGGCAGAGGACACACCTGTTACCGGGCAACACCAAAGCGCACCCAAGGACCCTTCTCCTGCCGGAACTGCAACTTCACCAGCATCCGGCCAGCCAAACCACCCACCATGGAACCCAACTACCTAAGATGCATCCTCCTCAACAACCGCTCCGCCCGCAAACACGCCATCGAACTCTGGGACCTCCTCGACTCTACCTTCCCTGATGTCACCTTTCTGACAGAGACCTGGCTGAACCCCACCTCCACACCCAACATAGCCATTGCCATCCCGGAAGGATACAAGATCACCCGCAGGAACTGCACCAATGGAACAGGAGGAGGAATTGCCATTGTCCACCGGAACACCCTCAGAGTATCAACCAACACCGACGACACCGTCAGCACCGCCGAACACATGTACTTCCAGATCCACACGATCCCAACACCACCCTTAGAGGAACTCTCATCTACAGACCCCCGGACCCACAGTTCAGCGACTCGTCGCCGACTTCGTCAGCATACACGCCCTAGCCTCCACGGACTTCATCCTCCTAGAAGACCTGAACTTTCATCTCAAGAACAACAACAACACCAACTCCACCCCCCTGCTCGACAACCTCGACAACCTCGGACTCAGACAGCTCGTGACAACACCCACCCACACCGCCGGCCACACGCTCGACACCATCTTCACCGCAAGTCCCCACATCTCCTTCAACCACACCACCGAACCCCACTGGACTGACCACCACTGCATCCACTTCACCTTCAGGAAGTCCACCATGCACCACCTCACCCAATTGCTGCCCCGACGATGCTGACGCAAAGGCACCGATGACCAGCTCACCACCACCCTCGCCCTGAACCCACCCACCGACTCCACTGACCCCGACACCGCTGCCCGCAACCTCCGACAATGGATCGACGACTGCGCCAGCACCCTTGCCCCGCTCAAGGTAGTAAGGTAGTAAGGAGCTCATCCCACACCGTGAAGGAACTCTCCAACCCCAACTCCAACGCCAATGACATCCCGCCTTCGCAAGACCCATGTGACTTTCTGGCTACCTTCTTCCACCACAAGATCACCAACATCCACGACAGCTACAATGCCACGACCGCACTGACGACCCCCGCTGCCACCACCACCACACGCACCAAACATCTACTCTCCTGGACAAGCGTCAACAACAAGGAAACCAGCGAGGTCATGAAGACCTTCCACTCCAGCTCACTGCTAGACACATGCCCCCACCACATCTTCAACAAAGCCAGCGCATCCACCGCACATCATCTCAGCAAGATGATCAACATCTCATTCGAGACGGCAACCTTCCCGAAAAGCTGGAAACACGTGGAGATCAACGCCTTACTCAAGAAACCAAAGGCGGACCCCAAGGACCTCAAGAACTTCCGTCCCATCTCCCTGCTCCCTTTTCTGGCAAAGGTAACCGAGAAAATTGTCAACAAACAGCTGACCCGCTACCTCTAAGACAACAACATCCTGGACCCATCCCAGTCCAATTTACGCAGCAACCACAGCACCGAAAGTGCCCTCATCGCCGCCACAGATGACATCAGGACCCTGCTAGACAACGGAGTAACAGCAACCCTCATCTTCTTGGACCTGTCAGCTGCCTTCAACACGGTCTGCCATTGCACCCTATGCACACGCCCACATGACACCGGAAATCGAGGGAAGGACTTGGACTGGACCACATCCTTCCTCTCCGACAGAACTCAGAGCGTCCACCTACCCCCTTCCACTCCAAGGCCACCAAGATCATCTGCGGCGTACCCTGAGCCCAACACTGATCAACATCTACATGGCACCCCTCGCACACGCCTACATGACACCGGAAATCGAGGGAAGGACTTGGACTGGACCACATCCTTCCTCTCCGACAGAACTCAGAGCGTCCACCTACCCCCTTCCACTCCAAGGCCACCAAGATCATCTGCGGCGTACCCTGAGCCCAACACTGATCAACATCTACATGGCACCCCTCGCCCATGTCGCCCGTCAACACGACTTCAACATCATCTCTTACGCCGACGACCCCGAGCTGATCATCTGCCTCACCAAAGACCCCCACACAGCCAAAACCAACCTCAACAAAGGAATGAAGGCTGTCGCCGACTGGATGAGGAACAGCCGACTGAAGCTGAACTCTGACAAAACAGAGGTCCTCATCCTTGGGTCCACCCCTTCAGCTTGGGACGACTCCTGGTGGCAGACCACACTGGGAACTGCTCCGACACCCACAGACCACGCACGCAACCTAGGGGTCATCCTCGATTCCACCCTTACCATGACTAAACAGGTCAACTCCGTCTCCTCCTCCTGCTTCAACATCCTCTGGATGCTACGTAGGATTTTCAAGTGGATCCCCACTGAAACAAGAAGAACAGTCACCCAGGCCCTCGTCACCAGCAGGCTGGACTATGGTAACGCCCTCTACGCAGGAGCATTGGCCAAGCAACGCATCCAGAACACCTCGGCAAGTCTGATCCTCGACATCCCCCACTGCAGTCACATCACACCCTACCTGAGAGACCTACACTGGCTCCCCGTCAACAAGAGGATAACCTTCAAGCTCCACATCCATGCACACAAACCCTCCACGACACCGGCCTAACGTACCTCAACAGACGACACATCTTCTACACCCCCACCCGCAAGCTCCTCTCTGCCGACCTCGCCCTCGCCGCTGTCCTCCGCATCCAAAGAACGACAGCGGGAGGCAGATCCTTCTCCCTCCTCGCCACCAAGACCTGGAACACCCTCCCCACCAACCTATGGCAGACACCAGACCTTCTGACCTTCAGAAGACTACTCAAGAACTGGCTATTCGATCAGAAGGTGAGGGTGAGCCAAATGAAAACTTTTGAAATGTTATCTGCATATGAGTGAGAGTGATTGTCTGCGAGGTGAAATTGTGTGTCTGTGATGTCGTAGCACCAACATTGCAGTGGTGTATGGCTGGTGAGTTAGGTCTATTTAACTATGTGCTATGGCTAGGAGTACAATACAGCAGACAAAGTAAGTCATCAGACTACACGTTTTAAAACACTGTCCTCACATAAGCATACAGGTAGTAGGTTTTGTGTGCATTTAGCCACGAACTTCTTAGGAAGGGAAGTGGGCGCTAACATTTCAAACAATTGGGGTAGTGGTCTCTTCAGAGTTCAGGTCAAAAATATCTGTGAGTACTTTTACTTAATATCGAATAGTGTTAGCCATTTCCAGGGTGTTGTTTCAGTAAATTCCATGTAGCACATTGCCATTGTGCAGTGCGTACTTTGAACTGAGTCGGACCAGGTGTTTCTAAGAGGCTCCAATTGAGACTTCTGGAGCGGAGGGCACTGTGAGATTCTCACAATGCCTGCCAGTGAGTCAAAAAGGTGTCCAGGATATGTGACCATTCAGTCCTTGGCCTCCCTGTAGAGCACACAGGGCAGCAGTGGTCATATATTCCAGTTGTGTTTGTGATTCTGTGCTCTGAGGTGTGATGGGGCTATGTAGTTTTCAAAATAATGACAAAGCGAAAGTAAAAGAATATGCAGTGCTTGCTCGCAACTTAAGAGTCCTCCCTTACTTTTATGCCCACCACTTTCAAATGTCACCAGCCGCCACGGGTTTCACTGTACATGACGCATACAAAATGGGAAAAACACTAACTCATAGCTTTAGTACTGGAAAGTTGTCTTCCAGTACAAAAATGATGGAGCCAATGTGCGGCAGCGATTGTGGAGAGAAAAGCAGTGCAATTTGTTTGCAGATGTGGTGCTGTTTTTGTCTTTGACATTTATGCAATTTCATTGCACCAAAAATGTGTAAATCTGCCCTCAAGCGTACTGCACAGCTTTCAATCACCATGCCTATGCCTTCTGTAGGAACTACCTTCTTGGCATGGTCTTTGGTCAACACCGCTGCTCAATTCTCCTCTCCTCTGTGCCTCCTACGTATCTATAGTTGATGGAACAATGATATGTTCTATTGCCATACCCAGATGCATAGGGAGGAGTATTTGGGAACAGAGAGTGGCCTTTGGGCATGTTCTTAAATGAGCAACCCTGCTTCAATATTTAACAGGGCGTGCACTTGCTCTCTGTTTTCTTTGGACTTGGACTACACGCAGCATTTTATGACTGCTCCCTACTGGAATTTCTATGGCAAATGCAAAATATTGTATCCTTGCATAATATAACAACATTGACCAATCTTCATACAAGTTTTCAAAATAAACCGAGGAAGACATACTTAGCGGTTTCAAGTTCTGAGTGGATTATTCATATGACACCAAATTTGTAAGTATTCTACAATATTTACATTTTCAACAGCTGTACAAATTATCAGCATAAGCCTGTGCCAGCAACAGTAGGACACATTAGTCATCTTTAAGCTTTCAATTTAAGCGTGCAGATGTCTTGCTATTTTAAGTAAAGGTTATGTTTTAAACTGCTGTGTCGTCCTCTCATCATTTAAGCAAGCTTCTTCAATTTGCTGGATGACTTAATGTCTCACTGTTCCTCATTGCTCTGTGAATTGGTATGATGCAGATATGGTGTCATTTAATCCTTATCAGCTTTTTAAAGAGCAGAGTGCACTTTTTTACTCATATTTTCAGTACGACACAATTTGTCCATATAGCGTTCCCTCTAGTCATTTTTAGGGCTCGGACTCCTTCCCAGTGAAACTGGGAGGAGTTTCGAGAACTAATGTTAAAGGAGAAAAAAAAGAAGAAGTATCTCCTAGGGCCTTGGAGAGAGAAATTCCAGACATTCCTTAGCGTTTTCTGTCATCTGGTCAGTGATTCGTCTTCCTTGTGTTTTCGTTTTAATAGGCTTGAAGTGATAGGGTAAGTGTAGTTTTGTTCCGCCATTTTGAGGCATATTTCGTGCGTGCTCGCGCAAAGAAGTACATAAATTGTAATTAGGAGCTGTCAGGGTGCCTCCGTTAGTGAATGCAGATGGCCGGGCGCGTTCACAATTCTGCAGCGCTCAGCGCGCAGCTTCCTTGTTAGGTCCCGGAAGCACTTTTTTTCTGGATATTTTTGTTTTGGATCCATTTCACGGCAGTGAGCCTGGGAAGGGTGCCTGCCGCCGCCTCGCCTCACAGTACCGGGCGCACGGGGAGGAGCGCGCAATCACCGCCGTCGCTGCTGGAAGCTGGCCCCCCTCCCGCTGCCTGAGGGCCCCCCCTCTCCGGCCGGAATGCAGGCGCGGACCCTGAGCAGGACTGCAATGTTTCATCCCAGCTCCTGGCGTTTCAGTGAAACTTCATAAAGCAAAGTCCATTGGTAGTGACTCATGTGTGCACATGTCACGCATGTGTGGTTTGGCGCTGCTGTGCTGTGTGTACCGGCCTCGTTCCCCTGCACACTGCGCGTCCGCGACACTTCACGCCGGAGCGGCCCTCCCGTGACCCCCGGGGCGCCCAGAAACCTGGGGCGTTTCGGTGCAGTTCACAGGTGCAGTTGCACCTATCTGTTGTGCACAGGAGCACGCGTTCCTGTTCAAAGCCGGTGAGAGGAAATGCGCGCCCTTCAAATGCACAGAACTCCCCTGGCACACTTTAGGGGGGTGCGCCCATACGGTGCAGGTGGTCGTAGGTTAAAGCCGCATGTGCAGAGCTGTGCGTGCACCCCAGGACACAGCTGGGCCTGTGCCCCAAGGCACCTGGTGCTGGACAGCCCAGGGAGGCCCCCGGGTGTGCACAGAGGTCACAGTTCACCAGGAGCAGAGGCCCCGTGTCTCACCTCTTCTGACTGTGCACTAACTGCACAGATACGCGGCGGTGGCACTGGTCGCACGAGCCAGCATAGCGCCTTCATCCTCGGCGCAGCATCACCTTCCAAGGACCGTGTAACGCGCATTGCGCTGTGCACCGCCGGGCGCGCGCACCCCCTGGCGCACCATCCCCAATGGTCAGCTTGCGCACAGGCCCAATTTTAGGATTTCGCAGTGGGTCATCTCGGGCCTTATTTACAAGGCTCTTGCGCCGCTGGTCCGTCATTTTACCCATATTAACAGTGAGGCACCGGCGGCGCAAGGGACTTGTAAATAAGCCCCCTCACGTTTTTCATCCTTTGGCTGCGCACTTTTTATAAAGCTGTTACTGTGAATGGAGCGAAACACCCTGAGCTAGGCGCACCTTCATCGTTGTGCAGAGAACGCTGCTACAGGTGTGCAAATGGAGGTGTGCACGCACATTAGTGCACACGTAAAGGCTTCAGGGTGCCACGGGGGGCTTCCTCGCGTTTGGTGGCACCCGCCACGAGCATCGGCCGTGGGGCACCCTTTCACCCCCCTCAGTGCCCCTCGTCCCGTGCGCATAAAGCACGGTTACTCCTACGTATCCAGCCCGTGCTCTGCTCCGCGCGCTTCGGGCCTGTGGTGCTCACGAGGGAAGGCGAGCGGCCTATTTATCCGGCCGGCGCTCCTCGTCCGGACAGTGACACGTGCACGAGAGCGTCATTTAAGCAGCTGACAGGAGTGTAGGGTATGAGATAAGATAACAACACAGGAAGGGTCCGCGTATCCAGAGGGATGAGGGCCGGTGACAGACAGACAGACGTACAGATAAACGGTTGTCAGTCACCCACCTGTCCAACGCCCTCTTAGCCTCTTTATTCACCAGATCAAAGGCGTGCGAGGGAAGCGCCGGCCACATGCAGGCGATGCCAGCGGGTCATTAATGTGCCAGTTGCCGAGACAAGATTATGACACTCTTCCTTACATGACTAAAGGTAGACAGGCTGTAGACAGGCGCAGATTAGCACACACACCCCTCTCCGCCCTCCCGGGTCCCGGGTCCCCCCTGCCCTGGTTTGACGTAAATCTGATTTTCCCAGCGCGAGTTAGCGCCCAGCGTCGTAGTTGCTTCTGACAGGCACAGCCGATCAGTGTGAATTCCCTTCTGAAACATTTCTTTTGGTAAGGTTTTTTTAGAGCTTTATATAGCGCGCACTAGCCCCGAGGCATCGGGTATCAGAGCGCTTTACATAGCACCGTTTTCGTTACAGACACATTCATTTTTGAGAGGTGCGGGGAGATGACCTGATCTGCCCAGAATCACAGGACGTAGAGCGTCTCTGCCGAGACTCCAACCAGTCCCCCAGCTTCGAGGTCCGCCGCTCTGGCCACAAGGCTACACCCTCTCCCCTAAAATTGTTTAAAATACTTTTTTCCTTTAATTTATTTTAATGTGGGTGATGTGTGAGAGCTTATTACAGATATTCTGCAGAGTCATGTGTTTATGTTTAATGCAACCTCCGTAAAAAAGTTTTATTTATATCAAAATAGGACATGATGTGTGAGAAATGGGAGGGGCTCGCTCAGATTATTTGCAGTAATATTAGTGGGCCGCTGCTGGGTCACATTATCCAAGAATATTCGATGTAAACACATTTATAATCTGGACGTGGGACTGTGCACTGTCAGTGGCCTGGCCAAAGAGGGCATGAAAGAGATGAAATTGGATCATAAATTCAAAGCTGTTCCAAAAAGCGGCCCCCAAGATGCGTTTGGCCCAGAGCCCCCAAAATCCTTTGATGTCCCTGAACCGAGGCCTCTCCCATCAAACTCCCTGCAGCTGTGATCTCATATGGGGTCAAACACAGATACTGCAAGCGAGAAGGGAGCCTCGAACACACCAGCGATGTGATGGCCGCATCCTGGTCTGTCCAAGAGCACACAGCGAGAGAGTCCCAGGTGCGTTTTAAAGAACGAAAAATGCATTGTACATTTTTTAACCTTCCGCCACCACATGAAGTGTAAAAATTGAGAAATTATAAAAGAGAAGAGCAACCTAGAGCCAGACTTTTTAAACTGAATCTCACTTTGAATCGAAAAAAATATATATTAACCGCAGTGTTTGAGTGGAATTAAAAAGTAAATACATCATTCGCACACTCAAGAACATAACATGCAGCGCCGCAGCTGAGAATATTTTAAGCCACACAAGTCTAACCCCTATGAATAGAGCAGTGTGCATAAACACCGTTTATTTTGGCAAGAATAAGACCAAAGCGAAGTTCTCTAGTTTATTAGAATATTTCAAGTTGGTTTTATGCCTAAATTTGACTTTCAGTCTACATCAAAATGTCCTCTAACATGCATCACAGTCGTTACATTTCACTGCAATGGGCCATAACATTGTCAAATAAACTAATGCAATGTTATTGTTTTTAAAGACTGGAAAGAATATTACATTGTTTGAAGTGAACATTTTAATAAAAGTATTTTAACGAGAAATAATACTTAGGCATTTTCCTTGACATACTAATCCACAGTGCATGTGTGCACAGCCGTAGTGAGTAGAGTAGTGAGTAGAGTAGTGAGTAGAGTAGTGAGTAGAGTAGTGATTGGAGTAGTGAGTAGTGTAGTGAGTAGTGAGTGCAGAGTAGTGAGTAGTGAGTGCAGAGTAGTGAGTAGTGAGTGAAGAGTAGTGAGTAGTGAGTAGAGTAGTGAGTAGAGTAGTGAGTAGAGTGGTGAGATCACTGGCAGTACACACCACATGAACACACTCCACAACACATAGCAACAATACATTGGCATTTATAATGCCATTAGCTCAAACTCAAATAAATCCGAGCCCGATTGCATTTCTAATGCTTGTTTTGTTAACTGTGAGAGATTGAGTTACTGGTTGACTGGGGTGTGAGCCCTGCCCAAGCAGCAAACACTATCTTTGTCAGGGTAAGATACAAGCAAACCCCAAATTAACCTGTGCTCAACAACTGGTAGGTTGGCACTGAGCAGTCAGGCTTAACTTAGAGGCAACGTCCAAAGTATTTGAGCAAAACTTTGAACAGCAACACAGTGAAAAAAACACATAAAAAGGATCTCTCAGAACAAGTTAGAAAATTAGAGCTGAATTTAATAAATTAACCAGGATCAAAATGACAAAAAGCCAACAAGAACCAGGGATATTAGATTTGAAATGTTTTAGTGAAAATAGTGCCAAAAATCACAAGTGACCGGCACAAAGTCACAAGTTCAGGCTAACCGTGATGGAGCATGGACCGGCTACAGAGACCCATTTAGGCCCGGTGAATAAACTACCTCAAGTCCTGGTTTGAGGAGTGTTGCCTGGATTTGCATCAAAGCTGCATCACACAGCCTAAGTGATACTTTGGTTCCAAGAGACGGCGAGGCAGCAATGGAGGGCCTGAATAATTGTTGAAAATCCCATCGGCGGGGCTTGAAATGTGAAGTCCGGCATTGAGGATGTTGTGTGCAGTTGGGGTAATGCGTTTCTTCTAACGAGCTATGAGGCTCTTATGCGGGGTCCAGCATTGTTGTCAAGGCAGCCTTTGACAAGGGATGTAGGGGTTTTTGCTGAGGATGCGTTGTGCAGTCATGCCAATGCACAAATTTCATAGAGCTGCAGTGTGAAGCAGGTCTTTGTGATTGGTCCAATCTATGCAGCGTTGCATCAGTTTGGCTCTGGTTTGCACCATTGCAGCAGAGAAGATACTCCAGTTCTAATATTGACAGAGGCTGACAGAGCACCTTGAGCCCAATTCCATTGGGTCCAGGACAGGTGTGGCACTATTTGGCAAGGTAGGCTGATGATGGCAGAGTCCAGATGCATGGTTTTTGGAAGCCTGTTGTGTCCCTTAGGCATCAGATCAGAATGCCCGCCAAATAGCCTTTGGAGTCACTCTGGGTTCTGGGATCAGAAGATGCATATCAAGTCTTTCTCACCCAGGCAAGAGGGAAGCAGGCAGCAGGCCAACACAGAAGGGCAGCAGTTCCTTCAGAGCAGCAGACCAGAAGAGTGACAGTCCTTGCAGCAGCGCAGCAGTCCTTCTTTCTGACAAAGTATGCACAGGTCCAGAAGTGTACTGAATTAGTGGTGTCTGAGGTCCTTCTATTATTCACAGTTGCCGTAGTAGACACGACACAGCCCATTCAGATGTAAGAGAGGCTGGACCCAGGTTTTCCCTCCTATCCTTCCAGTAAGGCCCCATCTAGTCACACCTAAGCTCCTATTGTATGTGACAGTCTAGGGGAATACACAAAGTCCTGCTGCCAACTATACCCAGTCACTTGACCAGAAACAGGCTGCAGGGACCAAATAGCTAGTGCAAGAAAATGCCAACTTTCTAAAAGTACGATAAGAGCAATTGATGGACGGTACACTGAGCAATGTTAAATATTCACTACCAGTTCAGAAATCTGGGCATAAATCCATCGGTTTTTTGCTCGCCATGCCATTCCAGTTAGACTCAGCCTAATGCGAATCATTCTTGACCCTGTTACCGTGGGAACAGTTCAGCCTGAACCTGGCTTTGCTGTTTGGGCTGCATTATTCCCATGAGGAGAAGGGTCAAGACTGATTGGCATATGGCTGGGTCTAAACTGGGGAGGCATGGTGAGCAAAAGAACAATGGATTTAACCCAGATCTCTTGACTGGGGTGAATGTTTGATTTTTCCCACAGTCCGTCCATCATTTGTGTGTCTTTTGCTTTCTTGACTTAAGTGCACCGGGTATCACCGGACTTGGGTCCTGGGCTCACTGTGCCACTAGAGTCAAGCTAGCCTGGCTGATGAGGGTTGGCACCTCAAAACCGGTTCCAGGATACTTGTTTCTGGTCCAAGGAGGACCTGGCATGGTAGTTCGGGCTGGACTGTTCCCATGAGGAGCAGGATCAAGACTGATTTGCATATGGCTGCGTCTAAACTGGGGTGGCATGGTGAGCAAAGAACAATGGATTTAACCCAAGTCTCATGACTGGGGGTACATGTTTGATTTGTTCTACATTCCAGCCATCATTTGTGTGCTTTTTCACCCTAAGTGTGCTGGTTATGCCCATGCGTGGATCCCGGGATCACCATGCCACTGGAGTCAAGCTAGCCTGGCTGATGAGGGGTGATTACTTGAAACTGGTCCCAGGATATTTGTTTCTGTTCCAGGGAGGACCTGGCATGGCAGTCTGGGCTGGACTGATCCCAGGAGGAGCAGGGACAAGAATGATTTGCATATGACTGGATCTAAATTGGGCTGGCTTGGTGAGCATAAGAACAGTGGGTTTAACCCAGATCGTTTGACTAAGGGTGAATGTTTGATTTGTTCCCCATTCTATCTATCATTTGTGTGACTTTTGCTTTCTTGCCCTAGGTGCGCCAGATATGCCCGACGTGGGTCCCAGGCTCACTGTGCCATTTGAATAAAGCTAGACTGGTTAATGAGGGGTGATACCCCTGAAACCAGTCCCTGGATGCTTGTTTTATGGTCCAGGTAGGACCTGGCTTGGACGTTTGGGCAGGACTGTTTCCATGAGGAGCATAGTCAAGACTGATTTGCATATGGCTGGGTCTAAACTAGGAGGCATGGTGAGCAAAAGAACAATGAATCTAACCCAGATCTCTTGACTGGGGTGAGTGTTTGATTTGTTCTGCATCTCATTCATGATTTGTGTGTCTTTTGCTTTCCCACCCTAAGTGCACCAGGTATGCCACACATGGGTCCCAGGCTCTCTGTGCCACTGGATTCTAGCCTACCTGGATGATGAGGAGTGATACCCCGAAACAGGTCCCAGGATGCTTGTTTCTGGCCCACGTTGTACCTGGCATGGCAGTTTGGGCTGCTTTGTCCTAAGAAGAGCAGAGTTAAGACTGATTTGGATATGGCTGCGTCTAAACTGGGGTGGCATGGTTTATTCAAAGTTTTATATAGCGCGAACAAGATCCTTACAGATATCAGAGCGCTTCACAGATACAGGGGTAGGGGCAACAGGAATGAACAAGATAATGGAAGCAGCATAGTAATCACTAACATAGTAGGATAACAATAATGTACAGAAACATATCAAAATACAATCAGGTAAACAAGTAATATAAGACGTCACAAGCCATTGCTCCCACTACAGAAGGGTTTAGGTAAAGCCTTGGATGTGTAGATGGCTTATACCAATTTCTTAGGATAGAGAAAGCACTGGGTGGGGGCATCGGGAGGGTGAGACAATACACCAAAGGGTTAACATATATTGGTCGGTAGTAAGAGAGTAGCGTAGTAGTGACATCATAAAGTAGGAGTATAGTGCCAAAGAACAAGGTGATCAGTGATACAGAGCGATGCAGAGTATCAGATCCAGTATCTATAAAGTTCAGGAGATCTTGGCCAGAAGGATTGTTTTCACCTCTTTCTTGAAGAGTGCAGTGGCGGAGATAAGCCTGATTTCCGGAGGGAGCGCATTCCAGATCCTGGGTGCCATTCCTGAGAAGGAGCGCTTGTATGTTTTTTCTTTCCGGAATCTGCGAGGTTTCAGGAGTAGATTTTTTGTACTACGATTGGATCTCGACCCTCCTGATATAGACAACTTTTGCGCGAAGTAGTTGGGTGCCTTGTGGTGCACGGCCAAGTGTGTCATTACTGCAATTTTTAGCTGTATTCTGGCTTCAAAAGGCAGCCATTTTAGAGATTTTAAGTCTGGGGATATATGCAAATGTTTTCTTGAGCCAGTAATGAGTCTCGCGGCAGCGTTCAGGGAGGCTCTTAGGGGTGCTGTTGTGGAAAGCGGGAGTCCGCTGAGGGCCACAATTCCGTAGTCTATGCGAGGGATGACTAAAGCTTGTACAGCAGTTTGGAAGTCTTTGGCAGGGAGGAAGGGTTTAAGTTTCCTCAGTGTGTTGATTTGAAAATTAGCCCCTTTTGTGGCTTTGCTAATGTGCTGTTGCATGTTGAGCTTGGCGTCGACTGTGATGCCTAGGGATTTCGCTGAGTCCACGATAGTAGGTTGGACATTGAGTGCTGTTAGGTTATTGAGCCAAGTTTGGGTGGTGGAAGTTTTCGCCGGGGGTGAGATGAGTAGGAACTCAGTTTTCAGCGCATTTAGTTTGAGGTGATTATCGGCCAACCAAGATTGAGTGTTGCTAAGTGTGGAATTCAGAAGTTTGATATCTTCCGGGGATTGTAGCTTTAGGTAAAGTTGTGTGTCATCGGCGTACATATGGAATTGAACATTGGATGCTTGGAGCAAGGTGGTCCTGCGACATTTGTGAAAAACGTGTTTCTGCCTGTAATAAAGGGCGTACTATACTACATTCCGGTCAGAGGGGAGTCGGGAGGTTCATTTATGAAGCAACAACACAACAAGATTCAAAACAATTGTTACAATTAAATAATGTTTTTGTTTAAAGCATGTGTAGTTACAGAACACATGGTGTGCGGTCAGGAATGTGGTTCAACTTTGTCTAATGCTCCTTTTAATTTTTGTTGAATTCCTTAACATTGTATTGACCTGCCCTTTTCAATTGCCAACAATTGACAATTCAGTAGTCTTTAGCAAGAAACTTGGATGCGCTTGCAAGACTACACTACCGTTGTCTACATGAGTACTTCAAGTGATAACGCCAACTAAACAGGGAAGTAATGGATACAAACAAAACTACTTTCATAGTGTTTGCAAGGTACGAGATTGCTGACAGTATTGCATGCGACAGCAACATTAATCAGTCAAAAAGCAAGTGCGCCAATTCTGCGCGACCCTCATGGGCTTTCACTGAAAACCAGTATAAAATTCAAAATGTTCTGCCTAAATCACGAAAGCTATCATCCAAAAAATACCCAACTATCAGGCCAGCTCCTTCACACTCTCTCTCGAGGATGCAGAGACAGCAGAAGCAACGACACAATACTGCTTCACCAAATCAGCAACAAGCCTCTGAGCTCCACCAGCCCACCCGAGACCACAGCAGCACTTGCACCTTCATAAGGGGCTTACACACGCCCCTACTCAAAAGGCACCTAGAATAAGATCCATCTAGAACTGCGCCCGTGTACCCACTGCTGAATCAGCCTTCCCATGCTCCCTAACCCCTTATAACCAACCCGCCGTACTTTTTATCTCCGATATAATATGCTTGTCAGCATTACCCTAAGACTCAGCACCACGGTATCGCTATTATTCAAATATTCCTTGAATGGTCCAAGAAAATCGTACAGCTTGCTAACGTTGTTAAGTGCAGTTAAGCTCTAGAACGATGTGAAACAAATAAATTAGTTGTGTTATGAAAACACTTATACCCCAAGAGGGTGGCTGTAAAGTTCTCCGGTAATAATCCTCTCTAACCCGGCTACAGGTCATTCAAGGGCTGTAATTAGGACAATCTTAGCTAAGATTGGCTAAGAACAATGGATTTAACCTAGATCGCTTGTCTGTGGGTGAATGTTTGATTTGTTTTGCATTTCATCCATCACTTGTGTGTCTTTAACCTTCTAAAAGTCACTTTTTCAGAATTGTATTTTAAAATCCTACTTCACTATAATTTTGAATTTTAAATTAGGATTCCAGGTACATCAAACAGGAAGCAGTTTTCTTTTCCCACTTGAAAAGTACACTTATAAAATGTAATAAGGCAGCTGCAACGTTATCCTATGGGAGATATAGGCCTTGCAGTAGTGAAAAAGAATTTTAAGAGTTTGTAACCATTGGGACATGTAAAACTTAAGAGGACATGTCAACATTTTTTAATCCACTGCACCCTACTCTTGGGGCTGTCTAGCGCCTACCTCAGGGGTGATGTATATGAATTATAAAGGAAGGTTTGGGCATGGAATTTTTTTTATTTTGCCAGGTCGCCATAGCAGGTTAAATCTGCAATGGCAGGCCAGAGACATGTTAAAAATGCTACTTAATTTGTTAACACAATCAGAGCTGCGGGTCTTCTTGTGGCATTTAATGTACAGGCCCTGGGCACATGTATGTATACTTTAATAGTGACTTAGTATCACTCCTGATGCGGAAGCCGGGAGCTGTGTTGTTTCTGCACGTTTTTAAAAATTGGAATTATCGTTTAGCAATTTGCTACCTGTTTTAACTTTCGCCGCAATCACTGCTCCCACTCAGCCGAGTAGGCGCTGAGTTGTATATGCCCACGGAGGCTGCCGGTAAGATCGAGCGGCCATCTTGGGGAGGCACGCAGGGTGGCGGACTAGGCTCTGGGACATGCGGTGAGATAGTATAAAGCAAGACGGTCATGTGTCCGCGCAGCGGACGCGCCTTCTTTGTGCCAAAGGAGCGCCAAAGGAAAGCCCGTCTGCACCCGTCCACATCAGGACGGGGCCAGGGGCCAGTACTTCGGGACACAGTATATCTGGTAAAGTCAGATATAGTAGTGAGCAGCTCTGGAGTTTTAGAGGGGAGAGAACTTCTATATGTTCACATCCTATCGCTCCGGAGGAGAAACATACTTGTTGCCCTTACTGTAATTTCGAAATCGGGCCGTCAAAAACTCCACCTCTTAAAACTGGAAAAGAAAAGTCGTACTCCCTAGCACTTCTTAACTGTCGCTACCTTCCCAAACATGCGAGCGAAATCTGTATGCTTCTGGAAGATACAGACCCTGACATTCTTTTTCTGACTGAAATTTGGATGAACGAGACTTCGGACCCTGAGGTAGTCCGGGCCCTGCCTCCAAACTATGCTATTAGCAGGCATGATTGTACTAGTGGGCGGGGGGGAGGGATTGCAATTATTTATAAAAACACGTACAGCTGTAGAATTACTAGCTGTGCTCTAGTAGAGTGTGAGAGTGTTGCTTTCGCTATCTCCTTCTCCCCCACTTGTACCTTCTCGGGGATCCTGGTGTACCGTCCACCAGGAGCACACACCAATTTTTGCAATCATCTTCAAGACACCATCACTAACTTTACCAGTACTGCCCCCAACTTTTCTATTCTGGGTGATTTTAATATTCACCTTGACGAAGCGGATGCTCCCCATTCGCAAGACCTCTTGGGAGGTCTTGGGATGCTTCATCTCAAACAAATTGTGGTTGGTCGCACCCATAGAGCAGGCCATTTGCTTGACCACTTCTTTACCAATCTGGATAATGTCTGCTGGGAAGAGTCTGTTATCATCCCTTGGTCAGACCATGCTCTTTTATCTTTTATCTGGTCGCCTTTTGACCAATGTTACCCAGTCAGAATAACCAGGAAACTGAGTTGGATATGGTCTAAACTCTCTTTGGATAACTGGGTAGCTAATCTGAATAAGTCTCCTCCAGCCTTCTCTGCTAACCCCTTAATGGTGAATGCATCTTTTAACAGATGGTTAGAGTCCTCATTGGATCTCACTCTGCCTAAAACAGATTTTTGCCATCGCATTGGCAACAAAAAAAAAGCCTGGTACTCCCAAGAATTAAAACCGCTCAAACAAGTTTGCAAGCAGTCTGAAAGGAAATGAAGGAAGGATTTCTCTGAGGTTAGTAAGAGCAAATATAGATTGGCAATACGGATCTATAAAAATAAAATAAAAACTGCACAATCTTCTTATTATCAAGATAAGATTGCCTCTGCCTCCAATTCCCCTAGGGAAAATGTTTAAATTTTTAAATAATTGGTCACTCCGCCTAGTCATCCAAATGATTCGTTGGACCCCCAGAAATGTTATGATGAGCTGGCTAAATGTTTGCCACTAAGGTGGCGGATATCTACTCAACGTTTCATCAATTGGAGCTTAACCCCCCTCCTTCCTCTACCACATTGCCTGTTGGACTGGAGAAATTTCCTCTGCTTGATTTAGCTACTGTTGAAAGACTCCTTGGGAATCTTAAGTCGGGCTCCCCTGCGGGTGTTGCACTTCCATCTGTCCTAGAGTTGGTTTCTGCGACTTTTTCCCCAGTCATTAGGGATGTTATGAACTCTTCTCTTGTTGCTGGGTTGGTTCCGCCATTGTGGAAACAGGCCAGAGTGAAGGCACTCTTAAAAAAACCTAATTTAGACCCTGAGGATTGGGCAAATTATCGCCCCAACTCGTTGCTGCATGGGTTAAGTAAACTCGCTGAAAAACATGTTAACTCCACATTATCATTGTTTGTGGAGAATAATGAAGCCCTGCTCCCCCCTCAGACATGTTTCAGAAGTAGGCAGGGCACAGAGACTGCCTTGGTTGCTGTGGTCGAGGAAGCAAGGACAATTGTTGATGCTGGAGGCTGCGCTGCTGTTGTCCTTTTGGACCTCAGCGCAGCCTTCGACACGGTTAATCACCTGCTTATGATTCAGCGTTTGCGGGAGGTAGGAGTTACAGGGACTGCCCTTAAGTGGTTTCAGTTCTTTCTAGCTGATTGAACTTCTGCTGTGTTTGAAGATGAAGTAACTTCTAAACAACTCCCCCTACAGTATGGCGTCCCCCAGGGATCCTCCTTGAGCCCTACCATGTTTAATATCTACATGAGGCCTTTGGCTGATGTGGTTCTTCCCTGGGGAGTTCAGTTGGTCACCTACGCCGATGATACGCAGTTGGTGGTTTCTATTTCACAGGCTGATGCAGCCGAGACAGCGGAGAACAATCTTACCCCCTGTCTCAGTAAAGTTCTTGATTGGATGGACTCCTCCTTCCTCAAACTCAATGGCTCAAAAACCGAAATTATGATGTTAGGGTACAAGGCCCCTATTAATCTAGATTCCTGGTGGCCTGGGTGCCTCGGCCCTCCTGCTTCGCCAAAATAACAAATTAAGAGTCTGGGCGTATGGCTAGATCATAGTCTGGGTTTTCTAGTGCAAGCTCGTAAAGTCGCGGCTACGTGTTATGGTCTGCTCAGACTCTTGAGGAAGGTCCTGGCTCTTCTTCCTCTCCAGGCCAGACGCCTTCTAGTCCAGGCACTTATTTTATCACGTTTGGACTATGCAAATGCGCTCTATCTGGGTGCAACACAGGGAACAATCAAAATCATACAGACTGTTCAGAACTGCGCTGCCCGACTTCATTTGGATGTCCCTAGACGTAGCTCTGCTAAGGCGGTGCTGCGACAACTTCACTGGCTGCCTGTGCAGGAAAGGGTTTGGTTCAAGTCCATGTGTATGGTCCATAAGTCAACCACTGATAATGGCCCGGCCCTGCTGCGTCCTATGTTTCATCACCACCAGATTACTCGATCTCTCAGATCGAACCACAAAAAATTGCTGACAGTCCCCAGGATTAAACGGACACACATGGGTGGCCGATGTTTTTCATTTCATGCAGCGAAATTCTGGAATCAGCTCCCAGACTCTATTCGGCTGGAACCATACCATCTCGCCTTCAGGAAACTGTTGAAGACTCTTCTTTTCCTTTGAGCAGTGAATACTGATTTGGGTCTCAAATGCGCTGGGATGCCTCTGGGTAGCCATGCGCAATACAAATACGTATTCATTCACTAATGAGTAAATTAAATATGTCCACTCGGTATACGTCATTGTTATCATGTTGTGAGCAAAGAGCACAAGCACTTTAGCACTGATTAAGTGTGCAGTGTCATAGGGCCAGTAACAAATGAAGACAGAAAAAACAGGAGGTCTGGAGGCAAAATGATAGGTGGAAGCCACGCCAAGAATGTCAGGTCTAACATTAACCAGCGTATGCATCCTTAGAATTACATTCTAATAATATGTCCACTTGTCCTTCGATGAAGCTCACAACTGTAAAGCTGATCAGAAACTTTTAAAATATAGAGCTAAAGGAAATCTATATTTGCTATGTATTTCCCTGAAAACCTAAATAGTGGGAAGTTTTAACATTTGGCTAGTTTGGGCTTTCCAAAAATACCATCACTGCACACACTGTTGCTTAAAATGAAAACAATTCCTGTTGCTTAATTCATACATTTCTCATAAGGTTTTTGTAATACAGCATAAGGGAAACAAGGTGATGAAATGTACAATTTTACTTATCGAGCTGCATCAAAACGCATACTTACTCACACAATAAGAGCAAACCTTGCAACATTGCCTGCTGAAGAGATCAATCAATCTACTAATCAGGGGATTTCAAGCGCCCTACTCACCCATGAGTATCTCAAGGAGCTAGGGGCCAGGGGGGTGCAAGCAGCTCCCTAGGTCATTTGAAGAACCAGGTCTTAAGGTCTATTCTGAATTGGTGCAGGGAATTTGTTTTGGGTCCTGGCCGCCAGGTAGGAGAAGGATTTGCAACTAGAGCCAAATTTCGGGGAGGAGGGGCTGAAAAAGTTTTGGGGGAGGGCTAATTCTTCCAGCCGTACCCAGAGGTAAGAAGGGGTGAATACATAACAAAAGCATCACTTACAATTAAACGGTCTTTTAAAGACCTGTGAAGTACTCGGATGCGGCTGCAATTAGTCGTCGCCAGCTGCGAAGCTGTGTCAGCCCGGGCTGATACACACGACGGGGGGCGGGCTGAAGCCAGGTGAGCCCAATGGGTGTTGCGCGCCTGTGCTCTGGTCCTGTGGAAGCAGGGTCTGTGGCTACCAGAGGCGCAACTAGAGCCAAATTTCGGGGGGGGGGGGGCAGAGAAAAAATTTCGGGGGGGCTGAACCTTTAATTAGAGGCGGAGTGGAGCTGCAGGGGCTCTTAGAAGGGGTTAAACAACTGCAAGGCCTAATTAACATTCGAATGGTCTTTTAAAGACCTGCAAAACGTTCGGGTGCGGCTCTGTGTGTGCCTGGGATCTGTCTCATCCCGGGCTGCCACACACGACGGGGGGGGGGGGGGGGGGGTGCTGAAGCCTGGTGAGTTCAATGAGTGTTGCGCGCCTGGTGGTTACGGTGATGTCGGCAGAGAGGAGGTTTCCTTGGGGGTGTGGAAGGAGATTCGTTCCATTTTTGTTTTTAAAATTCAAATGTAAAATTCTCCTAGTGAGCTGTTGCTGTAAAAAGTAGGCCCTTCTGTGAGGGCTTAATTATAACGTGAAAATGCGCCAACGCTTACTCTCCGTCGCCCGTGTGGTGGGCGCATCCTAACTTGCCAGGTGGGACCACCACAACTTCGGCGTCGCCCGTGTGGTGGGCGCATCCTAACTTGCTAGGCGGAACCACCACAACTTCGGCGGTCGGTCCCGGGCTCAGTTGCTGTGGCACATCGTTATAAGCCTCAAAGTTGTGGGGAAGGCTGCATCCAATCTGGATATTTCTAAATGTGTACAATATTCAGAAAATTAAAAGCCAACCCTAGAAAATAGATGCTGGATCAAAAAGAGTGAGTGGAGACTCAGCAAAAAGGTCAGTTGCGAGCCACTGCACATTGGGTTCATCAGGCAGAAATAGCAGGAGGCTGAGAGGAAGTGCTACAGTGGAGGCAGAAAGCCAGGTGCAAGGAATCACACAGGTGCAAGGAATTGGAAATCCACCAATGAAATGAGTTCTGCAGTGGCACTTGGAACTCCTTCGGGACAGTTTTCATTTATAAATAGGGCAATGTGGAAAAGCGACTAACACCACCCAACGATGTAAAAATACATTATCGTACAATTTCTATTTTTAACGGCACAAACAGATTGTGTAAAACTCCAGAAATAAAGATGCATTCAATGTCTCGGGAAGAAGCTGCATTATAAAGCTTTTTATATTTCTCTACTTGATCAAACCTGAAGCCAGACACGATTAGTACACCGTGACATTGCGTCAATCACCTAAGAGCCTTTATCTGTTCAGAAGTGGACGTCATTGCCCTCTATGTCAGCACTTATGTCCTATTTAAACACAGGTCTCGAGCAAATAACAACAGTAGAGTTGCATTGAGTAGTCTGTAATGGAGGCTTTGGCGAAGCATAAAGCTTTTACATCTGAAAGAAACACGCCTACAAGAACAGTGACCTTAAAAACTGTTTGCTTTGCAGACTGTCATTTCTCACCTTGATTTGACAGAATAAAAAAAATTGGTTCAGTATATTAAGAAGCTTAATAGAGATTCGTAAATCGAGAAAATGTTCAATTACATCTGCCCACTACAGAATGTTCTTTCATGACGAGGCCAAAGACAAATATTATGTTACAGTGCAAGTGAAAGATACACTGACCCCAGACACCGATATGTACAGTCTGACATGAAGAAAATACGAGTTCCTTTTTATTTAAAAATTCCTGTAGATCACAAAACGTTTTCGAAACATCGGTAATAGTCAAACGTATTACACATAGAGTCTAATTATTAGCGGGTCGGTTTTGTTTACCCATAGGTCGGAAATACCAATTTGAAAGTATTTAGGGGCATAGTATCAAGAACGGCGTTAAAAGTTATCGCCGGATTAGCGGCAGAAAACTGCAGCTAAAGCGGCGATAATGGGCTTGATAATATGATCTTTAGAATTCCAATAGAAGTCCATGTTCTGGTGGGAATTCTCCAGGGCACAATATCAAGCCCAATATCGCCGTTTTAGCTGCAGTTTTCTGCCACTAAACTGGCGATAATGTTAACGCCATTCTTAATAATATGCCCCTTAGTGCATCCGATACCTATCCACCCCCCTACTGTAATTATCGGATGTGTTAAATAACTCAAGCTTTGTTACATTTCAGCAGGTCAAAAATGCCGAAATGTACTGGGGGGAAAGCTTAAGCTATTTACCATTTTATGCAAATTTTGGTACGTTAAACACCAAAATCCATGCTATTCCCCACAAGCTCGTAATAACTGTTATTTATCGCACCAATAAATACCATACGCCGTGGCATTGTTATTAATTAGGTGTGTTCCATAACAGCCAAACTTATAATGAGGCCCAGACAGTCTATGAGTACCACTGTTTATTCCAATGAGGGCCTGTTGCCTGAACTACAAACCCTAAGGTGATTACCTCACATGGTGCTACACAGAGAATTCAGCTTCTGGCAGCATCCAAAATCTCCCTCTGAAACCCCAGAAAAAATTGTTTAGTTATCTCTGTGGAAAACACCAATTCACTTGTTATGCTCTAAATCCAGTGATCACTATTATTGCCCCACATTCAGAATTTCCCAGTCGAATGGTAATTTCAGGACCATAAACTAAGGGTCAAAGCAAATTTCTAAACAGTTTAGGTAGCTCTATGGACTCAGTACTTTGCTCGTGCAAGACTTCTTTATAATAGTTGAACAGTAATTTTGATCTTGAGTAATGATATGCCAATACAATCTAAGGGTATGTAGATGGTTTGTCTTGCACCCGCTTCATCTACTTCTACTCAGAAGATACTAGGGGTCAAAAGTATCAATGTTTTCCATTGCCCGTGTGCCACACACGGTGAATCAGGGAGTAGCAAAACTTAGATTAAGATTTACCAAGCCATACTAGGTCACCCTGCAAGGCCCTGCGCAGCTTAGTTAATCTGGTGCAATGCAAGCCAGCAAAAGTCGCTGCCTTGCATTACAATGCATTATATTGGTGGAGTGTGGGTTCTCCCATGAATCCACCCTTGTATTTTGTCACATTCTCAGATTTAACAATACAGGTAGACCTGGGAGTGTATCAGAATTGAACGCCTTCCCATCAGATGCGCAGTGACGAAAAACATCTTATTTGCTCCTTGTTCCCTCCTTTTTCTAAGTGTGTTGCATTCTGTAATACACTTACCCCCACATGCATCAACCTATTTAGGAAGTGCAAACGGTGCGAATCGGTAAATTAGGCCGTTTGCACTTCCTAAATACGTTTTTGGGATGCATCAAACAGAGTGTCAAAATTCGCTATTTTTTGCATTTCTTAAAAATGCAAATGCAATTAAGGAATCGCATTTGTGCGATTCCTTAAATGCAATGCATCATTTTTTTTAAAATTGCGAATTTTGAAATTGGAAGTGCAAATTAACACGAGGTTGACCCTCGTGTTAATTTGCGAAAATTTTTAAAAAAGCAAAAAAATGCTTTTTTTAAACTTGCATGTTACAGACACACATGTCCTTAGGACATGTGTGTGTGACACATGCACTTGAAAATACATTTCAGGGGTGCAGGGGGGGGGGGTCCTTTGGAATTTCCGAAAATTAAGAAATCCTAAAAACTTTTAGGATTTCTTGATGCATAGGATTTTGCATTTCCTAAATAGCGATTCCTTAATTTTCGCTATTTAAGAAATGCAAAATCCTAGATTGATGCATGTGGGGGCAAGAAAGAGGACAATGCCCCTTAGGATTGATTTTGTGATGGAAGATAGCGAATAATCACTGCATGTACTGTGTGTGCTTTGTCCTGATTGGCTATGTGTTCCAAACTTCATGTGGCATCTGACTTTATGGTGTTTTAGGAATGTGCTTACCCCTCGGCCATGTTTGCTTTATTGGGGCAAGTCTCCCTGGACCATTGTGGTGTCACTGTGCTTATCTGTGGGATTGATCTGAGGCCTGTTCTCACGTTTGTTTGCCAGCAACGTGCCACCCCACCTGTGACCTGTCAATCAATGACCTCAGGCCTGGGTCTCAGCCCCTGCCTGGCTACATATTTGTGAGTCAGGATTGACATGTAGTTCATAACGGGAGAATTCGTCAGTACAGATACAACTTTGTTTTTATACATGAACGTATTGTTATTCCTACTGACATCGCCTTTCTCAGTACCAATCAACAGCATGGAGGTAAATTGTAAGGGCAATAAATTAAGTGTGCTTGGGAGAGTGGTACAATTAATTACAATTTATATTGAGCTTGAGCAAATAACTTTACTCAGGGTATTGCTGCACATATTGAATGGGGACACCATTCTTGTAACCATTTACACATCTAAGTTATGTAAATGGCTTATTTTGCAAATAAAAATTCACATTTTGTATTTTTCAAATATGAAGTTACACTGACAAAGTGTTTCACTCGCATGTAAAATACACCTTAATGGCTTAATGGTATAATTGTACCTGTTAGAAAATGATTGGGCAGGAAGAGGTTGTTCCAGGGGGATGATCCCTGGAACAATAGGAGAGGTGTCGTTTTTTTGGGTATTCAAACATTTACAAAACACACTACTACATTTGCTTCAGAAATTTCTTCACAACAAAATCAGAAGTAATTCTTTAGCCAGAGCATTAAATGAGAGGATTACTCCCAAAAATGGTGGGTTATCAATGGGTAAAATATGTTCCCTGTGAAGAAAAAATGATACAACGTTTGTTGTCACAAGTCAGAAACTTGTGATTCAGAAAGAAACTCCGAAATAACTGCTGGATACACACAACGAGTACATCTTTGTATAAATATTAAAATTGTTTGTAATTTCTATAAAAGTCTTACATTTGCTTTAAATGTAGCCTTATTTTTACTAAGCAAAGTCTTTTTAGATTAGAAGCATCTGCATGTATAAACAGTTTAATCTTTCACGTCAGTCTGAAACCGGATTGTTTTGTTACTCCACATACTAATAAGGGAGAGGGATGTGCTGGTAATGTCGATAATATGAATAAGTAAATGTCATTACTCCTAATGTAAAAGCACTAAAGAGCTGATTAGGATGGCCAGGAGACCACCACCGACAGACTGTCGCTGACGGTCTCCCCGCCATCTTAAGCAGCTTTTCTGCCTGCCAGATTTTAATTGCGGGTGGTGTGCATGCGGGTGGAAAGCCCGACCGCCTTGCATCCAACGTGCTCCTTGGCACGCCGGTGTGGTGGAGGGCCTACCAATCCCTAAAATGGTGGCATGCCTACCAGGCACCGCCGTAGGGATTAGGATGCTCCCTCCCCACCAGCCTTTCCATGATGGTTAACCCGCCATGAAAAGGCTGGCGGGGTTGGACTTTGGGGGCCTGTAGCGGGCCCCCCTTCAACCCTGGCCCTTTTCTGTGGGTGTAGGGTGTAGTGCCCCTACATATCCCTTTACAAAGTGACAGGCAACAAATGGTGCCTGTCACCTAGTACATGGATATGTAACACATCCTTACAGGTAGAACTATTACCAGCAATCAGCAAAAGCACCACTTCATTGTACTATTATAGTGGGATGTTTAGAAACAAAGATGCAAGGCATGGAAGGTAAGGGACCTAGAATGTAATAGTCTGTATTTTATATTTTGCATGAAATGTTCTTTGGACCTGTTCTTTGATTTGTTTTTTACTACTGAATAATTTCTGCCAACAAATATCCAATTTCTAACAAAGAATAGATGTGTACAATGCTAGTAATAGTCTCAAATTGTAAGCACACTAAATTCTTATGCAAATATATCCTAATCATAGCACTGAATGAATCCCCAGTCCCTTTTTAACTTGAGGTTTTGGTATATCTTGTCTTGGGGGCTAGGAGGTTGCACACTTGCCATTCAGGTGCTTTCAAAGTTCTTTTCCTTTGCATTTTTAAGGAAGAAAGTAATTTTTACAAGATTACATTTTGCTATTCTCAATGCCTGTACTTTCTCCTGTTACTAGATTTGGTAGAATTGGTTATGTTTGTAATCATAGCAGGGAGGATGGCCTTTCCGTAATCTCAGGTGACTGCTGCTCCTCCCCCCATAATGCAGGGCGCTGATCTTTGTACCAGCGCAAAACCAAAGGGGATGATGGACGGAGTGTTGAACAATGCAAGCACTCACCCCCAGTCAACTGATCTGGGTTTAATCCATCATCATTCTTTAGCTCACTCTGCCACCCCAGTTCAGACATGGCCAAATGCAGATCAGTCCGACCCTGTGCCTCATGGGAACAGTCCAGCCCGAGCTGCCAAGCCATGTCTTCCCTGGACCGGAAACAAGCATCCTGGGACAGTTTTCTGGCTAATCAGCCGCCATCAGCCAGGCTAGCTTCAATCCAGTGGCAATTGTGAGCAAGGGACCCACGCCTGGGCATACCATGCCAACTTAGGGCGAACAAAGCAAAACCAAAGGGGATGATGGACAATGCAAGCACTCACCCCTAGTTGTCTGATCTGGATTTAATCCATCATCATTCTTTAGCTCACTCCGCCACCCCAGTTCAGACATGGCCATATGCAAATCAGTCTGACCCTGTGCCTCATGAGAACAGTCCAGCCCGATCTGCCAAGCCATGTCTTTCCTGGACCGAAAACAAGCATCCTGGGACAGGTTTCTGGCTAATCAGCCTCCATCAGCCAGGCTAACTTGAATCCAGTGGCAAAGTGAGCAAGGCACCCATGTCTGGGCTAAGCATGGGCGGATTTCGCGAATCTGGCGTACGCGAACTTGCGTATTTACGGATTCGCAATCCGCAAAATCCGCGAACTCTCGCGAATTTGCGGATTTTTGTGTTTTTTTGTGTTCGCAAGGGTTTCTGCCAGTTCGCGAGGTTTGTGTACCAGTTCACAATTGCGAGCTTACTCGTCGGCTCGCAACGGCCGTGACTATGTTGTTTCTACGTCTGGTTCATCATCACAGGTTCACAGCACCCTCTGTTTCACCACTGCCACCCTCTGGTACACCCATACCGCCCTCTGGTACTTTCTCACTGCCACCCTCTGGTTGGTTTATCACTGTAGATTATGGTGGTGAAAAAAAGCAAGCACACCTGCCCTGCTTCAACTGCCATGAATTAATTTGGGGTTGATTAATGTGTCACTGATTTTTAAACTTCCAGTCTGGCTGGCACCTGCTTCCTTCCTTATCTGTAACTTGCTTTCTGTTGCAGTGCAATTTTTTTTCACAGGACCTTTATGGCCTACTTGTAGCTATTCTATGAGCCTGCTGTGAGGGTCAGAGCAGGGTCATAGAATAGTTGCTAATAGGCAACTGAACTCTGGAGGGGCCCCTCAGGAAGCACTAGAGTGAATGGTTACTAATGTTAAGATTGAACTTTTGCACCTGGTGATTGCTTTCAGTTTTGCAAAAATCGTTTTCCTGCAATTTCGTGTGATTTGCGGGGTGCGAATCCGTTCGAGATCGATTTCGGAAGCCGCAAATTCGTGCGAATACACCATTTGTTTTTTTTTGCTGCGTGTTTGTTCGCGTGATTTTTTGTGTGTTCGCAAGCCGCTTGTAGCGCAACGTTTGCGAAGTTACCCTAGCGGTCGTACATGGGCTCGGCCATCTTGTTTGCGTGACGTAATTCCGTTTCCGGCCGCTATGTGTAATCTCGCAAAGTGTGCGGCTCGCTAGTACAATTTTGCGTGTGATCGCGAGGAAAATCTCGCGCGAACTTACCCACGCAGTCGTGAACGGGCGCGGCCATCTTGTTTCTCATTCATTGCTATGGTTCTGGGCATGCTCTCTTTATCCTTTCTTAATCTCTGCCATCCTTTGCTTGTTTGAAGTTTTTTTTGATCTATTTTACTTATTATCTATCCCTCTATTTTTCTAGCTCTATATTTTTGTGTTTTCTGCTACTTTTTGTTAATTTTAAACTACTTTTTCTTTTCTTCTTCCCTGTTCTATTTCTTCTTTCTTATTTTGCTTCCTTTCTGCCCAGACCATGGCAAAGGGAGCCGGGAAGAAGCCCGCAAAGGGGAAGGGTCCCGCACCCCGTGCCCGGCTCTCGTGCGGGAGTTTGAGGGGGGAGACAGTTACAGCTCGGGAGATTTTTAGTGCGGAGGAGGTGGCCGCACTAGTCTTTCACGTCCAGCGCCGCCTCCCCAAGACCATCATGGGAGGTGGCAGGATCGCTACCGGCTACGGGATCCGGGAGCACCGGAAGCGGTGGGAGAAGGTGTGCCGGGCCATGTTTGAACACTCTGGGGTCCGGCGCACCTATAACCAGGCCACCCACCGCTGGACGGATCTCATGGACCGGGAACGCGACTTGCTGGACGTGCTCGGCGTAGAGATCCCCGGGCTTGGTGAGTAGTAGTAGCTATTTCTATCTATTTCATCACTACTCTGTTTTATCCCGCTCTGTGTGTTAATATATTGCAAATGTTTGTTTTTTACCAAGAGCAATAATGCTGCCGATTACATTGTAGGTAAATTATATTTCAAAATCTTCTATGCATTTCAGGTGCACTGCTCTCCTTCTCAGTAGCCTTGCTACTATGCTTATTTGTTTTCTATTTTGTGTTCATTTCATTGGCCTGAGAAATTATGTATGAATGTAGTGTAAAGAACTGCGTAATGCTAGACACTAAGGGTCAGATTTTCAATTACCGGCGCATCCCTGCAAAGTAGCAGGGATGCGCCAGTAATTGTGCGCCATGCCACCACCACCCATGGTGCGCCGTATTTAGAATGTGGCGCACCATGGGCCCAAAACGTCACAGAAGCCTTACGCATCTGTGCCGTAAAGGCGGCGCATTGCTGGAGTTGCGTGCCAACGATGGCGCAGCTCCAGCAATGCTGTGGGATGCCCTATCTCCCCAATGCTGCATCAAGCCGTACGTCGGCTTCAAGCAGGCGCAGGGTTTGAGTCACGCATCATTGTCCTAAAAGTGACTGATTGACATCTTGTAGATTTCCCTCAGCCACTTTTAGGATTCGTTCCTGCGCAGGAACGCCCTCCCTTGCGCCGGAACGCCCCCTGATGGCGCAGGGCTTTACAACGTGATGCATCTCCCATATGCGTCACTTTGTTAATATATGCCACACCACGGCGCCTCTTTTGTTCTGCCGCTGCATCACAAATGTCACGCAACAATGGAGCAAAAGAGCCGCAAGGGGCTTCTAAATCAGCCCCTACAGACTCAAGTCCAGTCCTTCCTTTAGACACATGGCTATAAGAAGAAATAGTGGTGGTGGTCGGTGGATTGATAGTTTGAGTATTCACTGATCTGCAAGCACGATGGACTTTGTCTGTCACTTCGCGTGCTGCGGACTGCTGCCTGCCAGGCCTAGGCAAACCTTTTTAGTAGTTTGTTTAGTGAGTTACATAGGAACTTTCCAAGTCAACGGTCCGCAAATCAAGCAATACTAATAACGTAGTAGACCACATGAAATCGGTCAATATATCCCGTGGAATAGTTGTCTATTTGCTATTTCGCCAAAATATTTTGTTATTGTTCTTTTGAAATGTTTGATTTGGTTGACAAATATCATCCATGTTTTCTGGTCTTTCTTTCTTTCATGTTGTACATCAGCTCCCCCCAGGGGCAAGAGGACACAGGAGGAGGAGGAGGGTGCTGTTCAGGATGCAGGCCAGGATCGGGCAGGCGAGGGCTCCTTTGCTGGCCCCAGTAAGTTTTAATTTTAATATAGAGTACCTATTTTTTCCTAGCGTTCCTCATTCGATTTTTTCTAAATCGTCTTTGATCTTCTTGTAGACTGGATCTAAATTCTTATCCTGCCTCGACTATGACTCCCTGTGGTATTACTAGATTATTCTTATTAGTCTGTCTGTGTAGCTAACTAAGATGGCACATTTGGCAATTCCATTGGACTCCCATTCTAGTCAGCAATAGCTCTATGCACTGAGTGCAGTCCTCTGGGATTGTCCATAATGTCTTTTCAAGTCTTCTAAATGTTTATGCTTTGACAATTGCCAACATTAAAAAGGTGAATGACCACCAAGAAAGAATAAGATACTACTTTACTTTTGGTTTGGATAGTAGGACAATCCATTCTACTACTGTTGCAGGGACAAATCTGCACAAACAGAACTATGGACACTAAATAATGCATTGCTTAGCTTATCAATTATAATAGGTGCTGTTAGACTTTCCACATACCTCAGTGATAACAGACTTTGTAGTTGAACCCCCAATCTCCTTACTGACTAGATAGTGTGGCAGAGTCATTTAGCTCCCAAAGTCACCGATGATTGATCCCCAATGATGATTAGATTATCCAACGCAGGACAAGAGTACGGAGTCAGAGTCAAGAAGTGTCAGAGGCACAGACTCATGATTGCAAAAATTCCAAAACCTTTAGCTCATCCACTCTAGTCTGGAGGACCAAAAACCACAGAGTCTATTTAAGTTTAAAAGCTTTATTAAAAGTAAACACATTTATTAAAATCAACTTTGTCATAAAACTAAACGTTTAACTGAAAATGGAAAAGTGCTTAGTGCTGACGCGATTAATTGGACACATTTCTTGTGGTCGAGCCGAGCTCTCACCTGGTTTGAACTTGATCCTGCTCGTGTTCTTAGAAGTCAAGCTTCTGTCTGTTAGGAGAAAAAGTGGTGCGTGTTAAAAATAAAAAGCAAGCATTCATCAGTTGTGCCAAAAAGTGCAGCAAGACAACAGCCTTCCCTGGAAAAAGGGACATTTTTACTTTAGAGTAGACAGTCACAAATTATTACTGGGAAGGAAAGAATATGGTATGGTGCATGGCTGGGTGAATGATGAAGCAAGGATGGGTGGAAGGAGAACAGCCTGGGTGGGTGAAACAGAAACTGTATGTGTGCATATACTTTGAATGGATGGATGCCTGGATCATGGTATTATCTGACTCTTAGATAGCATATGTGTATCTAGAGAGAGTAGACGGTCACTGGATGAACTAAGTGTTACTTTGAAGAGCATATAACACCGCACCCGCACGTCCGTTCCAGTGTAGGAAAGGCAAGGAAAAGAAGTTGTAATTTTGTCCAAATACTACCATGAATAGTAGCAGTAGTTTGTATTGCAACTGCAAGCACAGCATATATCCGGTTATTACGGTGGACACTCCCTACCTCTCTTAATAACTTTAGTTTAGTAGTAGTACGTCATTCATGTGTGGGTGTATCACTGTTCACTCAATAATAAGCAAAGCGCCTAAAGTCATCCCATATGTCATCAAATACATCCCGTGTGAAGTGATAGATAATCAGATTATTTAGCTTCTTCATTTTCCTTTTCTAGTACTCATTTGCACTGTAGGGTGAAAGCTAAATTAATTAAGCAGTAGCCCTTTTAACAGAGTATTCTCAGTGACACCCGTAATAGAAAAGTAAGAGCTTCACAACCTGCATGTACTGGACCGGTACAGTAACGCAAGTCTGTCTCACTCATCACGGTGTGCGTCTGTTTTTCTCGGGTGCAAGTTCACTGCGCTGGCATTATGCCCGCTTGCATAAGATAACGTACCAATTTTCCTAAACAAGAGAGAAGAAGAAGAATAAGACTGGTGTACTGTCATAGTCGACTGTAATGGAAGTCCATAGTGCTCGTAGAATTTGTTCCTTAAACTCCCACTAATGTTAGAGCAAGGATGAAGAAGTGGGAGGTTAGATAGATACTGTCCTCAATAGTTATGTACTGTGCTTTCAATTTGCTACTTGTACTGTGACACAACTTTCTGCTCAATCATTTTGTGTTAATCTTAAGGAGCATTAGTTACAGACTATGTCTTTCTTTCATCATATAGTTGCTCCTTCCAAGTCAAACAGAACATCAAGGAGGGAGCTGGCTCAAATGGCTCGGCAACGGAGGCTGGATGCCACTGTCGCCGAATATCGGCGGCTGGTGGCCCTGGAGGAGGAGGAGACGCAGTCTACCGGTACAACAAAAACATCCACTGGGACAGCTGCATCCTCCTCCGTGCCCCCACGGGCTGCCAGCCAGCGCAGTGCTCCAGCGGTACGGAGCCGGGCTACCAAAGCCAACCGCCACCGCCGAGCAGCAAAGACAGCAGCTGCCCCCCACAGGAGTTGCAAGGCACGCCAGCGCCGCTTATGCCTCAGAGTGTCCTACCTGGAGCAGGAGGTGCATACCTATGAGAACTTGGTGGAGGGCCTCCGCTTCGACCATGCCACCCTCCGCAAGGAGTATGATGCCCTGGCCGCTAAAGTCAACAGCACCCTCCCGTAGTGTAGTGTCCCTTGCCCCTTTTTTAGAGACTTTTGGGGGGTGGGAATTGGGAGTTGGGTTGTTTTTGGGACTTTTGAAGGACAATCGTTGGGGTTAGGGAGGGTCTTGCGGGAGCTTATTTTGTTAGGGCTACAAAAATATACTTTTTGAAACTTTATCTGACCATACCTGTTTTTTACTGCTTTTGAGTCTGGTGGGTGGGGGTTTAACAGTAAGTTTGTTTTCCTGAAGAGTCCTAGGACTTTAGTAGTACTACCGTCAATCTCTCGTCTATTCCTAATACTCCATTACACTACCTCCCACCAAACGCTTATCTTACCTCTAATTTGTGTTTGAAAGTAGGGCTAGGCCCAGGGCTGGCTCCACGGGAAATGGCGATTAAGGTTGGCAATCCTTGGCGGATGAAATGTCCTCATTGCGGTGGTACTAGTGGTGTGACACAGTGGCAGTTGCATGCCTATGGAAAAAAAGAAAATGAAACCTGGTTTGTCCTTACTGTAGCATTACAACGGTACGATAGAGAATATAGCAGGTGACAGTACACTAGAACAGTGCCACACAGAGCCTAACAAATGGTAAAGTATTGAAAGTATAACTAGTACTTGCGTTGAATTTCTTTGACATTGGCTACTACTACAAGAAATAGTACTGAAGCTGAGTAAGTCTAGAATATATCCTCGGATTCCTTCACCAGCCTGTTGCTATGACCATATTCTCCCCAGCAAGTGTGTGGAATTATTGATGTCATTTAGTCACACATCAAGCAAAACCACACAGCCCGGGGGAAGAGGGTTAGGGTTTGGAAAATGGATGGGAATGGGGGTTTCTTTTTGGGTAGGTTTTGTTGAGAGAAAAAAAAAAGCACAGCATGGACAAACAATAATTGAAGTTAAAGAAATCTTTGGGTACAAAGCTAACCATAAATCTTTTAAGTGACATAAAGGAAGTGCATGCCCTACTGCATGCATTGTTACTGAAAAGTAAGTAGTACTAGAATGCGACAGTACAGGGCTGCAGCGTTTTCACTTGCCTATCTCTGCACTCAGAGAAACACTTCTTACATTAAATTAGGTTTAAAAATTAGCCGAAGTAAAACCTATAGAATGGCTGTAGGGATCAATTTAGAAGCAGAGAGAGAGCCAAGAAATGCAGTCACACTCGTAGAAGAAAACGATGGATACTGTATCTGTATGTTGTTGTAGTTGTCCTGTTGAATTTGGTAAGTAAGTTGCATGCAGCAAACAATTCCTCTTATTAGCGGCACTCCTCCATTCCAGCTGACGCTTCGTCGATCAATGTTGGTGACCAGAAGACACCCTGTCCACTGCCTGCCTGGTGGATGCTCAATTGCAGCTCGCTAATGTGAAGCCTGACTCCATCCTTTATTCCCCATTGCACAGACTGAAACCCGGCCTGTAATTATTGAACGAAAAACAGGAAGTGCTATTACAACACCACTGATAAATAAATATAAGGTATGTACGCTGTGTAGTGCAAAAAGTCACACTTTGATTTTCCTAATAGACAGTACAATATTTTTGAAAGTGCGTACTCTGTCTGAGTCACCTTTTGAAGGATAAATAAGTATGGGCAAATTAATTTAGCGGATCTTTCCCCTCAAGCTAGGTGTACTGTAAACTGTGTTTTAGAACAAAATTAGACCTTTCCAGCAGTGCTCCCACCCAGACCCTTACTAAAGCCAGTCGCAAAAATGTAGAAGACCCCCAATCAGATCTCAAAAAACGAGGCCTAGCAGAAAACTGGTGACAAAACGTACTTTGAAAGTAAAAGTAGGCTCAAATACCCCCTTACCCACCGTGGAGTGTATTCAAACCACTTGCAAGCAAGCAAAAGTATCAATAGCCAGCATCGCTCCAAGACTCGAAAAACCCCCCCACCCAAACACATGCAATAGAAATACTGCTAAACCTAACGAGCCCTAAGTTAAGAATAGTGGCTAAGGCTTTCTTTAACTATGCCAAATCCCCCCTTTCCCACCATACTACTGCTTTTGAGTCTGGTGGGTGGTGCTTTAACAGTAAGTTTGTTTTCCTGAAACTTAAGTCTGTGTCATTTTCTTCCTTTAAGTGTAAATGGCTAAATGTTTTCAACACTAAATGCCTCTCACAGAGTAAGTGATGCCCCCTTTCCCACCATGGATTTTCTTCAAATCACTTGCAACAAAAATTACACATTCCCACGAGTGCTCTAAAACCCCAGAACTCAGTTGCAAAAATCAAGAACACCCCGAAACACATGCAATCCTGCTGCTAGGGCTAACCCTAAGTTACAAAAAGTGCCAAAACCTTTTTCCTCATGGATGTTGTTTAAACCAGTTTTATCCGGTATTAGACCTTCCCAGCAATGGCCCCAGAGCCGTCAACCCAGGCGAAAACAAGTAGAAGACCCCCAAACAGCCAAAAAGCAAAAGTACAAAAATGTGGACTTAGTCACTTTTCTGAAAATTTCCAAAATCACTCAGCGCTCGCTCTGCAGCTAGGCCCTAACTCCCCTCTGCCTCCATGGATTTCCTTCAAACCTCTTGCTATCTAAACTATCCATACCCAGTAGTGCTCCCAGACCCCGAAACCCACCCACAAACACCAGGAAGCCCCCCAAACAGGCCCCCGAAAACGCTACATTCAGCGAAAAGTCAGAAAATGCAAAACCTTTTTCCTCATGGATGTTGTTTAAACCAGTTTTATTCGGTATTAGACCTTCCCAGCAATGGCCCCAGAGCCGTCAACCCAGGCGAAAACAAGTAGGAGACCCCCAAACAGCCAAAAAGCAAAAGTACAAAAATGTGGACCCAGTCACTTTTCTGAAAATTTCCAAAATCACTCAGCGCGCGCTCTGCAGCTAGGCCCTAACTGCCCTCTGCCTCCATGGATTTCCTTCAAACCTCTTGCTATCTAAACTATCCATACCCAGTAGTGCTCCCAGACCCCGAAACCCACCCACAAACACCAGGAAGCCCCCCAAACAGGCCCCCGAAAACACTACATTGAGCGAAAAGTCAGAAAATGCAAAACCTTTCTCCTCATGGATGTTGTTTAAACCAGTTTTATCTGGTATTAGACCTTCCCAGCAATGGCCCCAGAGCCGTCAACCCAGGCGAAAACAAGTAGAAGACCCCCAAACAGCCAAAAAGCAAAAGTACAAAAATGTGGACTTAGTCACTTTTCTGAAAATTTCCAAAATCACTCAGCACGCGCTCTGCAGCTAGGCCCTAACTCCCCTCTGCCTCCATGGATTTCCTTCAAACCTCTTGCTATCTAAACTATCCATACCCAGTAGTGCTCCCAGACCCCGAAACCCACCCACAAACACCAGGAAGCCCCCCAAACAGACCCCGAAAACGCTACATTGAGCGAAAAGTCAGAAAATGCAAAACCTTTTTCCTCATGGATGTTGTTTAAACCAGTTTTATCCGGTATTAGACCTTCCCAGCAATGGCCCCAGAGCCGTCAACCCAGGCGAAAACAAGTAGAAGACCCCCAAACAGCCAAAAAGCAAAAGTACAAAAATATGGACTTAGTCACTTTTCTGAAAATTTCCAAAATCACTCAGCGCGCGCTCTGCAGCTAGGCCCTAACTCCCCTCTGCCTCCATGGATTTCCTTCAAACCTCTTGCTATCTAAACTATCCATACCCAGTAGTGCTCCCAGACCCCGAAACACACCCACAAACACCAGGAAGCCCCCCAAACAGGCCCCCGAAAACGCTACATTGAGCGAAAAGTCAGAAAATGCAAAACCTTTTTCCTCATGGATGTTGTTTAAACCAGTTTTATCCGGTATTAGACCTTCCCAGCAATGGCCCCAGAGCCGTCAACCCAGGCAAAAACAAGTAGAAGACCCCCAAACAGCCAAAAAGCAAAAGTACAAAAATGTGGACTTAGTCACTTTTCAGAAAATTTCCAAAATCACTCAGCGCGCGCTCTGCAGATAGGCACTAACTCCCCTCTGCCTCCATGGATTTCCTTCAAACCTCTTGCTATCTAAACTATCCATACCCAGTAGTGCTCCCAGACCCCGAAACCCACCCACAAATACCAGGAAGCCCCCAAACAGGCCCCCGAAAACGCTACATTGAGCGAAAAGTCAGAAAATGCAAAACCTTTTTCCTCATGGATGTTGTTTAAAGCAGTTTTATCCGGTATTAGACCTTCCCAGCAATGGCCCCAGAGCCCTCAACCCAGGCGAAAACAAGTAGAAGACCCCCAAACAGCCAAAAAGCAAAAGTACAGGTGATTAAAGTTTTAATTATATTAACTTGTGCAAAACAAAGAAAGACAGAAACACATGAATAAAAGTGAATACGTACGAAAAAGAAAATTTCTGAATTCATTGGCTCATTTTCAGGCCTCGGTGTCAGGGAAGAAGAGTTCGTCCTCATACTCTGCGAATTCAGGCAGGAGTAGGTCAGTGTCACCAAACACAGAAGAAATTCCCTCATCTAAGTTGCTGTCCTCCTCGTCTTCTTCCGCCGTGCGATCTGGTACTTTGAAATCTGGTGGTATGAGGTGCTCATTCATCTTGATCATTGTCAATATCTCCACATTTTTGGGCGAGAGGCGGGTCCGTTTGCAAGTTACAATGCCACCAGCAGCACTGAAAACACGCTCAGAAGACACGCTTGCGAGTGGGCAAGACAAGTAATGTATAGCCAGGCGGGTGATCTCTGGCCACAATTCTTTTTTCCCATGCCAATACGCCAATGGGTCAGCATTAACATAGACCTCTGTTGAGTCATTCAGATAGTCCTGCACCATCGACTCAAAGTTCTCCACGGTTCCTCCACTTTGCTGAATTTTCGCTCTGACATTTTCAGAACCATAACCAATCTCAGCTAGCCAATCCTCTTCATCATCATCACCCGATATTTCTGTTGTGTCTGGTGCAGATGATGCGGTTGCTGGTGTCTTTAACGGCTGAGAGGTCACTTCTGCCACAGCCATAGGTGCAGAAGTGGAGTCTTTTGACTGGGGATGGCCTGCTGATGCTGATGTACCGCCTTTTCCTTCAATTTGCTTCCGTTCTCTTTCAAACCTGATGGCTGACCAGGCTAGCCAACGTTTGCACTTTGTAACATCTTCATCACTAAAAGGAAATAATGCTGAGCCTGCCAGCGCCTTTTTGTAGAGTGGATGCAGAATAGTAGCACAAATGTAATGCTGTTCTGAGTGGATCTTTTGAAGACGTTCATCGCCAAGTAGGCGCTCTAATAATTTCTCCGCCAAAACAAAAGCTTCTTGCTTTTCTTCATCTTTTTGAAACTTTGAAGACACCGCCTTCAGTTTGTGCTCCAGCATGCTCAACAATGGGATAGCTTTTCCCAAATTACAGTCCTCCCTGCTGACTGCACGCGTGAAGACTTCAAAAGGACGAAGCATGTCTGTCAGGCTTTTAACTAGCTCCCATTGCGCCGCATTTAACCTCAGGTCCTCCTTCACAGCTGTACCCATTGTTAAGAAATACTGATCGAGTACCGTAAACTGCTCATACAGACGCTCAAGCATGTAGAAGGTTGAGTTCCAACGTGTTGGCACCTCCTGGATGAGTGCTTTCACTGGCATTCGACGTTCATGTAGCAGGCTCCTCAGATGCTTCCGGGCCTTAAAAGAATGGCTGAAATGGTTGCACATTTTTCGGCAGGTGACCACTAACTGGCATGCTGGACTGTCTTTATCCAAGAATTTTTTAACAACCAGGTTTATACAGTGCGCCAAACACGGCACTCTGAAATAGTCACCCAGTTCCATGGCCTTAACTACATTGGCGCCATTATCCGTGGAAACATAACCAATGCCGCGTTTTTTTGGGGACAGCCAGTGAAAGACCTTTGTGTTGAACTCATTCAAAATGTTTTTTGCTGTATGACGTTTCTCCAAGCCAAACATGGCTAGTGTTGCATGTTTCCGAGCAGCTTTAAAAACTTGGTCCAGGTCAGCACCTGCGTTTAGCTTTGCTTTAACCCCTGAAAAAGAGACCCAGTGTGCAGTGATGCACATGTAATCAGTGCCTGCGCCACTGGTCCACATGTCTGTTGTCAGATGTATAGTGTGAACAGCACTCTTCTGCAAAGCTGCCCCAATCACCTCCAGCACATCTTCATGTAGTGCTGGAACCGCAACTCGGGCAAAATAGTACCGGCTAGGAACCTTCCATTTAGGGCAGAGCGCTGCCACTAATTCTAGAAAACCAACCCCTTCTACAAAAGAAAAAGGGAGAAGATCCAGCGCTAGCATTTTAGCCAGCTTAGTGTTATACAGATGCACCATTGGGTGGTTGCGGTCATATGGCGCTTCTGAAAACAACATTGTTTTAATGTTGCCCTGGACCATTTTACGGGATGATGATGATGACTTCTTCGACCCAGTTACGCTCGCTGATGAACTTTTTCGCATTGGTGTCTCACTCTGTCCCACACTCTTAGTGTGGCTCACAGGGGGTGTGCTGACAGGGGTACTGGGTGTAAGTGAAGTGTGTGACACTTCTTCCTCCTCGTCATCATCAGATGTTACATCAACGTTTTCTCGACTTGCAATTCGGGCTTCCTTGATCTCCTTTAGGTGCGCCAACCATTGGACAGTGTGCTGTCTCTTAAGAGGACCTCTCTGGCCTCCAGTCCCATAGTTGGTACCAAGCTTACCACGACTAACTGCAAGCTTACAAATGCTACAAGTGGCTATGTTTTCCCTTTTTGGGCAAACATTAAAGAAGTCCCAAACTGCGGACTTGAAATGTCTGTGGGGGCCGGAGGAGGCGATACTGGTGGTGGTCGTGCTGCTAATGCCAGATGAAGTGGAGGATGTGTATTGCTGAACTTTACTACGTTGTGCACTTTCACCACCACTAATTGAGGTCGAGGTGGATGGAGGTCCCTTCTTGCGAGTAAGAAATATGGAAGCGGTAGGTTGTGGTGTACTAGTTAACATCAATGATTGTGGTGTTCCCATTGCCTCCTCGTCGGCTTCATCATCATGCTCAGCAGCTTGTCGGGCTAGGGTCAAAATGTCTGTTTGCTGCATGCCCGCTGGGGCTTCAGTGACGTTAGTGATGATGACTGCGTCATCGTCGTGAGAGTCTTCAGCAGCAGGAGTATACGCCACTTCTTGTTGAGCGTCATCACACTCCATAACTATGAGAGTTTCGACGACCTTCCTTTTACGCTTAGCTACTTTTGTCAGATCATGGTGTGCCTCCTCAACCTCACTCTCAGACGGCAGTGGTGCTGGTTCCCAAGTAAGATCCATATCATCAGAAGGAGGTGGGCTTGAAGAAGATGTAGACACCACTACCCTTGATCTTTTCCTTGCTCGGGATGTGGAAGACAATGAATGATCATCAGGAGGAGTGGCTTCCTCGAATGATACCTCGGCTTGATTGTCGATTTCCAGATGTGCCCCTACTTCTGGAGGAACAACTATTGTGGCCACTTGTTGTGCCCCTCCATGCACCTCTGCTTGCTCCTCTCCTTGCGCCGCCTCTCCTTCCACATGTACTTGGGCTTGTACTTGCACATGTGATTGTTGTTGCGGCTGTGGTTGTTCAACACTCGTCAGATGAGTTACAACAACCTGTGTTGATTGAGGGACATTGCTGCTACTTTCTTGCGATGAGCCAACATCACTGGTCGATGGTGATTGAACAACTATACTGGATGCCTCTGCAGCACTCAAGGACTTGGACCTAAGTTGGCGTGGTGGTGTTGGCACTGAGCCCAATGGAGCGGAGGTGCTGCTCCCAGCTTGGTCCCCAGCAGACCCCGCTGCTGCTGCAGGCGTACTTTTTTTTATCCCAAAAAATGTGGCGGTCGTCATCACACCAGTCTCCTTGGTAAGTGGCGCCACTTGCTTCTTCTGCTCCTTACTGGCAACTTTCTTGCTAGAGGAGCTACGGGCAACTTTTTTTGGGGCCATCTTCTTCAGATGTCACTCTGAACAGCAGGCCTCAGTTGCACAAGTTGCAGAGTTGTCTGTGGCCACACGTGACGTTGTGCTGCACACACCGCAGCAGGACTTCTTCCTGGCACTGGTGATTCTCTTGTGCACCTACAAGCAATGGAAGACAGAGGAACATCAGTTATACACCCCAAATAGTCGAAAAAACACACACAAATCAGCACAAGCCCAGCCCATCCATGGCCTCAATGATGTTTAAATTCAAGAAGACACCCCACAGAAAGACTAGGCCCATGCACCACTCACTACCCCTGGGCAAAAGGCCCCACCAGCAGCCCCAAAAAAACAACAAAAAACACAACATTCAGCACAAGCCCAGCCCATCCATGACCTCAATTGTGTTTAAATTCACAAAGACACCCCACAGAAAGACTAGGCCCATGCACCACTCACTACCCCTGGGCATAATGGATGAAAGCTAGGCAAAATAAGTGCAGGCCTCAGACACTGCCTCTCTTCAAAATGGCCCCTTGAACCCCAAGCACATGTTGCTTGTACCAGCACTCAAGATGGCCACCACCACCGCCCACATGGCCAGTCCACATCAACAGTACACCCCAAAAAGAAACGAAAAACACACAAAAATCACCACAATCCAATGCCATCCAGGATGTTTACATTAAAAAGACCCCACAGGCAGACTCAGTCCATGCACCACTACCCCTGGGCAAAAGGCCGCACCAGCAGCCCCAAAAAAACAACAAAAACCACAAAATTCAGCACAATCCCAGCCCATCCATGGCCTCAATGATGTTTAAATTCAAGAAGACACCCCACAGAAAGACTAGACCCATGCACCACTCACTACCCCTGGGCAAAAGGCCCCACCAGCAGCCCCAAAAACGACAAAAACCACAAAATTCAGCACAATCCCAGCCCATCCATGGCCTCAATGATGTTTAAATTCAAGAAGACACCGCACAGAAAGACTAGGCCCATGCACCACTCACTGCCCCTGGGCAAAAGGCCCCACCAGCAGCCCAAAAAAACCGACAAAAAACACAAAATTCAGCACAAGCCCAGCCCATCAATGGCCTCAATGGCGTTTAAATTCAAGAAGACTCCCCACAGAAAGACTAGGCCCATGCACCACTCACTACCCCTGGGCATAATGGATGAAAGCTAGGCAAAATAAGTGCAGGCCTCAGACACTGCCTCTCTTCAAAATGGCCCCTTGAACCCCAAGCACATGTTGCCTGTACCAGCACTCAAGATGGCCACCACCACCACCCACATGGCCAGTCCACATCAACAGTACACCCCAAAAAGAAACGAAAAACACACAAAAATCACCACAATCCAATGCCATCCAGGATGTTTACATTAAAAAGACCCCACAGGCAGACTCAGTCCATGCACCACTACCCCTGGGCAAAAGGCCCCACCAGCAGCCCCAAAAAAATGACAAAAAACACAAAATTCAGCACAATCCCAGCCCATCCATGGCCTCAATGATGTTTAAATTCAAGAAGACACCCCACAGAAAGACTAGGCCCATGCACCACTCACTACCCCTGGGCAAAAGGCCACAGTAGCAGGACCAAAATAATCGACAAAAACCACAAAATTCAGCACAATCCCAGCCCATCCATGGCCTCAATGGTGTTTAAATCCAAGAAGACACCCCACAGAAAGACTAGGCCCATGCACCACTCACTACCCCTGGGCAAAAGGCCCCACCAGCAGCCCCCAAAAAACGACAAAAACCACAAAATTCAGCACAATCCCAGCCCATCCATGGCCTCAATGGTGTTTAAATCCAAGAAGACACCCCACAGAAAGACTAGGCCCATGCACCACTCACTACCCCTGGGCAAAAGGCCCCACCAGCAGCCCCAGAAAACGACAAAAAACACAAAATTCAGCACAATCCCAGCCCATCCATGGCCTCAATGGTGTTTAAATCCAAGAAGACACCCCACAGAAAGACTAGGCCCATGCACCACTCACTACCCCTGGGCAAAAGGCCCCACCAGCAGCCCCCAAAAAACGACAAAAAACACAAAATTCAGCACAATCCCAGCCCATCCATGGCCTCAATGGTGTTTAAATTCAAGAAGACACCCCACAGAAAGACTAGGCCCATGCACCACTCACTACCCCTGGGCATAATGGATGAAAGCTAGGCAAAATAAGTGCAGGCCTCAGACACTGCCTCTCTTCAAAATGGCCCCTTGCACCCCAAGCACATGTTGCCTGTACCAGCACTCAAGATGGCCACCACCACCACCCACATGGCCAGTCCAAATCAACAGTACACCCCAAAAAAACCGAAAAACACACAAAAATCACCACAATCCAATGCCATCCAGGATGTTTACATTAAAAAGACCCCACAGGCAGACTCAGTCCATGCACTACTCACTACCCCTGGGCAAAAGGCCCCAACAGCAGCCCCAAAAAATCGACAAAAACCACAAAATTCAGCACAATCCCAGCCCATCCATGGCCTCAATGATGTTTAAATTCAACAAAACAGTTGTATCATGCACCCATAACCAACCCTGGTCCTACTGGATACTGTGGCTACCCACAATATATTTTATTTAATGTTCTGAAAAAGTTCCAAAATTGTAGTTGCAGCAACTGTAATGCCCCAAACAAACTTACTTGTGAAAGTTGATTTCTAATCCAAAAGTGATCCAAAGAAAGTCAAAAAGGCCTCAAATCCAAATATCCAGCAGCACCCACAAAAAGTAATCCTTCCAGGTCAAGGTCCAAATGAAAGTGACCAGCACATGAAGAAAGCACTGGGAGGAGCCTGCTGGACAGGAACAGGAAGTTGGAGACTGTGGGGCCCTTCCTTCCTCCCCCCCCCAAAAAATGGACACCTTGCAAAAAAAAGTGCAGGCAAATGTCAACCTGAGGAGTGATTCTGATAAAAATCATCATTTTCTGAAGCTTTATGCTGTTTGCTGGTGGATTTCTTGTGCAGAATTGCAAAATCTCTATTTCGTGAGTGCGAGATTGTTCCTGCCCGCTGCACCTACGTGTTCGCAATTGCGAACTCTCGCGATGCGTGCTGTGCAAGGTAAGGTGGCAAGCAGCGATTACGTATTCGCGGGCGCCAACTACCGCGGGATCCCGCAGCAAGATCGAAAATGACGCAGCACTCTCAAAATATCGAGAAAAACACCTCGGCAAACGCTGAATGACGGAAAGTAAACGCCGTGCGCCACGCCGCATTTACCGAAAATCCGCAAATCCCGCGAGCGGAACGGATTTTACGCCCATGCTTAGTCTGGGTATACCCTGCCAATTTAGGGCGAACAAAGCAAAACCAAAGGGGATGATGGACGGAGTGTTGAACAATGCAAGCACTCACCCCCAGTCAACCCCATGTCTGAACTTGGGTGGCGGAGTGCGCTAAAGTATGTTGATGGATTAAATCCAGATCAGTTGACTGGGGGTGAGTACTTGCAAGAAGCCTGGGATACCGGGCTTCTTGCTAACTCATATTACAGGAGTCTGATGGTGATAGAAGCTACCACTTCATTCCCTCAAAATTTAAAAACAAAATTGGACTGCTGTCTATGAATTGAGGCTTTAACCACCTGGCGAGAGGGGCATAGCATCCAAGGGGGAAAGATGGGTAAACATCTTAAACAGTCGAACACCATTGCAAAAGTGGATTCTGCGGCAGGGCTCAAGGCCAAAACTCGACAAGCCTGGGCAAGAAAAGATAGAGTAGAGAACAATCTGAATCAATCAGGTCTAAATTCTAGTTGGGAGAGTTCCGAAGAAGAGCTACACAAAACTTGTCAAGAGGGGGTAGATCCTGTCACACAGAGGTTAACAGAGGGCTCAATCAATAGGAAAAAGTAACTAATTGCTGAGCCTACAGTGAGTGCAAACAAAGATGCGATAAGAAACCCCAAAGACTTTCAGCTATTCTCCAAAACAGCCACGCAGGCAGCTTCGGCTAAATCTACAGTAGACCCGATACAACGAACAGAGGGGGGATTGGCAAGGGGCGCATTCACAATCCCCGTGCAGACTCCACTTGTGTCACCTCTGATTCAGAATCAGTGTCAGTGTCGGCTCCCTCTGCAGCCACTCTACAACCACAGAAGCTCGGTTTATCTTTAGACAGTCAGTCTGTTTTATCGGAATCACTAACTTAGGCTTAAGCATTGGCTGTGACATCGGCCCCTCACCTCCGGAAGAGGCAACAGTACAGGCAATCAATGTACAGGCACAGCCTCAGCCTCAGCTACAGTCTCAGCCGGTCGGCCAGTCGATTGTTGATTTCCCAGATCAGTTAGCCGGGACTAAGAAGCTAGATGGTAGACCACAACAGAGCAATTCCTAATTATCGGCTGAAGAAGCTAACATTCACGAAATAGACATAAAAGTTATGCTAAATATGATTTTGGACAAAACCAGAGAAATGAAGAAGTCTCAAGAAAGTGGGATAGCCTCCCTCCATCTCTGTCTAGGAAAAAGTGAGGAAGACGTGGTCTGTTTTCCGTACAGATTTCAAGAAGCTGAGTCAAGGATCTCTGTTTTGGAGGATCAAATGAATTCAATTATCCTGAAAGTAAAGGAGGCAGAAAAAGATAAAGCTGTTTTTGGGGCTAAACGATCAAACCTATGCCTAGTTGGAGTACTTGAGGGGAACGAGGGCTCTCAATCTCTCCAATGGGTCGAGTCATTCATCAAGCAGAATTTCCTGTTTGAGTTTTCTGGTGCCCTCACGGTTACTAGGGTGCATCGGGTTCCATCACATCCCATACCTAATTCATCGATCCCTCATACAATTCTTGTGAACTTTGCTGTTTTTCGGATCAAAGAGAGGATTTTGAACAAGGCTATACAGCAGAAACAATTTGCTGTAAATGAGGTCTCAAAATGGCAGATCTTTTCAGATAGCTGCACATAGGCAGAAAGAGTTTGTCAAACGACTATATCTTTTTAAAGCACAAGGGGCACAGGCTTCAATAGCCCAGAAATCAAAGCTTTGTGTCCTTATTAAAGGTAAATTTCATATGTTCTCTTCAATAAAAGTCCAGGGTCAGTTGAAACAGATTTCATCGGGAAAAGGATTCTCTATTGGATTAAATGTCAAAGATCGTTTTCGTCGGGGCAGGAGAGAGAGTCACCTAGAGTGCGGTAACAAGGTACCACCATTGTGCATCAGGGGAGGGTGAGATGTGGCTGGTGGGAGTTTCCACATTTCTGGTGGGAGGGTTTTGGGGGAGGGGTTAGGGGTTTAATAACAGTAAAAAGAGCAGTGGCAAAGGGAACAAAGAGCGGAGAAAACAGGGGTTTGAATATATTGTGATGATTTAATTAATAGGTATGGCTGGTAAATGGAGTATTTTGTCAGTAAATGTAAATGGTATACTTAATAAACAAAAATACAGAGCGCTTCTAAGATGCTTGGCCTTCTTTAAGCCCAAGTTTTATTTCTCCAAGAAACACATCTCAAGTCAAATTCACGTAAGGTCTTTCTGTCGAGAGTATTTTTAAATGCTTTTTTTTGCATCAGCTGGGTTAGTAATGAGAGGTGTAGCTATCTACTTTTCTATAAACACGCCTTGGGAATTTTTGCAAGTTTGGAGAGATCCCCAGGGAAGATGGTTATGGGTAGTGGCGAAATTAAATGGCATCCTGTATTGATTTTTGTAGCACCTCGTCATTAAATACCTCAAAGGCAGAAATCTGGGCTAACTCATTGTCTGACCATTCTTACATTAAGCTTGACCTAGAAATAGAAGAGGGGGGGAGGGAGAGATCCGAGTGGCAGATAGATTTTTGTCTTCTTCAAGATCAACAATGTTTGAAAGCATAAGAGAATGGATTCTTGAATATTTTAGGATTAATGAGGGGACAACTGAACCATTCTCAGTATGGGGTGGGATCAAGGCAGCAGTGCACGGAAAAATTTCACCTACTCAGCCTCTCAGTAGAAAATACGTCGGGTTAAAATAGTAGAACTCCAGCAGGCAGTTGAAAGTGCTCAGAACTTGAGAAATGCACCTCAACAAATTCAGCTTGAAAATGCTAAACAGGCATTGAGGGAATTTTTTTATTAGAAAAAATTAGCAGCTCCCGAACTTCTCAACAACGGGTACATGAAGAAAGCCAAATGGTGAGCAAATTGTTAGCCGGGTCTACAAAAACCAGACGGGAAGCAGTCTTAATCTCAGAGGTGGTGTATCTTTCATGGAGCATTACCATCAGCTCCATCAGCTCCATACAATGGAATATCCAGTTGGGCAAGACATCATACAGAATTGATTTGATGGCGTTAACCTCCTGAGACTGCCTAATTCCCTTATAGAACAGCTACAATTAGGTATATCAAGTGCTGAAATTCTAACAACTCTGGATTCAATTGCTGGAGCGAAAGCCTGTGGAGACGATGGGCTGCCCATAGAATTTTATAAGGTGTTCGCAAATGAGTTGATCCCGTTCTTGACAAAAGTTTTCAATCATATTAGAAATGGTGGTGTGGTGCTGTTACCTTTCAAAGAAACAATTGTGGTCAGCTTTGTGAAAAAGGGCAAGGACCCTAAGGACGTCAATTCGTATAGACCTATCATCCTCTTTAATGCTGATTATAAGATCTTAATGAAGACTTGGGCGCAGCGTTTTATACCTGCAGCACAGGAAGCAATACATAAAGATCAGTCTGGCTTTAGTGCCGGAACGTCCATGTCCTCAAATACTGAATTTTTAATACAAGCTCTTGATTATTGTAACACTACTCCACTTCAGCTTGCATTATGATGGTGGACACCGAAAAGGCTATCAACCTGGTAAACTGGAATACTCTTTTTTATGGTGGTAATTAACACTAACCGTGTGGGGAGAGTAAGTATAAATCGGGCGATGAGGCAAGGGTGTCCTCTTTCCCCATTATTATATACTTTTTCATTGAACCCCTAGCTATCTAAATTCGAGACAATGTAGCAATTAAGGCTCCAATCTTGGGCATGTCCAAACTAAAGTTGTTCGCGGATGATATTATTTTATATCTTAGTCCTGATAGCCAGAATTCGGAACTGACCTGAACAGAATTTAGTAAATTTGAATCGATTGGGGACTATCAAATAAAACAAAACAAAATAGAAATTCTGGTTCTAAATTCTTATAGGAATTTACTTCCTGATAATCTTAAGCATCGATCCGCTAAGCCTGACCTGATACGTTATTTGGGGATCTTTGTCTTGGATCAATATCAATACTTATATAAGTTAAACTATGTAGCCATGCAGGATAAACTCAAGGAACTGCTGGAGAACTGGTTGCTATTACCTTTAACTTTGACATGACAAGTATCCCTTATCAAGATGTCTATACTCCCTTTACTTGTTTTTCTTTTTATAAATATACCTATTAAAAGTAACACCAGCTACTTTAAGGAGCTGGAAACAATGTTTAGACAGTTTGTCTGGGGGATGAAGAATCCGATGGTTAAACTCCCTGCTGTACAACTAGCCATCGATCAGGGTGGACTGGCATTACCTCATGTCCTGACATTTTACGAAACAGTTTTTAAGGACTTGACAACCTATTTACTGGTTTCGAATGGTCTAAAAGACAATTTTTGGGGGGATAAAATGGTGCAGGAAGCTGGCTCCAAGATCCAGATATTTTTAAAAACCTCTAAACTCCCCAAGAGGATGAGATTTAAGTCTTTGAAGGATTACTCTAATAGACTTCAATCCTTTTTTAAATATGCTGGTTCTACTGGGTTTTACTATCTAAAACTAGGTGAATGTAAATACCTAGACCTCCAAATTCAATCTTCCCATCTAAGGAATTGGAAGGACTCCGAGTTAGAAGAATTAGGGCATTTTTCAGTTTAGAACAGAATAATTACCTGGCAAGAGGTACAGTTTAAGAGTAGAGATCAGAGAAAGCCAGCCTTTTTTGAATATTGACAGATCCTACATTTTCTAAATAGACACAACTTCTTGTTTAGGGACGCCTCATCTGGGCTGGTGACTGACTTTTTGGAGCAAAGTTAAGTGGGGTGGGGAACTGGTATCATTTACTGTGTAATCATGGTCAATCTTTATTGGTTGAGAAACATTTAGAAAGGGTAACTCGAGAAACTCAATGTACCTTCTCCAGTCATGAGTGGGAAGCCATATGCTAGCTAGGGAGCAAGGCCTTGAGAGCAGCTAATCTCAAAAGAATGGCCTTTTTGTCCCGGTGGCTGGCATACTTTACACCCAAAGCCCTTGATAAAAAATGCCCAGAAGTTGAAAATAGATGCTTCCGCTGTCAGGCAGAAGGTGAAACCTGGCTACATATTTTTTTTAATGTGCCTGAGATTGGGGCCCTTTTGGGGTGAGATTTTTTCGGCTTTAAAGCAGGCATTTAAGAAGTGTACAGTTAAAGGCTGAGGTTGCCCTTTTTGGAATCAGTAAACTTGGGGATAACTGGACGAAAGCAGAGGAGACTTTTCTTTTCATCTCCTCCCTTGTAGCCCGCTCTCTAATTCTGTAAAATTGGAAGTTGGGCGAAGCACTCTCTTATGAGAAGTGGTTAAATAAATTGAAACAGACAAGGATTTTTGAGGAAGCCTATGCAAGGTAGGTGGGTGCTTCCAAAAAGTTTAATGAAAGTATTTAAGGAACCTGGAAACCCTGACAAATTAGCAGTCTTATCTCAATAAAAATTCAAGATGTTCTAAATTTAAGCTGGGAGAATAGGGGAAACAATTCTCTGGGATCTGGGGGGGTTTGCTCGCGGGTAGTTCCAGCATAGTTGCACCTATGCACCTGAGCACTTTAGCACTTTAATAATTTAGCACTTTAGCCCTTTAGAGAATGAATGATATATATTGTAAAGCCACTTTATTATTGTTACAACTGTGTAAAAATGGGTATGCTGTAAAATCATTGATGCAATATACTTCCGGCACTTATTTCGCTTTTTTGCGTAATGTTTTATCCATATTTGGTATGTGTTGATCTAAAGATGTGTCCCTGGTGTTTATTGATAAGCATTGTTGTTGATATGCTCTTGATGCTCTTGAATGTTTGTAATCATATCATCTTTGGGACAAGAGTGTACCCCATCAAACTTAATTTTCTAGATACTTTCTTAAAACACTTTTCTAGTCACATCAAGTAGTATGCTTTGGATGACTGTGCTATTTCAAAAATTGAGACATAAATACATTGCACAGAAACACTCACTATTTGGGTCATGTGGGAGGCCACAGTTAGACCCAGGTCAAGGGCTCAAAAGTCAAGCAATTACCCAAAAGATCACATATCACCGCAGAAGGCAGTATTGTTATATTTTTAGTCGTGTATTGGCAGCACTGCCATAAAGTGATTGTAAATTGCAGTTTTACTCTTGCTTACCATTTGAAGCCGATAAAAACATCATTTGGAAAATACTATGTCATTAAAAACCCCACGCTCATATTGGCATACCTTAAAAATCACTCATAAGTTCTTAATAGAATATCCTTACACGCGTTCTCTATCACCATTTCCTGCCCAAAGTTTGTCCTCCTTCTAACTTGCAAGATGTGCCTTCTGGCATTTTAATAGTGGATACAACTATAAACATTTAGTGATATTATGTGAAGGTTCCTCTTGTATCTTCTTAACATTCATAAATGCTGATGACAGTGTCCTGTAGGTTTTCACTTTGATCTAAATCAGGCTTTTCCTGATAGTTATCAATTTTTACACCACTGAACTGCACATGGATTAAACTGTGTTCTTTAAATGTGTGAAACTAACAAATAACCAACCAACATTGCGCTAATTATACATCACTTAGAGACACTACCTACACATCATATTTGGCCCAACTTTGAAACGTGATGAAGTGCAATATTTGGCATCATTTTGGATCCTCAACTGCTCCCCCATATCCAGCTCTTCATCCCAATGCCAGTGCTATCCTATGTCCTCTAATTAGTGAGCACAGCAAAATTAGCAATTTAAGACTCTGAGTTTCATTTTTATGTTTGGCCACTTACATTGTATTTTCTCTACTCTCTTACTGGTGAAGACTTATTGTCAGTAGCTGAGGGATTTTTCACAGTGTTCTGTAAAGTATGGCCTATCGCCAGGCCCCCGAGCGACCTCACCAGGTGCAGGCTTAATGCCCACTTACCAACTAGAAACAGGAAAACCGGTGGCCTGTAACCCATGAACCACTAGTGCATTACACAAGGAGGGTGGTTTATGGGCAATTATCAGTTCTGCACATTTTACAGGATTTAGGGTCATATGTATCATCAACCTGATTTGCGATTCTCAAATAGCGATGTATGTACAAAATCGAATTTTTATGGACCAGGAGGCCTATAGGAATGAATGGGAAGTTATTCTCAATTTGCGATTCACAAATTGCTAATCACGAATTGAGAATAATTTCAAGGGTGCAGGGGTGTCCAAAGGACACCCTGTTGCACCCCTGAAATATGCATGGGTGCACATGTGGCGCACATACATGCCCTAAGGGCATGTATGTGCATCACATGGCACTTTGAAAAATGCTGAAATGTGCATTTTTCAAGGAAGTCGCAACTTACCACCAACTAGAAGTTGGTGGTAATTTGCGATTCCTTAAGGGCATTTTGCAAATTTGTTTTGCTTCATACATTGCATTTAAGGAATCGCAAAATTTGCGATTCCTTAAATGCAATTTTAAAATAAGGAATCGCACATTTTGCGATTTCTTATTTTGCACCAGATTTTACTTTATACATTCCATTTTGCAAATTCCGGCCTTTGCGAATGCGAATTTGCTTCATACATATGGCCCTTAATGTACAGAAGAATCTCGTCATATTTTGTAAGACTTAATGAAAAAGAATGAATAAATCTAAAACAGCAAATGCATTTAGATGTAACTATAAAAACAAACAATATAGTAAAACAACAATTCAATTAATAATAAAAATATTTTAAAGAACAACAACATTGACATTATTTCATAAGTTAATTTCATTGTATGATCTGCATTATGGAATCAGTATCAGAATGCTTTCACCCTCCACACTGCTCTTGCCCCAACCTAAACCATCTTGGCATCACAAGTGTCAGAGTGAGTTTCTTAAGTATCCTTTATCCCACATAGCATTGCCAAATTAGAGTTCCACACTTCAAGAAGATCGCTGTGTGTCTCTGTAATGGCATTGCCTAGTGAGCTGATAAGGCCAGTCTGACTCGGAAGAACTGATGGCCTACACTTAAGATGTTTGTAGCCACAACTCGCACAATCCAAATCTCCAGGGGAGATGAAGATTTGTATCTAATACGTGTCTGTCTGGTTAGTTTGAAAAGGGCATTTCTTTATCAGAATGATGTGAAATGCAAGCATTAATATATTAGGCTTTGTACATGTTCAGTGAATTCTCTTACATAACAATCAAATGAATTGATGCTGTGTCAAACTAATATAAAGTAAATGTTATATGTTGTACTTGTGTAATGAACAGTAAAAGCAAAATGTGTATGAACTAAAATATGCACACAGATTCATGAATATAGTAAAATAAAAAAAGTACTGGAGTACCTAAGTAGAAAAATGTAAAGAGTATGTCAAATGCTGTATGTTTCTGCTGCACTTCTGTGTCCTGAGGAATAATTCAATTCAAAATAGACACATTGGACCTGAGTCACTAAGGTAAACTTAACCTGACTTGAAGCAAGGGTCCCTTTTTGGTCAAAGGTACCTACCTCTGCCTACTAGAGACCCCCATTTCTAACATTGGTGGTCAGTGGTGAGGATTTGAACTTTTATTTGTATTTGACTCACAGTGATTGGTGTACATGACTAGTTTAGCGCAGACCACTTCGCAGCCACATGCCAGGCTTTGTTTTTGGTTCTATTTTTGAGTGGCCCTTAAAGCATCCATGCATCATGTCTCAAAAGAGTAAAGCAGCAAGTGAGATTGCTGAATTGGAATTTGATATTGAGGCATTGCTTACCTACAAAGAAGGTCAACTGAAACAATTTTGCAAAAATGTGGAAGTCCTATGAGTAACAGCTCTAAGAAGGAGGAGCTACAGAAGGTCTTAAGGGCCTGGTGGGAGGCCGAAGAGGCTGAAGAGACAGAGGATGCAAATGTGGATGATAATGCGCAAGGGGATGGTTTTATATCACAAGATCTACCTGTGGGCAGACCAGCCACCAGGGCTGGCAGCAACCATTCCAGTAAGGGCTTTTCTCCAGAGAAGTTGGAGGAGAATCAAAGGGTCAGAGAGCATGAGCTGGAAATTTTGAAACTAAAGATTGAGGTGGAGGAAAAGAAGTTGCTCATTGAGAGCAAACGGGGAGCAGAGGAGAGCAAGAACGCTCTCACTGTGGAAGATAAAAATTGCTTTTGGATCATGCATTGATAATGAGGGAGTGCGATGAAGAGTACGCGAGGCTTGAGGCCCTGAGAGGCTCAGCCAAGCAAAAGGAGATGTGTGTAGCTCAGGAAGTGTGCTTAGCTTGGATGGAGGTGGAGTCCAGCTCAGATGGTGGCAGCAAGATTGTGTTATCTAGTGCTGAGGGTTAAGTACCCACACCCTGAGATGTGGGGCCTGACTTGAGGGAGGGGGTTAACATACACCAGGGGGTTCAGGTTTTTGAGATAGTTCCAGTGGTGTGCAGTGTCCCTTAAGTAGATTGGGGAACTGACACAGGGGATCATATTCATATTGGCGGGAGGGACACTCTACTGACTATAAATGAGAGGTACAGGGAGAGGGATCCTGGTATGTGAGTGTGGAGACCTCCCAGAAGAGTGTGGGTTGAGGGACAGAGACAGTCAGACACTGTCTTGCCAATCTCAGGAGAGTGGTGTGGGGTAGTTGTGTGAGGCACTGGATGGTGAGACAAAGGGTAGCTTGGTTAACAACTGTGGGAGGCTGTGAGACTCATTTGTTGGAGCGCATATTTTAAGCCACTGTTTTCCAGAGCTATGCCAACACCCTGTGGAGTGTGAGTTCTCTGATTCCAGGGAGCTTGCACCGGAGGCAGACCTCTTGGTGGAATCCAGAGGGTCTGAAGAGGCATTTGGGAGTGATCCTAAAAGTGATCCTAAAAGAAGTGGTTCAGGTATCTTCCAGACCTGGGTGGTGGGAGAGGTTCAGAGTAGCTCACCTAGATCCCGGTGTAGTGGGAGGGGTATAAGGGCTGATGTCCTGTCTCAGCGGAGGAGGAGTGAGTGTAGGCTGTGTCCCAAAGTGCCCGAAAGCTAGTCTCAGGGCCTGGAGGGTTCCCTAAGGGAACACCAAGTTGGGGGCTTAGGCTGTACGAGTAGGCCATTTGAGGGGATCTCCTAGTGTCAGGAGAACCTGGAGTAAATGGGGCTCCAGTGGTTCTGGTGTCTGGTGGTACCACTCCTAAGTGAAGGGTGCAGACGTCCAGATGGAGGGGTGAGAGGGGGATGTGTTCCCCAGTGGGAGAACCAGTGGGCCAGGGGCCAGCCAGAAGGGCTGAGTCTCCTAGGAGTGACCATGGTGACACCACTTCTGTCCTTGGGGATCTTCGCACACTGTCAGATGGACAGGGGTTGGGAGATCTGTGCCAGGCAAACTGCCACGCAACACATGAGGTATGTGTTACTCTCGGGGGAAGCTATGTGTGCCATGCAAGTGTTCAACTGCAGGGTTTAGTCCCTGGGTTGGGAGGCCAGGTTCAGGTTCTGCCTGACCTAGATGGAAGGACATCTGTAATCAGTGTAAGGGAGGGAGTCCTTACCTCTTAACCCGGTTCAACCTGAGGGTTTAGATCCTAGGTTGGGAGACCAATTGCAGGAGAGAGATCCTGAACTGGTGGGAGAGTTGTGTTCTGAGGGTGCCTCTCCTGGGAGGAGAGTGCGGGACAACATTAGGAGAGGTAGAGGGAGGAGAGCCTCGCCCGTGACCTCTGGTCAGCCTGACGGTGCCGACCCTGGGCTGGAGGGCCAGTGTCAGGATACCCTAACTGATTTGGCAGGAGGGAAAGTGGAAAAAAGGTGCCAGACACCTACTGCCCCCACTTTCTGATGCCACAGAGGTTGGAGAGACCTGACAGGCATGAGGTCTGGCTCCCATCACTGATAGCTGTCAGTGGCCACTGTGGCTGGCTGTCCTGGTGGACAGAGTTGCCCCTGGGAGGGGGGTAGAAGTCACACCCTGGGGGTGGACTGGGCCACACCGCTGTATTGACCAGGTGGGTAGTGTCTACCAGTGCGGACACGTCTCTGAGCAAAGTAAGCTTAGGCGCTGCACACATGGGGTCTCCAGGTGAGGAGAAGGGTCCACCATGGATTAGCCTAGGGGCCCTGAGAGTACGGATAAAGGGATCCAACTGGGTTCAGGAAGGTGTAGAACAGGAATAGACCCTTGCTATTCAGGCCAGGTTCCATGTTCTATCGCCCCAAGCAGGGAATCCCATTGAGGTATTGATTGGTCTACCGTGGCTTTAGGCTGGAAGGGGGTTGTTTTGGAAATGGTCCTTTTTGCTGGGTTAGCCTTAAAGTTTTATTTTCCAGACCTGTGGTTGTTGGCATTTGGCTTTAGTACTCTGGGTATTTTACCACTGTTGATCAGTGCTAAAGTGCATATGCTCTCTGTGTAAATTGTTATTGTGATTGGTTATCCATGAGTGGTATATTTGTTTTACCAGTTGGTCCCTAGTAGCGTGCACTGAGTGTGCCAGGGCTGGTAATTCACATGCTACTAGTGGGCTTGCAGAACTTATTGTCCACCCACATGAGTAGCCCTGAAAAGTTGTCTCAGGCCTGCCCCTGCAGTGCCTGTGCGCAGTTTGTTAACTGCCATGTTGACCAGGCCAGTGTACCCACTTGCCATCCCTTACCCTTCCCTTTTCTCACACATAGGACACCCCTATGATAGGCCCAAGGTACCCCCTGGGAAGAGTGCAGTGTATGTAAATGGTAGGACATGTCCTGGTGTGTGTACCATGTCCTGATAGTTAAATACGTCCAATTTCATTTTTCACTATTGAAAGGCTATCTTGCTCATAGGACAGAATGGGGAATGCTGTGTAACATTTTCCAAGCATATCTTCCCATAGGAGTGAGATAGAAAATTGGAGTTTGGTATACCTGAACTCAGAATTTAATACCACATCCTTTAGTAAAGATATTTTTTAAATTCTGTGTTTGAAAATAACACTTTTAGAAGGTGGCTATTTTCTTGTTCAACCTTTTTTTTTACCTCTGCCTGGTTGTGGATTGACTGTCTGGCTTTGGAGTGACGGGCTGTTGTGGCTCCAGGAGTCTTGCTGAGTGGTGGGAGAAGTAACCCAGTACCTGATTAGGGCAGTGCCTGCCTTGCACAAAGGACTGGCTCCACCTCCTGTGGTGTGTCTGAAGACCCTGGCCCACACTGGCAAAGAAAGAAGTTGTGCACTGGCAGACTGCACCCAGAACTGGTTTGGACTGGGTTCAGGACCCTATAGACATAAGAGAACAAAGACATTTGGGGTATGAGTATTACAGCTAAAACCCCTGTACTTTGGGTCATCCTGGAATTAAGAAGAAACCTTTGTCAAGGAGAGCGCAAGAAACTGAGAAGAAGGACTGCCCTTTCTGTGTGTTCTGGAGCTGAACGGGAGTGCTATTCTGCCAAGGAAAGGAGTAGGACTTTGCTGTGTGCTGTGTCCTCTAATTAAAAAGGAAATCTGCGAGGGCCTGAGGAGAGCTTGCACCATGTTGTGGAAACTCAGGATCATCAAAGTTTCCAAAACCACCTCTAAGCAGCTGTGTGCGTGTGCCTAGGCACAGCTGGCACCCTTCGTGAGGCTTGCATTGCTGAAGAGTGCTTCACTTTTCAAATCGCCTCTACACCACGGTGTGCATGTGTCAATGCACAAGGGACTGAAGCCGCGATCAACTGTGTGAGGCCGTCAACGTCGCTGGCCTGAGTTGACTGCAAGATCTTGATCATCCCTGTGTGGTGTGAGAGGACATAATCGCCGCCGGTCCAAGTTATTTGTCCAAGATCAAGGAGGAAAGAGGGAGTGCCGTAATCCGATCAGCTACAGCGCGTCACCTGGCAACCGGTTCTCCCCCCAGCGAGGGAGCAGCTGTTGCCGTCCGAGTCACTCAGCAGGATGTCCAATGCGAGCGAGGTAGAGAACAAGACAATCCCCCAGGTAACGCACGGACTCCAGTTCAGAGTCGCTGCGTGTGTCGCTGCCTGGGGCGGGGTGTGAGTCTGGATATTGCTGCGGTCCTCCTCGCAGAGTGAAGCCTCTGCTTCGAGCACCTCTGTTGGCCCGTGCTTTACCTGAAGAGCGTGGCAGTACCGGGGTCAAGGTATGCGCACTACAAATTGATCATTCAGTATGTGGGGGGCATACGTTCGTAGTGGCTGATGACGGAGTCAGCCTGACTGTTGTGGAGTCGATTTGTCAGAGCCACAGCAGCATCACACGCTGGTGCCAAGGGAAAGGTGGTTACAACGTCACGATCTAGGCAAATAACCTACGTTTTCTAAAGAAGAAATACAGTCTCTACCAGTAGCTTACTTTTGTTCTGAGACTGTTTTTGATTCCATTGTATTTGCCTAAAGGAATACAGAACCTACAAGTTTGTTTTTAACAAGAACATTCCAAAGAACATTTCAAAGAATAAGCATTAATTTAGTATGCTGGATTTTGCCATTTAGGTCTTGTCAAGTCAGATAAAGATAGCTTTATTTTCCTAAACCTGTGTGGTGTCCATTTGTGGTCTTATCACTGTGCTACTGTGAGTGTTGGTACACATACGTTACAGATTGCCTTGGAGATAAGCCTCTCTGCTCATGCCAAGCTACCAAGAGTGTATGGAGGGGTTATCTACAGTGTGTTTCCCCCTTACCATGACTAGAAGCAAGGGTCCAAATTTGGTCAAAGGTACCTACCTCTGCCAACTAGAGACCCCATTTCCAACAAACTCTATAAGGGGTCTAGGGGGAGGCAGCTTTCTTCCCTGAACGCAGCTCAACCCAAGGGTGCAGACCCTGGGTTGGGAGACCAGTTGAGGTGTGGAACACCTAAACTAGTGGGAGAATTGTGCAGGACGGCTGACACCACCACCCAACAGTTCTGGATTCTGGGTGTACTACTCCTTGGAGGAGGGTGCAGAACCCCAGAATGAGGGGTAGGGGAAAGAAAGCCTCACCCCTGACCCCTGTCGAGCCTAAGGTTGCAGATCCGGTCTGGGGGACAAGTGGCAGGGCGAAACCCCTGTACAGGTACGAGATAGAGTAAATCATGGATGCAATGCACCTGGGGCTACCGCTCCCCCCCTGAAAGATTCCAGAGACCAGAAACCCCTGGATGGACTGGGCCCTGGTTCTCGCCAATGACAGCTAAGGAATCCTCCTGGGTAAGCTTAGTTTGTCCTGAGAGCATAGACAGATGAACCCAACTGGGTGCAGAGTGGCCTAGAACTGGAACGTGCCACTGCAGTTGTGGGCCAGGGTCTATGTTCTATCGTTCCAAGCAGGGTAGCCCATCAAGGTATTGATTATTCGACCCTCGCTTTAGGCTGGAAAGGGTTTGTCTTTTGGCCTGGTCTTTTTGCACAATTGGGTCTAATTCGCACTGATCGAAACCCATGCTTCCCCAAATATTAACACAAATTGAGGTTTAAAACAAGGTTGTGTCATAGCACCCATGCTGTTCGATCTGTACACTTCAGATCTATGGATTGCATTATCCAAAATGAACTTATCTCTCCAGAAAATGGATCACTAACGTCCAATCACACAATATGCAGATGACCTTGTCATCCTGGATCACACCCATAATGTGCTGCAAAGGGCCTTAAATATGCTCTCCTCTTATAACATCAAGAACTGCCTAACAGCTAGCGCTACAAAAAGTAAGGTTCTGATCTTGGGGCAGCGAAAAAAAATATATCAACACAGGTGGACCCTTGGGTCACTTCAAATAACAACAAAAAGTAAATATAGTTACGTAGACATTTGGTTGTTTGACACATTCTTGCAGTCCAAGGCAATAAAGTAAAATGCATCTAAAACAACATTTGCATTGGTAAAACTCCATCAAAACCTATACAGTCTTACCGCAGAAGGAATTTGCTTAGTCAATCAGTCTAAATTGCTACTTACTGCCCTTTACAGAATTTGCCGTTTACAGTGATTTGATGAACTACCACTGAGGCTGCTATTAATCGACCGAATCGATACACAGTCTGCTTGTTTATTCCTTTCCAAGCTATAATATGCTAGGGTAGAGTGATGGCTAAAACTTTATTGTTCTCGCTAATGGTTGAACGCTATCTAAAACTTTATTGTTCTCGCTAATGGATGAATGCTATCTGACTCTATTGGTGAAATAGTGTACACATGCTCAATAGTAGTTTGTTGAGTATGCACCAAGCAGTGGGTTTTGTATTTACTATTCTAAAAAACCTATTGTCTCACAAAAACTGACAGCACCGATTGATTTTAAGCTCACAATTTGAAAACATCTCTTTAATAAGAAAACAGAATGTTGAATTAAAACTCTACCTACCCTTGTTCCTTTGGATGTCTCTTTATTCGATTACAGAGCGGTGCTCCTCTATACCTGAGCTGCAGCCAGGTGGGGTGAAGCGCCATCACCACAGCTAATGGGTGAGTGGTCATGATTGTGTCTACCTGGAGGTATTAAAATAATACTGGCATATGATGTCTTACGTTTCATGACGTCATTTTTTATTAGCTTACAAACATGCTAATATGTTTTTGTCTTTATGTTTTATGTTTGCTCCTGTGTGTCCGTCCCTTCAACATGATGTGACAAAAGTCTGTGGTGGATTTATTCTGACCTGGATTTTGCAGGTGACATTTTAATTTCACTTTATATAAGCAGTAGTAAACATCAGGTCGTGAAGAAAGTATTGGTACTATACAACCATAATGCTGAAACATGTCGACCATCATTGCTCACAGATATTTTGTTAAATCTGGTTTTGCACTTTGCCTTTTAGATTTGGAAAACTGAGAAGAAAAAATAAAGTTTTATACTTACTCAGTATTATCCAATTTTAATTGTTTTTTCACTCACATTTTGATTTCACACTGCTTTTTCCAGTCGCCACTTATATTTAAAATAACAAAACTTAGTACTGACATCACATTACGTCAAAGGTTTTTGGAACAGCCTTAAATAACATCAATAGGTTGTTTTCCTGTTTCCCTTTTCCTCCTGGGCAAGGAGAACCCAAATGATGTCAACAAAGGGCGGTACAGAGTGGCTACTGATGGGAAAATTCACCCATGCCCTCGAGCTCTAGCTCACACATTGGTGTCACACTTGGGAGCATACTTGGGTCTCAACCTTTAGTTCCCAAACTTATTGTTTTTCCATGTTGAAGTTTTTGCTTTCTGACCCCTAGATATAATTGTTGTTTTTGCTAAATTGCTACTGGCCATAAATTACTGTTATCTTGTCTTTTTTGGGATGCTATCAACTGTCCTTGACCAATGCCAATCTTCGGCCCACAGAAAAATATTTGGACTACACAAATACATTTGACGCACCTTGCTAGAATTGGACATTGGCCTTGTACACCAAGATATTGAGTGCAAAATGGGCTTTGTAAAATATTCCTACCAAGTTGCCTCTGCCTTAGAAAGTTCAATGAGAAGTACACTACAGGAAATTTTAAAAGAAGAGTCAAGTCTCCTGTCATATTATCTGCAGAAGGCTTTTATTCATTTTGGACTCTATACTCACACAGTGGTAACTTACCAACATTTAAAGTTCATCTTAAAAACTCATGAAAGACTACTGTCCAAAGCGCTTCAAATGAAAAAACGTTGCTCTCTCTCGGGGCTCCAGGCTTGCTTCAATCACATAGGCTGTAGTTATTGAAGGTCCCCCAGTGCAGGTCTGACTTAAAAAAGATACTCTATATGAAATGTTTGGCCTTACCATTATGGGAATTCCATGTGCATTGGAAGTCCAAAAGAGGGGGGCACAACATTGTTGCTTGTGCATGTATGAAAATGAGTCCCTGTGCAACCTATCATGCTGCTGCCTAGAGCTGATAACTGACAAATGCATTTTTTTGAAGCCTCTATTTTTGAAGCATGAGCCAAGAACGTGCAGGGATGCAGTTACGTATGCCTATACTTCTGATGTCCCAGTGGAACAAGCAAGAATGGCAACACATTATTCCATCGTACTGGAATGGTTAACAGTCTGCCAGCTACTGTAACACCAACTACTAGAACTCTTTGGCTGAAATCAGCAACATCAAGGCACCCAACATTCTGATTTGAACTTTTCTGTGTCACATTGGATAACATGAAACTGGTTGCAGAAATTAAAATATATAGCTATAACACCTGCACTACCAACTGTACACTTTATCCTTACCTCAAATTTGTACTAAGGGACACAGAACAGGTGGATATAGAAAAGACATTGGTTGATCCTCCATTCCTTTGAAACACTGCACCATGGTTGGTTCAGTTTACGCAAACTAGGCATGTTGTACTTTGACTTCAACTTTAAATGTGGCTCTAATCCCTGTATTTCCGTTATAACCTTGCAATTTACTCCTTTATTTTGCGCTTAGTGGTAAGGAAAAGGTAGTCAAACTTAACATGCTGCTATAACACCAGTACCTCGAAGCCAATTTTCCACATTACCTCTTCTCCTTTTTATGCACTATGTGAAAGTACAGTTACTATGTTAACCATATCACAGTGTGTGAGGTATTTATCACATTTTAACCTCTCCGCTGCTAGGCGTCCCCCCTTGCTTAGCCTTTTTTTGGCTATTTGGGGTAGTTTGCGCTTAGGCCTCTGTAACCTTTTGACCACATAAGGTATCCACGCTAAATTTGCGTCCTGTTTTCCAACATCATGGGGATTCTAAAGGTACCCAGAGTTTGTTGATTCCCCTGGAGGGGACCCATAAAGTAGCCAAAATACAGATACATTTTCTTTTTTGAAGGAACAATTCGAAAAAAGATCTACAGATGAAAGCGTCTGGTTTTTTTCCCTGCAAATGGTATCGAAAAGGGGTTGTGGTGCTGAAATCACCATCTTCACAACTTTCAGGGACAAGTAGACTTTTGTCAGAAAAACAAAATTTTGTACACAGTTTTGCCATTTTTCTGGGACATTGCCTATTTTTGCTATTTTTTGTGCTTTCAACCTCCTTCCAGTTAATGGTAGAAATGGGTATGAGAGCAATAATGGATCCAGGAAAGCTATACATTTTGGAAAAGTAGACAAAATTCAGATTTCATGAAGTGATCATTTGTGTAGAACCTTCAAGGTTTCTTTATAGAAACTGACAGTGAAATATAGGAAACATTTAAAATTATTTGAAAAAACAGCCTTTTGTGTCAATGTTTTCACATGTAACGTCATCTAATTATAACTCTTTGAAAGCAATATACCGTTACATCCGCATGACCTTCCTGGTTGTGGGGATATATAGGACTTGTAGGTTCACCAAGAACCTGATGAAACCGCGGCTAAAAACTGAGCAGCAACTTGCAATTTTATTTTATTATACCTAGCAAATATTCTGGGAAAATGTATACATGGAAAAAACAGTATAAAAGACACCTCTGTATTTCTGAAGTGGTAACAAAATATAGAGTTTAGAAACAGTATACATTTTCAAATTTCCGAAATTGGAAATACTCATACTTGCATGAGAGTTATCAATCATTTTTCAAAATTACTTATTTTTTACTCAGTGGCTTTCATTTGGAAGGCAGAAATGCATCGAAAGTCAATAGGTAATAACAGTTGCTTTCCAAATCTGAATTGCCCTAAGTCTCCCAATAAAAATGGTACCTCACTTGTGTAGGTAGGCTTAGTGACCACAACAGGAAATTACTCACAACGCAGCGTGAACACACATCACATTTTCACAATGAAAAATGACCCTTTTTTGGCAAAGTACCTAGCTGTAGTTTTTGCACCCTAGCTCTGCCGGTACATAGTAAAACCTAGAAAACATATACATTTTCAAAAACTAGACACCCAGATGAATCCAGGAGGGGGTAACTTGACAGCCTCTCACCAGGTTCTATTACCCAGAATCTCTTGCAAACCTAAAACATTGTCAAAATAAACACATTTTCCTCATATTTCTGTGGTGGAAAGTTCTAGAACCTGCTTGGATCCACAAATTTCCACAAAGCCCGCGTTCCCCAAAGTGTTCCAGGAAAAGTGGTACCTCACTTGTGTGGGAAGGCCTAGTGCCCGTGACAGGAAACGGCCCAAAAAGCAACGTGGACACACCATAATTTCACAGCGAAAAATTACCCTTTTTTTGCAAAGTACCAAGCTGTAGTTTTTTAACCCTAGGTCTGCCGGCACCCAGTGAAACCTAGAAAAACTATACATTTTTGAAAACTAGACACTCAGTGAAATCCAGGAGGGGTGACTATACTGGCTCACACTAGGTTCTGTTACCCAGAATCCCTTGCAAACCTAATAAATTGTCCAAAAAAACACATTTTCCTCACATTTCTGTGGTGGAAAGTTCTGGAATCTGCGTGGATCCCCAAATTTCCACCCGCCCCATGTTCCCCAAAGTCGTCAGAGAAATTAGTGCCTCCCTTGTATGGGTAGGCCTAGTGCCCGCAACAGGAAATGGCGCGAATCGCAATGTGGTCACCCCACAATTTCACAGCAAAAAATTACCCTTTTTTGGCAAAGTACCTAGCTGTAGTTTTTTAATCCTAGCTCTGCCGGCACCTAAGGAAACCTAGCAAACCTAAACATTGTTAAAAACTAGACACTCAGGGGAATTCAAGATGGAGGGACTTTACTGGCTCACACCAGGTTTTGTTACCCAGAATCCCTTGCAAACCTAAGAAATTGTAAAAAAAAAAACACTTTCCCCATATTTCTGTGGTGGAAAGTTCTGAAATCTGCATGGATCCACAGATTTCCACCCACCCTGTGTTCCCCAAAGTCTTCTGAGACAAACAGTACCTCACATTTGTGGGTAAGCCTAGTGCCCGCGACAGGAAATGGCACAAAACCCAACGTGGACACACCACAATTTCACAGTGAAAAATGGTCCTTTTTTGGCAAAGTGCCTAGCTGTCGTTTTTTAACCCTAGCTCTGCCGGCATCTAGTGAAACCTAGAAAACCTATACATTTTTGAAAACTAGACACCCAGGGAATTCCAGGAAGGGGTGACTTGACTGGCTCACACCAGGTTCTGTTACCCAGAATCCCTTGCAAACCTAAAAAGTTGTCCAAAAAAAACACATTTTCCTCAAATTTCTGTGGTGAAAAATTCTGGAATCTGTGTGGATCCACAAATGTCCACTCACCCCGGGTCCCCGAAAGTCTTTCGAAAAAATTGTACCTCACTTGCATGGGTAGGTCAAGGATCCGTGCCAGGCAAGGGACATTTGTGCCGGCACGGTGATTCCACCAAAAATGTATGGAAAAAGTGATTTTTACAGATACATTTGAGGTTTGCAGGAGATTCTGGGTAGGAAAATGTCGGGGGACCATTGCCTGTCACAGGTACTTGACCCACCCATGCGAGTGAGGTATCATTTTTATCGGGAAATCAGGAGGAACGCTGGGTGGGAGGAAATTTGTGGATCCATGTAGATTCCAGAACTTTCCCGCACAGAAATGTGGAAAAAAGTGGTTATTTTCAGCTAAATTTGAGTTTTGCAGGGGATTCTGGGTAGGAAAACTTTAGGCGACCCACACACACCATACCTCGCTGGAATCCCCAGGGTGTCTAGTTTTCAGAAATGCCTGGGTTTGATAGGTTTGCCTAGGTAGGACACCCCTTGCAAAACCAGGTTGTTTTGTGATAGGTAATTTTGATGTGGCCTCAATAGGTTTTGGGCCCTTGCCTGTCGAAGGAACTTGACCCACCCACATTAGTGAGGTATCATTTTTATAAGGAGAACTGGGGAAACGCTGGGTGGGAAGAAATTTGTGGACCCACATCGATTCCAGAACTTTCCCACACAGAAATTTGAGAAGAGTGTGATTTTTTAGCTAAATTTCAGGTTTGCAGGGTATTCTGAGTAGGAACACGTTTAGGGACCCACGCAAGCTATACCTCGCTGAACTCCTCCAGGTGTCTAGTTTTCAGAAATGTGTGCGTTTGGTAGGTTTCCCTAGATGGCCGACAAGCCCGGGGCCAAAACTCAAGGGACCCCTTTGCAAAACCAGGTTGTTTTGTGCTAGGTAATTTTGATGTAGCTTCAATAGGTTTTGGGCACTTGCCTGTCACCTTGCTAGAATTGGACATTGGCCTTGTACACCAAGATATTGAGTGCAAAATGGGCTTTGTAAAATATTACTACCAGGTTGCCTCTGCCTTAGAAAGTTCAATGAGAAGTACACTACAGGAAATTTTAAAAGAAGAGTCAAGTCTCCTGTCATATTATCTGCAGAAGGCTTTTATTCATTTTGGACTCTATACTCACACAGTGGTAACTTACCAACATTTAAAGTTCATCTTAAAAACTCATGAAAGACTACTGTCCAAAGCGCTTCAAATGAAAAAACGTTGCTCTCTCTAGGGGCTCCAGGCTTGCTTCAATCACATAGGCGTAGTTATTGAAGGTCCCCCAGTGCAGGTCTGACTTAAAAAAGATACTCTATATGAAATGTTTGGCCTTACCATTATGGGAATTCCATGTGCATTGGAAGTCCAAAAGAGGGGGCACAACATTGTTGCTTGTGCATGTATGAAAATGAGTCCCTGTGCAACCTATCATGCTGCTGCCTAGAGCTGATAACTGACAAATGCATTTTTTTGAAGCCTCTATTTTTGAAGCATGAGCCAAGAACGTGCAGGGATGCAGTTACGTATGCCTATACTTCTGATGTCCCAGTGGAACAAGCAAGAATGGCAACACATTATTCCATCGTACTGGAATGGTTAACAGTCTGCCAGCTACTGTAACACCAACTACTAGAACTCTTTGGCTGAAATCAGCAACATCAAGGCACTCAACATTCTGATTTGAACTTTTCTGTGTCACATTGGATAATATGAAACTGGTTGCAGAAATTAAAATATATAGCTATAACACCTGCACTTTAGAACTAACTGTACACTTTATCCTTACCTCAAATTTGTACTAAGGGACACAGAATAGGTGGATATAGAAAAGACATTGGTTGATCCTCCATTCCTTTAAAACACTGCACCTTGGTTGGTTCAGTTTACGCAAACTAGGCATGTTGTACTTTGACTTCAACTTTAAATGTGGCTCTAATCCCTGTATTTCCATAATAACCTTGCAATTTACTCCTTTATTTTGCGCTTAGTGGTAAGGAAAAGGTAGTCAAACTTGACATGCTGCTATAACACCAGTACCTCAAAGCCAATTTTCCACATTACCTCTTCTCCTTTTTATGCACTATGTGAAAGTACAGTTACTATGTTAACCATATCACAGTTTGTGAGGTATTTATCACATTTTAACCTCTCCGCTGCTAGGCGTCCCCCCTTGCTTAGCCTTTTTTTGGCTATTTGGGGTAGTTTGCGCTTAGGCCTCTGTAACCTTTTGACCACATAAGGTATCCACGCTAAATTTGCGTCCTGTTTTCCAACATCATGGGGATTCTAAAGGTACCCAGAGTTTGTTGATTCCCCTGGAGGGGACCCATAAAGTAGCCAAAATACAGATACATTTTCTTTTTTGAAGGAACAATTTAAAAAAAGATCTGCAGATGAAAGCGTCTGTTTTTTTTCCCTGCAAATGGTATCGAAAAGGGGTTGTGGTGCTGAAATCACCATCTTCACAACTTTCAGGGACAAGTAGACTTTTGTCAGAAAAACAAAATTTTGTACACAGTTTTGGCATTTTTCTGGGACATTGCCTATTTTTGCTATTTTTTGTGCTTTCAACCTCCTTCCAGTTAACGGTAGAAATGGGTATGAGAGCAATAATGGATCCAGGAAAACTATACATTTTGGAAAAGTAGACAAAATTCAGATTTCATGAAGTGATCATTTGTGTAGAACCTTCAAGGTTTCTTTATAGAAACTAACAGTTAAATATAGGAAAAATTGAAAATTATTTGAAAAAAACAGCCTTTTGTGTCAATGTTTTCACATGTAACGTCATCTAATTATAACTCTTTGAAAGCAATATACCGTTACATCCGCATGACCTTCCTGGTTGTGGGGATATATAGGACTTGTAGGTTCACCAAGAACCTGATGAAACCGCGGCTAAAAACTGAGCAGCAACTTGCAATTTTATTTTATTATACATAGCAAATATTCTGGGAAAATGTATACATGGAAAAAACAGTATGAAAGACACCTCTGTATTTCTGAAGTGGTAACAAAATATAGAGTTTAGAAACAGTATACATTTTCAAATTTCCGAAATTGGAAATACTCATACTTGCATGAGAGTTGTCAATCATTTTTCAAAATTACTTATTTTTTACTCAGTGGCTTTCATTTGGAAGGCAGAAATGCATCGAAAGTCAATAGGTAATAACAGTTGCTTTCCAAATCTGAATTGCCCTAAGTCTCCCAATAAAAATGGTACCTCACTTGTGTAGGTAGGCTTAGTGACCACAACAGGAAATGACTCACAACGCAGCGTGAACACACATCACATTTTCACAATGAAAAATGACCCTTTTTTGGCAAAGTACCTAGCTGTAGTTTTTGCACCCTAGCTCTGCCGGTACATAGTAAAACCTAGAAAACATATACATTTTCAAAAACTAGACACCCAGATGAATCCAGGAGGGGGTAACTTGACAGCCTCTCACCAGGTTCTATTACCCAGAATCTCTTGCAAACCTAAAACATTGTCAAAATAAACACATTTTCCTCATATTTCTGTGGTGGAAAGTTCTAGAACCTGCTTGGATCCACAAATTTCCACAAAGCCCGCGTTCCCCAAAGTGTTCCAGGAAAAGTGGTACCTCACTTGTGTGGGAAGGCCTAGTGCCCGTGACAGGAAACGGCCCAAAAAGCAACGTGGACACACCATAATTTCACAGCGAAAAATTACCCTTTTTTTGCAAAGTATCGAGCTGTAGTTTTTTAACCCTAGGTCTGCCGGCACCCAGTGAAACCTAGAAAAACTATACATTTTTGAAAACTAGACACTCAGTGAAATCCAGGAGGGGTGATTATACTGGCTCACACTAGGTTCTGTTACCCAGAATCCCTTGCAAACCTAATAAATTGTCCAAAAAAACACATTTTCCTCACATTTCTGTGGTGGAAAGTTCTGGAATCTGCGTGGATCCCCAAATTTCCACTCGCCCCATGTTCCCCAAAGTCGTCAGAGAAATTAGTGCCTCCCTTGTATGGGTAGGCCTAGTGCCCGCAACAGGAAATGGCGCGAATCGCAATGTGGTCACCCCACAATTTCACAGCAAACAATTACCCTTTTTTGGCAAAGTACCTAGCTGTAGTTTTTTAACCCTAGCTCTGCCGGCACCTAAGGAAACCTAGCAAACCTAAACATTTTTTAAAACTAGACACTCAGGGGAATTCAAGATGGGGGGACTTTACTGGCTCACACCAGGTTTTGTTACCCAGAATCCCTTGCAAACCTAAGAAATTGTCAAAAAAAACACACACTTTCCCCATATTTCTGTGGTGGAAAGTTCTGAAATCTGCATGGATCCACAGATTTCCACCCACCCTGTGTTCCCCAAAGGCTTCTGAGACAAACAGTACCTCACATTTGTGGGTAAGCCTAGTGCCCGCGACAGGAAATGGCACAAAACCCAACGTGGACACACCACAATTTCACAGTGAAAAATGGTCCTTTTTTGGCAAAGTGCCTAGCTGTCGTTTTTTAACCCTAGCTCTGCCGGCATCTAGTGAAACCTAGAAAACCTATACATTTTTGAAAACTAGACACCCAGGGAATTCCAGGAAGGGGTGACTTGACTGGCTCACACCAGGTTCTGTTACCCAGAATCCCTTGCAAACCTAAAAAGTTGTCCAAAAAAAACACATTTTCCTCAAATTTCTGTGGTGAAAAATTCTGGAATCTGTGTGGATCCACAAATTTCCACTCACCCCGAGTCCCCGAAAGTCTTTCGAAAAAATTGTACCTCATTTGCATGGGTAGGTCAAGGACCCGTGCCAGGCAAGGGACATTTGTGCCGGCACGGTGATTCCACCAAAAATTTATGGAAAAAGTGATTTTTACAGATACATTTGAGGTTTGCAGGAGATTCTGGGTAGGAAAATGTTGGGGGACAATTGCCTGTCACAGGTACTTGACCCACCCATGCGAGTGAGGTATCATTTTTATCGGGAGACCAGGAGGAACGCTGGGTGGGAGGAAATTTGTGGATCCATGTAGATTCCAGAACTTTCCCGCACAGAAATGTGGAAAAAAGTGGTTCTTTTCAGCTAAATTTGAGTTTTGCAGGGGATTCTGGGTAGGAAAACTTTAGGCGACCCACGCAAACCATACCTCGCTGGAATCCCCAGGGTGTCTAGTTTTCAGAAATGCCTGGGTTTGATAGGTTTGCCTAGGTAGGACACTCCTTGCAAAACCAGGTTGTTTTGTGATAGGTAATTTTGATGTCGCCTCAATAGGTTTTGGGCCCTTGCCTGTCGAAGGAACTTGACCCACCCACATTAGAGAGGTATCATTTTTATAAGGAGACCTGGGGAAACGCTGGGTGGGAAGAAATTTGTGGACCCACATCGATTCCAGAACTTTCCCACACAGAAATTTGAGAAGAGTGTGATTTTTTAGCTAAATTTCAGGTTTGCAGGGTATTCTGGGTAGGAAAACGTTTAGGGACCCACGCAAGCTATACCTCGCTGAACTCCTCCAGGTGTCTAGTTTTCAGAAATGTGTGCGTTTGGTAGGTTTCCCTAGATGGCCGCCAAGCCCGGGGCCAAAACTCAAGGGACCCCTTTGCAAAACCAGGTTGTTTTGTGCTAGGTAATTTTGATGTCGCTTCAATAGGTTTTGGGCACTTGCCTGTCACCTTGCTAGAATTGGACATTGGCCTTGTACACCAAGATATTGAGTGCAAAATGGGCTTTGTAAAATATTACTACCAGGTTGCCTCTGCCTTAGAAAGTTCAATGAGAAGTACACTACAGGAAATTTTAAAAGAAGAGTCAAGTCTCCTGTCATATTATCTGCAGAAGGCTTTTATTCATTTTGGACTCTATACTCACACAGTGGTAACTTACCAACATTTAAAGTTCATCTTAAAAACTCATGAAAGACTACTGTCCAAAGCGCTTCAAATGAAAAAACGTTGCTCTCTCTAGGGGCTCCAGGCTTGCTTCAATCACATAGGCGTAGTTATTGAAGGTCCCCCAGTGCAGGTCTGACTTAAAAAAGATACTCTATATGAAATGTTTGGCCTTACCATTATGGGAATTCCATGTGCATTGGAAGTCCAAAAGAGGGGGGCACAACATTGTTGCTTGTGCATGTATGAAAATGAGTCCCTGTGCAACCTATCATGCTGCTGCCTAGAGCTGATAACTGACAAATGCATTTTTTTGAAGCCTCTATTTTTGAAGCATGAGCCAAGAACGTGCAGGGATGCAGTTACGTATGCCTATACTTCTGATGTCCCAGTGGAACAAGCAAGAATGGCAACACATTATTCCATCGTACTGGAATGGTTAACAGTCTGCCAGCTACTGTAACACCAACTATTAGAACTCTTTGGCTGAAATCAGCAACATCAAGGCACTCAACATTCTGATTTGAACTTTTCTGTGTCACATTGGATAATATGAAACTGGTTGCAGAAATTAAAATATATAGCTATAACACCTGCACTTTAGAACTAACTGTACACTTTATCCTTACCTCAAATTTGTACTAAGGGACACAGAATAGGTGGATATAGAAAAGACATTGGTTGATCCTCCATTCCTTTGAAACACTGCACCTTGGTTGGTTCAGTTTACGCAAACTAGGCATGTTGTACTTTGACTTCAACTTTAAATGTGGCTCTAATCCCTGTATTTCCGTTATAACCTTGCAATTTACTCCTTTATTTTGCGCTTAGTGGTAAGGAAAAGGTAGTCAAACTTGACATGCTGCTATAACACCAGTACCTCAAAGCCAATTTTCCACATTACCTCTTCTCCTTTTTATGCACTATGTGAAAGTACAGTTACTATGTTAACCATATCACAGTTTGTGAGGTATTTATCACATTTTAACCTCTCCGCTGCTAGGCGTCCCCCCTTGCTTAGCCTTTTTTTGGCTATTTGGGGTAGTTTGCGCTTAGGCCTCTGTAACCTTTTGACCACATAAGGTATCCACGCTAAATTTGCGTCCTGTTTTCCAACATCATGGGGATTCTAAAGGTACCCAGAGTTTGTTGATTCCCCTGAAGGGGACCCATAAAGTAGCCAAAATACAGATACATTTTCTTTTTTGAAGGAACAATTTGAAAAAAGATCTGCAGATGAAAGCGTCTGTTTTTTTTCCCTGCAAATGGTATCGAAAAGGGGTTGTGGTGCTGAAATCACCATCTTCACAACTTTCAGGGACAAGTAGACTTTTGTCAGAAAAACAAAATTTTGTACACAGTTTTGGCATTTTTCTGGGACATTGCCTATTTTTGCTATTTTTTGTGCTTTCAACCTCCTTCCAGTTAATGGTAGAAATGGGTATGAGAGCAATAATGGATCCAGGAAAACTATACATTTTGGAAAAGTAGACAAAATTCAGATTTCATGAAGTGATCATTTGTGTAGAACCTTCAAGGTTTCTTTATAGAAACTAACAGTTAAATATAGGAAAAATTGAAAATTATTTGAAAAAAACAGCCTTTTGTGTCAATGTTTTCACATGTAACGTCATCTAATTATAACTCTTTGAAAGCAATATACCGTTACATCCGCATGACCTTCCTGGTTGTGGGGATATATAGGACTTGTAGGTTCACCAAGAACCTGATGAAACCGCGGCTAAAAACTGAGCAGCAACTTGCAATTTTATTTTATTATACATAGCAAATATTCTGGGAAAATGTATACATGGAAAAAACAGTATGAAAGACACCTCTGTATTTCTGAAGTGGTAACAAAATATAGAGTTTAGAAACAGTATACATTTTCAAATTTCCGAAATTGGAAATACTCATACTTGCATGAGAGTTGTCAATCATTTTTCAAAATTACTTATTTTTTACTCAGTGGCTTTCATTTGGAAGGCAGAATGCATCGAAAGTCAATAGGTAATAACAGTTGCTTTACAAATCTGAATTGCCCTAAGTCTCCCAATAAAAATGGTACCTCACTTGTGTAGGTAGGCTTAGTGACCACAACAGGAAATGACTCACAACGCAGCGTGAACACACATCACATTTTCACAATGAAAAATGACCCTTTTTTGGCAAAGTACCTAGCTGTAGTTTTTGCACACTAGCTCTGCCGGTACATAGTAAAACCTAGAAAACATATACATTTTCAAAAACTAGACACCCAGATGAATCCAGGAGGGGGTAACTTGACAGCCTCTCACCAGGTTCTATTACCCAGAATCTCTTGCAAACCTAAAACATTGTCAAAATAAACACATTTTCCTCATATTTCTGTGGTGGAAAGTTCTAGAACCTGCTTGGATCCACAAATTTCCACAAAGCCCGCGTTCCCCAAAGTGTTCCAGGAAAAGTGGTACCTCACTTGTGTGGGAAGGCCTAGTGCCCGTGACAGGAAACGGCCCAAAAAGCAACGTGGACACACCATAATTTCACAGCGAAAAATTACCCTTTTTTTGCAATGTACCTAGCTGTAGTTTTTTAACCCTAGGTCTGCCGGCACCCAGTGAAACCTAGAAAAACTATACATTTTTGAAAACTAGACACTCAGTGAAATCCAGGAGGGGTGATTATACTGGCTCACACTAGGTTCTGTTACCCAGAATCCCTTGCAAACCTAATAAATTGTCCAAAAAAACACATTTTCCTCACATTTCTGTGGTGGAAAGTTCTGGAATCTGCGTGAATCCCCAAATTTCCACCCGCCCCATGTTCCCCAAAGTCGTCAGAGAAATTAGTGCCTCCCTTGTATGGGTAGGCCTAGTGCCCGCAACAGGAAATGGCGCGAATCGCAATGTGGTCACCCCACAATTTCACAGCAAACAATTACCCTTTTTAGGCAAAGTACCTAGCTGTAGTTTTTTAACCCTAGCTCTGCCGGCACCTAAGGAAACCTAGCAAACCTAAACATTTTTTAAAACTAGACACTCAGGGGAATTCAAGATGGGGGGACTTTACTGGCTCACACCAGGTTTTGTTACCCAGAATCCCTTGCAAACCTAAGAAATTGTCAAACAAAACACACTTTCCCCATATTTCTGTGGTGGAAAGTTCTGAAATCTGCATGGATCCACAGATTTCCACCCACCCTGTGTTCCCCAAAGTCTTCTGAAGCAACAGTACCTCACATTTGTGGGTAAGCCTAGTGCCCGCGACAGGAAATGGCACAAAACCCAACGTGGACACACCACAATTTCACAGTGAAAAATGGTCCTTTTTTGGCAAAGTGCCTAGCTGTCGTTTTTTAACCCTAGCTCTGCCGGAATCTAGTGAAACCTAGAAAACCTATAAATTTTTGAAAACTAGACACCCAGGGAATTCCAGAAAGGGGTGACTTGACTGGCTCACACCAGGTTCTGTTACCCAGAATCCCTTGCAAACCTAAAAAGTTGTCCAAAAAAAACACATTTTCCTCAAATTTCTGTGGTGAAAAATTCTGGAATCTGTGTGGATCCACAAATTTCCACTCACCCCGAGTCCCCGAAAGTCTTTCGAAAAAATTGTACCTCACTTGCATGGGTAGGTCAAGGACCCGTGCCAGGCAAGGGACATTTGTGCCGGCACGGTGATTCCACCAAAAATGTATGGAAAAAGTGATTTTTACAGATACATTTGAGGTTTGCAGGAGATTCTGGGTAGGAAAATGTTGGGGGACAATTGCCTGTCACAGGTACCTGACACACCCATGCGAGTGAGGTATCATTTTTATCGGGAGACCAGGAGGAACGCTGGGTGGGAGGAAATTTGTGGATCCATGTAGATTCCAGAACTTTCCCGCACAGAAATGTGGAAAAAATTGGTTCTTTTCAGCTAAATTTGAGTTTTGCAGGGGATTCTGGGTAGGAAAACTTTAGGCGACCCACGCAAACCATACCTCGCTGGAATCCCCAGGGTGTCTAGTTTTCAGAAATGCCTGGGTTTGATAGGTTTGCCTAGGTAGGACACCCCTTGCAAAACCAGGTTGTTTTGTGATAGGTAATTTTGATGTCGCCTCAATAGGTTTTGGGCCCTTGCCTGTCGAAGGAACTTGACCCACCCACATTAGTGAGGTATCATTTTTATAAGGAGACCTGGGGAAACGCTGGGTGGGAAGAAATTTGTGGACCCACATCGATTCCAGAACTTTCCCACACAGAAATTTGAGAAGAGTGTGATTTTTTAGCTAAATTTCAGGTTTGCAGGGTATTCTGGGTAGGAAAACGTTTAGGGACCCACGCAAGCTATACCTCGCTGAACTCCTCCAGGTGTCTAGTTTTCAGAAATGTGTGCGTTTGGTAGGTTTCCCTAGATGGCCGCCAAGCCCGGGGCCAAAACTCAAGGGACCCCTTTGCAAAACCAGGTTGTTTTGTGCTAGGTAATTTTGATGTCGCTTCAATAGGTTTTGGGCACTTGCCTGTCACCTTGCTAGAATTGGACATTGGCCTTGTACACCAAGATATTGAGTGCAAAATGGGCTTTGTAAAATATTACTACCAGGTTGCCTCTGCCTTAGAAAGTTCAATGAGAAGTACACTACAGGAAATTTTAAAAGAAGAGTCAAGTCTCCTGTCATATTATCTGCAGAAGGCTTTTATTCATTTTGGACTCTATACTCACACAGTGGGAACTTACCAACATTTAAAGTTCATCTTAAAAACTCATGAAAGACTACTGTCCAAAGCGCTTCAAATGAAAAAACGTTGCTCTCTCTAGGGGCTCCAGGCTTGCTTCAATCACATAGGCGTAGTTATTGAAGGTCCCCCAGTGCAGGTCTGACTTAAAAAAGATACTCTATATGAAATGTTTGGCCTTACCATTATGGGAATTCCATGTGCATTGGAAGTCCAAAAGAGGGGGGCACAACATTGTTGCTTGTGCATGTATGAAAATGAGTCCCTGTGCAACCTATCATGCTGCTGCCTAGAGCTGATAACTGACAAATGCATTTTTTTGAAGCCTCTATTTTTGAAGCATGAGCCAAGAACGTGCAGGGATGCAGTTACGTATGCCTATACTTCTGATGTCCCAGTGGAACAAGCAAGAATGGCAACACATTATTCCATCGTACTGGAATGGTTAACAGTCTGCCAGCTACTGTAACACCAACTACTAGAACTCTTTGGCTGAAATCAGCAACATCAAGGCACTCAACATTCTGATTTGAACTTTTCTGTGTCACATTGGATAATATGAAACTGGTTGCAGAAATTAAAATATATAGCTATAACACCTGCACTTTAGAACTAACTGTACACTTTATCCTTACCTCAAATTTGTACTAAGGGACACAGAATAGGTGGATATAGAAAAGACATTGGTTGATCCTCCATTCCTTTGAAACACTGCACCTTGGTTGGTTCAGTTTACGCAAACTAGGCATGTTGTACTTTGACTTCAACTTTAAATGTGGCTCTAATCCCTGTATTTCCGCTATAACCTTGCAATTTACTCCTTTATTTTGCGCTTAGTGGTAAGGAAAAGGTAGTCAAACTTGACATGCTGCTATAACACCAGTACCTCAAAGCCAATTTTCCACATTACCTCTTCTCCTTTTTATGCACTATGTGAAAGTACAGTTACTATGTTAACCATATCACAGTTTGTGAGGTATTTATCACATTTTAACCTCTCCGCTGCTAGGCGTCCCCCCTTGCTTAGCCTTTTTTTGGCTATTTGGGGTAGTTTGCGCTTAGGCCTCTGTAACCTTTTGACCACATAAGGTATCCACGCTAAATTTGCGTCCTGTTTTCCAACATCATGGGGATTCTAAAGGTACCCAGAGTTTGTTGATTCCCCTGGAGGGGACCCATAAAGTAGCCAAAATACAGATACATTTTCTTTTTTGAAGGAACAATTCGAAAAAAGATTACAGATGAAAGCGTCTGTTTTTTTTCCCTGCAAATGGTATCGAAAAGGGGTTGTGGTGCTGAAATCACCATCTTCACAACTTTCAGGGACAACTAGACTTTTGTCAGAAAAACAAAATTTTGTACACAGTTTTGGCATTTTTCTGGGACATTGCCTATTTTTGCTATTTTTTGTGCTTTCAACCTCCTTCCAGTTAACAATAGAAATGGGTATGAGAGCAATAATGGATCCAGGAAAGCTATACATTTTGGAAAAGTAGACAAAATTCAGATTTCATGAAGTGATCATTTGTGTAGAACCTTCAAGGTTTCTGTATAGAAACTAACAGTTAAATATAGGAAAAATTGAAAATTATTTGAAAAAAACAGCCTTTTGTGGCAATGTTTTCACATGTAACTTCATCTAATTATAACTCTTTGAAAGCAATATACCGTTACATCCGCATGACCTTCCTGGTTGTGGGGATATATAGGACTTGTAGGTTCACCAAGAACCTGATGAAACCACGGCTAAAAACTGAGCAGCAACTTGCAATTTTATTTTATTATACATAGCAAATATTCTGGGAAAATGTATACATGGAAAAAACAGTATGAAAGACACCTCTGTATTTCTGAAGTGGTAACAAAATATAGAGTTTAGAAACAGTATACATTTTCAAATTTCCGAAATTGGAAATACTCATACTTGCATGAGAGTTATCAATCATTTTTCAAAATTACTTATTTTTTACTCAGTGGCTTTCATTTGGAAGGCAGAAATGCATCGAAAGTCAATAGGTAATAACAGTTGCTTTACAAATCTGAATTGCCCTAAGTCTCCCAATAAAAATGGTACCTCACTTGTGTAGGTAGGCTTAGTGACCACAACAGGAAATGACTCACAACGCAGCGTGAACACACATCACATTTTCACAATGAAAAATGACCCTTTTTTGGCAAAGTACCTAGCTGTAGTTTTTGCACCCTAGCTCTGCCGGTACATAGTAAAACCTAGAAAACATATACATTTTCAAAAACTAGACACCCAGATGAATCCAGGAGGGGGTAACTTGACAGCCTCTCACCAGGTTCTATTACCCAGAATCTCTTGCAAACCTAAAACATTGTCAAAATAAACACATTTTCCTCATATTTCTGTGGTGGAAAGTTCTAGAACCTGCTTGGATCCACAAATTTCCACAAAGCCCGCGTTCCCCAAAGTGTTCCAGGAAAAGTGGTACCTCACTTGTGTGGGAAGGCCTAGTGCCCGTGACAGGAAACGGCCCAAAAAGCAACGTGGACACACCATAATTTGACAGCGAAAAATTACCCTTTTTTTGCAAAGTACCTAGCTGTAGTTTTTTAACCCTAGGTCTGCCGGCACCCAGTGAAACCTAGAAAAACTATACATTTTTGAAAACTAGACACTCAGTGAAATCCAGGAGGGGTGACTATACTGGCTCACACTAGGTTCTGTTACCCAGAATCCCTTGCAAACCTAATAAATTGTCCAAAAAACACATTTTCCTCACATTTCTGTGGTGGAAAGTTCTGGAATCTGCGTGGATCCCCAAATTTTCACCCGCCCCATGTTCCCCAAAGTCGTCATAGAAATTAGTGCCTCCCTTGTATGGGTAGGCCTAGTGCCCGCAACAGGAAATGGCGCGAATCGCAATGTGGTCACCCCACAATTTCACAGCAAAAAATTACCCTTTTTTGGCAAAGTACCTAGCTGTAGTTTTTTAAACCCTAGCTCTGCCGGCACCTAAGGAAACCTAGCAAACTTAAACATTTTTAAAAACTAGACACTCAGGGGAATTCAAGATGGGGGGACTTTACTGGCTCACACCAGGTTTTGTTACCCAGAATCCCTTGCAAACCTAAGAAATTGTCAAAAAAAACAACACACTTTCCCCATATTTCTGTGGTGGAAAGTTCTGAAATCTGCATGGATCCACAGATTTCCACCCACCCTGTGTTCCCCAAAGTCTTCTGAGACAAACAGTACCTCACATTTGTGGGTAAGCCTAGTGCCCGCGACAGGAAATGGCACACAACCCAACGTGGACACACCACAATTTCACAGTGAAAAATGGTCCTTTTTTGGCAAAGTGCCTAGCTGTCGTTTTTTAACCCTAGCTCTGCCGGCATCTAGTGAAACCTAGAAAACCTATACATTTTTGAAAACTAGACACCCAGGGAATTCCAGGAAGGGGTGACTTGACTGGCTCACACCAGGTTCTGTTACCCAGAATCCCTTGCAAACCTAAAAAGTTGTAAAAAAAAACACATTTTCCTCAAATTTCTGTGGTGAAAAATTCTGGAATCTGTGTGGATCCACAAATTTCCACTCACCCCGAGTCCCCGAAAGTCTTTCGAAAAAATTGTACCTCACTTGCATGGGTGGGTCAAGGACCCGTGCCAGGCAAGGGACATTTGTGCCGGCACGGTGATTCCACCAAAAATGTATGGAAAAAGTGATTTTTACAGATACATTTGAGGTTTGCAGGAGATTCTGGGTAGGAAAATGTTGGGGGACCATTGCCTGTCACAGGTACTTGACCCACCCATGCGAGTGAGGTATCATTTTTATCGGGAGACCAGGAGGAACGCTGGGTGGGAGGAAATTTGTGGATCCATGTAGATTCCAGAACTTTCCCGCACAGAAATGTGGAAAAAAGTGGTTCTTTTCAGCTAAATTTGAGTTTTGCAGGGGATTCTGGGTAGGAAAACTTTAGGCGACCTACGCAAACCATACCTCGCTGGAATCCCCAGGGTGTCTAGTTTTCAGAAATGCCTGGGTTTGATAGGTTTGCCTAGGTAGGACAACCCTTGCAAAACCAGGTTGTTTTGTGATAGGTAATTTTGATGTCGCCTCAATAGGTTTTGGGCCCTTGCCTGTCGCAGGAACTTGACCCACCCACATTAGTGAGGTATCATTTTTATAAGGAGACCTGGGGAAACGCTGGGTGGGAAGAAATTTGTGGACCCACATCGATTCCAGAACTTTCCCACACAGAAATTTGAGAAGAGTGTGATTTTTTAGCTAAATTTCAGGTTTGCAGGGTATTCTGGGTAGGAAAACGTTTAGGGACCCATGCAAGCTATACCTCGCTGAACTCCTCCAGGTGTCTAGTTTTCAGAAATGTGTGGGTTTGGTAGGTTTCCCTAGATGGCCGCCAAGCCCTGGGCCAAAACTCAAGGGACCCCTTTGCAAAACCAGGTTGTTTTGTGCTAGGTAATTTTGATGTCGCTTCAATAGGTTTTGGGCACTTGCGTGTCACGGGCACCAGACCTACCCACGCAAGTTAGGAACCATTTTTCTCGGAAGACTCTGGGGAACACGGGGTGGGTGGAATTTAGTGGACCCACTCAGATTCCAGAACTTTCCACCTCATAAATGTGAGAAAAAAGTGTTTTTTCGGACACATTTTTAGGTTTGCAAGGGATTCTGGGTAACAGAACCTGGTGAGAGCCAGGCAAGTCACCCCTTCCTAGATTCCCCTAGATGTCTAGTTTAAAAAAATGTATAGGTTTGCTAGGTTTCCTTAGGTGCCGGTAGAGCTAGGGTTCAAAATCTCCACCTAGGCACTTTGCAAAAAAAGGGCCAGTTTTCTCTGTGAAAATGTGTTGTGTCCATGTTGTGTTTTGGGACGTTTCCTGTTGCCGGCTCTAGGCCTACCCACAAAAGTGAGATACCATTTTTCTCAAAAGACTTTGGGGAACTCGGGCTGGTTGTATTTTGGTGGATCCATGCAGATTCCAGAACTTTCCACCACAGAAATGTGAGGAATATATGGGTTTTTTTTTGACACATTTTTAGGTTTGCAAGGGAGTCTGGGTAACAGAACCTGGTGAGAGTCAGTCAAGTCACCCCATCCTGGATGACCCTGGGTGTCTAGATCTAAAAAATGTACAGGTTTGCTAGGTTTCCTGTTAGATCTGGGGGTCTCTTGTTGGCAATGGTATTCACTTTTGTCCAAATAGGGACCCTTACTTTTAAGTCAGGATAACGGGATTACACTCCCTTATAACCCCTGCTCACCCCCTTGGTAGCTTGGCACGGGCAGACAGGCTTATCTCAGAGGCAGTGTGTTAAGCATTTGTTAATATACACAGTAATACAGTGAAAACACTACAGATGGACACAACACAGGTTTTATAAAAAAAGTTTTCTTTATATAGACTTAAACACAAGACCACAAACGACAAAAATCCACAATACTACACTTAAGATTACTTAAAAGATGATTAAAGTCTCTTAGTTCAAGTTGATGGTAAATACGACAAAGCTCTCAACAAAGTACCTGGATGCGTAATGTAAAGTGGAGGAGTGTGGCTCAATGGTTAGAGCGGCAGACCCTGATGCAGAGTTCTGGCCAGGGACCAGGGTTCGATTCCCGCCTCGGCAGGGTCTCGGGCTCAATTTCCTCGGACCTGTTAAGTCTCGCCTCGGTGCCTATTCTAATCACGGGCCCCACGCTGCAACTCTGGGCAATAGCTTGCTTAGCCTCCACACTGGCCCCAACAGCGCTAAGGATGCCTGGCTTCACCCTGGTGGTGCCCAGGAGTGGACACTTCACAAGGAAAGCCAGGAGGGGTTCCACAGCGGTATGAGTATCAGCGCCAGGAAACTGCATAGGCGACACCGCAAGGTGACCGTCTGGTGACAGTGCGCTCTATAAGTACCATGACATTTACATTTACAAAAGGCTCGCAAAAGGGGGGATGCGTTGGTTCTGTGACCCGGGGAACGGTTGCTCGTCGTGAGCCTTACCGGTGCGGAGGTGATGTGTAGATTCTCGGGCTGCGGGCCTGTTGCGGTGCGCAAGATGGCGCCTTGATGTGATGCGATGATCCGGTTGCGATGCGAGAAGATGGCACCCCTGATGCGGCGATGCGATGATGCCCTGGCAGCCTTGTGACGACTCTGTACTTTGGAGCCGCGACAGGCCCTGCGACACGCTTTGGCGGTGATGCAATGGCAACTCTCACGATGGCGTCATGCTTCTCCGGTGATGCGACAGCAGACAGCTTCAATGAACACACGCTTCCAGGTAGATGCGGCGAAGGTTCGTTTATCCGGCGTTGCGTCGATGTCAGCTGCGGTAGAGACACGCTTCTTCTCGATGCGTCGCGCTTCCAGCTCCCAGTGGCACGCGAATAAATAGAGTCAGAATTCCCAGCAAGGAAATTCAGGAGGGAGCTAAAGGTGAAGTCTTTTGTCCCTGAGACTTCAGCAGGAGGCAAGCATATTTCTAGCCCTTGGAGAATATTCTGTAGATGAACGTCCTTACAAAGTTCCTACTCCTTTCCCTTGGCAGTGAAGCAACCACTGCAGGCCAACCCAGCAAACAGCACACTGGCAGAGGGGCAGTACAACTCCTGCAGCTTCCTTGGTTCTTCTCCTTGGCAGAAAGGTTTCTTGTCCAGAAGTGATCTAATTTCTTGGGATCAGGGTCCCAATATTTATACCCCAAAATCCTTTGTTCTCTAAAGGCGGAGAGGCCTCTGCCTAGTCCAAACCAGTTCCTGTGCACTTTGTTTACATGACTCTCTTCTTCCTTTCACAGTGCAGGTCAGAGACATCAGACAAGCCACAGGAGGTGGAGCCAGCATTGTAGAGGGAAGGCCCAGCCCTAATCTGGTGCCAGGGCAACTCCTCCCTCCCATCTAGATGTACATCTCTCTATTCACCACCGGGCTGCCCCAGCCTGTCTCCTGGAATCCCCCAGCCCTGTCACTCACAAACCCAGACAAGCAATACACAATCCAGCAGAGGCAGGCTCAAATTGTTAGGCAAGCAAATACCTACTTTCTAAAAGTGGTATTTGCAAACACAGAATATTAAAATAAACTTTATTAAAAGATGTATTTTATTATTCTGAGATCAGGTATACTAAATTCAAATTTCTACCATGTTTGCCGAGTCCGTTAGGATTATAAGCATGTAATAATCTAGCTGCTCATTATGGCCTATGGCGAACAGTTAGCCTTCAATAGTGAAAAACGAAAATGGCTGTAATTCACTATTAGAACATGCTACACACATCAGAGCTACCTTATACTTACAATGCACCCTACCTACCATAGGGGTGTCTAATATGAAGCAAAGGGAAGGTTTAGGGACTGGCAAGTGGGTGCACTAGGCCAAGTCGACATGGCAGTGCTAGACTGCACACAGGCCTTGCAATGGCAGGCCTGAGACACACTTTACAAGCTGCTTCTGTGGGTGGCACAACCAGTACTGCAAGCCCACCAGCAGCATTTGATTTACAAGCCCTGGGCACACATGGTACACTGTACTAGGGGCTGACAGGTTAATCAAATAACCCAATCATGGAATAACCAATTAGTACATTAATTTAACATAGGGAGCATTTGCACTGTGGCACTGATTAGCAGTGGCACAGTGCCCAAAGCATAAATCCAGCAAAAACATATCAAAACAGAGGAGGCAATCCGTCAAAATGGAATGGAGACTCACGCCAATGATGCCAGGTCTAACATTTCCCTTTGTGCCGGCTGCGCTAGGGCCCAAAATACACAGGTAGGCACATTGCTAAAAACAAGTCTGTGCCTAGTCGGCTTTCTGCCACCCTGAGGAGGGGTATCGGAGTGTGGGGATGCGCCAATATGCCCCCAAGGAGGGCATAAACACTGTGGCTATTTTTTGGGCAGCCCCCAACCCCACACATAAAAGAACAGTGTAATCGTAGGCTTCTAGTGGGATTTTTGCCCCACCGAGTGGGTAGATCCTGGGCTACTGCCCCATATAGCCCCCAGGGAGGTCAGGAAGGCTGTATTTTTTGCGGGATGGGAGCATTGGCATGCCCGTTTTGGAAAGCCCCACCCTAATTCAAATTTCCCAAAAAAAATCCCTGGCATCTACTGGGATTTTTGCCCCCTGGGGGGTAGATTGGGGGCTACTTCCCCATATACCTTCCAGGGGGGGGCAGAAAGGTGGTCATTTTTGCAGGGGAGGGCGTAGGGGCATGGACATGCCTGTTTTAGGCAGCCCCCACCCGTATCAAAATATGCTCAAAAAAAGAAAGCCCACTAGACGTCATGAATTGTTTTGGGCAACTTTTAATTAGGGTGGGGACTGCCCAAAACGGGCATGCCAATGCCCCCATCCTAATAAAAAAAGTGCCTAAAAAATTCCCTGGCTTGTTGAAGGGGTTTTTTGCACCCTCCAGGGGGCAGATTGGTGGCTAATGCCTCATATGCCCCCAAGGGGGGGGCAGGAAGGCTGTATTTTCATAGGGGAGCGGGTGGGGGCATGGGCATGCCTGTTTTGGGCAGTCGCCACCCTAATGCAGATTTGCCCCAAAAAATCCCTGACGTCTAGTGGGCTTTTTGCCCCCCGATTGGCAGATTAAGGGCTACTGACCCCGTCTGCCCCCTGGGGCAGAAAGTCTGACGTTTCTCGGGGGTGGGGGCATTGCCATGCCCTTTTTTGGGCAGCCCTCTCCCCAATGTCACAAAAATAATCCTTGGTTTCCAGTGGGCTATCCGCCCCCCTGGGGGGCGGATTGGGGGCTATTGACTATAATTCTGAAGGGGGCTTTGGCATGCCCTCATTGGGCCGCCCCGCCCCTATTTTGCAGTAAAAAAATCCCTGGCCTCTAGTGTGCTTCCTTCCCCCCCCCCAGGGGGGCAGATTGGGAGGACTGCCCCATCTGCTCCCCAGGGGGGCAGAAAGACGAAATGTGGTCCAACATGGGGGGAGCAAAGGCCCTTGCCCAAGTGGCCACTCCCTCCTCCCTGGTGCTAGTTGGTGGATCCCTGCTTGGGGATCACCCTCCTGGGGTGATCTCCAAGCAGAGGTCCACTAGGGAAGGGTACCGTTGGAAAGGGGAGATTCTTCCCTTTCCAACGACACATATCCCAAGTGTTTTGGTGCTCGGGGGTTGAGATAGCCCCACGAGCACTGAAACACTTACGTTTTAGTTTCATTGACAATCACACGCCATGCGGGCGATCCTCATTGAAACAAAAACTAAAAATAGGCCTGGGGAGGTTGGGGGAGCTCTTTCCCACCTCCCCAGGAAAAAAGAAAATGGGAAATTGCTCTGCTGCCTGCAGCAGAGGGATTCTCTGAGCATAAGCTCAAGACGGAATGGTTCCGTCATGAGCACAGCAGCACTTATGCTCATGATGGAACCATTCCGTCATGAGCACGGAAAGGGTTAAGTCTCTTTTAATATTGTGAATATTTTAATTAATCATACAATAAAGCATTAACTTAGATAAATACTACTTAAATATGAATTACATTTTTTAATGTAATAATACAAATTTAACAAACATGGTTTTATTGATCTCTATATATGTTTATTTTTAAGTTGAAATATATACGTTATAAAATTTAAAAATATACAATACATGAACTTTGAAAACATAAACTATTTCTACTATATACAACAAAAAATTATACAAAGGATTTCACACTAAAACCTCTCAGAAATCATGGTACCAGGATACCCCCTTTCACTCTGACACTCGTAATCACACTTGTACTTATCCACAATAAGATATAACAGAGATACACAGTAAGTTTTCAATGTTTATTTGAACTATTGTGCTCTAGAATGCAGTATTTGTGCCATGATTAGAAAACACATGCCAAACACAAATACAGCCAGCATAGTCAGTAAACCATATATGGCCCTATTTTGATGTCGGTTAGAAAGCCTCCGACCTGTAGTTGATGGTAGGGTGTCACATTGACACCCTGTTGCACCCCTGAATAGTGCATGGATGCACATGTGGCACACATACACGCCCTAAGGCGCATGTATATCTGCTACATCGCACTGTTGGAAAAGCAAAAAATTGCTTTTTCAAAGGTTTTCGTTATTTACCACCAACTTGTAGTTGGTGGTAAATAACGAATCCTTAACTGAGGAATGCACTCACTTGAGTGATCTCTACATTACGGATTCGGTAATTTACCAAATCCGTATGTTAAGAATTCGGTAATTTACTGATTCCTTAAGTTACCGATTCGGTAAAATACCGAATCCTACAATCATGCCACCTACATTCCGAATACCGGTCGGTGACGGCCGACATTCGATAATTTTGGCCGTTACCGACCGGTATTGGGCGACCTACACCTGGCCCTTAGTGACTGGACAGACAAGGCTCTGCTCTGAGCGAATTTTGACTAAACTGTATTTGGTTTGTATTGTCTACTGTCTGACTGACTCTTAATTTCATAGAAGGCAGAGAGGTGGTTGTGAGTGACCCGAGGGACCCGAATTGGGCCACTTCCTTCAGCAGTCATCGATGCAAGTTTACAAGCATTCTTTCTTTGCTGTGAAAAACACTTCATTTTAGCTTTCAGCGTGGGCTCGGAATGCCATAAGATGTGTGTGAGAATTTGTTTTCCTCAGTACTTCCAACCTTTCAGCAAATGCTCCTTGGCAGATTATTTGGTCCTGCTATCTATTTTCTCCAAAGCAGTTCTAGGTATATCAGCAGTGGACACTCAATAAAATAGTATCAGATAACTTAGCGATTGAAGCTCAAGAGTGGATGGCAGCTTTCTGAAGCTCTCCAATCTGATAGTCATGTAGTATCAGAATGTTTCTTAGCCCAGGAGAAGCTTTAAAAAATACTATGTTACTTCAGAATTCCACACTCTTAAGGACGTGGTGAAAACAAACTTTCAAATTATTAATCAGGACTCTATAGGAAACCTGGACATGAGTTTCACTAGGTCCAGACATTATTTTTTTAATAAATGTGAAAAATTGCTTACATTCAATTCAAACAGCTGGGTTTTCTGTCTTTCGTGTTCTTTTTCTACTTAGAAGTTTTGCACGATCTTTGCCCACATGAAATGGGTCTCACGCGAATTCTCAAACTGAATGACATATACTTCAATAGCAATTTATGCTGCCTTCCTGATTTGAGAAACTCTCAAAAATTCATTCGACAGCTAAATTGCATGACATTTCCATACTAAGGCATAACTCACACACAGTTTTCAAGCAGAAGAATGTCCAAGTGTGCTTTGTTTAATGTGTGTCATTTTCAGGAAAAATAGACACATTTTGAGTGAAAAAAATTAAATATATTTCACCTACCAATTTAGGACATATAGAAGTGTACTAACATAATGCACTTTCCCTGAAGAAACGACAGGAATCCAATGAGATTTTGGGTCCCAAGCCCTCCACCACCCTAGTTCCACCAGCAACTGTACTCTGGTGAGCTCTCCGGTAACAGTGGGCAGGAGGAGTAAAATGGGAGGAGATAGCCGCCTCGAAGTTCATCCTCTATTCAAGGTGGTCCTTCGGTGTTCCAACATCACACAGGGGTGATGTTGTACTCACTGCACTGTAAGTCATACGCTAACATCTGGCTATATTCCCACTGTTATATTGTGACATTTCTCCACTAGGAGTAGGTTACAAGTGCCCATGTTCTCACCTCCAAAGTGTTCTCCCTTTTTACCCACCTTAAATCATTTTGTATTCTTTGGGGTTAGTGCGTTTTCTGTAGTTCAGCTCCTTCAACAATGCTCAACAGTTAACAAGTATAGTTACTAGTTCATCCTTAAATTTCCGCACTTTGCCTGATCTTTCTCCTCCTTCTCGCAAAGGAAAATGTAAGTCAGTGTCACCTATAAGTTTCATCTCCTGATTTTCTAAATGCATGTTGCACTTTTTCAAATGTTTCAAGCGTCTTTTGCCAACATCTGTTACCACCTTGTTTCTCTCTAGAGCTTAGGTTAAACAGTTATCACCGTTATTTATAAGCCATAACATTGTACTCGCATTGATGATCTATCTCACCCTTGCTTTTCTTTTTATTGCCAAGGTTCTCGTAGCAAACAAACGTCTCACTTCCAGGTTCAGTTGGTCGCAAAGTCTCGCTCCTTTCTTTAACAGGTTTAGCTTCCTGTCTCAGTTTTGGATCAACATGTTGGTGTCCGTTATCATAGGCACCTTCGCCTAACGTCTGACGATGCAGGAGATGTCTTCTAATTCAAAAAGAACAGGTAAACAGAGTGATAGTCTCTGGCTGACTTCTCTGGTAAAAGGTAAGCAGGATGCAGAAGAGCACCTTTAAGGAGCACCTGCTCCGTCAAAACATCCAGCAGAATGAAGGGAGTTGACCATTTATGCATGGCTTAAATAGAATTACCACTCCTAAAATGGCCACTGAATCCCGGGATGGCGCTTAGGTGACTTTCTTTTGGTGCGTGTGTGTAACAATGCGCAGTGCACACCACGCCCTACCGCTGCTTGCCTACCAGAAAGCAGGTACAAGCTCTGTGCCCTTGAGTCGGGGCTTCGGCAGAACCACTGCACAGGAACATTAACCATTCTGCATGTACCACTATTGATATGTCCTGCTTGCCACTTTTTTGTAGCTGAACTGTATTCTACTGAGGGCTCCTTCCATGATTTACAAAGTCTGTGAAACCCATCTCAATTACAGGATAAAAGTCCAGGAGATGCTTTTCTATTTGTCCCAGCCTCTATAACTAGGCTTTTTAATTGCTCACACTTCGTAATTAGTCCGGAGACACAAGTAGTTTTTAGGTCAAGCCTAGGCAGCACATGCGCTGTTGCAAGAGCAGTAGCGGCCCGTATAGGGCGTGTTGCCGGGCGGTGACGTGGGACGGGGGAGGGGCAGGGTAGGGGGTAGTAAACACCGGAATATGAATGAATGCAGGTAAGTAGACATTTAAATTAAGAAAAAATAATTTGTTGCGCACCCTGCATCGCCAAATGCGATGCAGCACGCGCAACAAAACATGGTCAGCGACTAGCTGCCGCCTCCCCCCCAAACCGGCACCCAACACCCAGAAACGTGGACACGAGACGTCTTTACTTTTTGGAAGGCGGGCGCTAGTCGCCCGGCCGTATTTATTAAAGTATGAAATTAAAAAAGGTTTTTTAATTGCATGATCAACAATTTATACAAAAATCAGCAGGACATTCGATACAAAATTATTGTCAACAAGTTTGAGAGCCTGACCTTAACAAAACTCTAATACATGTTGTTTCCTAACCGAGTCTAAACATCCTCATCTTGATTTTTGTACATTTCTGGCCATATGGCAGGGTCACTACCGGTGTCAGGTCCTACAAGCTGCGCCTCCCCATGAGACGTGCGCATGCGCAGTGTTACCCCGGGAATTGCCCGGTCTACGCCCTGAACTCCATTTACCCACTGAAGGAGGGCCCTTACTCTGCGCCAGCCGGTGACGTCATGAGTATACGCGCGCGGGGTGGCTACCAGCCTAAGGAAAGCGTGAACTACTCCTACCCGCGCTCCTTTGCTTTGCAGCATCCATTACCTTGCTCCTGGAGTTCTAGGAGTGGCCCGCAGGCCCCTCCCCCTGGGCGGGAACCTCCATAGGATGATGCCCGCCCCCTCAGACCTCAAATATGTGCTCACCGATAATGACCTTACCGCATGCCCCATACCTAATAAATACGACGACCTATGGGAAAAAACTCTAAAGGACAGCTACACTGGCTAATAAATAACAGTATCACCGTACAGCTACAAAGGGAAAAAAGGCCTAAAGACACTTGGCATCAAAGAAAAATCACTTCACACACAGTTTGCTAAAAAGGGGAAAAAATTCCTAAACAACAGTATCAACAAAATATACCAACAGATCCATTTCTACTACCATGTAAAACATGTGGACAGTACCTTCAACAACTTACCATTAAACCAGGCATAATGAATGCCACAAGACTTTTGTTCCAAGGGATGGTGGGTGGGAAAACAAAGAAGCCCCGAGCGCGGGGCACACCGTACTGTGAGGGAGCGTCCAGGGACAAGGGGGTCTCCTGGGCGCTCCCCACCTCTTTATTCCCGAGGGGCCAGGCGGGGGGGGGCACGCCCCCCCGGCCCGCCCCTCCTGTAGCCCGCCCCCCCTGACCCGGACCTTCTACCTTGTATCCGGGTCAGGGAGGCCGCCGGCCAATCGGTGGTGGGTCGCGCCCCCCAGGGCCCGCCCCCACCACCGAGAGACAACAATGGGGAAAGGGGGGGCGACGGTCGCCGCGCCGCCATGCGTGCGGGGGGGCCGAGGGCCCCCCCTTTTCACATGGTCAGCGACTAGCTGCCGCCTCCCCCCAAACCGGCACCCAACACCCAGAAACGTGGACACGAGACGTCTTTACTTTTTGGAAGGCGGGCGCTAGTCGCCCGGCCGTATTTATTAAAGTATGAAATTAAAAAAGGTTTTTTAATTGCATGATCAACAATTTATACAAAAATCAGCAGGACATTCGATACAAAATTATTGTCAACAAGTTTGAGAGCCTGACCTTAACAAAACTCTAATACATGTTGTTTCCTAACCGAGTCTAAACATCCTCATCTTGATTTTTGTACATTTCTGGCCATATGGCAGGGTCACTACCGGTGTCAGGTCCTACAAGCTGCGCCTCCCCATGAGACGTGCGCATGCGCAGTGTTACCCCGGGAATTGCCCGGTCTATGCCCTGAACTCCATTTACCCACTGAAGGAGGGCCCTTACTCTGCGCCAGCCGGTGACGTCATGAGTATACGCGCGCGGGGTGGCTACCAGCCTAAGGAAAGCGTGAACTACTCCTACCCGCGCTCCTTTGCTTTGCAGCATCCATTACCTTGCCCCTGGAGTTCTAGGAGTGGCCCGCAGGCCCCTCCCCCTGGGCGGGAACCTCCATAGGATGATGCCCGCCCCCTCAGACCTCAAATATGTGCTCACTGATAATGACCTTACCGCCACAGGCCAGCATTGTTAACCGACGATCTGGCCTCCCCCTGCCTAGACCTACCCTAGAAAGTTCTCACTTTAGCAAAACCTTCCAACCAGGCCCTGACATCATCAGACCACAGGACCCTTCCTTCCTCCGTCAAATGGACTCCCCTCACCAGGTAGAACAAATACACCCATGTTGGATCATCTGCAACCGAGGGGGGCTTGAAATAATTCGTCCCTCTGTGTGTTGATCCTCTTTATCGAGTGATTCAACGCCCTGACCGAGTTCCTGCCACCACGGGATAAGTTGAGACCCTACTACTGTGCCACCCAGGCAAGTCCTGAAGACCCACCCACAGTGGAGATGAACTCATCAATGAGTATTCGCCTCACCAGTTTGGCCAATTCAGTCCCCCCTAGGTGAAGTATCACCACTGACAGGGGGTCGGGCTGCTGAGCTAAAAGTCCCTGAAAGAAGTTCCTGAACTGACCATGGCACAGACCCTCAAACCGACTCTTCCCTGTCCTGCGTCCAGCCTGTTGCTTGTGCTGGCACATTGTAGCTCCTCCACTTCTAGTGCTGAGTTCCTCCCCTGCGTGACAGGTTTGAGAAACTGCAAGAAACAGGAAAAGACCAAGAAAACCTGGGTGACAATTCCCACTTCCACCTTAGGGAATGGGTAGCACTTACACCTGCCAGCAATACTTGGGCACTTGGTGTCCTCTTTCTCGACGTATGCTTCCCTTTTGACGTCCCCCCGCTGCTGATGTTGCGGTGTGGAGCACTCCTCAGATATCCGCCATGGACCCAGCCGTGACTGACGTAAGCCCCCCTTGGGCTGTCCACCTGTTGCAGCTGTTGTGATGTGGAGCACTCCAGGTATCCACCATGGACCCGGTCATACATAAATTGGAAAGATAAATACACATCATTAGTGTTTCCGGCGATAACTGCTGTACACGCGTTAGACTTACATTACCGTCAGTTGCTAAGTTTTAGATAATCTTAGTGCTATATTACTACACATTAACACGTCGACAGTAAATGTTAAGCATAGCCTCAGTTTGTCTGTTTGCTAGTGCAGCATCTATGTCGTTAAGCATAGGATCAGCGCCGCCCTAACCATGGTAGGCTGTAAAATTGGCTTCCTATTTTTACAATCATTGTTACCCAAGAGACTTGTGCCGTAGGCGAGGACATCGCCTCTTAATCCTGGTTTCCTACCCACGTCTTTATGCATAGAATCTATGTGTAAAAACAAAAACAGTCTACTTAACAGTGCAGCATCACAGTCTTTAGCTAAAAGAATTAGCACAGCCCTAACTCCGCGAGGCCATAAGCTGGCCCAAGGACCCTTTCCGCTCACCACTTTGGCTTCTGGGAAATATCATCCTAGCCAACCGGACATGATCACATGCATCCCCAGACCTATGTGATGCCGCAACTAGGCTCTTGGGCACCTTTTAGGTGTGACATCAGGGTGTGTATGGTTATCAGGACCCCAAGTAGTCTCTCTACAGGCTCTAGGCCCTGTCTCCATGGCATTCGTGGTTCCCCTACCACATTATTAATATATGGCTTTGGTACACCCCTAGAGCTCAACGTATATGGTGCTAAATCACTGTGTGCTATATAAGTTTACACACTGTAATTATTCGCCTCTAATCTCATCATAGGCTCAACGTATATTGTGCCAATTTACTTGTATGTTAAATAAGTTTACTGACTGTAATTTCATGCCTTTAGCCTCGGAAAGGAACTAAAGGGATGTGTTTTAGAACAAATACATATATTTGTTATACACCTGTTCTTTTTCATTTACTCATTCATGAGATTATAGACCGGTAAAACAAGCTGCTCTACATTCCCTCAAGACTTAGCCTGAAGGCAGTACGCCAAACAGCTACCAATAAGATAGCTTACTAATAATGTTGACTTTACCTATCATCAACGAATAGTCAATTGGACTGGTGCAATGTCCCCCCCTAGAACAGTGAACAGCACCTCAGATGTCCATTACCTTCACAATGAAATACGTCCCTTGTATGACTTACTGCTTTGGCTTGCAACGGAATGTGGGACCTGGGAAACTGGCTCTCAGTCTTGTCAAGCCCTACCCTTAGATGTGTATTAATCCCCAGGAGGACCCCAAGAGAAGGGGGAATACCCTATTCATGAATCGTTCCACTATTATTCTAACTATCCCCTCAGCAGACGCCAATGATAGTAATTCTAGAGTGTCAAAATTTGACTTATGTCAATGGCTGTTCCTCACGTAAGATAAATAAGCAGCAATCATGGCTTGGATAAAATATTGCAAGTGCCTGGAGGACATCAATGAAGAAGCCCAGGAATGAACACCAAATTACTACTCTTTGTGCTCTGCAGCTCAGAAACCAGTTGGTGTGCCCAACATGGACGCAGAGTGTTTGCGTTCTGCTTCTGATACGTGCCCTGTACCATTACAATACAGTGGATTCCCTTGGAAACGCTAAAAATTGTGGGGCCTTGGTGGGATGCCTACCCAACATTGTTTGTATAGTCGGCCCTCAATACTGCTGTTAATACTAGGAAAGCAGCCGTATAACCCTCTTTCGGCTATCCAGACTGTCATAATTGTGTGGTGCACTCCCTAAAGTATCTTGGCTGGGAGCCATCTGGAGCCTCACACCTAGATGTAAATACAATGGCGGCGAAACAAAGGCACACAGCTGAATCTTGCCTTCCCAGTACCTAAAAGAGGCATTGTTTCGCCTTTTTCCAGTGCCGATATATGGGAATATGCATGCACAGTCAAAAATGTCAGATGTGTTTTTCCGTCCGAGTATTTACTCATATTCCACTTTAAAAAACCCACAATTTTTTCTTTTTATAGTGCTACTCATCTCAATGCAGGGTGTCAGAGCACTTCACATTACACATACGCCTTATACATTGAAAATAAATTGTGTGTGTAAACCGATGAACAGTGTGTGTTACTTAAGACCAGGGCCACTGAAATTATGCGGCAATGAAGGATTAAATTTAAGTAGCAGGGCTTGCTAACTTATGCAGCATAATGCGGCACATCTTTGGGTTAGTACCAGTTCTTTGTTCTGTCATATGTTCACATCTTAACACTATCTGGATAAAAGGTCTTATCTTATAAGTATTAATTTAACACCCCAATTCACGATATGCACTTGAAAGGTGAACAGTCAGCTTTTGCAAAGTGCATTCCGCTTCATAGGAACATGCATTTCTAGTAACTTTTGTTCAGTTTGAGCTAAGGACAACTTGTAAATTATGCAGCAGAAGATGTAATATGTGGCAAATGTAGCCGATCCAGTACTATGCGAAAAAATTGCAGTGGCAGCAGAATCACATAGTGCCAGTGGGCCTGCATGAGATAGTGAGGGATACATGATGCAGGAGACACACGTCCTTCCTAGCTCACTGTGCAATGTTAGAAAGGTTGTGATTTATGAACTGCAAATAACAAAAGGATCTCTGTGCTAAAAAAGCAGTTACCCACTTACCTACCTACATAGATGAACTTTGTAGGAGAAACATTAACCCCTGGTATTGGAGAAAACATATATTCCTCCAGGAAATGTGGTAACCCCCCGGAGTTATTCTACCAATACTCTCGTTGACGTTTACTGGACTCACAAAGGTTCTTAGCCGCAGATGCTCTAACCTTACCACATATTTTTAAAATGCCGACTTTGCGACCAATTTAAGCAGAACAAATTTACTGTCACAGTAACAGCACTTTAAGAACACCGATTTCATTATGTATTATCCACTCCTTCTTCCTGGGTGACTAACAGCAACTAGGAGCCTGCTGAGGGGGGGAAGGGGGTGCCAAACAAGGGGTCGATCCTGCGATGTCACGATGTTAAAAGGGTCATTTCGTATGTCTAGGGCCAGTGATGTAACTGACGTCACCACTGATCTTCAGACTAAAGGACAGTCAAGCCATTCAAGTGTGCAGCGAGCCGCCGAGGGAAAGTGAGGCTCCGGGGGACAGGTGGACGGACGCTTCCGCGTTATGCCGGGCAGCTGTCCCTAACAACTAATCGCACGTGGTCAGTGCGCTGAGCGAAACGTGCTTTCACTATTAGCTGGTAATTTTTAAAAGCGCAAGCTTTCGACCACTACACCACCCTCCCCTCCTTTCACCCCGGATTGTAATATAACGCGTTTTATGCTCAATAATAATAAAATCCGTGTAAACTTTACTCTAAGCATTTCGCGCTAGGCAACCTTTTTTAGGAGACGAGAGTTTCATCTTTCGGCCCTGTTTTGACCTCGCTCAACATTTTTAGCACAGAGAGAGCGTCTTTGGTCTTCTTTTCGAAGGAGCACCACTATGTGACGTTTATCGACAAACACCGCTTTCCAAAACATGCATCTGGCCCGTCAAATCAATCTGACATTGAACTTATGAGAGAGACCAAGGCTATCAACATGTCGACCATGAAGTGCCTGACGCCTCAATAATGGATGCTGCAGTTAGTTCTGTCATCCCCGTCCTCCCTTCTCCTCGAGAAGCTTGCCTGGTAACATATTTATAGCTAAACGGTTTGTTTTTTGCATATTTCGGAAAAGGTTTATGAAAAACCCGTACGCTGCCCCAGGTGAGGCACAAACTCACAACCTCGGCATGCCTCAATGCAAGTACTGCTGATAAGTAACCCGCGCTAACCGATTGCGCCACTGGAGCTCACTGTTCCAATAGTCCTCCTCCCTCATGTTATAAATACCACCTGTGCCGGGAATTCCATCGCGAGACCTAGTTATTGGAAATACTTCCCATGGCATGTTTTTTTTCACACAAATTCCTGCATGTTTTTTAACATTTACCCTCAAAGTTTAACTCCGAATCGTGGCTAATTTCAGCAAGTAAGTGTCCGGGTTAAAAAACTCTGACCTGCCTTGGATCAGCGAATCCTGTATTCCATGTGTAGCTAATACTCCTGTTAGGAGTCCCATCGGCATTACCCCTACCCTTAATAGTCAGGTTTTGGTTGTTAGAGAAAGCATGCAGGTCCTGAGCCTCCAGTTCCTAACATCTCAGTCCTTCGTACATCCCTTCAAATGAAGGTGTGCCTCGTATTGCATGTTAAGCCCTCTCTTTAGATAATTTCATATTTTTTAACAATGTCCTTATAAGCTATTTACATTTTGTGTTAAGTAACTCCCCGAATGAGCAAGTCTGAACGTATCCAAAATTAACACCTCGCAGAACTCCCAAATGAAGTTACCTTCTGCTCTCCCCCTCTACTCCGCAAGGGAAACACTGCCATTACAACGCAGACATACATGCTATTTGCACGCACGCGCGCCCAACGACGGCAAGGGCTTTCCATAGCCCATGCTACTGGCATTAAACCATTCGTGTAGATCGCCTGCCGAGCCCCCCCCCCCATAACACCCCTGCTTTCCCCCCACTTAACTTGTGTAAAGGCACACTTCTCCACGCGCCATCGTCCCGCTCGGAAAGAATTGGCCCCCCGGTCATCCTGCCCACGTGGAGCACCACCATTCGCCATTCTCCGCCGATTCCGGGTCCACGGCCGACCAGGGACATCCTCCCTTTCCCGCTGGACCGATCCCGACTTGCTTGGAACCTGGAAGGGGAAATAAATAGAAAAACAAAGAAGCCCCGAGCGCGGGGCACACCGTACTGTGAGGGAGCGTCCAGGGACAAGGGGGTCTCCTGGGCGCTCCCCACCTCTTTATTCCCGAGGGGCCAGGCGGGGGGGGGGGGCACGCCCCCCGGCCCACCCCTCCTGTAGCCCGCCCCCCCTGACCCGGACCTTCTACCTTGTATCCGGGTCAGGGAGGCCGCCGGCCAATCGGTGGTGGGTCGCGCCCCCCAGGGCCCGCCCCCACCACCGAGAGACAACAATGGGGAAAGGGGGGGCGACGGTCGCCGCGCCGCCATGCGTGCGGGGGGCCAAGGGCCCCCCCTTTTCATTTGTTTTATTGATTCAAATATCTATTTACCTGCATTCATCCGTATTCCGGTGTTTACTATTCCCCACCCTGCCCCTCCCCTGCCCCATGTCACCACCCGGCAGCACGCCCTATACGGGCCGCTACTGCGGAAGACCTGTAGTAAACAGAATATGGAGGGTAATTTCTCCTGCCACTTGCCATTGGTTAACTCTGGCATTTTTCTTTTTAGCTGGCTTATTGTTGGCAGGCGATCCAATACGTCACTTCCGTTTATTCCGGAAGCAGCACCGCCCAACTACAGTTTTTGTGCACTTTTCGTGGTTCATGTGTCTCTGCGGGGAACTTTCTTTCAGGATTTTTGCAGCCCAGCCTGCTGAGTTGCAGAAAGGCACACTCACTTACATACATAATCAACACAGAGCTCGTCACGAGCGCCGCGCTGTTAAGCATACATAATCAGCGTGCCGCTCGTCATTAGCGCTGCTAATGGTTTCATTGTTTTCTCCACCCACCGCTCTCCACTCTCACTCCCCCCTCCCCTCTTCCTCCGGTGAAGTATTAGTGGTGCATTGGCGTGAGGATGCGGCAGCTTGCAGTTGTGTCCTCAGGATTATGGGGTTGTGTCCCGGGAGACTTAAGGCATTTTTGCCTGAGCAGTTGGTGCCAGGCACTTGTGTACGAGAATCGTGGGGACCCGTGGCTCAGCCTGCGATTGGAACAATGGAAGCTTCCAGATTTGGGGAATGCTGGTGTTCGTGTTACCTGTCACACTTTGTTTGAAGGTTTACAGCTAGGGCGTGCGTGCCGTTTCCTGTTTTCATGCGCCAACACTTAATTTCAACCATAGACTCTCAAGATGAATTTGGAACTGAAGAAGTAAGCAGGGCTCATTGGAGAGGGGTCTCTGATAGAGCAATGTTTAACCCTACCTGGTGGGCACCAAAGCATTCTTCTAAAATGCTTATTATTTTTTTTTTTTATATATATAGTTTTATATTGCGCAAACTCAACCCAAAAGTATCACACGCGTCCTAACGCTTCGTTGGTTAAAACAAAAAGTGCCTGTTCGCGTGTCCATTAACTCGCACGTTGTCTGTCTTCCGGTCCCATAGGTTGTTTCCATGAATTGTGACCCCCCTTACACAGTAGCTGAGATCCTGCTGATGGTGAGTGCGGACACATTATATCCAAAATATCAAAGTTCATAAAATGAAGAGGAACCCAGTACATTCCTTGCCCAGTCTCCTAAATGTTTTATAACTTGTGTTGTTTAATGTCTCCTGCTCCCCTCAAGTGCTGAACCTTCATGAAGGGGCCTTTGTGGTGAAGATGTAAGACATGCTGTGCCAGCCCATCCTGTGGGAACAGTTGCAAATTTTAGTTTTGCAGAAAGCAGTGTTTCTCGTCTGCTGGGCATCTTTATATCCCTTTTGTCTTCTCAGGTATTATGAATTTCACAGCTTGGCAGTTCACTGCCTCCACTTAAAACGGACTTTAAAAATGCAGCAACAATGTTGTTGCCTTTATCTCTGTGGCTGTGTGTGTGCGTCAGTGTCTCCATGTGTGTCTTTGAATGTTCTTTATTTTGCTGATGCTGGTCTCCAACATTTAATTTTGGGGTATAGATACTGTGTGTGTGTTTTTTGCTTCATATGTGAGATTATGTGTAAGCTCTAGACATGTGCTGTGTGTTGACAGTGTGTAAAGTGTGATTATTTGGGTGTGAGTGCATACTGCGTGGTACGTGGTTATGTTTCTATGCGTGAGGTGTCTGTATGTATACTGTGTGGTATGTAGTTGAGTGTGCATCATCTTTTGTAAAACTTGTTTTTTTGTGAGAGTTAAACAGAATGTTTTTTTTAACAGCATAGTGAAATTAATCAAAAAACTCCACCTGCATCCACTCTGCAGGCAAACTAGACATTTATTTGTAATGCAATAGGTCTCGCATTTATGAGAGTTTGAGCTACTGGCATTTTAAATTACAATGCCTTTTATTTATGTGCTATTTTTAAAACAGATACATAAATGGCATTGTGATTTATACCGCCAATAGCCTAAACTCTCGCAAATGCGAGACCTATTGCATTGTAAATGCTTGTTAGACATGAGGTGCACCTGTCAGTCTTGCAAAGAAAAGCACTGGCAAAGCTAACAGATCTCTCTTTTTTCACATATGAAAGTGATTTTTCAATGAGTGGCAAACCTGCATTAGTGAGTTGGTCAATTCCAGAAGGAGTCAATCGTTTAAAGAATGAATGTTGTGTGAGTTCATGGATGGCCATGCAAGTTATTGAGAGCATAGTTTAAGGAAGGACTTTGAGCAAGATACAAGTCTTTTAACTTCACAAAATATCCTACATACAAATAGGCCAGTGGTAGGCTCTTGATAAAAATTAACAGCTAGTTCTAAGGGCATTATAGATCCTATAGTGATGATCTTGTGCAGTAGGATGTAGTGACTGAAGCTTTCAAAACGAATTGTCATTCTGTGAGGATTCCAACTGTATAACAATACCCAAAAAGATACATTTAATCTACAACCCCAATTTGCATCCAATCAATTCAGAAAACATTTTTTAAACTTTTAGAAGTACTAGATCTGGTAGATGATGCAAAGGTTGCCACACAGAAAGTCCAGTATTTACTGTCTTTTCAAACTCTCAAAGAGAACACCCAGATTGACTTATTTCTGATACTGATAAAGATTCTACCTAGTACAGCGAGATGTTTTCCCAAAATAATATCCCATCATAATTTCCTATGTACAATAATTTAGTTAGCTACTTTGATTAATAGGACTTATTGATTGTCATTAGAAAAGGGGGTTATTGAAAGATAAGGATGCACAGGTTAGTAATGGTAAAGTGCACAGAGTCCTAAAGCCAAAATCAGGAAAACAGGAGAGATGAAGTCAAAAGGTTTGGGGGAATACCACATCAAGGATGTCAGGTATAACATGTGTCCCCCCAGCAGCTGCAAGCAGAAAGCACTTCCTTGCCTCATGAGAGTTCTTGTCGCTAAAGTGGAAGAACCTGGAAAGTATATCTGCATTGGTGTGGTCAGTTCCAGGGCAATGTTCAACCATAAAGTCCATTCCTTGGAGAGGGATGGACCACCTCTACAATTCACGATTCTCATCACTCATCTGCATCTGGAATCGAAGACGTTTGGAGTGAGGGAGTGGGACAGATCTTGTGTGAAGGAAAATGGAATTTCCTCACCTTGGACTCTGGCATCCTATCTATCTCTCCTAGAGGTACACAGCTCTCAAGTGGTGAAAAACCTGCACTGGTTGTGAGTGCTGTGGAAATTTAAATCTGCAGAGAGCTGCAAGAAGCGTACATCTCTATAGTTCTGCAGGAGCTACAAAGCATTGCAAATGATGCAACTGACAGTAGAGTTGAGATTACTAAAATGGGTGAACAGATCAGAACTGTTAGAGGTACAAAGCTTTACAGTGCTGTTATGGGTGCACAGTGTCATATTTTTGGAGGTGCAAAGGTGATGGAGCAAGGTTTCACCCTTACAGAAACTCGATTGTATTCAACCCTCTCAAAATACCCTGTCATTAATTAATCAACATGTTTTGTTTACTAATATTTGCATTACCCGACATTTTAGTATCTAGGGGAAGCTTGACAATGTGCTTTTACTAAAAAGAAACCAAGTGTCTTATTATGTCCGCCAAAAACGCGGGAACAGTACTGCGCATACGTCCGCCACATCTACGTGGTGTGAAGTACTTCTGCTTTTGGTGTGAACTTCTCGCTTCTGTGCACTAGTGCCAGAAATGGCTGCTTCAAACCTCACATGCTAATGCTTATGCTGCTGCTTGTACTAAGCTTGTTAGTTTTGCTTAACTATTACTGCAAAAGTTAAAATATAGTAATGGGGTTGGAGTAGAGATAAGTGGTATACAGTGCATTCATTTATTTTTGTTTTCTAATATGTTTCTCTTTGACTTTGCTGATAGCTCGTACTTGGGCGTGAATACTGATACAAACTCCATCTTGGAAAAGCAGCGCTTTCGCACTCTAGTTCCGAAGTTGCTGAAGCATGAGCATTGAACCCCAGCCAAGAATCATCTTACCCACGATGTCTATGAGAAAATGCCCTTCTGACCTCAGGAGGAATAGAAGCTATATAAAATGTATCAAATGTGTTGAACAGTATTGGTGGGTGGAATAAAAGCGCATGGGAAAATAAATTATGGGTGGTAACCGGAATCAACTGAAACCAATAATGAAATTACCTCATCTTAGTATGGTGTGATGACCTCTCCTAGTCTTTCTGACCAATCACTGAAGGGGAACACATAGATTTGCAACATTTAGGGGTGGTACATTGCCCTCGAAATGGTATAACTAAGGTAGGTTTAGATAGAGAAATTATCCGACTTGTCCAAGTAGCCGGCTTGTTACTGATCCAACGCATGCTATAGGAGATCGGGAGCAGAGGTGCTGGCGGAGCACTCTGTCAGAAGAATAGAGGTGTTGGTGAGAAATTATCGATTACCCAACCGGGGTATTGATTGGCTTGCTGAGAGAGAGGGGTGTGACACTGGAGTTGCACTTAGCTGAGGTCACCTGTCCTGATTTGCACCTGTCTTGTCCTGTGGGCACCTGATTAAGAGGGATCCCTGGCCTTTTGCCCCAGCCCGTGACCAGGATTGGTCATTGCGCCATTCTAGGTAAATATAATACATGTTGTATGTCCTTGTGCTATTTCCCTTTCTCACACTTCCCAGGTACCGATTTTTAAAGGTGTTACTGTGATTTCTTACAAACCTTATGTCCTATTGATTATATTCTTGCTTGTAAAATGTATGGTCACAGTATTGTGGCCTTTCTTTTGACTCAGAAAATCTTGCATAGATAAAGCTTTTAAAATGTTCCCAGAGTCTGTGGTTATTACAGGAGAAGTAAATGTGTTTAAATATTGCCTGTTTATTCCAACTCCTTATTCGATCCCTAGGACTTATAGCAAAGGTGACAAGGATTGGTAAGTCATGGTTTACAGGTATAAGTCCTAAAAAGACTCACAGTACTGATAGGTGATTAGTTAGTAATCACAGGCAGGACTGCTAGTTCAAGGTGTGAATGTTTTATGGGCCCAGGTGAGTATGGTAAAATTGAGCTAGTGGTCCCGCGCGCTCTATCACAGGTCTGGAATGTTGCTAGGGGTGCACAGGTGTGCAGGCAGTGCAGCTATAGATGTATGCCTCGGTGTGTTTCAAAAACTGCACAGCTTGTGAGTGGTGTGAGAGCTACACATCTCTAATGTGTTGTGTGTTACGCAAAGGTCCACAATTACTTGACCACTGCCTGCATTTATTGTCAGAAGCTGTTGGTTACTCTTCCATATATAAACTACAGCAATAACTTATTATCTTTTGAGGTTGGTGCTGTTCCAGACACCACTTGATGGTGATGCAGGGTATTTCCGCGACACTGATGCCTTCTCATGGCAATCTGTGGTTTATGGCAGTATTTCGTATTGAGTATGGTTCACATTCTTTACAAATATTTTTCAGAGGGTATTTAAATGTACATTTGCGACAGAGTCCCCTAATGCCTCCCATCAAACCTTGACGACTTTGAAGGGAGATGAAGAATAATGAGTAGAAAATATATTATTAAAAAACTACTGCAAACCGGCAATAGGTTTAAAAGACTTAGGGGCAGATTTATGTTAACTGGCGCATCCCCAGGGATGCGCCAGTGAATGTGCGCCACAGTGCGCCACAGCTCCGCCTCCCATGGTGCGCCGCATTTACAATGCGGCGCACCATGGGGCAAAAAAGGCACAGATGCATGACGCATCTGTGCCGTAAAGGTGGCGCATTGCTGGAGCTCCAGCAAGGCTCGGGGGTGACCCATCATCACAATGCTGCATCAAGACCTACGCCTGCTTCAAGCAGGCGCAGGGTTTTGACGCAGCATTGACCTGAAAGTGACTGAGTGAAATCTTATAGATTTCACTCAGCCACTTTCAGGAGGCGTTCCTGCGCAGGAACGCTCCCCCCTGTGCAGGAACGCCTCCTTATGGCGCAGGGCTTTACAACGTGACGCATCTCCTAGATGCGTCATGTTGTAAATAGGGCGCATTGTTTGCGCCGCCGCTGCGTCAAATAAAGTGACGCAATTGCGGCGCAAAGAGGCGCAAGGGCCTCATAAATCTGCCCCTTAGTATATTGTTCTGTTCGCTCCAAAACAGTTATCTCAGGACAGCAAACGTTCACTGATTACCCACAAATGCTGAAGGCACACTTTTTTTTCATAAAAACACTCCTGAACAGTCTCCGATAGTAATTTTTGGGAAATGTAAAGTCGCACCTTTTTGTGTTACCTGTCTGCGCGAATATGTATGTTAGTTAAATTAAACTAAATTATATTCTTCGTGGCCTTTATGCAATGAACAATAGCAAAGCAAGCCCTTTTCCGAAACTGAAATGCTGCTAAAAATATTCATGAGCTGCTCACCCAGAAGCCCGGTTTAATCTTATCTACAAAAACAGCCGTTTGGATAAGGATGACGGACCAGAGAACCGTGGAGCTGTTTCAACCATTAAAAAAGATCTTTGCATAAACTCCCCAGTTACTTGTTTTAATGAGAGGCACTAGATTTAACCTTAATGACAAAACACAGTACCCAGGAATGACAGCTACAGTGCTTAATTTCTAAAACAATAAGGGGCAGATTTATGATAACTGGCGCATCCTCAGGGATGCGCCAGTTATTTTGCGCCGCTGCTCCGCCACCCATGGTGCGCCGCATTTACAATGCGGCGCACCATGGGGAAAAAATGGCACAGATGCGTGACGCATCTGTGCCGTAAAGGTGGTGCATTGCTGGAGTTGCGTCGCAAGCGCGATGCAGCTCCAGCAAGGCTCGGTGGTGCCCTATCTGACCAATGCTGCGTCAAGACCTACGCCTGCTTCAAGCAGGCGCAGGGTTTTGACGCAACATTGGCCTGAAAGTGACTGAGTGAAATCTTATAGATTTCACTCAGCCACTTTTGCGAGGCGCACCTGCCCCGGAACGCCCACCCTGCGCCGGAACGCCCACAAGTGGCGCAGGGCTTTACAACGTGACGCATCTGCTTAGATGCGTCACGTTGTAAATGGGTCATAGGGATGCGCCACGTTTACGCCGCAGTTGCGTGACACAAACGTGGCCCATTACCAACATAAATCTGCCCCTAAGTTCTAGGCCCAAAGTTTTGCAGAGAAGCCCACAGCCGACTCTGGCACATGTGGGGAATACAGCATATCAAGGCTGTGTAGCTGTGATTCCATCTGATACCTCTTTCATTCACAAATAGCCACTCTGTGCCCCTTTATCACACTCTTGCAGGATATTTTTCATTCTCACTTTCTCCCTTTGTCACAGTTTTCCCTCTTTCTGTCCCTCTTTTGTGTTTTTCACTCTCTTGCTCTCGGCCAAAGTCAGATGCGAAAATAAATGCTGGTCCCTAAAACATGAGTGCTAGTGAGCCTGACCAGCAAGCAACTGCTCAAATTAAGCACTGGGCAGCTACCTCCTAGTTTGCTGCGGTCTGCCACGGTCAGAGGAGTGCTAGATTCCTACAGTTTCAGAGAGGAGCCACTGCTCCATTGACCACAATCCTTCAGGCGAATTCAGCCTTCAGCATGCACAAGAGATGATGGACGTGAGAGAGCTTTAGAGGTGAATAAATTAGTCAACAAGGAAAGAGAATGGCCCATGAGCTAAGTTTAAAGGAACTGGGCATTGAAGCTAAGCAAGTAGAGTCCAGAGGTGGCAGAATTGCTTTAGTGTGCTCTGACAAGAGGGTCCACATTTCCAAGGGTCTGGTACAGGACTGTGGAGTAGGAAATGAGATAGATAGTTGGTTTGGGGCTTATGAGATTGTCCTCTAGATGCACAAGATCCCTGCAGGAGGAGCTAGTCTGTAGAAGCATATTCCTACGAAGAGGAGGGACACCGTACTGGCCCTTCATGCGGGAGACAGGATGAGGTATCCCCCTCATGAAGGAAGTCCTGATCAGAAAGTATGTTTTTTCCCCAGAGAAGTACAGATAGAAATTTAGGGACAGTCGGAAACTATCCCCACATACCTGGGTGGATTGTGTTGACTCTTTATGCAAGGCACTGGATGGTTAGGTGAAGGGCTGTGATATTAGGGCGTATCATGAGCTGTATAACTTAATCGCAAAAGAGCACATGTTTAGTACTTGTTTTACAGATCTGCATCAACACTTGATTGACAGTAAAATCTCTGACCCAAGGGACCTTGCCCAGGAGGTGGACCACTGGTCCACCAGCAAGGTTCGCATGAAGGTATCTGGAGGATCACCACAAGGGTAAGTAGGGTCCTCACCAGAAGGAAGAGGACAGGGGCAAAAGGAAATAGGCCCCTCAAGGTCCCCATAATATTTCTCCAGGTCAGGGCTCCAATCCCCCTGCTGGAAGAAAACAAATGGTTACCTGACAGTAAGTGTGCAGGGAGGGCATCCCCTAAGTGTTATGAGTTTCAACAGGAAGGACACTACATGAGGGATACCATGTGCCCCAAGTGGGCAAAATCCCGACCAGTGTGAAGTAACTGGGGCTGGCTAGTGAAGCTCTTATAGGGAAGTTTGTCCTAGATAGTGGTGGGGAGAGAGTTGAGATTACCCTAGTCCATAGGTGATGGTGAGATGGTGCAGATAAACCACATGCCTAATAATACAAAGAAGTACAGGGAGTAGGTAACCATTAATTAGATGAGGATGAAGGCTCTGAAAGACATCTTCAGAGCAGGTAGTCCCTAATGTTTTCCACCACTTTGGTACAGCTGACACCCGTAAGAGCCACTAAACAGTGGCTCTTTTTCCTTTTGAATGGGGGAGGGTGTCATGAATCACGCCCAAAGCATGAAACGCAGTCTCTACTCTGCGAAGAGTAAAAGATTCCACCAGTTAAAAAACCCACCCCTATCCCGTGCTTCCAGCACTCCAAAGTATGCCTATGATTATGTGTATGATTCTTTAAGTGTTCTGTATATTTTGTAACCAGTGACTGATTTGGTTTTGTCAATGCTTGTTTACTAATGGAACTACAAATGCTTGTTTACTAATGGAACTACCAATACTTGTTTTTAAAGTAAGATTGTAGGCTCTGAGTTTGTTTATCGAAGGGTTTAGAGACTTTTGTGCGGGAGGAACATGGCGGCGGCAGGCTGACGGCTGCTGCGGGGCTCCGTAACCTGAAGCACCACAATAGCGTGTGATGGTTCTTTCCCCCATTGAAGAGCGCAATTTCCAAATATAATGCGGTGAGGACGGGTAGGCTTGCTTCTTGCTAAACGGTCTTGGGCATTATTAAGTAATTTCATCGTTCTTTTTGTTTCTGGAGGTCAGGCGACTTCTGACGAGCGCTCCGGGGCACTAGGACCCCGTGGGATGCCTGAGCGGTGTTACGTCAGGAGACCTGAGACGGGAGAGCTGAGCCGCGCTGGAAACAGCGGATCACAGAAGTTTGCTCCGGTCGGTGTTTGGATTGCTGAGGATAAGTGCAACCGACGAGAAACTCGAGTCACCCGCAGGAGTCTCTGGCTTCGCTCCAGGGGGGCGTTCGCTTTCCGGATAAGAGGTCCGGTTTGCTGGGGCGTTTCTGCAGCTTTCACTAGCGGTAGGGTGGTCTCAAGAGGGGAGGACTGTATGGAGGCTGTCATATCGGATGTATGCTCAACTACAAATTCAGGCAAAACAAACCAAGCCCTGTGTCTTCAGGGGTAGCAGTGTAGAAGGGAGGTCGTCACCAAATCGGGAGAGCCCCATTGCTGATTCCTGTCAAGCAGATGGGTCTGCAGTTAAAGGAAGAAGGGGGGAGATAAGGAACAGATACCAGCTCCGGTCTAAGCAGGACCTGAGGAGGCAGGGGGTTTGGGACCTTGCTGAGATTACCGAAAAAGGGGGACCAACACCCTTGTCTCCCTATAAACAGAAGAAAGGGGGACTAAGGAAGGGCAGGATAGCCAAGGTAGTTAAGCAACCCCAGGCGCAGAAAACTACTCCCTCGCTTAAAAGCTATTTTAATATAATGGAGCGAGCTGTAAATTCTAAGGGGGTTTGAGAGATAATCCAGGACCAAAGCAGGGTGTTAAAGAAGGCAATATCGAAACTGTGGAGAATGAGACCGTAGAGAAAGGGAGTATAGGGGCAGAAGAAGAAGGGGCCACCTCCCAACCTTATACAGTCACTACTCTCTCTACGGTACTCCTGGAGAACAGGTATGCAGCACTGGAGTTGGCTCCTAATGAGGGGGACCCAGAGATTCCTATATACTCCAATTTGGAGTGTGGCCTAATCCTCGGGGTGCCATCACTAGAGACGCCACTCGTGCCACAGGTGTCCCCTGTTTCAATTACTCCAGTAGCATTGTTGACTGATCTCCAGGTCTCGGCTTCACAGAGCTCTGTGGCTCAATCCTCCCCCTCTATGTCCCACATAATTCCCATTGAATCCCTATCTCAGCCCTTATCTCGGTCCTCTCTCCCCTCTACTAGTCCTGTACACAGTTTCGTCCCTCATCCTGGGGGTAGCGGTAGGCCGGGTGAGGCTGAGATGGAGAAGGACAGACTGAGTCTATTGCTTCAAACATTGAGGGAGGATTTGCTGGGCAAGTTCGAGATCTCCGAGAGAAACCAAAGGGGACTACATGATAGATTCGATATTTTAGAGACTAAGCTAGAGGGAATAGCGGCCCGAACCAGTGTGCTGGAAAGCAAAGTCACCACGCTCTCAGAAATTTCAACGGGGAACTCCAAGGACATAGACGCTATCAAAGCCCAAAACCAAACCCTTATGATGGATCTAGAGAGGTTGGAAATGCAGAGCCGGCGGAACAACCTCAGAATCCTCAAAATACCAGAAGGGGCAGAAGTAGAGGACATAAAGGGATTTGTCTGTAGACTACTTCGGGAGGACATACTAAAGGATTGTCCAGACATCGATCTAGAAGCCGAGATCCAGCGGGTGTACAGAGACCCTTTTAGGCTTCATCCTGATCGTAAAGCACCAAGGAAGATTCTGGTTTACTTCCAAACATACAGGGTCAAGGAACTAATTCAAAGTAGATGCCTTGCACGTTCTTCTCTCCACTTTCGTGCCAATCCCTATCAAATCAGATCCGCTATAGGAGGAAAAACGGCTCAAAGGCAGTGGGAGTTGGGTTCTAGGATGCCAGAACGTCGCTCACTGGGAGCCTAAGTCCAGATGAAGTTTCCTGCTCTACTTAAAATTATGTGGAATAACAAGATGTTCACCTGCTACTACCCAGAGGAAGTTGATGATCTACTATCTAAAATGAGGAAATAGTTCACCCTGCTAGAATTAGTTCTAAGGTTTAAAAAAAAAATTTTTTAACTTAAGAATGTGTACGTACCATACGCCCTTAACTACTAGATGGTTAGTAGAAGAGACTGAACACTCATACATATGACAAGTTTGTTTTCCGGAAAAAAAGAAATGGGGGGAAAAGGAAAAAATAAAAATAAAAAAGAGAATATATATATATATATATATATATATATATATATATATATATATATATATATATACAACAAAAATAATAACAAATAACAAAAGGTGCAATTGTCAAAGGGGGGAAAAAAACCTTCATTTTTCTCACTTAGGGTGGTGGTGTTCTAAGGGTGCGGGGCCCCCTAAGGCGTGTTAACACCAGACAGGACGGGAGGGTTCCTCGGGGGGGTGGGTGGGGTGGGGTTGCAGGGTGGAGGGGAAAAAAATAATTAAAATGTCCTCATGTGCCATAAGTTTTAATGCATTTAGGTTTAGTTGTTGTTTTAGGCCACTACTGGTACTATTTGATAAATGGCCCTAAATACGATACCTAGCAGTAAATTCCTTTCCTGGAATTTGAATGGTTTAGGAAGCCGAAAGAAGCAACAAAGAGTTTGTGAATTCTTAAAAAATACTGAGGCTCATGTATACCTCATACAAGAGACCCACCTGGAAGCAGAAGTATGTAGTCAAGTATTAGCTAAACTCAGCTGGGTCCAGGAAATTCTGTGTTCCAAGCAAAAGGGCTCCACTAGAGGGGTAGCCATAATAGTACACGCAAATAAGGGAATCAGGGTGCACAATTGAGGAACCGATCAGTCTGGGCGGTGGCTGGCGGCAGTCCTCTCTATTGGTAGCTCGTGCTTCCAATGTGCTGTTTATTACGGCCCTAATGAAGATAACTCCGGCTTTCTTCAAAAGTTGGAGCAGTATATGATACAACACACAGTTCCAGCAATACTAGGAGGAGACTTTAACCTTATTTTGGATCCCCAATTAGATCGTACCTCTAAAGCTAAATATAAATCTCCAAATAAATCGCTTCTTGCCCTTAAGAACATAATGAAGGAGTTTACATTACAGGATGCTTGGAGAGTTAAGTATAGTAACCTTAGGGAATACTCCTTTTACAGTAAAAAGTACAGTCAGTTTTCCAGAATAGATTTTTTTCTTTTAGACCAAACATGTCTGTCTGATATTGTTTCAATCTCGCATATCCCAGTAGGACTGTCGGATCACTCTGTAGTCGAATTGAAAATTATTTTTAAGGTTAGCCCTTCAGAGTATAGGTGGACCCTTGATAGAACTATCCTCCTAAACGACGACATTAAAACCAAAATGAGGGGGAGTTTGTTGGAGTTTTTTCAATATAATGATGGAACAGCTTCAGAACAGACAGTATGGGACACGCTTAAGTCCTATCTAGGGGGAATTTGTGGCTCACATATGGCATTAAATAGGAAACTCAGGAAAGAAAAAGATATTCACGAACTTGACTTAATTAAAAAGAAGGAGCAACAACTGCAGCTAGCAGCGCTTGAAGACAGAAATAGAATTTTGGTCCTTGGAAAAAGAACTTTTAAAGCTACAGTCAGACTTTAAAGCTAGAGCTGACAAGTTGAGTAAGGATAGGTGGGAAGTGAGCAAGCTCCGTAATTTCGAATATGGAGAGAAGTGTGGCTCTTTGTTAGCCTGGAAGGCAAGAACGGAGAGGAGTAGGAATAATATCAGCTCATTGATACAGCGAGGTTCAGGGTGGCTTCTTACAGAAGATGCAGAGATCAGGAGAGAGGCTAGAAGTTTCATGGAGGAACTGTATCAAGAGGAGAATAGTCCGAGGCTGGAAGAGCTGGAAAAATGGTGGGCTTCGAGAGAGCTACCTCAGTTGAGTAAATCCGACAAGGTTTTTTAGTCACTGAGATTACGGAGGGGGAGGTACGGGCTCAGCTGAGAAAAATGTCCAGGAATAAAGCCTCCGGACGGATTGCCGAATGAGGTATATAAAGACAATCTAGAAGAAGTCCTAGCCCCATTACTGAGACTCTTTAATAAAATATTCTTGAAGGGGGAACATACACCAGCCTCTTGGTCAGATGCCACAATTTCTTTAATAGCAATGCCTAATAAAGACCTAAAAAAAATAGAGTCATATCGGCCCATTTTAATTCAGACTTAAAAATTTACTCCGGCATACTCACATTTAGGCTGGCGAAAATAATTAAGTCTATAATTCATCCAGATCAGAGGGGGTTTATACCGGGTCGCCAATTGAACGAACTTACGTTCCAAGTCATAGGAGCTATAGACATAGCAACAGAGAGGGGGCTGCCGCTAGCCATCGTCGCGATCGACGCAGCAAAAGCGTTCGATCAAGTAAACTGGTCATTCTTATGGGAGACTATGGCACAGTTCGGGTTCCCGGATATATTTATCGAGGGGATTGAGACATTGTACAGGGGTCCCCGGGCCAAAGTATTGGTCAACGGTGGCCTGACTGAATGATTGAACATCTCAAGAGGAACGAGGCAGGGATGTCCCCTGTCTCCTCTTCTCTTCGATATTTATATCGAACCCTTTGTTTGCTCCCTGAGAAAAGATCTTGCAATTAAACCAGTTAAAATTGGAAACTTGGAGCTTAAGACGGCTCTTTATGCCGACGACCTTCTTCTTTATACATCTAACCCAGTCGAGGCTATCCCCAGGCTATTCGAACTGGCCGAAGAGTTTGGCACAGTGTCGGGGTATAGAATCAATAAAGATAAAACCGACATAATGAGCTGGAACAACCCAACCCCGATACCAGAAGCCAAATCAAAAATTAGGTATCTGGGGATTTATCTTACTCACAACATAGAAGAAGTCTCCAAAACCAGTTGGCTAACAGTTGTAAAGGAAGTTAGGAAGCTTTTGACTAGATGGAACACTCTACCTCTTAACATCTATGGTAGAGTGAATCTAGTAAAGATGATTATCTTGCCCAAGATAACCTTCCTATTTAATTCAATCCCTTTAAACTTTAATAAAAAGGATATTTCAAATCTTCAAGGGAGAATCGGCTCTTTCATCTGGGCTACCAAGTCCCCTAGGATTGCCTGGAGGAAATTGAGAAGGGGATTAAAATTGGGCGGGCTGGCTCTCCCTGATTTACTCTTTTACTGCTACGCCTTTCAGTTCATATACTTCAGACTCTTGGCAAATAAGTTGAACTCTACATCACATGGTAGACTATTTAGGGCTATGCTATGAGACCTGCCATATGGCCCTGATTTTTTCCTTTATAAATTTGGAGATCAGAAGTTTTTTAAGAAGGTACGTCTGAAGCTCCTACGGACAGCCTTAATTATTTGGCAATCAATACGTAGAATTCTGGACATTCCTTATATCATCATCAGGCCCCAATATGGGATTCCCCGGGTACACCAGACTGCTTATTAGATCGGCTGGCCCTCCCACTAAGATCAGCTGGCCTTACAAAGTGGGGGGACTTGTGCAATAACCCGGTACTACTAAGTTGGGAATCCCTGTCAAACCTTACAGAAGGCTCTATTACAAGATTTAAATTTTATCAACTATCTTCCTGGTGGGGGAGGCAACGTTGGGTCAAGGATGATGAGAGCCATATTTTGGAATATATCAGTAGAGGGATGGGACTGAAGGGGGAGGTTGCACTTTGGTATAACATACTGGTGGGAGCAAAAGACAATCTGGGAGCTGAAATCATTAAGCTTTGGGATAATTCTTTAGTTCGGGACCTTGGTGAGATGCTAAAGGTCTGGACGGATTCTTTCACACTTTCCCAAAAAATTATAAACCAGACTGCTTATTAGATCGGCTGGCCCTCCCACTAAGATCAGCTGGCCTTACAAAGTGGGGGGACTTGTGCAATAACTCGGTACTACTAAGTTGGGAATCCCTGTCAAACCTTACAGAAGGCTCTATTACAAGATTTAAATGTTATCAACTATCTTCCTGGTGGGGGAGGCAATGTTGGGTCAAGGATGATGAGAGCCATATTTTGGAATATATCAGTAGAGGGAAGGGACTGAAGGGGGAGGTTACACTTTGGTATAACATACTGGTGGGAGCAAAAGACAATCTGGGAGCTGAAATCATTAAGCTTTGGGATAATTCTTTAGTTCGGGACCTTGGTGAGATGCTAAAGGTCTGGACGGATTCTTTCACACTTTCCCCCAAAAATATAAAACCATCTAACCTTAGAAGAAACCACCTGTTCACGGCATACAGGGCTTATTGGACTCCAGGGAAACTCTCCAAGAACTCAGCAGAAAATTATTTCTGTCCCAGATGTGGGTTTCCAGCAGCAGACGACGGACATATGTTTGTTGATTGCCCTGAAATTGCTAGTTACTGGAGACAGGTGTGCGGGTTCTAAGAAGAGGTTGTGTTATCACCAATAACCTATAGTCCCAGATTGGTTCTTTTTGGTCTTCCCCAGGACTATGACATCAGACATAGTACCTCTCAGTTCATTTTTTACGTTATTGTTATTGCTAGGAGGGAGATATGTAGGGAGTGGAAATCGGTAAACCCGCCTAAATTTGCTGACTGCTTAAGAAACATCATGGCAGTGAGTTGTCTAGACACAATGGGGTCGATTAGGATCGCGGACGGACTTGAGTCCGTCCGCGACCCCTGAGGAGGAGGGAACGTCCGCATGGGCTGCGGCGTTCCCTCCGATCTGATTAGGATGTGACCGCCAGGGTGGCGGTCACATCCTCTATCCCTAACATTGCGGCGGGTGCAGCTTCAAGCTGCACCCGCCCCAATGTAAAAAATGCATGCACAGCATTTGCGTGCACAAAGCGGCAGGCACCGCGCGGTACCTGCTGCATTGTGCACGCAAATGCAGGGGGGTACCATAGGTACCCCCATGTGCACCCCCCACCACCCCTTCACCCAGGGGGCCCGCAACGTATGCTTTTTCATGGCGGAAAAGCCGCCGTGGAAAAGCATAGAATTGCAGACATCCTAATATGCCTGGCGGTGTCTGATAGACACCGCCAGCCATGTTAGTGCTTTTCCACTGTGGTCGCCTTCCGACCGCGGCGGAAAAGCGGCGGACAGATTGTGAGACCCACCAGCCATCCTGATTTGGCGGTGGATCTTTCAGGCCTCCTCAGCGGATTTCCCGCATACTCCGGGCCGGCGGTGGCTTCCGCCGGCCCGGAGTATGCGGAAAATCCGCCATCATAATGACCCCCAATGTGTGGTGGGGAAATACTATCAAGGTCTGGTCCGCATTGAAGGTGCGAAAAATAATCCCAAATGAGTCCAATGATTATGCCAGAGGTTGAGTGGTCCTGTCCTCCCTAAGGGGTAAGCTACATTGAAACTGGGAGTTGGATTTGCAAACAACCTACCTCTGGGCGATCTTTGTCGGCTATCCACAAACTCCCGGGCGGGAACAGCTAGTTTGTGTCAGTGGCCCAGAGTAAGCCTATCTAGAGTTGACATTTTCTGGTGGCATTTATGAGGAAAAAAAAAAAAAAGAGACTTTTGTGCAAGTATTTAGAATATTGAAACATTAGCAGCCCTCGCGTGTTCATACGCGCCTCAGAAAGAAAAAGACTGCATTTAGCTGCACGTTAGCATCGCATCTAAGATGCATGCTACATGACGGCTGATTTGGGTGCGGTTCGGGTGTGGCATTGGTATAAAAGCCACACCCGACTTCCAGAAGGCGCTTAGCCTTCCTTCGATCTCGCGATGACATCGTTGCTTCTGGAAGGGCTCCACTGCTTGATGACGACTGGCTGCAGCCGTTTACTGAAAAGACGAGACGCGTTTTGGAGAACATGGAAACGGAAGCTAAGTGAACTTTTCTTTGTTATTTAACAAGGGGCCCAACGCAAGACAGGCAAGGTGCTTAAAGGTCAATAACAAATTACGGAACAATTTTTGGAACCTTTTAAGAACAAGCATTTACAATGCAACGGTTTCGCCTTTGCAAAAGTTAGAGCTATTGGCATTGTAAATGACAAAATTTGTATTTATGTGTTGGTTTTGAAAACAGATAAATGGCATTGTCATTTACATTGCCAACAGCTTACTCTCTCGCAAATGTAAGACCTATTGTACTCTACTGGATGAGCTCATCAGACAGCAATTACTACCACACACACACACCCAGAGCCACACACACACACACACACCCAGAGCCACACACACCCAGAGCCCCACACACCCAGAGCCACACACACCCACACACCCAGAGCCACACACACACCCACACACCCAGAGCCACACACACACCCAGAGCCACACACACACCCACACAGCTTTAAGAGGTCACTCAGAGGTCGCCAGTGAAAATTACCTGGGGCAGCCTCTGTTTTTACCTTTGCGATCCCACCTCTGATCTCAAGAACTTTGGGGGAATACAGACAGTGGGCCATATGATGTGCCCCCCTGAATGTATCCCCATGGTGGGGGTGGGCATGGAGGCCCTGTAGGGCCCACTTTATTTCTGCACTGACAGCCTTTTGATGGTGGGGCTCCCGCCATGAAATGGCTGGCGGTGCAGGAACTCATAATATGCTTAGAGGGACTGGTGCAGTCCCACGGAGCATTTTACATTGTGGCACAGCTCTGCCACTACCAGGGAACGACTGTTCCCTGGTGCAGACAGTGATCTACCACCGGTACGATGACGAGAGTCGTAATACGGAAGAAAATGGAGTGCCACTGCTACGCCGCGAGTGTGTCTAATCAGGCCCTTAGTCACTACTCATTATCACCTGTGACGAAAAGAAAAGCTAAATCTCCATCTATGATATGCTACCACTAACCAGGCATCCCGACAAAGGAAATTACCTACTAAACATTGAAGAAACATAGTAATTAGGAGAAACACATAATGGGCCAGCAGCAATACACAGTTCTGAACTTTCATCCATACCATCATCTTGGACCAAAAGTACTTTGGTACTCATTACTCAAAGGTAACTTCTTTTTCCAGGTTGGATCGGAAAGGAAGAACTACTGAAAATAGCAATCCTATCCCGTATCCTACTAACCGTTCCAGGGGAGTGTTGTCCACAGGAACGCAGAAGATAGCAGGCAGATCAGGACACAAGGAGCATTTACAATGATCCATGGTCTGTGACTGACAAAAAGTGTTGCCAGACAGTCAGGAAGGCTTCACCCTTCCATTTCTTGACAAAAATATTAAATGGTAAGTGGTTACAATGGGGCAAGATTTAACAAAATGCAAAAGTCTACAGGTGACAACTTCAGCAATTATCTAGGGAAGCAGAGGGGAGCATCGAGCGGGACGCCAATGGGCTAGGACTCCTTACTCAATGATCAGGCCCAAAACAAACACCCCCACCCCACACACACAACTGAAATACCAACACAGACTGCCGGCCCGAACAAAGCAGACATTTAAAATCGCATGCTGCAAACTCCAATATTTAATTAAAACAAAAAAGGCTGTGCACATTCAGTTACTACCATCGAAGAATAAATATATGTTCAAGAACAAGCCTTGTCAAACCCACCAAACAAGAAACTATGTATAATAATAATAGAACAAACCAGAGGAACTCTTCTATGGAACACCTCGATAAGAGATTTCCCATCCCCCGTATTCGAAAGAAATACGATTTGATGCCCTTTAAGTCTCCACCATCATTCCCGCACATCATTATTTGTGCCCTGTAGCCCAATGAACATTGCTACGCACAGCTAGAATAAGGGGAAACCGGTCACAAAGCGTGCATGGCGCATGCCAAAATTATAGAAGAGGAAAGTAGGAGATTGTAACAAAATAATCAAGAGATTGCATTTCCCCCACTGACTTCTATTGAAACAAACGCAATTTCAGACGGGTAACAGCCAATATTAAGCTATTTTTTGCTTCAAACATCGGGAGTCTCCCGTATGGGTCGGGTCTATTAGCATGCACTTTTGTTTATATATAGGAGATAGAGCTGACGTAACGACGAAGAATAAAACGGGATACACGTTTCCTTGACAGTGTCTTTGGGAGGTTGCCGGTTATTTCCCCTTGTGCCTAACATTCCCTTCAAGACAATAGTGCTCGTGTTCCTGTTGATACTATGAGGCACACTTAACAAAGGCCACGTGTAAAGGGATAATTCTGGGATCCTTCCGCTCCTCGCCCAGCGTGTGGCACAATAATGAATTCCCTGGTATCTCAGGATAACAACAATAATCTTTTCACCCTCAGTTTTAGGCACTGGCGTCCTTCACCCACAAAGCACAAAAGCAATGCCTGCCGAGCCCTCCTCTGCAAACTACAGCTCCCAGAGCTCCACTCGCTTCAGTCAAATCACACAAACCGCTTCTATGCCCCCCAAGACTCACCTGCTTTCGGTGCCCACTCGAATACTCATCCCCAGTTTCCCCTTTCAAAAGAGACCCGGCCTTGACAGCAAGGCACCTGCCGGGAAACCGAGTCCTGGTCGTTTGGGGTCATTTGATCGACGAAGAGACAACGCGAGCCCAAATACTACAACTCCCGACAGACTCTACGCTGCCGGCACGCCCCGTGGGGCACCTGTGTCGAGCTTCCCGCACACGCTACGTTTAGTCACACCCTGGCTGAGCCTCTCGCGTAGGCTGATGGGATATGGCGTTTTATTTTATCATTTTATTCCGGGCAGTATAAGGAGACAGAAAGCTTACAAACTACGACTCCATTATGGCTTCTGGAGGAGATACGTAAGGGGCACGCTCTGTACACATTTAGGACTAGCGGTTTCTAAGAAACGGTAACGCCTTGGTTGAACAAGTCAGGTCCCGGGCCGCGCTGTGATTGGCTGACGTCACGGGGTGTCCCGGGCTGGCAGCCAATCACAGCGCGGCCCGGTAATGACGTCACGGGGGTGTCCCGGGCCGGCAGCCAATCGCAGCGCGGCCCGGGACAAAGGGGCGGGGCTTAAAAAAAGCACCAGAAACGCCCCCGAATCGCGTTTTCGTAAGAAAGCGCGATTGACAGCCTCTGCTTCCCAATGGCTAGCCTCCATTTATGGAGCTAGCCAATTGGAAACAGAGGCTGTCCTAACCTCACTACTAACAACAAAAGATTTCGACTGGGAGGGGCTTCGCCCCTCGCCAAAAGTCGAAACCTAAAAAGGGAATCTTCAAGCAAGCAAAGACAAATAATTTAAGAACTATTTAAAGACTCTTTGAAGGGAACTTTTAGAAATGTGTAGAAGCTGTTTAAAGTGTTTTCTGTAGCCTATTTTATATCCTCCTTTTGAAGTGCAGATTCTTGTGGTCTAGAGACAACGTGCAATTCAGTAAGTAAGAGGGTTCAAAAGGTGTAATCTTTTTTTTTTAAAAAGAAAGTTTTGCATGGTGTTCTTTTTAAAAAAAGAATGAAGAGTAATAGATGATTTTACATACACAGGAAGAAGCCATTCTGAAAGACTTATCGCCTTAATCATTACCAACATTCTACAAGACGAAAACTCCTGAACAAAGGACAACTCACACCACGTGACGAATTCCAGGACGCAAAGCTCAATTTCTGTAGAACGCAGGTAGGAAATTATTTCTTAGATAATTTGAACAGGAAAGATCTAATAGAGTATAGTTTTAGGAAAATTCTGTTATAGTATTAGTATTAGAACGCCCACTCATAAAATTCTCTATTGATTCGCAGGTCGTCTATGGAAAATAGCCAGCGTCCGATCCCGGCCCCCCTCCCCGATTTCCTGTTCTGTGGCCCTAGTGATTACATACTATTCTAGGTAACATATAGGGGATCAGGGAGGTTGGCTCATTACGTTGAGGAAAATAATTTTTCGATCAACAGTCATTTTTAACAGGACTCCATTGGTTTTTGCACTGCCATCTCGTGGCAAATACTTTTCACAGAACCCACTTGGTCGTTTTTCCTGATGTACGAGGAAAATTCTATCAGCTCGACAAAAATCCATTTTTGCAGGCCTGCATTTCAGCCCAGGAACTGTCACCCGCCCAACCCCCTGTTCTCTTCAGTTCATCAGAAAGCCACATGGCCCTCACCCGAGTGAATGATTCATTTTTCCTCTCCTGCTCCCAGCCTGAATAAACATCCTTGACACAGTGATCAGGCTATCTAGACAATGGTCTGACTGCTGGACTCTAATCAGGGTAAATAAACAAATGACTTGAAAGACCAGGCTTTGATCAGGCAATTGAACAGTGACCTGAAAGAAAGAGCCCTGATCAAAGCAGAGTGGACAATGCTTTGTATACCAAGCCTGTGACCAGGTCACCAACTACAACCATAGAGTGGACAATGTTCTGTGTACCAAGCCTTGACCAGGTCACCAACTACAAGCATCGCCTTGATCAAGCTATCAACTACAAACACTGCCCTGATTGGACCATGGACTGACAGCCAAAAGAATGGTATGATAAATGTATAAAAGGCTTGTAAGCTACAGAGTAAAGTAGCAGCCTCCTCGGTTGTGTCTCTGACTAGCTTGGGACTCTGTTCCATAGCCGGGCTATTGAATAAATCTGCGTTCCTCCTGCAGACGAAGGCTCCTGTGTCTCCTTTTTACTAAGTATGCAAGGCATGGAAGACTAGGGCGGTTCCCCCGTCGCCGAGACCCAGTGAGTGGGTTATTCCAGTTCTTCAACGTCTCTGCGTAATTCAATCAAGGCACCTAACAGGTAAGAGTTTGTGAATTCATGCAGGTAATAGTGTGTTGATACCTTGACAGAGGGCCTCAGATTACTTCAGGGTAGCTGTGAGTCTGTCCATGTGTATGGAATGTCTGCTTGTCAATACCTGGAGCATATTGCCTGGAAGGAGGTGGAGCTCAGGACATTTGGAGATGTTGGGGCTGCACGAGTGAATGTGACTGACCACATGGCCCATGGAGGCCTAAGAGGGTGGTCGGGAGAACCTGGAGCCTGGGACATTAGCCCAGGTACATGAGAAGAAGAAGAGGGACAAGGGGGCAGCATGAAAGGGGTCTCAGGATGGAGGAGTTTGGCAAGGTGCAAAGGGAAAGCACTACTCTTCTGGGTCTATGGCAGCAGGCTGCAACCGAGGCAGATAGTGACACCTTTGGCAAACACCTAGTCTACTTTGAGAATGTGTTGGTGGTTCCCCAGTGCTTCACTGCCTTCCTTCTGGAGATGCCTCATAATGTGCCTTGTCAGGTAATTTCGGGCAAGACAAGACCTTTGACAGGCTTGTCACCCACTTTTATTGGCTTAAAATGAGAAGGGCCTCAGATGTGTTCTGAAGGTTCTGTCCTAGATGACAGGAGAGTGGCAAGTCAGGGGGAGAGGAAAAGACCCCCCCTGCAACCTTTTCCTGTTAATAGCACCCCATTTGAGAGGATGGACATCGACATTGTGGAGCCTCTGGACCCCAAGACAGCCATGGGCAATGGATTCATTCTGGTCTTGGTGCACCTTGCCATCCGGTACTTGGAGGCAACCCACTAGGGATTGTGGCTGCTCCTGCCATGGCAAGGGCACTGATGGGCCTAATATATATATGGGTTTCCCCAAGGAAGCGATATCTGACCAGGGTGCCAACTTCATGTCAGGGTACATGAAGGCCATGACGGAGGAGTGTGGGGTGATCTACAAGTTCTCTACTCCTTACCACCCACAAAACAATGAACCCTAAAAGACATGATGATGGGCCTACCAGAAACCACAAGCCTTTAAGTGGGATCTCCTCCTGCCATGTCTTTTATTCCCCTATAGGGAGGTACAGCACAGGGTGGCGGGCTTCAGCCCCTGTGAACCGCTGTATGAGGTCTCTGTGAAAGAACCTCTCAGTTTGGTTTAGAAAGGCTGGGAGCAAGCTCCTAAGAAGCCTCCCAGGATGTAGTTAGCTAAGTGCTGGTGTTGCACAATCAGACAGGTTGTATCTGGAAACTATCATAGGAGAATCTGGAAGCCAATCAGGAGGTCATGACATGCAGGTATGACCAGAATACCACTCTTCTTGTGTTCCAGCCTAGCCAAAAAGTGTGGGTGATGGAGTCTGTGGTGCTCAGGGTCCTGCAAGAGTGCTGGTCTGGGCCTTAAGAGATAAAGGGGCGCAAGGATGAGGTCACCTACTTGGTGGACCTCAAGGTTCCGAGAAACCCTTTAAGGGTCTTTTTTTTTTAACCAGTTTTTATTTGAGTTTCAAGTTTAATAATACACACCTCCCCTCCCACCCACCCACCCCCGGAGAACAGGTATCCATCCCTTTTTATTACAACATAAACAACAATAATGAGCATAGACAGTTTTAATAGCGAAAAGACATCATGCGATTGAAAATATATCACATTTACAACAGAAGGCCCATGTGTACTATTTCAACAGTTAATCATCCTGAATCCAAGCTAACAGTGGCGCCCAAATCTTCATACCCCGGTTGCGCTTATCCCTCCCTTTGTTTCTATAGATTGCAACCTCCAGGCTGCAGGTCGCAAGCAGTCGAGCTCTCCATTCTAAAAATGATGGAGGTAGCGGATCTATCCATGCTGATGCAATGCACAACCTGAAGACCGCCATAGCTACAAAAATCAGCCCTTGTATTTCATGAGGTCGGGTGATGCTGGTTATGCCCAGCAAGACTTATTCATTAATGATGTTAACCCTACAGTGTGCGCTGCTCAAGATGAAGTCGGAAACTTCTGCTAATACATTAGCTAGATTTGGGCATGAGGCAAACATATGGGTTAGATCTGCTACAGGAAATGCACATTGTGGACAGTTTGTTCCTTTCCCCGTCCGCCATTTAGCTTGTTTTCCAGGAGTATAATAAAGTGAGAAGAAAGTTTTAAAGAATTGTGCCTGGAGGTTCATGGACATTAAGCAGGTGAGTGACATTTCGTAAGCGTTTAGAGAGATTTGAGGACAAACCCCCAGCCTAGTCCGCCATGCCACCCCATGTTTATCCATATCATCAGGTAATATTAAGTTCAATCCAGCATATATCTCACCAATCCTTGGAGTTTTAGCTAGTCTTAGTTTCTCTATGATTTGAGCGGGTTGAAATTTGATACGGCCGCCCCCCCTTCTTTGATATAAAGTCCCGCACCATGAGGAATTAAAAAAAGTCCTGATTCGTCAAATCAAAATCTACTTTCAATTCGTCAAATGATTTGAATCCGTTAGTGGAAAAGAAGCACCCGAGCTGCGTAACACCTAATTCAACCCATCTCTGCATATATACATCCTGGAATATTTCAGGAAGATCTGCATTTTGTGACACAGGGGTATAAAAGGAATATCGACCTAAACCAACTTTTTTTTTACATTGCCCCATACTTTACAGACACTAAAAATAGTCTTAAATTTCTCTTTTTTAAAATAGTCATCATTAATATGGCGCCACAGACAACCAGCGCTTCCATCACCCAAGATAAGTGCTTGCGGGGTAGGTATATTGCAGCCATCCAGGTTAGCCGTAAGTAGATTAACCCTGTATTTTAGCACTGTAGCCCAATAATATAGTTTAAAATTGGGTAATGACCAACCACTGCGTTCTCGGGGTAGAGTAATCCATTTAAGTGCTCTGCGTGGTCTATTATATCCCCATAGAAAGCGTGAAAACTAAGGGGCCGATTAGGATGGCGGACGGACTTGCGTCCGTCCGCCATCCCAGAGGTGGAGGGACCGTCCGCATGGACTGCGGAGGTCCCTCCGTGCAAATCAGGATGTGACTGCCACCCTGGCGGTCACATCCTGGATATTTAACATTGCGGCGGGTGCTGCTTGAAGCAGCACCCGCCGCAATGTTAAAAGTGCTTGTGTAGCATTCACATGCACAAAGCGGCAGGCACCTCGCTTTGTGCATGTAAATACTGGGGGGTACCACAGGTACCCCCCATGTGCACCCCCCACCCGCCTACACCCTGGGGGCCCGCAACGGGCCCCCAAAAGCAAGAGTACACATGCTTTTTCACGGCGGAAAAACCTCCGCGGAAAAGCATGTTTACTAATGCTTCCTAATTTGGCTGGCGGTGTCTGATAGACACTGCCAGCCAAATGAGAGCTTTTCCGCCGCGGTTGTAATCCGACCGCGGCGGAAAAGCTGCGGACAGAAACCAAGACCCACCAGCCATCGTAATGCGGCGGTGGGTCTTTGGTGACTCCGCAGAGGATTTTCCGCCTCCTCCGGGCCGGAGGTGGCTTCCACCGGCCTGGAGGAGGCGGAAAATCCTCCATCCTAATCGGCCCCATAGTGTCTATTTTTTTTAAAATTAGTGGTGAAAATTCTAAGCATATAGCTCGAAAGAAATATTGAAACTTAGGAAAAAATAACATCTTGACAACGTTAGTTCTGCCCCCAATTGTTAGATGCAGATTATGTAGCCGAAGTAGTTCTTTCCTGGTGCGGTATATAAGGGGCTTAATATTATCGTCAACGATGTTTTCAATTTTAGCGCTAATACTATCCCCTAAATATGTCGCCTTATCAAATATCCTTGGGTCGTTCATCGTGATTTTATTATTCAATACTATCTGAGTTTTACTAGAGTTCAATTTATATCCTGAAACACACCCGAAATCATGCGCTTCTTTTTCTATCAATGTTATAGCGTTATTAGGGTCACCTGTAACGATAGCTATGTCGTCTGCATATGCCATGCATTTAGTTTCTAAATCCCGTACTTTAATTGGAGGAATCAAGGCATTTTTTTCTAGGCTATGTATAAATGCATCAATATAGATGGCAAACAGGAGGGGCGAGCAGGGACAGCCCTGTCTTGTACCCCTAGTATTGGTGAAGCTTTCAGAAATAACCCCATTAATCAAAACGCAGGCACTCGGGTTAACATAAAGCCGTTTAATTGCTATTATATATTTTTCTCCAATCCCACACTTTGTCATGGCTGCCCATAAGTATTTCCAGGAGACCCTATTGAACGCTTTTTCTGCGTCTAGCAGTATAAGCGCCATAGGGTCTCCTGTCACTCCCGTGTAGTCAAAGAGAGATATAGCTCTTTGTATGTGATCGGTAGTAGATCGTCCAGGAACGAACCCATGTTGCCGTTCCAAAACTATTTTATGGATAATAGGTGCCAGTCATGATGCCAGTATTTTAGAAAAGATTTTCAAGTCCCCATTGATCAAAGTAATAGGGCGATAGGAATCCATTTCTTTAACATCCTTGTTCTTTTTAGGAAAGACTATTATTTTGGCCGATGACCAGGACCTTGGTGGGTTCCCCCCCTGAAAAATATATTGAAAGAGTGATGTTATAGTGGTACTCAGTTGTGGAGCAAATTTGATGTAAAATTCGGTGGGAATCCCATCCATACCCGCTGCTTTTCCCTTAGCCAGGCCCTTTATTGCTAGTAGTATTTCCTCCCAGGAGATTGACCCATCTAAAAGTTCTTGGTCGTCGGTCCCCAAGCGATTGGGAGTTAATAAATCCAGATATATTTTAGGGTCGCCACATTCATTGTCGTCTTCGTGGTATAGTTTCCTATAAAACTTCTGGAAGGCCATTCTTATTTCAGCGGGTTCAGATCTTAGCCCCAAATCTGAGTCCCTGATTTCTTTTATTAGTGCAAATGAGGTCTCTTCTCGAGTTCTAACAGCTAATTGATGTCCCACTTTTTCGCTCAGCTCATATGTTTTTTCCCTGTTGATGCTGGCTCTAGCAACTGCCCTCCCAACTAATATTTCTGAAATATAGTTTTTAGCAATAGCCACATTGCGCATCGTATTATCTATCGGCCTTCCTTCCTGTACCGCTTTAATCAATTCCTCTTCTGCTCTTTGCAGATCTAAGTCTAGTAAAGCCATTTTTTGTTTTTCTGTTTTGTTGTATTTAAAGGAGAATTCCATCGTTTCACCCCTGACACAAGCCTTCAGAGCATCCCATACCATGTCAATTGAGGTAGAACCTATATTATCTTCTAAAAAAGCAGGGATCCAGGTTCTCATTTGCTGGCAATAAGCATCATTATATAATAATGCCCTTTCAAATGTCCATGTTTTTATATTGGATCTCTCTGGGACATTCGTAAGGCTAAGCTCCAACGGATTATGGTCTGAAAGAATTCTGGGTAGTCTCTTGATTTGATAGGTTGGTCTCAGAGAATTAGACAGAAGCATGTCATCTAATCTAACATGTCTTGAGTGAGGGTGTGAATAATAGGTATAGCCAGGGTCCCCTGGGTGTTTTACTGACCAGCCGTCTAATAGCCCATGAAGCATGCACATGTCTTTTAAGGCATACAAAACTTTTCGCTTCCTACCCTGGAATTTAAAACCTTGATCTGTAGACCATTTGCTAGGCAGGTGAATATTTAGATCTCCACATATAATTTACGGGAGAGGCCAATGTGTTAATTCATTAGAGACCTTAATCAATACATCTGGATCATCGCTAGTATTGCCGTATATAGTACATATTGTTAGCTTGCCTTCCCCGTTGTTATAGTGGCATTCTACTATTGCAAATCATCCTGATGTATCTGATAAGGCCCGTGGAAATTGTAACCCCCCACCTTTTGATAAAATAGCAATCCCCCTGGTCCTTGTCCCCTGCATTGTAGCTACGATGAGGCGATATCCTAATGTTTTTAGTAAATATTGTTGCGACCCCTCAATATGTGTCTCCTGAAGGCAAACGACATTTGCCCCGGAAGCTTTAAGACTCTCCGATGTTTTCTGTCTATTCTTTAAATCATTAAGGCCGCATATATTCATAGACAGTATATTGATCTTAGCCATCGAGGTATTTCATGGGCCATCTCCATAAGCAATCTGTTTTTCTTAGTCTTTCTTTGTTACTGATCTCTAAGTAAATCATATGTCCCTTATAGGAGTACTGAGCCCTGTTCTCCCCCCTCCTATCTTAAAATCCCCCCTTCTCTTTCCCGCCCCCACTAAGCGCCCCGACCCGCCTACCCCCTTTCCATCCCATGAGGCACCCTAGGTGCCAGAGTACCCAGGTGTAGGCATCCTTGCGATCCACCCGCCTTAGCCCCCCAAGTGTCCTGGCCCCGTATGCCTGGTTTGTGCGAATTGGATTAGTGAATGTTTAAACATTACCTTCTACTGCTGTGCATACTCTATTTTTTGTTCCCTTTTTTTTTGTAACACCCTGTGTATTGCAGCGTTTCATATCTTCCCGCCCCTTTTTTATTTTTCTTTGTCTCTTCATATAACCCCCCGTGTTTTTAAGTATTTGAGATTACAGTTTCATATTTACACATTACTTATTGTTCATTTTCTTTCTGTTTTTTTTTGCCATTGTTCCAGAATTTCTTGTCCCAAACTCTGATAGTTTTTTAGATAGTCCTGGGCTTAAATTTCGCTGGTGAAACTTCTTGTTGTGCCCTTATATATTATTTTCAGTCTCGCTGGATTTTGGAGGAAGACAGTAGCACCAATTTTTTCAAAGGGTGAAAGTAATTGTCGCATCTTCCATCTTCTTTCTACAGTGGAGTGCGCGAAGTCAGGTCTAACAAAGAATTTAAACCCTTGATATTCCCGTTGAGTTGTTGGTCTGGCTAGATCGTATACAGATTCTCGAAGGAGGAAGTTACCAAAGTTAATTAGCATTGCCCTGGGATATTGCTGTGGTTTCTGAGAGTGTTTAGGTAATATCAGAGGGAATCGGTGAGCCCGCTGTATTTCCCTCTCCATGTCCCAGGCCTCAAGTTCCGGAAAGGCAGATTTGAGGAGGTTGACCACGGATCCTCTTGCATCGTTTCCCTCAAACCCTTCGGGGATTCCGAGGAACCTCGGGTTATTCTTTCTTGATCTATTTTCATGATCCTCAACTTTTAACATGAGATCTTTTATGATCCCATCATGCTCCTTTTCCGTTTTGCGCAGCTCGGTAACGTCAGTTTCCAAATTTTCTGTGCGCTCTTCAACTGTGACCATTCTGTCAGAGATCTCAGTGCAGATATTTCCGACTTTCTTGATTGCACCTTGTAATTTTTCGATAGCAGCATGGTTTCTTTGGCTATCTTTTTTTACGTCCTTATGGAATCTCTTGATGGAGATCAGAACTTCATTCAGTGAGGGTTCGGCGGACGATAAAAAGCCCTTTGCTTTTGATCTTCCCCCTCCTGTCACATCCAAGCTATGATGTTGATGTGCTATTTCTACCACAGTCTTTGTTGGTGGACTTTTCCGTGTAGAATTTGTTCTTACTTTGACATAATCAGTATTAGTGCCTGGATCTCTAGTCTCCTCATTTGTAAGATTACTTTGCTTTGAACGTTTGGGCCTCTTTTTTCCCAATGTTTTCCTGGAGTTTGTACCTCGTCCGGTTTTTCCAGATTTTCGAGAGTCATTGGAGCCTAAATCCTCCGGGGTTACGTCATCAAGTATGCCTGCACTTGTTTCGCTTGTGTCCGTTATTTCACTAGATTCACTTGAAGTGGACATCCCGGTTTCGTATATGTCTGATTCAGAGTTCTCCTCGGTAACCACATTGTTCACTGACTGTCGTAGGGTCTCTGGTGAGGATGTTGGCATAGCGGTTGAGGAGGAGGAGGCATGCTCTTGACTTATTACTCCCGGTGGGTGATCATCTCTTTCTTTGATTTGGCCATTTTGCCCAGTTATTGAAATATTTGCCGTTAATGTTGTGCTTATCCCTTCTTTGCTCAAGATGGGCTCTACTGTAAGGCTTCCGGGGTCCGGACTTTGAGCAATTCTTCCCACTGGGTTAGTTTGTTCTATACCCACACCCGCTGACGCATTGTGATCCTCGCTGGTTCTTCTCAGATCACTAATCTGGTTGTGAGATTGTTTAGCGCTCCTGTCAGGATTGACCGAGCCTTCTTTGGGTAGCGGGCTAAAAATAGTCGAGATTCTAGGCTCAGAGTGTTGATGGCCCTGTATTTTTTGCAGTCGCTTTCAGATTTTTTATCGTTTGTAGCCGTTGTGCTTTCTTGGCCGATAAATCCATATCAGCAGTATCAGCAGTACCCTCTGTATCTCTCCCCTTCTCATCGGCGTTCTCTTTCCGTTTCGTTTTTGCCTTTTCCTTTAGAAGGTTTTTTTCTTTTTTTTTCTTTGTGCTTATCTTAGTCTTGATTCTCTCGAGGCCTTCATGTTCTGCATTTCTCTCGGCATTATTCTCCTTAGCTTTAGATCCTCTTGTTTCAGGACCTTTCAGTCTACCCTTATTTCCTTGAGAGACATGCGCAGTTTGAGTATTCAGAGTGCCTTGCTGGTCTTGTAGATCTTCCAGGCGTTCCAGGCGTTCCATGCCCTCTAAGACACCGGCGTTTACAAATGTTGGGGCGTCCGTCGCTTGTAAACCTTCCTTACTCCGCTTCTCTTGGTTGAGCGCTATGGGGATCTGTACCACTGCTGGCCCTGCCTGTATCACAATTCCCATGATTCCAGCAGCTCCTGCCATATCCAGTATCTGTATCTGTGTTGATATCTGAATTCGGATCCTATTTGGTTGATTTTTCTTCGGTCCTTTGGCACTTCTGACTGATTCTGGAGTCCTTCTTGATGTGTTTGACGTAGTTTGTGCTTTTACCACTTCCACAATATTTAAAACTGCTTTTAAAATTACACTATCAACTGTCCAGGCACCCTTGTTGCAGTCACTGCTTGTGTGTGTGCCCTCTTCAAAGAAGCTTATGTCCTGCAGGCCAAGGGGAAACCAGTCTGTTTTATCTATATTGTGTATATGAGTTAGGACTAGGTATGTAACAACATCTGGCCTCCTCCTCCTTGATTTGGTTTGATTTGATTCTATTTGCTCTGAGTTTTCTATTTTCTCCTTCCTCCACTTTGTGCAGCTTGATCTGTTCAGCCCCTTCACTTTCGCTTTTCTCCCCTTGAAATCTGTCTTCTGATGCATTCACTGCCTTCTGCCGCCTCTCACCGTCTCTAAACAAACACCGACAGTACGCGCCCTCGTTTCCCCTAGCAACGGGGGATGCTAACTGTGTTGCGCACGCAGTATGCGTGGGATTAAGTGCGCCGGCACCAAGTCAGCCGATGACGTGTTGAGATAGGCGCTGCCGCTGATGCTGAGGGTGCTGAGGGTGCTGGGGGTGACCGGCTTGATTTTCGACAATGGTGCGGAGCGGAGGAGCTGTCCCCGAGGAGCCGACGACGGGAGATCAGGAGGTAAGCGCCTTGGGCTGCAACTTCCTCCCCTATTCACACACGTAGAGGGAGCCGGAGCCAGAGAACACTTAGCAGAAAGCGAGAGCGCGCGGTTTAAAGGTTGACTTTGCCAATAGCCGTCTCAAGCCGTCTCAAGGTTCACACAGAGTTCATCGAGTTTTATGCAATATTCCTATACAAGTGGTACATTGACTTAAGAATTATGAATAGAGTAGAGTAACTTACGGCAGCTGGTTTTCATAGGATCTTGGGTCTCGGGTCTTAGATCACCCGCGTGAGGGGCACAAAGCTCGGGAACAGACACTGATAGCTGTATTACAGTTGCAGTTGGCGCACCCCACGAGCACAGCAAACAGCAGATACAGGGTTATTTCTTCCCGGGCCGATTGTAGTGTATCCAAAGGAGAGACATAATGCCGGGTGAGCAAAGTCCGCTTGTATGCCTTTGTATTCCCTTTCCACGCCCAATCTTTCGCCCAGTCATGCTCGTCAAGCCCAGTAGATAGAAGGATAGCGGGATAGTTTCTAGATGGTTGAAGAAGGCTTTGCTACAAGGTTAGATGAGCAGGTATAAAGGTCGCCGAAGCTCACAAGCAGGCCCGCTTCACTTTCTCCCCTTACTGCATCCACACTAATCCTCTCGCATCTGAAGACTCTGACGCTCCATTCAGGACCAGGACTCACGGGACGAGGCTGTTGCGACCTCTCACTCAGATGCCATCTTGCCTCTCAGATTCCTCTGATCTAAGGGTCTTTCTTGTAAATCGCATCAGGCCCAATGTTGAGAGGTCTGTTACCATGCTCTTGGGTACTGATGTTGCGATGGAAGATGAGAGTGAACCTCTCCCTGACCTCCTTCCTTCCAATGAGCAGGATGGGTGAGTAGAGGGTGTGAGCCTCTCCCCTACATAAACCCCAAATCAAGAGGGAGACTGCCACCAGTTATTGGAGAAGTTTTCATCTCTGTTCTCACTTATCGTAGGGATTACTACATGGTATACTGTTGAAGATGGCTCCTTCCTCAAGATCTGCTCAATGACCTCTTTTTCCACCTCCAGGTAGCTCTAACTCGGAAGCTGTTATATTGCTGAGTATTAGAGTGGCCAGGAGAGGGAAGGGTGTTGGGAAGTGAACTGCGAGGAGGGAGTTTTGAAAAGGACAAGGTTAGTAACAAACATACACAACATAAAAGTACAATACCCAGTTGTGGAAGTATATGGCATTGTTAAGAATCTGAATCAAAATGGTACTGCCAAAAACATCTAAAATATAGTTCCCAGAAAATACTGTTTCCGAATATTCTCAAGGTTTCACACACACAAACATTCACACATTCATTCTCACACAATAGTTGTGCCACTGATTATGCTTCATATACATATATGTGCAAAGAGTTGCACTTCTGAGTTAAAGACATTCTAGTGAAGTACTGCACAATCACTCTAATGAGTCCCTGGTTATAAGTTACAGGGATCTCTCTCCAACTTCTGCTTGGGTGGCCACACGTTAGACCTGATATTCTTGACATTTTGCTTTCAGACCATGTGTTTTTTAACTATTTTGCTGAGTTCATTATTGTTAGCTGTAAGGATCTGAAAAAAGAACTCATAATGGATGGAATGCCCCAGTAAAGAGTTCTGGGCCTAAATCCAAGAATTTTTTGTCATTCTGGTTTTGACTGCCAGATCAGGTACTCCCTGAACCAGAAACAAGCATCCTAGGACTGGTTTCAGGGTGTCAAGCCAGGAAAGCTTGACTCTGGTGGAATGTTGAGCACAGAACCTCCATCAGGGCATATCCATTGTGATTGTTAGGGTGACAAATGCAAAAAGAACAAATGATGGATGTAATGCTGAACAATGCCAAACACTCACCTATATGAGAGAGACCTGGACCTAAATCTATTGTTTTGTTTCCTCACCATGCCATTCCAGTTTGGACCCAGCCACATATAAATCAGTCTAGATCCTGCTCCATATGGGAACAGTCTAGTCCGAACTACCAGACTAGATCGTCCTTGGACCATAATCATTCTAAGATCAGTGTCAGAGTATCACCCCTCGTCAGACAGACAGGATGGCTTGACTCCATTGATACGAGGGTGACAACTGCCAAAAGAACAAATGATGGACAGAATGCTAAACAATGTCAAACACTGACTCCCAGTACAGAAATCTGGCCCTAAATCCATTGGTGCTTATATACAAGCCTATTGCATTGCCGGTACATAACTCTTTTGCATATTAAAAGTAAAGCACCAGCAGCGCAAAGGGTTTTACAAAAGCCCCATTGTTTTTTTGCTCAGCACGCCATTCCCGTTTGGACCCAGCCATATGCAAATCAGTCATGAACCTGCTCTCCATGTGAACTGTGCCACCTGAACTGTCAAGCCAGGTCATTCCTGGACCGTAAACAAGCATCCAAGGACCAGTTTTGGGGCCGGTGAGAGGCAAGATGGCGTCGGCGTGGTCAGTCGCTGACTGAGCGCTCTCTGCTCTCCTGGACCCCTGCCCCCTGCGTGAGAGACCGAGAAACCGAGCGAAAATGGGGAGATAAACCTGCCGGTCTGATCGTTATGAGATAACTCTTAACTTGTGGAAAGGAAAAAATAATCTATTGAAAGGGACGGCAAAAGGAACTGCGGAAAAGACTGTAGCTGACCCAGCTAACCCCTGGCCCTTTTTTTTATGGAATCTCAGTCGAGTATCCGTGCAAATACCTTCGGATACCGCTGACACTCTCGGATAACGCCAGCTGGTGTTCTTTACAAGGGTGGTCTGTGAGAAAGCTTCGCTGGAGAGAGACCTGCGGAATTTCAAGAGGCTCAAAGGACACAGATGGCTGCCCTTTACCCCCCGCCCCTGCCCTAACTCCGTTTCGTGTTTTGGAGCTTTCAATCTCCGACTCGGCGATCAGCCTGCTGGAGCCTGGTGCCTGGTGCTGAGGTGAAAGGCAGAAGGTGAGGAGCGGGGCTCATTGTATGGTGGCGATATTATTTGACTGTCAATGTTATCAGGGCAGGGCAGCATAAATAGTATAAGCTAAGTAATCAGAAAAAAGGGATCTCTACCAACGGCCCATTAACCAGCGGGACGCCTTCAATCGTGTGTAGTTAATCGGCATTCAGAGACTCTAACCTTCAGCTTCAAAGAGCGCTGAGATTTACGAGCGCTGAAAAGAAAAATAAGAAAATAAGAGAAAGCCAAGGGAGGGTGTCCTGCTGAGGTCGCCACTTTTGATCTGTTACATCCACCATTTACACGCAGGAGCTAAACAATAAGGTGTAGCTGTGGGTGATAGACATTTAACTGTTGTAGCGCTAATTACAATACAACCACCCTTTTTTTCTGCTTTCAGCTTTGCTCTGCCGGTTCTATCAGGGGTGCAAGGAGGCTTTTGTACCCGTTCTGAATTTGTCACCAATCACCTGTCACCTGTGCTAAAGACTGCGTAGGACATTTTTGACATTTTTGAGGGGGGGGAGAAAACCTGGATTTTTCTTAAAAAAAGAAAAAAAAAAGCCCAACGCACTACAATGCGAGAGGGGCCTTGGCGGAAAACCCAAGAGCGCTACCCGCGGTGCCTAAATATCCCTACACGACAGCAGTTGGCGGAGGGAGAGATAAAAATCTCTATATCGTGCTACTTGAATATCGCAACTAAACTTAAGGGGTCCCTCAAGTGCTTTCAATCTGACAGGCAGCAGGTGCAAATAAAACGAAATCTTGAAAGTAATATCATTAGACTCATTCCTCTGTGCCAATTGAATCACAATCGAAACGCACAGGAACGGCGCATCACATTGAGTCTTTTGAGTGTAGTAGAATTGACAAAACTGGCCAACTCAGGGCGTGGATTAGTCGCATTGCAACCAGCTCAAATAGCCCATACAATATCAATTGAGCAGAACAAAAAAAACGAATCTAACAAGCAGATTATAGGGAAAGAAGAAACAGTGAAAATGCAGGCAATGGGCACAGAAAAAGTGGAAAGTATTCAGTGTGATCAGATGAAATCACGTGATCTAATTGCAGTGCCTGATCTACTCGATCCACCTATGCCACCTATGCCCCGATCAAACACCCTGGATGTCATGAGTACCCAATGTATTGAAGAATCTGAACCTGACGAGCAGATACATGAGGCACATGAGGCACAAGAATCGGATAATGCCCAATTACTAAAGCCATTACAGCCATTGCAGCAACGACGAGAGACTAGAGGAGCTAAAGCAAGGGAAGCAAAAAATAAGGATCAAGGACAAGCCAAAGGAAAAGATAGAGAAAAAGATAACGAAAAGGAGAAGGACAGAGGAAATAAAAAGGGTCCAGAAAAAGAGAAAAATAAAGACAAGGACAAAGGTGTCATCCAGAGCTGCAGTGAGCAACAGGGAGACCATGATAAATCTAAAAAGGAGAAGAAGAGTGATAAATATACACTTAAAGGTAATGGCATAGAAATAGAGAAAAGGAAAGATAAAGTCAAGGAGAGAAACAAGGAGAAGGAGAGGGAGAAAGACATTGAAGCCACTGAAGAGCTGGAATTAATGGCAAAAAAAGCAAAATGGTTACAAACCATCAAGGATTTGAAAGCAAATGCAAAAGCAACCTCGACGGGACAACCAACTACTTCGCAGCCTAGTATATTAAACATCTTTAGCCCACTGCCCAAAGCTGGGGCAAATAAAGGGCCAAGTCAAGGGCTAGTGGTTCTGGACTCAATGATAAAGAACAGGACAACCCAAAAACTTGCTCAGGGGATGAACCCTCATGTAACATCGAATCCTCCATCGGACAAACTGCCTTTGCCAGAAACTGATTCACACTCAGATGAATCTGAAGCAGATATATACGAAACTGGCATATCAACTTCTAGTGAGGCAAACAAAGGAAATATCAGGTTGTTCAGGCACAAGGAACATAAGCAATCATGGGCAAGGAAATACACCAAGGGGGAAAAAACTAGAGAAAAGAAGAATAAGGAATAAAAGATTAAATAAAAGTACCTATGAAGAAACAACCGATCAAGGAAGTAACCCAGAATCCATCAATCCCCGAAAAATCCTAAAACCCAAAAATAAATTAAAGGGGGAAAAAATACTGGCTCAAGAAAGCGAGGAGGATCCAACTGGGGACATCTCTCAATATGATGAAGAAATAGGAGAAGTGGCCGAGCCATCACTAAAAGATATATTAAGCTCAATAAAAAGACTGCATAAAGACGTTAAAATGGAAACCCAAAAGCAGCATTCAGCCATACAACTATTGCAAGGCGCTGTAAACAAGGTGGGAAGTACATGTATAGAGATATCTGAAAGAATGGTGTCAGTTGAATCACGAACTAACCATCTTGAGAACGATGTTACTTACCTTCAAAAGCAGGAAAAAAAACAAGAAGGAATCATACAGGATCTACTGATAAAGGTCGAGGAACAAGAGAATAGATCAAGGCGAAACAATCTGCGCTTCCTGGGGCTCGCAGAAGGCGTTGAAGAAAACGACCCCAGGGGGTATGTAATTAAACTTCTTAAAGCAGCTTTCCCTGAACTTCAAACCTGAGAACTAGAGAGAGAAGTACAACGCGCCCATCGGTTCCCCCTCACTCAGTCTAAGAAACCACAGAATCAACCTAAATTTCCAAGGGCAATGCTGGTGTTCTTTGGAAACTTTCTACTTCGTGATACCATCTAGGACTTAGCTCGTCCCACGAGTAAGAGAGAATATAACGGCTCCACATTCTTTGTGAGACCAGATTTTGCCCACGCTACCGTTGAAAGGAGATGGAGGCTGAGACAGCTATTTTCTCCCTTTGAGCAAATTGGCGCTAAAGTTTTTTTACAGAACCCTGGCCGACTGAAAGTAATTTTTAGGGGAGCAACTCACAGTTTCACCAGCGAAATACAGGCCGAAAATTACCTTAAAGAAATTTCAGAGACTGCAAACGATAATACCGGAAAATGACCAAGAACTAAATTTTCTCTTAGGATGTGGACTGGATAATAAGTTTCAATTCTTTTCAATATTGGGTATAGAACCTTTTTTTTATTTATTTATTTATTTATTTATTTCCTCATAGACTCTCTCCCAATCTAACCATAATATTCACACGGGGCTGGGGGGGGAGCGCACTGAGGCGTACTGGTCAACGGACGTCCACACCTGGATCCGGCTGGACCCAGGATGCCTCAAGGGGAGGGGGGAGGGGGGAAGGGGAGGGGGCACAGGACAGAATACAGGGAAAAGGACTGGGACATATCAAACAAGGAAATTACACAAAAGGAACTCAGGATACATGTAAGGGAAAGAAGGACTGCATTTAAGTTTAAAGAGTTAATTTTGGCTAGATTAATCAGCTGGATCTGGAAAAAGCTAGTTGGAAACCTAAAGGCAAAGACAATGGCACTAGCAGCAAAGATGGTATCGAGGGCAGAAAAGAAATTGTATCTCTTCAGTTTAAAAGGCTCAGGAATAATAAAGATTAAGGATGAGCTCAAAAGTTAAGGTGTTAACAATGAATGTATGCGGGCTGAATGATAGGCTGAAAAGGCAAAAGGTAGCTCTATTAATTAAAAACACCCAGGCAGAATTTATATGTTTACAAGAGACACACATAGAAGGCAATAAGCCTTTTTTGTTGGAACAATTGGGGCTGCGCTTGCTGGCATATTCAAAACATGGGGCAAAGGTCATAGTGGCCATACTAACTAAACTACCTAACGTTAGCACTAGGAAGAAATTAGAAGATCCTTGGGGCAGGTGGGCCCTGATTGAGTGTCTGATTGGAGAAGACTGGATTACTTTAGGGTCCGTCTATGGGTCAACGGAGGATGACCCTGAAGTATTCGAGTTCCTAGATATAGAACTGGCTACCTGGGCACCAAGAGTGATCCTCGCAGAAGACTTCAACATCGACGGGGCATCAGGTTTGGGACTGAATAATAGAGGCCTATACCAAGGAAGGAAAAAGAGGGTGTGTAGAGCAATCCGAAGTATGGCCAGTAACAACGCCTTTATAGATGTCTGGGAAGAGCTTAAAGCGGGCGAGGACGGCTTCACTTACTACTCGCCCCCCATACGAAGTGCGTCCGTCTGGATTACTTCTTCACCTCCAGGTTACCCTCAAATACCCTCAGGATAGTGAGGCTACCCTGTATTCTGTCTGATCACAACCCTCTATTATTGACAATAACGGGCAGTGGGCTTAAAAGACAGGTTAAATCATGGACATTTGAAAGAGAACTCCTGATGGATATAGACTACATTACACACATGCACGTTTGGATAAAGAGCTTCTGGGATATCAATAGAGGGAGTACTAATCCAGGAAATGATTGGGATACCTTTAAAGCCGGGGTGCGAGGTGAAACACTGAGCTTTAGTCTAGCCAATCAGAAAAAGGAGAAAGCCAAGGTAGATCGGGTAAATAGCGACCTGTTGAAAGCAGAGCAGAGACTTGAACAGGCTATTACTGAGGGGCGGGAGCTGGAACAATATCTAATGGAGAACATGATGGCTAAAGCAGAAGCAGAAGAGAGTATAGCAATAAAATCAGCTAAGATTTACAATGCTAAGAGAGAGCAATGCTATGAATATAGTGAAAGGGTAGGGCGGACACTTGCAACACGCACGAGACAGAGGATGGCAAAAGGGGAAATTAAAGAAATAAGAGACAGCGGGGGTAATATGGTTTCAGATAGGGAAGGTATCCTCGAGGTCTTTAGGGAGTTCTATTGCAAGCTTTATGAGGAGGAGCAGGACAGGGATCCTGCCGATATTCAGAGGTACCTGCAAGACCTACCAATTAAAACCTTACAGGAGATAGATAGGGACTCTCTCGAGACCTGCTTAGAGGCAGAATAAATTAAGGAGGCTATGCTCAGTTTGCCTTCCGGCAAGGCTGCCGGGCCGGATTTGATACCTGGGGAATTCTACAAAGTGTTTTTTGCATTAATTATCTCAGAGCTAGTTAAGACACTTAGAGAGGCACAGTTGGGGCATTCTATACCAGCCAGCTGGGCAGGGGCAGATATTGTTGTAATCCTTAAAAAAGGGAAACCCCCGCAGAGCCCGGATCATACCGCCCGAGTACACTGATTAATGCTGACCTAAAAATCTTCTCTAAAACATTAGTGAACAGACTTGCTAGGGTAACAGAGCAATTAGTAAGCATTAATCAGCATGGCTTTATTCCACATAGAGGAACTACACTCCATGTTAGAAAAATGATCACGCTATTTGATGTAAAAGGGACGGAGGAGAAACCTATGGCAGCTATGTTACTAGATGCCGAAAAGGCCTTCGACCGCGTGGCATGGGAATTTCTGTGGGCAGTGCTAAGGAAAGGGAGAATTGGAGAAGGATTTATAAAATCGATACAATCATTGTATGTAGGACCAACGGCGTGTGTAAGGGTGAATGCAAGCCGCACTACCCCATTTAGAATTACACGGGGCACACGACAGGGGTGCCCATGCTCACCCTTGCTCTTTGCACTTTACATAGACCCACTAATTAAGAAACTGGAGCTAAATGATGGAATTAGGCCGCTACATACTAAGATGGGACTGATTAAGGTACTAGCATACGCAGATGATATCGCGATTATCACATCCTCACCAGCAGAGGCCATCAGTAAAATAGAACAGGAGGCGGAGCAATTCGGGCAGGTCGCGGGGTACGCACTAAATAAAACTAAGACACAAATTATAAAGAACACATACGCAACATGCACAGATTCACGGGTGGTGGCTGAGGGGGTTTACTTAGGAATAACTATCACTGCTGACCTGGGCAATTTAGTGGACTTAAATACTTCCCCTATCATCGCGAAAGCGAATAAGGATTTGGATAGGATACATAACCTGCATATGTCCATAGTTGGCAGGGTAAACTATATCAAAATGAATCTCCTCCCGAAATTTCTATATATATTTAGAACTATACCTCTATTTTTTAACCCACTTTTGTTTAGTAGAATAGAGCTCATAATAAACCGGTTTATTTGGTCACAGGGTAAAACAAGAAGGGCACTAACATTTATGGCATTACCAAGAGAGAGGGGGGGGTGGGCACTACCGGATCTGAGACTTTATTACTGGGCAGCAGTGCTGCAGCAAATAACGGGCCTCATTGGTGCGGCCGAGATGGAAGGAGAATTCTATACCGGCTCGTTAGAGATGTACGGTTTGATTTTAGGTGAGGAGGCACAGAATGTATTCCTGAGATACACTGAACCGAGCTACTTTAAGAGGACCAGATTCAAGACCCTGGAGGCAGCTTATAAGGTGTGGAAGGCGTTTAAAAAGAGCTTTGGACTGGGTAGATACCATGCATATACTAGGTTAGGGAACGACCCCGCATTACCCCCAGAGATCTTTTCTGATACTGTTTTCAAGGAATGGGGACGGTTAGGAGTGAAAAGAATGGGGGATTTGATAGGCCCGCTAGGAGTGCAACAATTCTCAGAGATACAGAGAAAATTTGGGCTCAGTACAAGGACGTTTTTTAAATATTTACAGATAAGAAGCTTATTGGCTGGAAAGAGAGGAGGACCTCTAGGATTTGGAGACAATACAATCTTACAAGTAATAGAAGGGGGACACGGCTGTACGATAAAAAGGTTCTATGCTGAACTTATAGCACACAGGGGAGATGACCTGGGTAAATTTGAAGCAAAATGGATTGATGCGCTAGGGATTACTGAGGGGATCTTTGAGAAGTCATTGCAGATGGGACAGGAGGTTCTCCGCTCTTCTTCATTGCAAGCCCAGCACTATAAGACCTTGTACAAGCTATACTACACCCCAGCCAGAATTGCACAGTGGGGGGGCACACAAGGGATAACATGCCCAAGATGTGATAGCCAGGAGGGAGACATAGTCCACATGTTCGGCGAATGCCCCAACCTGGTCCCTCTGAAAAAAGAAATCGAAGGGTTTTTAGATCGATCGCTGAATTGTAAGTTAACGATGACATCCGAAGTAATATTAATGGGACTTGACGGGACTGGAGAGCAATCACAGTTTGAGAACTTTTTGTTTGTAGCCATGGCAGTATTTCGTCTATGCATAGCTTCAGCATGGCGAGATAAGCACCCCCCCACTATGCAGCAATGGTTGGCCAGGCTTTTACATATATACAACATGGAAAAAGCGTTATACGCCAGAAAAGGGAAGAAGGGCAGATCCCTCGGTCTGCAGATCTGGAAACCAATAACAGATTGGAAGAATAGGGTGGCAGGAAACATAGAATTTCCATAGGGCCTCAAGTCGGGTGTGTAATGAAAATCAGGAACACTAATCAAGCTGTATCCATGGGGTTATGTTTAGTTGTTCGCCCTACTTGGGTTTTTTTTTTTCTCTCTTTCCAGCTGTTTTGATTGATGCTCTAGCTTACCCAGTATAATTTGCCAGGCAGAGTTCTTGTAACCTGAGATATAGAAATGTTGTGGAAAAAACTAAATTTGATTGTATTTGTTTTTTGCATTTTTCATGTCCTGTGCGGGGGCGGGAGGGGGGAGGAGTTAGGGGAATAAACGTTGTAAATTATTTTTGAATAAAAATATATAAAAAAAAAAAGGACCAGTTTTGAGGTTTCACCCCTCATGAGCCGAGATAGCTTTACTCTAGTGGCCTAGTGAGCAGAGGACCCACATCTGGGCATACCCGTCCCACTTAGGTGACAAATGCAAAAAGAACAAATGATGGACAGAATGCTAAACACTACACACAGTGCAGAAATCTGGCCTAAATCCATCATTTTGTTCATTCAGTGGAGCAATAAAATTGATCAAAACCTCCCTACAGACTTTAGAAGGGCCAGGGGGATGATAAATAAGAATTCCCAAAAAAGTGAAATTGCTGTTCAGCAAAACTGTCTCTGTAGATCACAGCAATGCTTCCTTCTCTGCTGCTGACTTTGTTGACGTTTTTCAAATGGTAGCCAGGGTGGGGGGACTCTAAAGCAAGTTCCACTACTGTGGTATGGATTAGCCAGGATTCACTAACTAAAACGGCATTCAAAACATTATCCTGGATGAATTGGAAGAAATTAGTTTAGTGTTTAACCAGGGAGTGGAAGTTAATACTGTAAAGCATATAATCCAAGAAGTGAGAAGGAATCTGGGGAGCTAGCCTAATGATAGGTACGGGAGGGCTCACATATGCCCAGGCCTGTAAATTAATTACTACTAGTGCGCATGCAACACTAATTGCGCCATCAACTTAAGCAGCCCTTCAAACATGTCTCAGAACTGCCTCACAGTGACTCTGTGTGGAAGTTTTAAATTGCCATGTCAACCATGCACATTAACCCAGTTGCCATGCCCAGACCGTCCTTTTTATTACATATAGGTCACCGCTAAGCTAAGCCCTGAACAGCCCATGGGAAGCGTGCAGGGTATTTGAAAAGTAGGATGTGTACTTTTTACATTTTACATGTCCTGGTAGTGAAGTACATTTAAATGTGTATTTCACTGCTACAAAGCTTATCTCTCCCTTTGGATAACAAAGAGATTGCCTTACTTCATTTTATAAGTGTAATTTCCAATTGGGAAGACAGGGGATCTCCAGACTTGGTGTCCCTGGAAGCACAATTTAAATACTATGCCTAGGGATTTATTATAATTTTCGGCGGATCGCCTTAGCCCACCATTATTCACAGCCCGCCTCTCATTTCCCCCAGCCATATTAGTATGGCGGGGGGACCACGGCGGACAGAAAGACCGTCCACCAGTTTTCCAACGGTCAAACAGGTGACCGGGTGGAAAGGGGGCTTGATATGGTGGCGGTGTCTGCAAGACACCACCATCCATATCAAGATGCAGGTGGTGACGTGGCCATGGAACGGCTTGCGGAGTCTGCATATGGGGGCCTGTTGCGGGCCTCCAGGGTGTGGGGGGTGCACATGCGGGCACCTATGGTACCCCCCTGCATTTGTATGCACAACATAGCAGGCACCGCGTGGTGCCAGCCACGTTGTGCATGCAAATGCACAAGGTGCATCCATGGCATTGTCGCGGGCGGTGCTGTGAGCCACAATGTTGTGGATGGGGCATGCCACCAACACCGTGGCGATGGCATCCTGATTGCCGGTGCGGGACCGTCGCACCACCAGCGGCCGGTCCCAGCACCGCTGGAGTGGCGGGCAGATGAAAGTCAGCCCGCCATCCTAATAGACCCCTTACTTTGGAGTTGGATTTTAAATTGGAAATTTGAAAATGCCACTATTAGAAAGTTGGCATTTTCTTACTGTAACCATTTGGTGCCTTCTGCTTGTCTCTGAATACACGTGCGGGGTGGGTGACAGCTAGCTTTGGGCATTCCCTCTAGAAAGCTACAGAAAAAGGGAGCTTAGGTGTCACTAGAGGGCCATCCACATACTGATGGGCCATCCTGGGCAGGATGGAAGGGAGGAGCTGAGACTTGCACCTGAAAGGGCTGTGTTCTCACCCCACACATTGGGCTATATACCATGATGTAGTGAGTCTGGAGCCAGGGCAGCAAAGGCAGTGGCCTGTGTACCTCTCAGGCATCTCTTTGAAGTATCCCCCACCTCACAGGCCTAACTGGGTATAAGTACTTCTGACACCACAAACTTAGAACACTTCTGGAACTGAGGACATCCTGCCAGAAAGAAGGACTGCTATGCTTCTTGAGGGACTGGCACTCTGCTGGACTGCATTGTTATGCTGGCCTGCTTACCTCTTACCTGGGAGTGAGATTGACTGGGCCTCCATCTCTACATCCCAGAACCTCAGTATCTGCAAGGGCTTGTAGGCTTGCCTCCTGTTCTGAATTCTCAGGGATATTAAAGACTTCTCTCAAACCTACAAACAGGAGCTGCACTGCTAAGTGGTGCCAACCCAGTCCTGGGCCATTGGAAGTAAGTTTAAAGTGCTGCATCTGTCAGAACCCACACATCGACAACGTTGCGTCGATTTGAACCGATGCATCTGGGCCGTGCAATCAATCAGGGGTTTATAACGTGCACTACTCACCTGTGAGGGTCTCAAGGTGTTTGGGGGGAGCTCCAGATCAGTCGAAGAGCCAGGTCTTGAGGTCCTCCCTGAAAGTGTGCAGGGTTGGGGAGCGTCTGATGTTCTCAGGGAGCTTGTTCCAGGTCTTGGCTGCGATGTGGTAAAAAGGTCTCCCGCCTGTTCTGTTCTTGCGGATCCAGGGGACTTCTATCAGGGAGAGGTTGGAGGAGCGGAGGTTTCTTTTGGGTATGTGGAAGGATTGTCTCTCATTGAGGTATTTGGGTCTGATGTTGTTGTGGGATTTGTAGGCGTGTGTTAGGAGCTTGAAAGTGACCCTCTTCTCGACAGGGAGCTAGTGGAGGTATTGTAGGTGTTGAATCATGTGTTTGTGGTGTGGAGTCCTGAGTACGAGTCTGGCAGCGCATTCTGGATGGTCTGGAGTTTGTGAAGGAGAGATCTGTTGATTCCAGTGTATAGGGCGTTGCCATAGTCCAGTCTGCTGGTTATGAGCGCATGGGTGACGGTCTTTCTGCAGTCAGGGGGATCCATTTGAAGGTCTTGCGGAGGATGCGCAGGCAGTTGAAGCTGGTGGCAGCAACGGTGTTGACCTGGTGTTTCATGGAGAGGGAAGAGTTGAGGATGATGCCGAGGTTACGTGCTTGGTCTGTAGGAGTGGGAGTGGGAGTGAGGGTGGAAGGCCAACAGGAGTTGACCAAGGCGGAGTTGCAGGGTCTGAGGATGAGGACCTTGGTCTTCTCCGAGATAAGCTTAAGGCAGCTGTCCTTCATCCAGGTTGCCAAATTCTTAATTCACTCCTCGAGCAGAGTCTGGGGGTGTAGAGTTACTAAAAGTGAAGATAACCCGAGCAAAGTGTTGCTTTTGGATTTACCTTAAAGTACAAAACATGCTGTGCATTGAAAAGTAGACCTTCGGTAATGCAAGGTATTCAATGTGCTACTTTACACCTTTTTGCATCACAGGGCGTAACATCAGAGGTACAGACATATTCCCATGCAGCCATGCATTGTTTTTAACACCAAGCCCTATCTACTAACATATGTAGGTACGGCCTTGAGATCTTTTTGCTGTACAGCACACATACAAAGTAAAACAAAAGTTGTAAACTATGTCAAAGCATAGTTTTATTTTTACTGGAAAGATACCTTTCCAGGAAAAAAATATATGCTAGACATCACTCAGGCACCCATGCTTTATGATGGAAGGGTGCATGCATTGCATAACATAGCCTGAAGTGGTGCTATCCTTTCTGTTTCTTTTATGCAATGCAGCAAAGCATCTTTATTTGATGTGTTAAATTACGTGACTTCTAAGTAAATTTACCTCAGGTTCTGGACAATATACAACAAACTTGTACTGACAGGCAAATGTTGTTATCAGCATTTCGGAAAGAAGGAAATGTATCCATCAGTGTTTAATGTACCTTTCTGGGCTTGTTTAGACAGATTGTTTTGTAAATATATGTACGGGTATTCACCGACAAACCTAACATGCCATAATGTATTATTTATTATATTTAAATTACATTATTTTTCTGATACGGTTTAGTCATACTAACAAAAAGTCCCATAAGTACAAAATGATGGTTCAATATAAATCTAGTCGACCCACTGCGCTGCTCACAACTTTGCGCATATGTTATTATGACATCACTAAGAAAATCTTCAATTAGACCACTAGTGGCACTACATAGGACATCCCCAATTGTTTCATAAAGATATACTTATAAACTTTATAATTGTTATGTAATGGTTATACAATATATAAGGCATGCAGCACTGACCTGGTTGCATGAAAGGGTAAATCTAATATTTAAAAATGTATTTTTTTAAATAATACATTATACAATACCTAAACAAATTAATTTGTGTAAGAAATGGCTTCTGCTCATTTAGTCCACCATGTTGTTTTGAAATTGAAGACCAGGGTTTTGGATTTTTAATGTGAGTGATTGACACTATCTGAATGCCCCTCATTAAAACTTCATAGTAATTAAACTGAGCATGTCAGCAGCCAGTGTCCGCATTTTAAGATAAAGTTGCGTAAGAGGCGCTAGGTTGGTTACACTGCAATGTGCGACTACACATGTGTTCGCGCATGTCGAGGATACATACCTGAGACTACCAGCATGCGCAACTAGGTGTCTGAGGACAGGTAGCCTCTCACAGAAGGGACTATGCAAGGACCGGTGCTGACTTGGGATAGGCCATATAATATAAGTGGGTATTCATCATGCAGGTCTGTAATGCTTACTAGAAAACCCATGGTGTTTTCATTGAATTATACAAGTACATTTAGGAAATGAACTCTAAGCATGTTGGGGCCTTGCAAGGAATAACATAAGAGAGTCTTACCTTGTTTTCAAGCATTCTGGATCAGGATCTGGAGTGTGGAGATCCCTTGTCATTGGTACTATGGCTGCATTTAGTTGCCCATATTTTGTGAAGAAAGAGACAGGTACACATTTTGTTTGAATTCAAATTATTTCCAATAACATAGATTTTAATAATTAAATTAGACTTGAATATTGGTAATAATATTTTAATTGATGTAAATGATGCTGCTATATTTAAACACAGTATTCGGTTGATTTTATTAAAGAGGTGACACCCTGACAAAGTGAGTAGGCCTTACTTATTTAAAATGACACACCCTTATATTGTGATCCTCCATTTGGCATTGGTGGAGGGTTGTTGTGATTATGAGGCTAAAAACCTACAAGGGGTGTAAAGTGATATAAGGGTGTTACCAAAGGTATTTCCATCTAATTAATTCATATATTTGTAATTGATTACAAAGCATTTAGTAGTGTGTGTCTGTAACAACAGTAATTTTCTTTTTTGTAAGTAAATGTATATCCTTCACAACTAATAAACTAATTTCTTACAAATATAATTTTAAACACTAGCTTTTATTTCTTACAATATACAATATACAATAACAGCATACGAAGCAAAAGATTTTCATGAAAAAAAATTACTACAACAAATAAATAATAAGTAATTTATAATGAACTATAACTTTTAAAATGAAAGCCAAAATATGAATTAAAGCAACTTTTTATAAAAAGCAGTTAAAGCAGGTAAAAAAATTTGAGTTAAGGAGTGGGTCAGATTCATTACTTGTACTAAGACCTGAACAGCAGAGAAAGTGCTGGAATCTGGAGGGTTTTATTTGTCTTCTCACTCCAATGTAAGAAACAGTCGGGAAAGTGTTGTATTTTGGATGGGATTGATTTACTATTCCCACACTGATATAAACAACAGTAGGGAAAATGTTGAACTTTCTAGATGTTAGATTTACTATCCATACTCTAAAGTAAGCATTAGCAGGGAAAGTGTTGGACTTTTTAGGGCTCACATACATTATTCCTGCATCAACCTGAGCAACTGTAGGCAAGTGTTGGTCAGATTTATGATCCACATCCCAGCATAACAAGAGTAGGGAAAGTGATGGATTTTTTTAAGGTTTACATTTACTGTTATCATTCTTACCTAAGCAACAATAGGGAGGGATCATATTTACTATTCCTATTTCAACATAAGCAACAATAGGAACATTGTAGGCTTTTTGGAAGAGTCAGAAATACTATTCCCACTTCAGAGTAATCAATTGTAAAGAAAATATTAACATTAAAAAGCACAGATTTAATTAGCCTATTCTGAATTAGTGCAACATAAATTACATATCTTAAAGATAAACCTAAAGGGGCCGATTCTGATTTGGTAAAATGCCCTCCAAATAGCCGTACGGAGCTTTTTTCCCCTACGAATCGTATGCAGAACTGTACCCGTACGTACGAAGTAGTACGATGTGTACCCAAAGCAGTTCTCTGTACGAATCGTACCGAAGACCGTACAACTCACTAATCCGTACGACTCGCATTCGGAAAGCGCAGTACGCGATGTCCGTATGGATCAAAGAAGCATTTTCCGACCCAGCATGTACAAATCGACAACACTCCGTACGACTCTTTTTCTACGGGAGCTTAAAACATCCATAAAAGCAGATTTTGCCTCGAAATTTGTACGAAACGGACCCCGCCCCGGGTACTGTGCGTACACCCATGATTGCAGGGGTACGGTGCATTGGGGTACGGTGCGTACACCCCTGGAGTTCAGGGGTACAGTGTGTATGTCCCCGTGCGTACACTTCATGATCGTAGGTGTACGGACCGCAGGAGTACGGTTCGTACACCCCAAGGTCGTAGGTGTACGGTGCATACACACCGTGCGTACACCCCTTGATTCTCGTACTCATTCCCCGGTCCGGATCGTACCTGGTGGGTTGTACGGTATTTTTACGAATCGTATGGTTCACTATGCGGGTTGATGTCGTACGGATTTACCCTTTATTTTTGTACGGTTCGCAATGATTCGGACGTATTTTCTCTCAACGGATCGTACTACGCGATTCGGACGGATTCGTACGATTCGTACGGAAACGGCTACGAATATGAATCATTGTATGGATTCGTTTCCCGAATCGGAATCGACCCCAAAATGTATTTCTAGAAATAAATTAAACATAGTTTTAACATTATTTAATTTATATAAAATATTAAAAATTAAATCTAAAATACCTAGAGTAAATTAAAAACGGAAAAAAACAATACACAAGATTTTAAAACTTGCACTATATCATTATTTATTATACAAAAACTTAAACAAAATTTCGTTAATTAATATCAGAATTATTAAAAAAGATCAAATAATTAACACAATCGTCTAATAAACAATTTATCAGTTACAAACAAAAACTAACATAGTGTTAAAGGTATCTTTTAAATAACTTCAAAGATTCAACTATAAATATTTATAATTCAAAATGACATATTAAAACACCAAGAACTGCTGCATTGATTAGAGGCTAGCAATGTATCTCGAGATATCAGGATTAGGAACATCATTGCATATTTCTAAATCTAATCTTTATTAGAAATTTAGAAAAGTTTAAATAAAATGCTAATCCGCACAGTTAAATATCAACATTATAATTTACAAATCAGTGTTAACAAGATATAAAGTTCACTTTATTTCAGTAAATTTGAATTATTCTGTTTAAAACATCCACGTTCAAGGCTAGTTAAATCATTCTACTTCCCAACAGATGTAAAATTGAAGAGTGAATAGCTTCCATACGAAGGTGGTTATGTTTTATGTCACCACAGATAAAATATTTGTTTAGGTTAACATGTCATTCATTATAAGCAACTAGCCAACATGTGTTTCACAGATTTCTTCTTATCCTGCTTCATCAGAACTGTATGAGAGAAGTGCCATAGTGTACAAAATTTAACATAATCAAATATAACAGAGCACAATAGAAATGAATAGAAGCAAGTAAAATTATATTCTTGGTCTAAAACAACATTGATTGTTATATAAAATAATACATTTAGCAAAGTGATTTAAGCTTGACATAAAATCTGGCAATCTTAATGATTTATCTATAGCAAATGGATCCAATTTATTAAATCTTTTAACATTATTTGTATTCAGGAAACATTGGAGGTCAGAAATAACGTTTTTAATTGAGGGCTACAAGACCTTCTTCCTTCAAGCAGTAGGAAGAGCGAGCAGAGGTTTAATTATCTTCGAAGTCCTTGTGTTCTGCAGGTCTGTGAAACTTTTGAAATGGGATTCTAAAGTACTTCAGGGCCTCAAATTAATGGTAGGGAGATCACTTTGTTTGACATTAAATCATTTTTACAGTGCAAAATGGAAGAAATAAGGGGCCTCCAGTCTATCAGAGTTAAATGGCTTCCTCAAATCATTACAGGAAGCCTCCTGATAGATTCATTGTCGGCAATCTTCCCAGAAATTCTGGTAGATGTAGTGAGCGCTAAGTACAACCGCCGTTGTCACACACAGTCACAGATGCCAACCCTGGATGGGCCACAAATGCTGCTGAGTCTTTATTTCCGGTGTTGGTCCCTTCTATAACACTGGACACAATTTCCCAGCGATCGACCCGAACTTCTCTCGGGGTGGTGCACCCCCCGCGGCAGGACTGCCGCATATCAATTAAAGCTCCAGGTTTGTCCAACAAGTTTGGAGGTGCGCTCCGGGGCCAACAATACCAGCTATACTCCCCAGTCAATGAGAAACGGCCTGACGCGTTTCGATAAACATCTTTCTCAAAGGCGGTTAATGCATGTAACACGGCGCCACACCTTTTTATCAAGATTGCTGCCTCCTGATAGGTTCATTGTCAGCAGTCTTCCCAGGAATTCTGGTAGATGTAGTGTAGCGCTAAATACAACCCTTGGATGGGTGCCGTTGTCACACACAGTCACAGATGCCAACCCTGGATGGGCCTCAAATGCTGCTGAGTCTTTATTTCCGGTGTTGGGCCCTTCTATAACACTGGACACAATTTCCCAGTGATCGTCCCGCACTTCTCTCACGGAGGTGCACCCCCCGCGGCAGGAATTAGGGGGGATATTATGAAGGAGTGCTGTTAAAATTATCGCCGTTTTATCGGCCGGAAAGTGCCGATAAAACGGCGATAATGGGCTTGATAATACGCCTTTGTTATTTTGTATAGAAGCCCATGTTAACACCAGAACATGGGTTTCTATGGGAATTAACAAGGGTGTATTATCAAGCCCATTGTCGTCCATTTTATCGGTAGTTTCCGGCCGATGAAATGGGGATATTTTAACAGCGGTCCCTGATAATATGCCTCTATATTCGCTGCTTTTTAAAGTTTTACATTAGTAAGTGTGTTTTGGTAAAATGCATGGTCTTATAATTTTTTGGGGTAATATGACTCTGTGTATGTGTGTATATTAAGGAATTATGGGGCATATTTTCAAGGAGTGGTGTTAAAATTATCGCCGTTTTATTGGCAGGAAACTGCCGATAAAGTGGCGATAATGGGCTTGATAATACGCTCTTGTTAATTCCCATAGAAGCCCATGTTAACATCAGAAGATGGGTTTCTATGGGAATTAACAAGGGCATATTATCAAGCCCATTATCACCGTTTTATTGGCAGTTTCTTGCCGATAAAACGGCAATTATTTAAGACTGGTCCTTGATAATATGCCGCTATATTCACACGTTTTTGTATATTTTCTACTGTCTCTTGTCATACTCCCTCCTGTCTTGTCTTACTCCTTCTTCTCTGATTATACTATCTTCTTTTTCTTATACTCTGCTTTCTTTTTATACTTTTTTTAATACTTGCTCCTCTTTTTGCATAATTGTCCTATTCTTTACATTCTCTTTTGTCTTTATTTTCACCACTGTTGTCATAGTTCTTACTGTGTTCTCATAGTACTCCCTCTGTACTTATACAGTCAGTCTACCTTTATAATTGTGTTTACTCCACATTTTTGTCTCTGTGTCTTTTTACATTCTTTCCTCTTTCTTCATATATACTCTTCTGTTCTTATATTCTGTGTTTCTTCTTAGTCTTGCTGTTCTTTGCAGGTACTCCTAATTCTTTTCTCATACTTTTGTTTTTTGTTCTAATACTCTTCTCTCTGTAGTCACATTTCTTCTCTCTTTTCTTATACTTTGCACTCCTTACTAATATTGCCGTCTTTTATTATTGTCATATTCCTCTCATTATTTTCCCCCCTGTTCTTATACTCCCCCCTGTTTTCATATTCTGCTCTCTGTTGTCTTACTTTTGCATGTCTCCTCATACTACTGAGTTTTTCTTATATTTTCTTTTGCCCTATACTCCTTCTATCTGTGTTCATATTTTCCTATTTTTCTTCATATTTCTTTTCTGTTTTCATTTTCTGTCATTTTTGTTTATACTTCTTAAATCTGTTCATATTGTTTGCTCTATTCTCTTATTCCTCATTGACTCCCTGCATACACTCTGCAGCAGTTTCTTCATATTCTCCGTCTTTTCATAGTGATCTGTCTCTGTATATTTGTTTCTCTTGTCATACTTCTGCATGTTTTGTCATACATTTTTTACTGTTTATAATCCTCCATCTGCTTATACTCCTTCTTTTCTCCTCAATGAGTATCTTCTGTTCTTGTACACCCCTTTTTTGTTTATGTTCCACTTTTCCCCACATTTTTTGTGCTCTTTTCTGGTACTGTTCTCTATCAATCAATCAATCATGCCATTTGTATAGCGCACTACTCACCCGGGAGGGTCTCAAGGCGCTTGGGGGGAGGGGTATGCTACTGCTCGAACAGCCAGGTCTTGAGTTGTTTCCTGAAGGCGAGATGGTCCTGGGTCAGCCGAAGGTGGATGGGGAGGGAGTTCCAAGTCTTGGCAGCCAGGTAAGAGAAGGATCTTCCTCCGGCGGTGGCTCTTCGGATGCGTGGTACGGCTGTGAGGGCGAGGCTGGTGGACCGTAGCTGGCGGGTGGGCGTGTAGAAGGTCAGGCGGTCGTTGAGGTACTTGGGGCCCAGGTCGTGGAGAGACTTGTGTGCGTGGGTGAGGAGCCGGAACGTGATCCTCTTGTCGACGGGGAGCCAGTGCAGGTTCCTCAGGTGGCTGGAGATGTGGCTGCGTTGGGGGACATCCAGGATGAGTCGGGCAGAGGCGTTCTGGATGCGCTGGAGTCTTTTCTGTAGCTTGGCTGTGGTTCCGGCGTAGAGGGCGTTTCTGTAGTCCAGTCGGCTGGTGACGAGTGCCTGGGTGACAGTCTTCCTGGTCTCGGTCGGGATCCAGCGGAAGATCTTGCGAAGCATACGCAGGGTGTTGAAGCACGATGAGGAGATGGCGTTGACTTGTCTGGTCATCGAGAGGGAGGGGTCTAGGATGAAGCCCAGGTTGCGTGCGTGGTCGGTTGGCTTGGGTGCGGTGCCCAGGGCTGGGGGCGACCAGGAGTCGACCCAGGCGGAGGGCGAAGATCCCAGGATGAGGACTTCCGTCTTGTCCGAGTTCAGTTTCAGGCGGCTGTCCTTCATCCACTCGGCGACGTCTTTGATCCCTTCGTGTAGGCAGGTTCTGGCGGTGTCGGGGTCTCTGGTGAGGGAGAGGATCAGCTGGGTGTCGTCGGCATAAGAGATGATGTTGAGGTTGTGCTGGCGTGCGATGGCTGCGAGAGGTGTCATGTAGATGTTGAAGAGGGTGGGGCTGAGTGAAGATCCTTGCGGGACGCCGCAGATAACTTCGGTGGCCTCGGAGCGAAACGGGGGGAGGCGGACTCTTTGTGTTCTTCCGGCGAGGAACGAGGTGATCCACTCCAGTGCCTTCTCTTGGATACCGATGTTGCTGAGGCGCTGGACTAGGTTGCGGTGGCAGACTGTGTCGAACGCAGCGGAGAGGTCCAGGAGGATGAGGGCCACTGTTTCCCCCTTGTCAAGCAGGGTCCGGATGTCGTTGGTGGCTGCGATGAGGGCGGTCTCGGTGCTGTGGTTGGCTCTGAAGCCGGACTGCGAGGGGTCGAGGGATCCGTTCGTCTCGAGGAAGGCGGTCAGCTGTCTGTTGACGATCTTCTTGATGACTTTAGCAGGAAAAGGGAGGAGCGAGATGGGGCTGAAGTTTTTGAGATCGGTGGGGTCCCCCTTGTCGAGCAGGGTCCGGATGTCGTCGGTGGCTGCGATGAGGGCGGTCTCGGTGCTGTGGTTGGCTCTGAAGCCGGACTGCGAGGGGTCGAGGGATCCGTTCGTCTCGAGGAAGGAGGTCAGCTGTCTGTTGACGATCTTCTTGATGATTTTAGCAGGAAAAGGGAGGAGCGAGATGGGGCGGAAGTTTTTGAGATCGGTGGGGTCCCCCTTGTCGAGCAGGGTCCGGATGTCGTCGGTGGCTGCGATGAGGGCGGTCTCGGTGCTGTGGTTGGCTCTGAAGCCGGACTGCGAGGGGTCGAGGGATCCGTTCATCTCGAGGAAGGAGGTCAGCTGTCTGTTGACGATCTTCTTGATGACTTTAGCAGGAAAAGGGAGGAGCGAGATGGGGCGGACGTTTTTGAGATCGGTGGGGTCCGCTGTAGGTTTCTTCAGGAGGGCGCTGATCTCGGCGTGCTTCCAGCTCTCCGGGAAGGTGGCGGTGTTGAAGGAGGTGTTCATGATGTTCCGGAGTTGGGGTGCGATGGTGGAGTCGGCCTTGTTGAAGACGTGTGTGGGCAGGGGTCGGTCGGTGATCCGGAGTGGATCGTGCGGGCTGTGTCTTCGGTGGTCACCGTGGTCCAGGTGCGAAGGGTGGCGGTGGGGGGCATTGGTTCGACGGTTGGGTGCGTGGGTGGGGCGCCGAAGCTGTTGTGGATGTTGGCGATCTTGCGGTGGAAGAACGAGGCGAGGGAGTCGCAGAGGTCTTGTGACGGAGTGATGTCGTTGGTGCCGGTGCTGGGGTTGGAGAACTCCTTGACGATAGTGAAGAGCTCTTTGCTGTCGTGGGCGTTGTTGTCCAGTCGTTCCTTCAGGGATTTCTTCTTGGTGGTGCAGATGAGCTGGTGGTGCTTGCGGGTAGCGTGTTTGAGGGCGGTCATGTTGTCGGTGGTCCGGTCGAGGAGCCAGGCTTTCTCGAGGGTGCGGCAGGTCTTCTTGGAGTCCTCGAGGTCGTCGGTGAACCAGGATGCCTTGTTGCTTCTGGGTCGGCTGGGAAGGTTCTTTAGTGGCGCGAGGTCGTCGGCGCAGGCGGTCAGCCACTGTGTGAAGTTGCGGGCTGCTTCGTTGGGGTCCGTTGTGTTGGCGGGTGGGCTCTGGCTGAGGGAGGTGGTGAGCTGGTCTGCGGTGATCTCGCTCCAATTCCTGTGAGGTACCTGTTGCGGGTGGTGGTGGGTCGTGGATCTTTTGAAGCTGAAGTGGACGCAGCTATGGTCGGTCCAGTGGAGTCCGGTGGCGTGGCTGAAGGTGATGTACTTGCTGGAAGAGAAGACGGGATCAAGCGTGTGGCCGGCGTAGTGGGTGGGGGTGTTGACCAGTTGCTTGAGTCCGAGGTTGGCGAGGTTTTCTAGCAGGGCGGTGGTGTTGCGGTCCTTGTTGTTCTCCAGGTGGAAGTTGAGGTCCCCGAGGAGGATGTAGTCAGTGGAGGGGAGGGCGTGGGGGCTGATGAAGTCTGTGATGTCTTCGCTGAATTGTGTGCGTGGTCCCGGGGGTCTGTAGACGAGGGTGCCTCTGAGGGTCGTCTTAGGGTCGGTGTGAATCTGGAAGTGGAGATGTTCGGCTGCGGCGAAGGAGTCGTTGGCGTCGGTCGTGATGCGGATAGTGTTCCTGTGGACGATGGCGATGCCACCTCCGGTCTGGTTGATGCGGTCCCTCCTGATGATCTTGTACCCGTCCGGGATGGCGATGTCGGGTGCAGAGGAGGCGTTCATCCAGGTTTCCGTGAGGAAGGCGACGTGCAGCAGGTGAAGGGTCTGTGGGTGCGTCTCGGGGTGGCTCGGCAGCAGGCGTGGGTCTGGCCGGCATTGAGTGCGTTGAGAGTGGCGGTGTCGTAGGTCAGTCGGGTCGTCTTGCCTCGGCGGGGAGGGCCAGGGGTCCTGGCGCTGGGCGCGGGCAAGGCGCGGACGGGCGCAGACGGGCTTACCTTTGGCGCACCTTTGGCGCTCAATCGGCGCTCCCGCTGCGCGCGTCCGATGCGCGGTCGCTCTGGGGGCGTCATAAGTAAGGAGCCGAGAGGGAGGAGCAGCTGGGTGGCGGGAGCGGGGCGGCGAATGGAATCACAGGGGGGCGGGGCCGCAGGGAGGCAGCGGCGGGAAATTCCAAGAAGCAGCGGGCAGCGGGAAATTCCCAGGAGCAGCGTGAAATTTCCAGGAGCAGCGGGCAGCGAGCGAAGGAATCTGCAGGCAGGAGGAGGCAAAGGCAGGCAGGAGCGGCAGCAGTGAGTGGGGCGACCAAGCCCTGTGGGTGTCCTTATACACACTGTCCTTTGCTAGTATTCGTTTTTTGTTCTTATAGTTGCGTGTCTTTTCACATATTCCTTCTTTTTTCTTTAGAGTATTTCTCTCTCTTTTTACAGTGCCCCCTCTGTCCTGTTACTCTCTTTTTTCTTCTTATACTCTTTCTTCTCTCCTATATTTCCATGTTTCTCTTTATACTCTCCTTTACCTTTTGATACTTTTCAGTTTATTCATACTTCCTTCATCCATTTATATTACTGTGTCTGTTTATACTCCCCTTTTTGGTTATATTTGTCCTTGTTTCATACTTTTTCCTCTCTTGTTGTAAGCACTTTTACTTTCATTGTCTCACGATTCTCGTCATAATTTTGCCTCTGATCTTATAAGTAATATTATAGAATATTTCATATATTTATTTTTGTAATGTTATATATATTTTTTTATTAGATTCTGTCCATCAATACTGAAGAAACGGTGTAATGCCTACCCGAACTCAGAAGAGGAAACAACGAAAGAAAGGTGTTTATTTGAAGAGAAGTCATCCACAAGATTTACATGAAGAACCGTGTGTTAAGAAAAAGAAAAAAAGTCCTGGTAAGAGAAGGAACACTTTTCTGAGGAAAATATTAAAGACTAAGAGTAGTGTGGACAAAGGGAAAAATAGTATTAGTGTGTCTGCAACGAAAAAAGAAAAAGAAGAATAAACAGAAGAATCATGGAAAGTCAACTACAGAAAAAATTGTGTATAGTAAAAGGAGGAAAAATCAATTTATGGAAATTAGTAAAAAAATGTTTTATAACAGAGTTGTTTCAAATTTACTGAAAGAAAATAAGGGGTGTAAAAAAACCAGCATTTTTTAAGAAAAAGAAAGGTATAGAAAATGTAGTTGAGAAAGCTTTGGAATTGAAAACAAAATTGTTCATTTTAGTATTCAATAGAATTCGATCACTAGATAAGCCACTCCATTTAATGAAGGCCAAAAGTAAGTGGAGAAGAGTAATTTACAGAAGTCATTTTTGTGAATTTTTTTTGGGTGAATGGAAACAGTTCAAGTTCTGAGCCTTTTTTTAATGAAGAAAGTTATTTTCAGAGTAATGATTTGTTGCATGCAGTTGACACTAGTGGTCATGCTTATGAGGTTAGACATGGTTTTCCTATTGAGAAAGAGAAAATTGTTCCTAGAAATGCAGAAGAGGTGTTAGCTGATGAAGTTTTAGGGAGACGTCCTATAGCTCCAGTGTACACTTGGAATTGTAGTAGTATTTGCAGTGTGTGGCAAGAATCTATTTATTTTTTATGGAATTTCTTACGAAACTATACTAAGAAAAGTGTTAAACAAAAGATTAAGATGTTGCAAGGACTAGACCCTTGTAGAGTGAGAGAAAATACTGGTTTGCAAGGTCATTATCTGGCTTGTCTTTCTAAAAAAGTATGTTGAAGTGTTTTTCACCATTTCAGGATGTTTGCAGTACATCATTCTGGAATGAGGAAATTAGTCAGAAGATTGTATTAGGCAAAAAGTCGAGCTCTAATGTTAAAGAAGTTGAATAGTGCTCTTTTGCATGGATCTGTATCAAGTGTAAAGAAGGTTTGTGATGATATTGAGGTTAGTTATTTTGGTCCTCAGGAAGACAGTGCAGAAATTGAGATATTAATAGAAGGAAATATAGAAGAGAATGTTCAACATGGTAGTACAGAACATTTTGAGCAAGAAATTGCAAAGTTTAATGTGATTTCAGGTGAAATGCCAAATTATTGTTGTGTGTGTTGTCGACGTACTCATTATAAAAATAAGACCAGGACTGTTGATCTGTATTTAACCCTTTCGCTGCGGCGGCAAAACCGCCGCAGCTCTAAGGGGCGGTGAGGGCCGTGCGGCGCTCCGCCACGCCCCTCGGGTGGGCTGTGCTTGTGACGGAGTGGTTCCGTCACGGCCCCACCCGCTCAATAGAACGTGCTGCGCAGGCGTGGCGAGCGGGCTGTGACGGAACCGCTCTGTCACCAGCACAGCCCACCCGAGGGGCGTGACAAGCGTGGGAGGGGTTAAAAAGTAAGAAGGTAAATAATAATGAGTGGAAGGATTTTGCAACTTATTTGTTGGTAGAGAATTGTTTTAATTTGGGTTCTGTTCAGCGTATTTGTAAATATTGTTATAACAAATTAGACAAGAACAAAATGCCTGCTAGAGCTGTGCATAATAATCTTGAGTTGGTAAATATTCCTTCTGAACTGATGGATTTAAATACCTATGAGTCTATTCTTATTCAATGTGTGCATCCATTTCAGGCTATTGTTCGTATGGAGCCTAAGACAGGAAAATTGCCTCTGTCTGATTTACAGAGAGGATTAAAGGGAAGAGTTGTATATTTGCCACTAGATTTAAAGAAAAATAATGAAACAATTGGTGTAGAAAATGTAGAGGATGAACCTTTAGTTATTCTTGTTAATGGTGTTCCTACTAAGAGTAAGAAAATCTGGCAAGAATTAGTGGATGTTAGGAAAGTGAAAAAGGCAACGTTGTATCTGGTAAAAAATAATCAATATTACAGAAATGTGTATGTGAGAGAAAAAGAAATAACTGTAGAAGAAGATAGTGACTTGCCATCTGGACAAATTGAAAAAGTGCATGTGTCCAGAACTGAAGAAATCTACGAACATTACAGTGTTCATCCACTGCATTCTAAAGAAGTGATGGGGAATACTAGAGAGTTATTCCAAATGAAAGAAGCAAAAGAAAGTCCCATTAGTGTTTGGGAAAAAAGCTTGGAAGCTCGTTGTTTCCCTCAATCGTTTCCCACTGGGAAAGGAGGACGATATGATGACCGACCTGTGCAGATTCCTGCATCTGAATACCGGACATCAAGATTATATGCAGAAGATCCAAAATTTTGACAATGTATTCCTTATTTGTTTCATCTTTTGTTTGAGAGTGATTTCTCTGGACTTTCTTATGCAGTAAACCATATATTGAAAACAAGACTACATCTGCAAAATGTTTCGTCAAAGGAATTTATGGATAAAGTAATGCAGAAAGATAATGTTTTGGAATCTCAGCTAATTAATCTCATGGCGTGTCAGCGTGGTACTAATGAGTACTGGTACCATCGTCATGGAGAACTGAAATGTATGCTAAAGAACATAGGAACTCCTACATGGTTCCTTACTCTAAGCTGTGCTGAATATGCTTGGGATGATTTCCTTCAATTTCTGCGAGAGGCTAATCCAAATATACTAAATATTGAATACAAGACACCTGGAGAATTGAGCTCTTTGGATCCAGTTAATGTATGCAGGTATTTCAATCATAGATTTGAAGCTATGATGTCTTTTATCACCAATAAATAAAATCTTCCTCTTGGAGAGGTTCTGGACTTCTTTTGGAGAAAGGAGTATCAAGCAAGAGGTGCTCCTCACATACACATGCTAATATGGATCAAAGATGCTCCCAAATTTGGAACAGACTCAGATGATACTGTGTTGTCTTTTATTAAAGAATATGCTATATACCCTAAAGTGCACAAGATAAGGACTTAAGACAACAAGTCTTAAAATTCCAAAGCCATCGTTGTGGGAAATACTGTCGTCGAAAGTACAAATCTAAAGACAAATTCTACACCAAATGCCGTTTTGCATTTCCATGACCTGTAATATCAAAAGGAAGAGTGAACAGTTTTATGTCATCTTTGCGACATACTATCACAAGAAAGTATCCAAAAAATAGGTACAACTTAAGAAGAACTGAAGAGTCAAAATATATAAATGACTATAACTCAGTCATTTTGTCCATGTGGAATGCTAATATGGATATTCAATATGTTGCGGACAATTCCATTTCTGTTGCTCGATATGTAACATCCTACATACCAAAATCAGAAAAGCCGGAATTGAAGGAAATGTAGGAAGAGATTTCCCACAAGAAGAGTCTAAGTAAGAAGTTATATACTTACAGTTTGAAGATGTAATCTCAACGAGAAATTGGAGCGTATGAATGTTCGGATCGGTTATCATCTGCAAGTCTTTATTCCAAATCTAGAAGAATCATTTGGGTGAGTCTAGGTCTTGCTGCAACACGAAACTGAGTCCCTAAATCTGTACAAGAAATTGAATATTTAGCTGAAAAAGAGCCAGAAAGTACAGATATTGTGAAAACAAATATGTTGGATACATATTATCCAAAAAGAAGTCATCATCTTGAGAATATTTGTATCTCTAAAGTGCTGCAAAACTATATTTTTAAACTGAATATTACCGAAACCATTAATAATGGTATATATGCCGTTATTGGTTCTGAAGGATGTCTGGTGAAACAAAGAAAAGGACATTTGATTAATCACCGTAAACTGAGTTGCAAAACACCTGACAAAAGGGAATTTTACTATTTAGCTCTTTTGCAACTTTTCAAGCCATGGCGTTCAGAATTGAAATTACTTGGAGATTTTGAGAGCTATGAAGATTCCTTGAATGCAAGTAAAGATACTATAGAATGTCCTGTTTTTGCTAATTATGTGAAAATGTTGAATGACGAATTTGAGCAAGAAGCTAGAATTGCAGCTGAGATTTCTAGAGACAGTTCTCAAGACAGTCAAAGTTCTGCTCCATTGAGTCAGGACCCACTAGGAGAACCAATTGTTCAAAATGAGGCAGCAACTGCTATGGAAGAGGTGGAAACAGTAAAGTATCAAGGTCAAGAAGATGTAACAAACTTAGGAAACTTGGAAGAACAACTAAATCTGGAGCAGAAAGAAATATATGAGCAAGTGAGAGAACAGATTGACCATGGATTACTTCATGAGAAGAAAGAGGGCTCTTGCTCATCAATTGAACCTATCTGAATGTACGTGAGTGGAGAAGCTGGAACAGGCAAATGTTTTTTAATTAAAGTAATCACAACTTTTCTACAGAAAACAACTGAGTCGCATTGTCTTGTGTTGTCACTGCTCCAACTGGATTAGCAGCCCACAATATTAAAGGAATTACTTTACATCGTTTATTAATGCTACCAGTAGAGCTTCGGAAATAAATTAGAGTACCATAAGCTATCTGGAGAAGCTTCTTGTGAAGAGTCTTGAGGAAAATGAAACTTCTCATTATTGAAGAGGTAAGCATGGTATCAAACGTAATGCTTGCTTTTGTGCATTTAAGAATGCAGCAAATTCTTAAAACATAGTATGACGTATTATTCGGAGGAAAACACGTCGTAGTTTTTGGAGATCTTCTACAACTTACTCCTGTAAAAGGACAACCAGTGTTTAAAACACTGTTGCATGAAGATACCAGAAAGTCTTTGGGGAGCATTGGAAATGTAAACATTTGGTCAAATTTTGAGTATAAGATATGCGACAGGCCAATGATGCTGATTATGGAACTGTTCTTCAAGATATAAGAATTGGGAAAATGACTGAACATGGCAAACAAGCTTTACAGAGACGATTACTTTCGAATTTGTTTCCAAATGAAAATATTGTCACAGAGAAAATATACATGAGAATTGCAGAAAAGCAATCTGTAATCTGCTTAATGCCAACACTACGTGAATGTTCTATATTCAATGAACAAATGTTAAAGTTGGAAAATGAAGAAATTATAAAATTGGAAGCTATTGATAAAATAGAACATGAAGGAATCACTATTATTTTGAATGAAACGTTGAAGAGGAAATTGGATTCCTTAGAGAAATCGATAAGTAAAACTGCAGGTTTAGAAAAGAATGTGTATGCATGTGTAAACTGAAGGGTAATTTTATGCCGTAATTTGAATGTGGAAAAAGGTTTAGTAAATGGAGCAATGGGTAAAATTGTTGATTTTGTTAATTATGTAAATAGAGATGGGATTGAATTTTTGAAAATCAAATTTGATGAAATTGCTGAAGTACAACAATTTAGTCGTTGTTCATCTCGTTTTTTGCTTGTAAAAGATTTGTATGTTCGCAGAAAACAGTTTCCTGTTTGTTTGGCATATGCGGTGGCCATTCATAAATCTCAAGCTTTAAGTGTAGATAGTGCTTTAGTGAATATTGGAAGTACTGTGTTTAAAGAGGGGATGGCATATGTTGCTTTGTCTCGAGTCAGAACTTTATCTGGATTGTACTTGATTGATTTTGATGAGACAAAGGTTAGTGCAGATGCAAATTGTGTGAAAGAGTATAATAGGTTAAGAAGAGAATATGCACCCAATTTAGGTCAATATCCAGTATTTGAAAAGCGTGTGATAGGTAGAAAAAGGAGATTTGAGAATATCTGTAGTGAAACTGCAGAGAAAGAAAAAGAACAAGATGAAGTTGTGCCTGCAAGCAAAAAGAAAAAGGACAGTGTTGAAGAGAAAGTTGGTTATCGGTTTGAAAATAGTTGTGGTGTCAACTGCTATTCTAATGTAGTTGTTAATGTTGTTTTTGATCTTGAAAGTTTGCAACAGCAAATTGTTGAAAATTGGGACGAAAGATTCTGTTCATTGTTGTATTCTGTTTATTAGTAATGTAGTAGTGATAAAAGTAAAATATAAAGTGTTTCTGATATTCGAAATGTTTTGGACATATGTTCTGGTTCTAGTCAATTTACGCAGAATATTCAGAAAGATTGTCAGGAATTTTTAATGTTTATGCTTGGTGTACTGGAAGATGAAGGTATAGATATTGAAATAATTTTTGGCCTTTCTTATAAATGGCAACATGATTGTCACAATTGTTTGTTTACATGTAGCACTAACATAGACACTGAAAGATTCATATATTTGACTTTACCTGACTGTGAATCGGTGTCTTTTAACAATCTAATTAGAGGAGCAACTCAAAACATGGAGTGTAGCCAATGTAAATCAGAAATGTCATCAACATTGTTTATACAAAGATAAGGACAGTATGTAATTTTAATGCTGCAACGTTGTAGAGCTGGTGGAAGAAAATCGGAAACTTTAATTAAATATTTTATAGCTGGGCAAGTTTCAATATCAGGAAGTACTTTTGTAGCTGTTGGAATTATTCTTCATGGTGGATCTTCTACAACATCTGGACATTACACTGTTTATTTAAAATGTCTGAAAGGTTGGATACATTGTAATTATAGTCAATTAGTTTTTAAGCAACGTTTGCCTACAGTTACCAAATTCTTACCTAATATTTTTAAAGCCAAAATTTTAAGTTAAAAATTTGCCCTTTTTAGGATTACTGCTGTTACGGTACATTAGTCTGGTGTTGTAGAGTATTTTATAAGTGAGGGTTAGGAGGTTGAAGGTGACCCTCTTGTTGATATTGAGGCAGGGTACGTGTATTAGGTGGTGACTGATATGGCTGCAGCAGGGAACATTGATAATCAGTCAGCTGGTGATCTTTTGGATTTGTTGTGGTTGTTGTAGGTGTTTGGCTGGAATTCATGTGTACAGTGTTTTGCCACAGTGTAGTCTGCTGCTGATGAGGGGCTGTGTTACTGTTTTTCTTCTTTTGGTAAGGATCCACTTGTAAATGTTGCAGAGCATGTGGAGGGCGTTATGGCAGTACGAGGAGATGGTGTAGACTTGCCTACACTTGGAGAGGGAGGAGTTTAGGATGAATCTTAGGTTCTGGATATGGTTGGCAGGTGTTGGTAGTGTCCACAGTGTAGTGAGATAGCAGGAGTCTTCCGAGGCTGAGGGAGTGGGTTTGAGGATGAGTACTTTCGTTTTGTGTGTTTTCATGTTTAGAGAGCTGCTCTTTATGTAGTTGGTGATGTCCTTCATTGTGTCGTGGAGGTTGCTTTTGGTGGTATATGAATATAATAGGGAATTTAGTATTGGTCGTAGAATGGAGATCATTATTATAAAAATGTATCAAATATAGAATGAGACCCCTTTTGTACCTTTCAACCTGAAAATGATGATTATTGGTTAGTATGACCTTAACATCCCGCAACAATATTCACTTATAAGGCCAGGCCTCCAGAGGCACATCCCATTCTGGATGGGGATGCCAGGGTATTGTGACACTCAAAACCATCAATACATATAGCACTTGTTGCCCAAATTTCCTTGAGAAGTATGATATAATATTGCCTACTAAATTGTAACCATTTTGAATTTGCAATCCTTGATTGTAATCTAGTTGCATCCCAACTGAGTATTTTCAGAGCATGATAGTCCTGCATGGGAGCACTTTCTGTGCTCAATAGAACATCTTTCTGGTGCTCACTCAATTAACAGGAGGATGACAGCATGACTCCTTCTGTTACAGTTAGCCTCAGGGTCTTCAAGGTCACTCAATGCAGCAAATCTGTTATATTGTGCAAGGGGAAGCAATCCTGCAATCATCCCCTTAAAGATGGTTTGTAAAAGTAACCTTAAGAGAGAGGCCAGATTTGTGTAGTACTAGGGCCCATGGACTCCTGTTGTCTCAGTATGACCCTTTTTAGAAATGGCCTGCAAAAGTTCAACACAATGCAGTCCCCATCAATGTCTTTAGCCGACCCGCCAATCCATCCCACTCTTCATGCCATGATGATGTCATTTATATTCATAATGTTAAAAGGTTTGTTCTTAAATAACCAGTCAGCACATTTTTTACGCAGCTCTTCCAAATGTTTATTATGTTGTTCATTAGGCAGTGATACTCCTGCCAGAACGAAAACATGGGTGCAGGCTGCTGGAGACAGATTCAGTGCATCCTTATTAGGTTTAAAGCAAGTGCTATGTACGGAATGCTAAACAGCACCAATGCTTCACCCTAGGATTTAGTCATGCATTTTGTGGGAACGACCAGACCAAGACACAATGATGTTGACTGCTCTTTCTTACCCACAAAGGTATACTGTGAGGAGGCAATTGAGCACTGGGGCCAGCTGGAATGTATTACTAATAGGGGAGGGTTTTGACCTGCGTAACAATGATCCCTGCAGAGAAGATCCTCCTATGGTAGAACTAGGTGGAGCTGATTCAATGATTGGTTGGCCATTGAATCTACTCTTGACTCGATTATCAGCAGATGATGTGTTATTACAAATGCTCCCCACAAGATCCTCAAGACGGTTTAAGCACTTCAATAAAGGTTTGAGTTTTTACTTCATTATATTTCCGACCCTAGCACATAGATCATCAATAAAGGAAGGGTTGGTATATGGTGTATCACCAGTTTGGGTATAGGAAGATCTATTAGGATGGTTTTGAGGGGTTGAGGTTGATATGCAGGCTGTGGTTGCACCCAATAAGATAGATCACTGTGGGTGGACCAGTAAGTGAGGGCTGTTTCCTTATTGCAGTAAGGGGCTTTCCCAATGTTCCCTTATACTTAATAGCTGCAACAAGTACATCAGGCGCTGAAAAAGGCTGCCGACCCAATGTAGACCTGTGTACAGGAACATCAGTAGTAGCTATAACAAGAACAGGGCTAGCAGAGGTATGCAGGTGGATTGGCCCACTGCCCATCTTAGGAGTGGTGGATCCGCTGTGCCACAGTAATTGCACCCCACATTCCAGTGACCGTCTATGCTCAGTTAGCTCAATTTAATTAGTAACGATGCCAACCACCATCTTCAGCATGCCATCATTGGAAATTGAAGAGCGCGTGGTGTCTGCAGTTCCGATATCCTTCCCCATATTTTATGACTCATAAAAAATGAACAGGCAAAGATCTCACCTGAAGTGTTTTCCTTTAATGCACCAGATTAAAGAGGGCAGGCCCATCCCAGACTCGTCTGGACACAGAGGGACCAGTTCTTGACTTGTCTTTGCTCAGGCATATGCCCACGTGCATCCTGCATGCCTTCCGCGCAGTGTGAGCCCCAGCAAAGTTAAATTAGAGCCTCTGGTAACAACGGAGTAGCATTAGCGGCTGCCTGCCATGAAGAGATTCGGGGCTTGTCATCCAGCCCCTGCCAGCGCTGAGATAAACTCTCATCCCGGGAGCACCAACAAAGTAAAATAGGTGTCTCCGGGCTCAAGGGAGTGGCGTTGATGGCTGCCTGCTGTGAAGTGATTTAGGGCTTGTCATCCGACCCGCCAGCGCTGAGGTAAACACGTGTTATTCATTTTTAGGTCTTGCCTTTGAGACAATTTTTACTTGTCTTACCTACATATTGTTCTTCAAAAAGTCTACTCATAATGCACAGACATTTAAGGGCTTTCGGTTAGTTGCTTCATCTACTGGCCTGTTAACTTGCCTTTCACATTTTGCTTCGTTCCACAAGAGCATTTAGCTTTGGACAGTACCTCAGCCCATTAACCTTTGTCTTGCTTCACTCTTTGGCTCGCTTAACTCTGAGTGATTGCACAAAGCCCATTGCACATCATTCATATAGATCTAAAAAAGTTCCTTTGTCTTCAGATTAACAGTTAGTCTAAACATGTTTTTTTAAATTTCTTGCTTACCTTTAAAACTGCTATGTATTTTTAATGCACTTCAGGTGATTTTCCCATCTCCATTTTTGAGTCTGCTACAAGCTGGCACTGGCCATAGAGGTGGCATTGTCAGTACAGATGGGCTGGGTATGGCCAGTGGTTGTCCCCACCCACAGGCTGGCAACTGGCACTGTATGTACCCTCCTCAGGACACTCTACCTGAGAAGAGTCAGTAGAAGGACTGCACTTCTGTCTGAAGAAAATGAAGGAAGACTATACCTGCTTGCATTGATCCCAGGATCCCAGGACCACAGAAATGACTACAAGGGTCAGTTGGATGAAATCCAGTTTCAGCTATTGGGCTACACCAAGCTTTCAGACACCTGTATCTGCTTTCCAGCTAACCAGACCCAACTGGACCTGACCTGGTCCCCATTGTGAAAAGAATCACGCTTGATGAGGAAAGGTTAATATATCTGGTAAGGTTATTCCTTCTGACCAGTAGAGAGACTCCTGACCAACTAACAACACCATTAGTGCTTTAGAACCTGGATGCAGCATTACTCCAGAACACCACACGGGCCTGAACGCTACACCAACATTCTACTCAGCTTGGAAAATAGGACATAACACATTCCCCTCCTTTAATAATTGCCCAATCAAACATGACAATATAAGAACAACCAACAAAATCAAATGATTTAGAAATTAAAACAGAAATAAACTATCACTAAATACATGTAAACACTGTGTAGCAAACACCTGTGTCTAAGCAAAATACAGCAAAATCACTTCAAAAAATAAAACGCAAGCAATATAACATCACAGTTATACAATAAGATAAGTGTACTAACTGACTCTTGATAAAACCCAAAGACATCATTGTGGCATAGCTTACATCGGAAAATCATCACATTGTACCAGAATCTTAGTCCCTTTGCGTTCTCTAAGTACTCTGGTCATGATTTCATCACTTACCCTTGTCTTAGATTAGCCTTCAGGATTATTATGACCTTTTTGCTCTCTCCTAAATGGTTCTCTCACAATTTATTTTTTACAATTTCATACATTCCCATCACTCAATAGGAGAGTGCATTTATTCACCTTCTTAACCTGAAGAGGTTCAGAATACCTAAATACTCTCTTTCTTACCATACACTCCTTCCACACTCGAACCCAAACACCCATCCCAAAATACCCATCCTTGCCAGATTCACTATTCACCACTGCCGTAGGATGTTAAACTCCCTTGGACACTAAGGCCCTGGCTTTTAGACCAGTCATTGCCTCAGAGGGAGATTTTCCTGTCACATAATGAGGTATGGTATGGTAAGAGCTCAACAACTTTCTCATTGGCACTCTCCAATCCTCTCCCCCATAAAATGCCAACAGCAACCCTTCCGTTAATGCACTATTCCATCTTTCCACTACACTGTTGCAAAATAAATAATATGCAGATGATTGAACATGCTGAATGCCATGTTGTATCAAAAAGACTTTCATTCTCTAAGATACAAATTAAACATCATCATCTGGAACCATAATTTCCGACGCTCCTTCCCTCATAAACAACTCCTTTCCCATTGTAATCTATCACTACAAGGGCATACTCGGGGCATGACATGCAAAGTACCAGAGATATCAATCCCAATGTTCTTCCAAGATCCATCTTATTTATCATTCTCTAGTGGAGAATATTTCACTTGTTTTTAGATTCATTGCTCCACGTGCATAATACACATTCTCTAATGTTTCTCCCAACCTCTCAATCTAATCCAGGCCATCAATACTCTTCCCTTAACCTTCGCTTAGTAGCTCTCATTCCAATGTGACCCTTGTGTGCCAGTTTAACTATGCATTCCCTTAAGCAACAAGGTACTATGAGTGAATTCCCTCTCATAAGAACTGTGTTCATTCACAACTTTTGAATAATTTGTCATAAACACCCCGCATCTGAAGCAATACTCCCATTGTTCGGCCATCCTTTACAAAACTATTTTCGTACTTCAATGAAGACTTTATCTTCTCCGATGGCTTCCCTCCACTGCTCATTTAATACCTTGCTCTCCCTAATCACTGGCCACCAACCATTCATCTTCCTCACCAAAAACACCCTTTATAACACGTGAGGGCAATCTGGACAAAGAATCAACTAATGCATTTTTCCCCCGGGAACATGTTCCATGTGGAAATTCTATTCAGTCATTCAGATAGACCATCAGGCAATTCTAGGAGATGCTCTCCTAACCCCACTTGTTGGGTTAGCTAGCGGATTGTGGTCAGTTCTGACTTTGAAATTAGTACCCCAACATATGTTCTGAAGTGATTTACTCCCCAACACACAGCCAAAGCTTCTCTCTCTATGGTGGAATTATTTCTTTCTCCATTCCTCAAAGATCTCGAGGCATATGCGATGGTAATGTCCACACCATTTTTCCTTTATAATAATACGGCAACCACACCCACCTGGCTAACATCGGTGTTTATTATTGGATTGGTAGTATTAAATGGTTTACGTGCAGATGCTGTGGCAATGCTCATTTTCACATGTTTAAACTCCCTCTCACATTTTTTACACCAATCAAAGTCCACATTTTTGACCATGAGACTGCACATGATTTTTGTCTTTTCTGTAAACATGGGTACATAATGGGAATATTATTCAGTTACACCCAAAAATTTTCCCAACTGGTCTTTGCAAGTTAGTGAAGGAACGTCTTCAATAGCAGACACCAATTTCTTTTTGGAACCTATTCCCTCACCTCCGATACAATGTCCCAAATACTCCACACCATCCACCTTAAATGTACACTTCTCACTCTTGATGGTTAACCCACACTTTCGCAAAATTTTCAATATGTTTCAGTGTTTTTTTCATGTTCTGTTGCATTTGCCCCAAACACGAAGATATCATCTAGAAAATATGTCACATTATGGGTGTCTTTCAGTAAATAGTGCATAGCTCTCTGATAAATGGCCGCCGCCAAAGCTAGGCCAAATAGCATCTAATTATAACTGAAATCTCTTTCCTTTTTGACAAATGATGTTAGAGGTCTGGAAACAGGGTGAAGCACAATCTGCTGATAGACCGAAGAATGATCTAAAGTGGAAAACACTTTTGCTTCTTTGATGGTGGTCAACACTTCTCCAATGTAGGGAAGAGGATGACTGTGCACCCGAATTGGAGCATTCACATCCCTTAAGTCCACAAACAATCTAATGACATTATTCCCCTTCTTAGTCATCACCACCGAAGATAACTACTCTAAAGATTCAATTTCCAAAATCAGCCCCTCCTCACACAATCTATATAGTCACCCCATCTTTCAACATAATCTTGTGCATTAATCCTTTGAGAGTCTCCTCTTGATCTTAAAATACTTCCTGGAACTCAGTGATGTATGGTACGCCTTCATCCACCACACGCATTTTCATTTGGGTGCCCAACACCTGGTCTGGATGATTGGGATCCAGGTGAATACCCAAATACCTTTGTTGAGGCCAACCCAGCAAACATGAACCATACTTGGCAAAATATTCCTTAGACATTACGACTTTCTGTTGAAATTCTAGTTTAGCTTCACTGAAAACTATCCATTCAATGGGCTTATTTCCATAAGCTTCTAAGCTCACATCAGGACCCTTAAGAGCATGTTATGGGAACTTCTCCAAGTATTCATCCCCAACCAGGGTATACCAAGCTCCTGAGTTTGCGATCATTCTTATTTCAACTCCGTCTATGCTGATGTTGCAAAAATGGATTGCCTTCACTAATCTTCCCAATTTGTTGATTTTCTAAGATTACATCTTGACATTCACTGCCATTATCTAATTCTTCAATAACACTCACGGAATGTCTGGCCGTATTCACACGTCCCATCTTTCTCTTACACATTCTTGCAAAATGCGCTTTATTCTTGCACCTTCTGCATAATTGCCCGATAGCTGGACATGATTCATCAGCAGCTACATGACCTCTGTATTCACACCTATAGCATAATACATTTTTCTTGTCCCCCATTCTCCTAAAACCACTGTTCTCCTCTTTTCTTGGTTTGCGCATCTCTTTCTGCACTGCTTTAACCTTTTCTCCTGACTTTTTCTCCTTCAAACCTTCATATGATAATTCAGCTTTCTTCATTAAGTCGATTGACATTTGGAGAGTCACACCTTCTGTGTTCAACAGTTTCTCTTGCATATTTTTGTTGTTCACTTTTGACACCAGTTGATCCCTGAACATTTCATCTTGGAAACTCTTGTAGAGACATGTTGCTGCAAGCGACCTCAAACTGGCAAGGTAACTCTTCACTGACTCTCTGCACAGCTGACTCCTTTTTAAAAACTTTAACCTCTCAATGACTTTGTTTATCCTCTTTCCAAAATTTGTGTCTAATTTTCCTACGACTACTCCGTACTCATCTTCTACATCACTCCCTTCATCCTCATCTTCTTCTGTTATTAAAACTGTAAATGTTTACATTTTAGTCTTCCCTTTGCCCTCAGACAGTGCTTCAACATGACTAATTTCCTAGCAGCTATAACAATATCAACCCCTATGGCTTGTACATAGGCTTCAAAACATTCTTTCCAGTCTTCCCAAAGTATTGTGGGCTCTTCGGGGTTTTGCATGGAATATGTTGGAGCTACTTAACCTTCAATGGCTGTGCAGGTAGAAATACAAGTTTCCTCTGTATAACGAACTGTTGACATCACGACAGAATGCAAATGTCACGCTGAATTTCCTTGTAGTGTGCATGTCACTGCAGTCAATCGTACTGCCACATTAGTCTAGGATGAAAAGCCTCTATATATTGACAACTTGTTTATTAATAGCACTGGATATTCACTATGGCAATGTGCAATATTATCTGCTTGTCCGTTCATTGCTAGTTCATTCGCGTTATACTGTGACTTCCTCAATACAGTGTGAACTTATCAGCTATAATGAGGATGTTTCTCCTTTAAAGCCAGGCAAACACGTTGGCACGTTACCGAGCAACCAGCTCAAAACAGGGTGCACTGCTTAATGTATTGACACTAAGCTGCTGACACGCTAACAACAACAGTTGCCGACGCCGTGCAAGCTTATTCACGTGGTGGCGCTTAAATGCACCTGGCATTGCCTAGCAATGCCAATGCAGCTCCTCTGCAGCAGCACAATGCTTCATGAGCCACGCCCTCAAAGCCATGGCATGAGAACAAGATGACGTTTAAAATCCTCCAATAAAATGTTTAAGTCTTACTGAAAATACGACCTAGAACACCTCAAAGTCTGCTCTGCTATACAACTTCATCTGCCAACAACAGGCAACGAGGAGAATCACCGCAGTTGCAAGGGCACACAGTCTGTCTTGGTTGCGATGAAATACCAACAGGAAAGATGTCAACTTTCCGACATCTCTCCCCCCGGTTAGAAGGCCACCACCCTGCATTACAAATGAAAAGCATTATGCAGATGAAAGGTTAATTATCCAGTAAGTTGATTCCTTCCAACCGGGGGGGGGGGGGGAGTCCAAACAAACTGACAACACCCTCAGTGCTCCGGAACCTGGGTGCAGCCAGACTGCAGAACACCATACAGTACAGAACACTACACCAACATTCTACCCAGATTCGAAGCTAGGACATAACACTTCACTAACCTCTTTGTGAGTGAGCCCTGCATCCCAGCTGCAGTCTCCAAGGTCCTTGACTCTTGGTTGTGCTCAGTGTGTACTCCTCGCTTCCTAGACGAAAGCTTCATCGAACTTGAGGGCAACAACTTTCAACTTTCAACAACCTTCGTCAATGGCCTCACCAGATTCAACATCATGCAGCCAGTGGCGTAGCTGGGGGGGGGCGTGGAAGCGGTCCTCCTCAGACGGCACGATTTTGAGAGCGACCGCGTGGCGGCCCGTTGCGGCCACAGCCTTCTTTATAATTTATTTGGGGGCACAGTGTCCAGTTATGCACAGTGCTGCTGCTGTCAAAATTGCCGCCGTGGCGCGATGATGTCCCGCGTAACCGCGTTTGTGTTTGCTTTGTGCTGTTGGTGGTCGTGGTCCGTCCCTGGCTCCAGGGCCATCAAACTTGAAGCGCGCGAGCGCAACCAATGACGTTCCTGGACGACATGATTTTGGCCAGCCCTCGCGATGCGAGAACATAGCAGTGACGCATCATGCGCTTCACCGCTACGCGCTCGAGTCGTGAGGAGTCAATTGTGGCCCGGGGCAGTCAGTGGCAGTGCAGCTCTGGGCAATTTGCTGACTCTGGAGTCTGGCTTTTGCAGTCAGAGCAGCAGAACTTGAAGAGGAGAGCAGCAGGAGCACAGCTACCTAAATGTTTTCAGAGGGGTGGATGGCTTAGTGGCTCATCATGTATAGCTGCCAAGGTTTCAGATTCGAATGAGTGACATTTTCATAACTCTTTTCAGTGTAATTATGAGTGACATTTCTATGGCAATGAGTGACACTTTCTGACGAGGAAAATCTAGAAACGAAGCTGAGGGAAACATATAAATATCAGACATTGCACCGATTTGTGCAACAAGAGTGTCTGAATCATACTCTGTGTGCTACACCGTTCATTAATGGGCCATCTAGTGAATGACACAATAGGTATCAATATCCAAGCTGACGTCACAGTCATCAAATAAACAGCATTCTGGAATGCTTACTGGTGGTGCCCGTTAGAGGTGCAGGAGAGGCCTTTTTCTTCAGATGATGCCCCTTTAAGAGAGAGGCAGCAGCTCGAAGAAAGTGATTTATGATATGATCAAATTATTAAAAGATAATTTCACTGTGGGGGGAAGGCAGTTCCATCCTCAGCTCATTTATCACTGGTAGTTGGGACAGAGCTGGCATCATAGGTTGAAAACTTGAATGAAAACTGGTTTCCATCTAGCCTCTCTCCATTCTCTCTCTCTCTCTTATCTTTTTCATCTTCATCCCCTCTTGTCCCTAATTAATTTTTACATCTGGTACTTTTAGGGTCACACATCTGCTTTCTCTCTACTTTCGTTTTCTTGCCTCAGTCTGTTTCCTTCTCTTTCCTGTCTCCCTCTTCTCTTCCCCATGCTTCCTCTTGCCCTTCTCTCCTCTTTCCATACCTTTCTTTCTGCCCACTCTCTTTACTATGCCAGTGTCACACTTCCTCCATCTCTCTGCAACTTATATAGCAGAATTATAAATACAGCTGAGACAATGTTTAAATGTGCCAGTGAAAAAAAAATGCTTTTAATTTGCAGAAATGCACATCAGCAGGCACATTCCAAACTACTTGCCAGGCAGCTGACACTATTCTAGGGTTTTAAGGAGCACACGACCGAACAGTTACCTGGGGGCCTTAATGGTGATCAAACAGGTCATGATATTGCAGAGTAACCTACTGCTCTTCCAAAACAAAAGTCCAGAGTTTCCCAGCCAGTTGCCAGTTCCTCTCAGCAATTAATTGTTCGCGCAGCTCTCTGATGGATGTCACATGCGGTTTTCCTGAGTCCCCAGAGAGATCATGCCGTCTGAGTGTTCTCTTTTGTACTGCCAGTCACCGGTGTATTCAACTGTGAAGCCTTGGAGCGTGTCATGTATATGCATGTAACTTGCATGATCGAGGTAACTATTAGCTGCAATATTATGGGGTCGATTCCGATCCGGTAAAATGTGCTCCGAATCGTCGTACGGAGAGTTTTTTCCCCATACGAATCGTACCCGTAGACGTCCCGTACGTACGACGAAGTACGATCCGTACCAGGTGCCAAACTCCGTACGAGTCGTACAGCACTCCGTACGACTCAAATCTCCGTACGAGTCTCACTCGGAACCGGCTGTACACGACATCACTACGGTTCGCGGCTGGTTTTTACGACCCAGCAAGTACGATTCGTGTCGGGTACGCGCCGTACGACCCTTTTCCTACGGGAGCCGAAAACAGTCGTAAACGCAGAGTTCGCGCCGAAACAGGTACGGAACGCCCCCCCCGGGTACGGCACGTACCCCCCATGATCGCAGGGGTACGCGCCGTACCCCTGCGATCATGGGGGGTACGCGCCGTACGGTGTGTAGGTGATCGGGCGCTTTTCCGTACGAATCGACGTGTACCGTACGAATCGCGTCCAGGTCGGCCGATCGGGATCGGAATCGTCCGGTCGTACGGCGTCCGTACGAGTCGTACGGAAACGGCTCCGGATACGAATCGTACGGACGGGGATTTTACCGGATCGGAATCGACACCTATGTGTCTCTCAGACGGATGTATGACACTACAAGGCATGCTTTTACAACGCATACCATTACAACGCATTTATTACAATGCAAGTACCATTACAACGAACGATTTTACAACGCATACAATTACAACGCGAAGTAATATATATACTTGAAAAATACCATTACAACGAAAACAAATATAACGCATACCATTACAACGCACATATATATATTTTGTGGGTAAAATAACTCCTGGGACGGGATGCAGGGAAAATAGGGGTTTTGGGTGGGGAAGTATATTAAATGTAGTAAAAAACTGTAGGTTAATTATTAAAAATATCTTGTTATTTTTAAAAATTAATACTCGAGTATTAAAATAAATAATCACGTATTAAAATAAATACTCGAGTATTAAACGAATAATACAAATATTATAAACAGTTTTATAAATGTACATAAAATGATTTTAAAAACATATTAATATTAAAACAATATAAGTGAAACGCACAAACGAAAGTATTCTTAAAAAAAACAGCAAAACAAACACATAGCCGCCATTTTAGAAACAAAGCCAAAATTGAGTCCTACAACTCTTTTCATGAACCAAACACCTAGCCACTCAAAACAAAATGGAGGACAAAACTCATGTTCGAAGCATAAAACACTCACTTTTAAACAGTAAATTTACATTATACGTTTTCACATCAAACAAATAAGAAAAAAAAACACATTTTAACGATGCTTTTCACAAAAATTAAGGTGACACTCACAAAAACCTATAAATATAAGTAAGAAACCATTTTGAATTCAGTAGTTATTGAACTACCAGAGAGAGCAGACGGTAAAAGCTGACACTCTGACCTTTTAACACAAGGAACAACTCTAGCCAAAAAGATTCAACTCCTTTCGTAGAAACAAGTAAGTATGAATTTAAACACATGAAAACATAGTTTTTATAAAAATAAATTCTAAATTTAAAACAATATGTTACAGATTTCTGCATACTTTGTCATCTCTTTCAAAATTCTTCTTGACATTTGAAAAAACTGGCAAAAGATGTAAGTACATTTAAAAAAAAAAAAATGTATTAAAAATGATTTTTTAAAGTATGACATGTAACAATGTTAAAATTATTCTTTTTTTAAAATAGATGTGAATTGTATATCTGTCAAAAATAAATTCATGTTATGTCTAAACCAAGAAAAAATATTTAGGAAGCTAAACATTATTACATTTGCGTTTTTTCAGCTTACTGAATAATTTTTATTGAACCAAACATTACATCCAAAAAAGATTTCTTTGAAAACGCAGACAACTGATAACAGCTTCATAAACTAAGGTAACAAATGCAAAGTATTATTCATTATAACATTTTTTTCAGGGGTACATTTCTTTTAGAAATAACTTTTGTTTTTCGATAAGAAGTGTATACCCATGTTAAAAATAAAATGAAATATTTTGGATTGTTTTTCATATTTTAAAACACTGTTTTAACATATTACCAAATATTTTCAGTAACAAACACATTTTTCCCAAAGAAATAGGGTTTTTAAAATAAGAAATCACACATACATTTTGTTTATTACCCTCAACAGATAAAACGACAGTTTTATAAGCCTCGAAATAAGAGAAATACGTCCTTCATAAATCAAGCCTATTAATACTCAACAAACTAAGAACCAAAGGACTATTTCAAATAAGGTAAATACATTTCTAAAAGCAACAGTAACCCGTTATTGATTAACCTCATTTTAATCCACAAACAGTGACCTCACCTTTAAAAAGCAAACTATACTAAAAATTGCTTTAACTATTTTATGAACAGATTCTGAAAACCCAACATTTTCAAAGCTCGAAGAAAATAAAGAAAATTCATCAACAAGCCAAAAATAAACTACCAAAGGTAAGAAACAAGAACTACCTTTTAATAAACAATCTTTGGACATCTCCAGAAAAAGGAACATCAAAGAGAAGCAATACAATTATTTTTAACAATGATAAATTCTTTTTAAAATGTTTAAAATGCAACTGCACAATATTTTAACAGAAACGTAAGTTATGCAATAATCAGAACAATAAAGTAAAAAAAGCATTTTTTAATCGTCATCATCAAAACAATATTAAAAAACAGCAGCACATTAATAATATGTTTTTCTTTACATTCTATACAGACCAACATTTGAAAGAAAAAACACTGTAAACAAGAACAACAGGAAACCCATTTTTTGCAAAGTGTCAACAAATCAAATTTAAAGGTAAATTGATGAAAAAACGAATTAATGCTATTAAAAAAACAATGAGTGTTGTTTGGAATGTGCTAAAAAATCCACTGTAGTTTAGCGGAAAACTACATGAGGGATAGTGTACGTGTTTAAATTGGTATTCTAACTCCAGGTTGGTGTAGAAGTAGGGAAAGTGTAAGATAGTGTAGTGGTATTATTTACTATTTAAACTTCTGAGTGGTGTAGCAGTAGGGTAAGTGATGGATAGTGTAGAGGTTTAATTTACTATTCTAACTCATTGAACGTGTATCAGTAAGGTAAGTAATGGATACTGTAGGGGTTTAATTTACTATTCTAACTCCTGGAAGATGTATCAGTAAGTTAAGTAATGGATAGAGTAGAAGTAAAAATTTGTATTCTAACTCCAGTTTGGGGCAGCAGTAGGGAAAGTGTAGGATAGAGTAGGGGATAGAATTACTATTCTAACTTCAGGGAGGTGTAGCAGTAGGGTAAGTGATGGATTGTGTAGGGGTTAAAAGTACTATTCTAACTCTAGGAAGGTGTAGCAGTAGGGAAAGTGTTGGATAGTGTAGGGGTTAAATTTACTATTCTAACTCCAGGATGGTGTAGCAGTAGGGTAAGTGATGGATAGTGTAGGGGTTTAATTTACTATTATAACTCCAGGAAGGTGTAGCAGTAGGGTAATTGATGGATAGTGTAGGGGTTTAATTTACTATTCTAACTCCAGGAAGGTGTAGCAGTAGGGAAAGTGTTGGATAGTGTAGAGATTTAATTTACTATTCTAACTCTAGGAAGGTGTAGCAGTAGGGAAAGGGTTGGACAGTGTAGGGGTTTAATTTACTATTCTAACTCCAGGAAGGTGTTGCAGTAGGGAAAGTGATGGATAGTGTAGGGGTTAAATTTACTATTCTAACTCAAGGATGGTGTAGCAGTAGGGAAAGTGATGGATAGTGTAGGGGTTTAATTTACTATTCTAAATCCAGAAAGGTGTAGCAGTAGGGTAAGTGATGGATAGTGTAGGGGTTCAATTTACTATTTTAACTCCAGGAAGGTGTAGCAGTAGGGAATGTGTTGGATTGTGTAGGGATTTAATTTACTATTCTAACTCCAGGAATATGTAGCAGTAGGGAAAGTGTTGGATAGTGTAGGGGTTTAATCTACTATTCTAACTCCAGGAAGGTGTAGCAGTAGGGAAAGTGATGGATAGTGTAGGGGTTTAAAATACTATTCTAACTCCAAGAAGGTGTAGCAGTAGGGAAAGTGTTGGATAATGTAGGGGTTTAATTTACTATTCCAACTCCAGGAAGGTGTAGCAGTACGGAAAGTGTTGGATAGTGTAGGGGTTTAATTTACTATTCTAACTCCAGGAAGTTGTAGCAGTAGGGAAAGTGTTGGATAGTGTAGGACTTAAATTTACTATTCTATCTTCAGGATGGTGTAGCACTTTTATAAGTGTTGGATAGTGTAGTTATTGTAAATGATATTTGGCAAAAAAATCTAAATTAAACAAATACATGAAATTACAAAATCTTTTTCTCTTTCTTTTCAGATAATGTCAGCAAATAAAACTGCCACATATATCAAATCCAACAGAGGAAACAGATTACTGAAACATGCAGGATGTATATATTAGAAGGAGAGAATAAGTGAACCACGAAGGCATTGGAGGTGCGTGCAATATTACTCAAGCCATTGCAGAGGCAGAGCAGTTACTCTTGATGAGACAGTCATAAAAACAATAGACCACAACCACTCTGCCTCTGCAATGGACATTGAAGTTCGTGAAACTGTTAACGAGATGAAGGAAATTGCATGCACCTCCAAAGACACTTCTGGTTCTATTTTAAGAGAGGTTGCACAGCATGTCCCCAGTCATGTAGCTAGCAGTGTGCCTATAATTCCAAATCTGAGAAGGATAATTCAAAGACAAAAGCAGGCAAGTAACACACATACAACCACTCCTCATACCTCTTCTGATATTAACATTCCTACTGAACTCACTATATCTTTTTCACTATATCTCACTATGAACCTTTCCTCCTGCATGACAACCAAAACCCTCATAAACGTATACGTATCTTCAGTACACCCGGCAACCTTGTCAAATAAGAGAATAGTGAAATATGGATGATGGATGGGACATTTAAATGCACGCCCCATCCATTCACTTAAATTTACACTATTCACGCTAAAATTAACAACAATGTTATTCCCTTAGTGTACAGTTTGCTACCTGACGAACAATCTACAACCTACACTGAACTTTTGACAGTGATTAAAAACAAAACATCAAACAAAAGTCCTACGAAAATAATTATTGATTTTGAATTTGCAATGATAAATGTTATTACCAAAACGTACACGGATACCCAAATTGAGGGATGTTTTTTCCATTTTTCCCAGGCTTTTTGGTGTAAATTACAAAAAACATCCCTGGTTGTAGATTATTCTTTGGATAGCAAACTTCAATATGAACTAGAAAAACTAACTGCTCTTTGCTTTGTTCCTCCTGAAAGTGTAGACGAGTACTACACTGCAATTCCAGAATCTGAATTTTTTACTGAAAATGAGGAAAAATTGGCACCCTTACTAAATTATTTTGAGGACATATGGATTGGGAATCTAAGCAGGTCGGGTCGCAGGAGGAAGCCACGTTTCCATGTGGAGTGTTGGAACTGCTACACGAGCTGCTTAGAAGGAGAAGCAAAGACAAACAATGCCACAGAGGGATGGCATAACTCCTTCAACCATACAATTGGCAAACCTCACCCCAACTTTTATAATTTTTTGGAAACTTTGAAGAAGGAGCAAAGTTTTATAGAAATGAGAATTTCACAAACATTAACAGGTAGTCTAAACCCACGCATCTCCCAAAAACCAAAAGAAATGTCTGAGAGACTATTGGCTATTTTACAACAATTTTTGTTGTGCGTGGCTTTAGACTACCTTGATAATGTTGCTAACATAGTACATTTTTAACTAAAATAACAACTTTACTTTTCTGCTTTGCCCTAAATTCACTAAACATTTCTTTACAATTGGCATTTTTTTAAAACATTTTTCAAAATGTAAATGTTGGGTCACCTTACCTTTAGATGTCTTCTATCTTCTTGTGAATCCATTCCTCTTTATAATCCACCAACAAATCCACTCCATTGTTTCAAAAATGTTAACCATTTTTCTTTAAAAAAAAACAATTCCCAAAAATCGACCATTAAAAAAAAAAATTCTCCATATTCGAAAAATCCATTCCAAATGTGTAAAATCCAATCAGTTGAAGATGGAATACCACTTTTCCATCAAATGATCCACATCCCAAATCTTTTTTTTCTTCTTTATCCAAAATCAATCTCCATACCCAAAATCGATCCATCGCCAAATTTTCGATCAATTAATCCTTGATCCTTCTTCTTTTTTCTCAACCCGATTCCGAATTGGCAAAAACATCCATCATTAAAAACCATCTTTAAAAACCACTTCTCCAAAAACCATTTACAAAAGTCCATTAGCAAAAAAAATAACTCCTTTAAAATCCAAAATTCACGTATTCGATCTTCTTCTTCTTTTCTTTCTTTACACAAGTTTTTTTTAAATAAACATTGTATATACATTTGCAAACTTTACAATGAACATATATATACTTAATTTATAAATAATACACTTTTGAAAACTCGAAACAGGCGACCCGACAACGGCATACATAGCTACATGATTGGCGATATGCTGAAAAACTGACAATTATGTTAAAACTAACACATGCAACCTCTCCTTATTCTCTCCTTACAATATGTATACCCCTAAACCTTTTTTTTTAAATAAATAAAGTTAAAATTGTTTCCGACCTGAGCACAGATCTGCTTCCTGCTGCATTGTCCAATGACACTCTCCAAAATCGCCGCGACCTTCACGTTTACATGTCTACGTCATCTCGAGTAACAAACAAAAAAAGGACAAAATATTAATGTTAAATATTATTTCTCATTAAAGTTATGTCAAACAATTTCTATAAATTTGAAGACCACACATGTTTATTATACAAAAATTATAATAACATTTTTTAAATTATTCTTTATTTAAAAATATATATTCCTAATAAATATTAAAACCATTATGCATTCCGACTTTTACCTCATTTAAAAATTTTATTTCTAATTTAAAAATGTATATACTGCTTTCTTAATTTATATAATAATGTACTTACCTCTGTTCTGGTTCCATTTACTTCTGATCTGTCCCGCCTTTTGCTTCAAATGCACTTGTTAATCTGTTCCGCGACAAGCATGCACCTAGCTATGGAAATAAATGAAGGACAATACAACCCATTGATCTCAATGGAAAAGCGTGTGAAATTTTTAAAAATAAATACTTTTTCATTTCTGTAAATTACAATTCTTGCTTTTAATTTTTATATTTAACAATATACTTTTATTTATTATTAAATTATATTAAAATACCTTCAAAAATATTTATTTAAAAAATATATATATTATTCAATTTAAAAAACTAAAACAAACATTTTTTAATTAATTACATTTTTGTATAATAATATTAAATATATTAAAAAATTGTTAAAAAGAAAAAAAAATTACTATTATTATTATACTTGAGTATTAATACTAAAATAATTTACAAATACCAATATTTATTAAATATAATTAATAAACCTATTTTTCTAAAAGAATATTATCTATTTTTTTACATAATACAAATATAATATAATTTCCTTATAAATATTAATATTATGTCTTTTACTAATAACTAATTAACTGATAATTTAATTTAAATTAATTTTATAACAAATATATTACACTTAGGGGTCGATTCCGATTCGGGAAAAAGTGCTCCGATTAGCCGTACAGAGAGTTTTTCCCGTACGATTCGTACACCTACAATGTCCCCGTACGTACGAGCAAGTACGATCCTAACCCAAAGCATCACTCCGTACGCCTCGTACCAAACACCGTACAACTTGAAAGTACATACGGATTGTATCCGGGTGACGTGGTACGCTGTGTCCGAACGTAAATAGGCCGCACGTTCTGGACCAGGAAGTACGATCCGTGTTGACGACACTCCGTACGGCCCTTTTGCTACGGGAGCTGAAAACAGCCGTAAAAACAAAGTCCGGCCCGGTACGCGACATACACGACATGAACCCCATCGTGTCATCCCTGTTCTGTACGCCTCAACCTTTTACATAGAAACCGACGACGACGCAGATGGTGAGTACAACCTACCGCTACAATGGAAGTATAAATGTACGGCGCGCCCCACGCTCACTTCACCATTGCAATAGTGAAACGTGCCGCACATACGCCATAAATGTCCGGGTACGGTGCGCCACACGCTAGCGCATATCACCATTGCAATACTGATATGTGCAGCACATACGCATAAATGTCGGGGTGCGGTGCGCCACACGCTAGCGCATATGACCATTGCAATACATACACCATTAATGTTGGGGTACGGTGCGCCACACGCTAGCGCACATCACCATTGCAATAGTGATACGTGCAGCACATACGCCATTAATGTCGGGGTATGGTGCGCCACACGCTAGCGCATATAACCATTGCAATATTGATAAGTGCCGCACTTACATCTGTAATGTATGTGTACGGTGTGTTACATCTGAGTGGTGGGTGGAAAAGACTCCCAGCAGTGTCCAGACATAGGAGGAGGGTGTGGATAGGACTCCCAGCAGTGCCCAGACATAGGAGGGGGATGTGGATAGGAGTCCCAGCAGTGCCCAGACATAGAAGGGGGTGTGGATATGACTCCCAGCAGTGCCCAGACATAGAAGGGGGTTGTGGGTATGACTCCCAGCAGTGCCCAGACCTAGGAGGGGGGTGTGGATATGACTACCAGCAGTGCCCAGACATAGGATGGGTGAGTGCAGAGGACTCCCAGCAGTGCCCAGACATAGGAGGAGGGTGTGGATAGGACTCCCAGCAGTGCCCAGACATAGAAGGGGGTGTGGATATGACTCCCAGCAGTGCCCAGACATAGGAGGAAGGTGTGGAGATGTCTCCCAGCAGTGCCCAGACATAGGCGGGGGGTGTGCGTAGGACTCCCAGCAGTGCCCAGACATAGGAGGAGGGTGTGGGTATGACTCACAGAAGTGCCCAGACATAGAAGGGGTGAGTGCAGAGGACTCCCAGCAGTGCCCAGACATAGGAGGAGGGTGTGGATAGGACTCCCAGCAGTGCGCAGACAAAGGAGGGGGGTGTGGATATGACTCCCAGCAGTGCCTAGACAAAGGAGGAGTGAGTGCAGAGGACTCCCAGCAGTGACCAGACATAGAAGGGGGTGTGGATATGACTCTCAGCAGTGCCCAGACATAGGAGGAGTGAGTGCAGGGGACTCCCAGCAGTGCCCAGACATAGGAGGGGGTGTGAATATGAATCCCAGCAGTGCCCAGACATAGGAGGAGGGTGTGGATATGACTCCTAGCAGTGCCCAGACATAGGAGGGGGTGTGGATAGGACTCCCAGCAGTGCCCAGACATAGGAGGGGGGTGTACGTAGGACTCCCAGCAGTGCCCAAACATAGGTGGGGGGTGTGGATATGACTCCCAGCAGTGCCCAGACATAGGAAGAGGGTGTGGATATGACTCCCAGCAGTGCCCAGACATAAGAGGGGAGAGTGCAGAGGACTCCCAGCAGTGCCCAGACATAGGAGGAGGATGTAGATAGGACTCCCAGCAGTGCGCAGACAAAGGAGGGGGGTGTGGATATGACTCCCAGCAGTGCCTAGACAAAGGAGGGGTGAGTGCAGAGGACTCCCAGCAGTGCCCAGACATAGGAGGAGGGTGTGGATAGGACTCCCAGCAGTGCCCAGACATAGGAGGGGGGGTGGATATGACTCCCAACAGTGCCCAGACATAGGAGGAGGGTGTGGATAGGACTCCCAGCAGTGTCCAGACAAAGGAGGGGTGAGTGCAGAGGACTCCCAACAGTGACCAGACATAGGAGGAGGGTGTGGATAGGACTCCCAGCAGTGTCCAGACATAGGAGGGGTTGTGGATATCACTCCCAGCAGTGCCCAGACATAGGAGGGGTGAGTGCAGAGGACTCCCAGCAGTGCCCAGACATAGGAGGGGGTGTGGATATAACTCCCTGCAGTGCCCAGACATAGGAGGAGGGTGTGGATATGACTCCTAGCAGTGCCCAGACATAGGAGGGAGGTGTGGATATGACTCCCAGCAGTGCCCAGACATAGATGGGGTGAGTGCAGAGGACTCCCAGCAGTGCCCAGACATAGGAGGAGGGTTTGGATAGGACTCCCAGCAGTGCCCAGACATAGGTGGGGGGTGTGGATATGACTCCCAGCAGTGCCCAGACATCGGGGGGTGAGTGCAGAGGACTCCCAGCAGTGGCCAGACATAGGAGGAGGGTGTGGATAGGACTCCCAGCAGTGCCCAGACATAGGAGGGGGGTGTAGATATGACTCCCAGCAGTGCCCAGACATAGGAGGGGTGAGTGCAGAGGACTCTCAGCAGTGCCCAGACATAGGAGGAGGGTGTGGATAGGACTCCCAGCAGTGCCCAGACATAGGAGGCGGGTGTGGATATGACTCCCAGCAGTGCCCAGACATAGGAGGGGTGAGTACAGAGGACTCCGAGCAGTGCCCAGACATAGGGGTGTGCATTTCCCACATCATACAACAACTACATGCCTGTATGTGTACATCCCTAAACTGTGATACTCATGATAGTTTCAAATCAACCCATCACTCACAGCAGTGACCTACTTCACGCAGAATGGTATCCTGTCACACAGTGGGTGACACACCACATGTGGTTGTTTTGTCAGATCCCACAGGCATTTCCACCCATGTAGTTTTCTGTCACCCCCCCCCCCAGCATGACTCAATAGTGTGTAGTCATGTAACAGACCACTCAACAAATGAAGCACAAATGGAATAATAAAGTGTCATGTACATCCCGGACATGATGTGACTGTCCAGGTGGTGAAACATGTACTCCCTCATGGAAGGAACAGGGTAGGAAAGCCCTAGACACAAAGCACCCAAATGTGTTTTGTGTGCACAAATTTCAAATTAGACAATCTGAATCATGAGGTCAAGGCGGATAACATTGTCATGCATAGTGTGAAACATTATGATGGACTCCCTGAAGGCATTACTACACACCACAAACCCAAGCACAATGAGTAGCATGGATGGCACTGACCAATTGTCAGATAGCATTTGTGAGCAGGCATGGCCATTGCGCAAGTGAATGTACTAATCAAGGGGAAATCCATACTAAAGTCACCACATCAATTGTGCAACTGTCTTTAGTGAAGATCTCATGTGTCACTGAGGAAGGGACACTCTTTTGGATAATGTCTGTATGCAAACTGCACACACACAAATCTAGATAATTATCTGCAACATTGGGATAGCACAGAGATACCATGGTCCACCTCATTCCCATCTAAAAAATAGACATCTTTCACAATACCAAAACATTAACATTACACCAACTTGTAGGCAAACAGCACCTAAAGCAATTCCCTGAAATGCAATAGTTCAGAATGAAAAATAAAATGCTTTATTCAGCGCCATAATGAAAAAGAATAAATGAGTCCAGGCTCACAGAAGGCCAATGGCCAGTCCAAAATACTCTCCATAACTGTGGTGACTTTGTGGAGGTTGTCAGCCCAAAACTTGCCTGCACATGGTGGACTTAGAGGTCTGTGGACCCATGGGGGGCATCATCGGAGTCAGGGTCTGGCACCGCAGGGACAGGAAAGGGAAGGGTATGTGTAGTGGGTGCAGGTGGGGAGGATTCCTCCACAGTGGCAGGTGCAGCGCAAAAGGTTGCAACATATTCAGCGCTGCACACTGCTGCCAGTTCTGACAGGCTACCACCTGAACCCGGGGACACAATGGGAGTGGAGGTAGAGGGCTGTGAGTCAGGTGTAGTGTGTCTGTGGGTGGGTGTGGGATGTCTGTCCCCTATATCTGTGAGTGTGCGTACATCCCCCTGAGATTGGGTGAATGGAGGTCTGCGCTTAGACTTACGTGTGGGTGTGCTGGGTGTCTCTGTTGGGGTGTGTGATCTTGTGCGTCTGCGTGTATGGTGGACAGGTTTGGGAGAGGGGGATGTGCATGGGTCAGAAGGAGTGGGGGGGGATTGACGCTGCAGGATGGCAAGTGCTGCCATCAGTGTTGAGTCCATGGACGCCAAACTCCAACGTTGATCAAACATGTCAGCTGACATGCCCTCCATGAATGACAACAACTGTGTCATGATTTGTGTTTGTCCATGAAGGACAGTCAGCATTGACGCCTGACCAACTTGAATCTGCCGGAGTAGGTCCACAGACTCAGCACTGAGGGCAGCAGGGGAGACAGGGGCAGGGGCTGCGGTGCCGGGGACGAAGGAGACACAGGGGGCAGCACAGACCGAGGGGGCCCTAGCAGCTGGGAGGGTGTGGATGGGTCTGGAGGAGGAGGGCACAGACATAGTGGGTGCAGATGGTGCGTATTCCCCCTCCTCCTGTGAGTCCGAAGCCGAGCCGTCCGCATGATATGATGTGTCTTGCTCATGAGGTCTGGCCGCCTGGCTCCCTTCACCCTCTGTGCCACTGCCTCCTTCCGACACCTCAAAGCTGGTGGCTCTGTGGCTGGGTCCCTCTGCCTGGTCCATGTGCTCCTCCACTTTCGGGTGATGATGCTGTTGGCAAGAAGAAATTAAAAATATATATCAGTCACCTGTACACATCAGACATATGAGCAACAAATCATTTAGGAACATTTCTAATCATGGCATGCATCTTGAGTCACATGCCACATAACTCAGCACATATGTAAGTCTAGTACTGTGCAATAGTAATAGACACAACGCTCCTTGTATACAAAGATACATGTAACAGACCAGGCTACAACTTGAATGAGAGTCACAATGATGAGCCCCTGTATGTCAAGAGGTCAGGTTTTGATCCATCACTGTTCTGTTGCCCACTCTGTCACCCCAGTCCAGACATGGTCATGTTTAAATCTGTCTGAGCCTGTGCCACATGGGAAAAGTCCTGCCCGAAGTGCCATGTAATTGCATCCCTGGACCTGAAACAAGCTTTCTATCACCTCTAACTGGCATCACAGCTGTCTACAGCCAGGCTTGCGTGAATCACAGATGTGTATACAAACATGCATGGCTGGAGACGGCTGTAATGCCAGTAAGTGGTTCCAGGAACCCTGTTTCCAGTCCAGGGAAGGCATGGCTTGACATATTTGGCTGGACTGTTCCCTTGAGGCCCATGGACAGACAGATTTGCACATGACCATGTTTGAACTTGGGGGGCAGAGTGTGCAACAGAACGGTGATGGATAAAACCCTGACCTGTTGACTGGGTGTGAGTATATGATTGGTACAGAGGCTCCCTCCATCACCACACACTATTGTGACACTCCTCACAGGGGCATCTATCACCAGATCATACAGTTCCTAGCACATAACACACACTGGCTGTCAAGTGAAGTGGCCCACATGTCCAAAATCCAGGAAATACCTAATCTAATGTGCCTGGAATTGAGAATATTCAAAACATTACTGCATTGTTGACACACCCTCAACCACATGGGAAATGTGAACACAGTAGTGTGCACACCAAGACAAAACTACGTTGCACCACCAACAAATCTATGTGGAACAATCATCTCTGTGAGCCAACAACATAGCCTCTAAATCCAACAATGACAGCATTGTCCAGCATCACAGGGTAAATGCATAGTGATGAGTTCACATCAGAAATTACATACACAGGTCACCACTGACAAGGCTAAACAGCCAGGCCCATTACAGCTCTCCTGCACAACACCCCCTTCACCCCGTCAATGTCAGTGATACAGCTCAAGTTGTGTAAACTCAGTATCAGGGTATCAATAACTGTGCAGCAATTATCGTGTGGCTGCCCATCCATATTAGTCACAAACAACCAGCAACATATTCTTGTGAATAGGCACACATGCACTGCCCAGTGTGAGTATGCACAAGCCAAACTTTGTATACATGGACAGTGTGCACATGTAGCGAACACTTGAGAAATACAAAGTATACCAGGGACAAAGGCCACTGAGGCAGACCCATGTCGAACTCCATGTTGAGACTCATGGTCAGTGCCGACAATTAATGAAGGGCAAACACAGTGCACAGGTCCTGAAACAGGTAAGGTACCAACACGTGTCACAGACCTCCCTCCAACATGATGATGTGCTAAGCAATATGCATATTAATACATTGCACCCTAGGAGTACATGCGCAAAAATGAAATACCCAAAGCAGGGGACACATGTGGAGGAGGGGAAGGGATGTAAAAGAGCATCGGCTGAATATGGGGCAGTGAAATGACAATGCATAAATTGCCTGTCTGACCAGACCACCCCAACTGTGGGAGTGTTACCAGGCTTCTGAGCACTGCAGGTAGCATGTGACACACATGACAACAAACAGACATGTACCTACCCCCTCCTTGCTGCTGTCCCTCCTGCAGCTGCCTCTGGAGGTCAGGAAAAACCACTTCCGGGACCCGGAGCATGTGGGGGGTGAGGTGACGGGTGCCGCCATCCTGGCGTGGAGCTTCAAGCTTCAGCTGGACCCGGGCGATACGGCGGCTCCAGCACTGGATGTCCTGCCACCTCTTACTGATGTTACGGATCCTTCGGCGAGGGCCCCCCAGAGACCTGACAGCCCTGGCTATGTCCAGCCAGATCTCCCCCTTCTCATAGGCAGTTACCTGTGAGGAAGACAAAGTGAAACAACATCAGTACACCTGCTCCATGTCCCAAAGACACACTCTTGCACCACATTGACGATGACAACAGGGCATAGGATGCAGACAGGACTTCCATCATTGTCCATGTGAATGTGGCCTGTAAGCAAACACCATTCCACCACATGCCTTTGAAAGGAAACAGATGCCATAAAGGGTGCAAACCACTAACTGAGAATGGCACAGACTGAACAAGATATGCAACTTCAGGGTGGTGGACAGCACGTGACATGCTGTCACATATCACGCTACACCTAAGATCCCTTAGCAGACCACACATGCACACCCTGGCACACATCATTCGCTTGTCATTGTCAACAGTGTATACAACCTCACCTGGCACATGTCACACTTTACAAAAATGTGACACAGGCGTCATGTTAACTGTCCAAGTCATGCACACGGCACTGCATACTTGTCACATCAGATGGGTACATCTGTGGAATACACCGTGCATCAGTGTTGCCAAACATCACATACACAAATAGCCAGATGACAAAGAACATTCACACTCTTCAATGTCCATGACTACAAAGCATGCATTTTTCCAACATCCACACAGGTCACGAAAAACTAATAACAACAGTGAGTACATTCATCTGTCACTCTGGGGGGAACACTGTTACACCTCAGTAACTCATGGCTAAAAAACATGCACGGTGTGGCACCGCAGTAAGTGTGATTCACATTGCATTGAATGTCAAAGTTAGCACAATGCAGGTAAGCAGTAAACACTATTTAACTACATCATACACTGCATGGGAGATACCACAATTTACACACCCGGCACTCACTACTAACAACATTGCATCCCTGTTACATAAATACACAATGGCTGTAGTGACACTCACACATTCATCACTCACCTGATCCCCTGGTTTCCCATAGAGCTTGCTGAAGTTTGGTAGGAGGGCATCCAGTAGGGCCTGGTTCTCCTCCTCACTGAATGCAGGTGCCCTCTCCATGGTCAGCAAAATCAGAGTCCAGGGAATGCAGAGACAGCAGCAGTGTTGTCCACTCCAATGTTGTGCAGGCAAGTGCCCTCTCACAGCCACATGCAGCCTTAAATCAGTGCTGCTGAGGGGCTGTCAGTCCAAGGAGTACAGTGTGATAGGCCAGAATACTTTGCATCCTATGTTTCATCCAATCTCATTACACAAAAGGCCATGACAGACATTTGCATGTTTTTTTAAATGTGAGCTTGAGCTCCACAACAAATTTTGCAACATTGTATAGTTGTGGCCAACTGAATTTTCCAGAACACCTGTAGAACACACTCAAATCTCTGTTTCCTTGACAACTAGCCTGCATTCTGGGCATTCTACTCAACCCCTAGATGTTCCCTATGTATTTTCTGGGATCCCCACACAAGTACAGTGCGTTTCCCATCGCGAATACCACTTTTCCAATAGTGAAACGTCCCGCACACGCACGTAATATTGGGGTAGGGTCCGCTCGCGTATGGCTCGAATGTAATGGTGAAACGACCCGTACACACGCACGTACTATTGGGGTAGGGTCCGCTCGCGGTTGGCTCGAATATAATGGGGAAACGACCCGTACACACACACGTACTATTGGGGTAGGGACCGCTCGCATATGGCTCGAATGTAATGGTGAAATGACCCGTACACACGCACGTACTATTGGGGGAGGGTCCGCTCGCGTATGGCTCAAATGTAATGGTGAAACGACCAGTACACACGCAGGTACTATTGGGGTAGGGTCCACTCACGTATGGCTCGAATGTAAGGGTGAAACGACCCGTACACACGCACGTACTATTGGGGTAGGGACCGCTCGCGTATGGCTGGAATGTAATGGTGAAATGACCCGTACACACGCACGTACTATTGGGGTAGGGTCCGCTCGCGTATGGCTCAAATGTAATGGTGATACGACCCGTACATACGTATGTACTATTGGGGTAGGGACCGCTCATGTATGGCTGGAATATAATGGTGAAAGAACCCATACACTTGCACGTACTATTGGGGTAGGGTCCGCTTGCATATGGCTGGAATGTAATGGTGAAACGACCCGTACACACGCACGTACTATTGGGGTAGGGGCCGCTCGCATGTGGCTCGAATGTAATGGTGAAATGACCCACACACACGCACGTACTATTGGGGTAGGGTCCACTCGTGTATGGCTCGAATGTAATGGTGAAATGACCCGTACACACGCACGTACTATTGGGGTACTGGGTGTTTGACACGCTCTAGTGAATGCATGTGTAGGTGCGTTTTACAAGCTCACGCATGGCACCATTACAATAGTGATACCAGGAAAACACATGGCATGGATGTAGGTGTAAGGTCATAATGAGGATGTCGATGTATATATTGGCATGGCATCCTTACATCAGCAGGCCCTAGGTGTGGCAGACAGTGAAATAGCACAGTTGATGTGTGATGAGCTGTTGAGACATGTCATTTATGATCGGGCACTATGTGGTTCACATAACCTTTACACTTGTCACATAAGTAACATCATAAACATGTTGTGATGCACATCAACACTGGAATAGCACACTATTCAGTACGGGCATCTGTCACATGATGCCAGGGACAGGGGCACTGTCTCACTTGTCAAATTGATGCCCAGCATGACCCTGTGTGACAATGTTATGTGTTTGACATGTCAAAGATTAGGCATGCTGTTTGTATCCCGTAAACTTACTCTGCTGTAGGTGCATCTATGATGGGTCTGTACCGTGATTGCAAGGGTTTCCCATGTATGCACACCATGCCACAGGGGCATTTCAACTGCTCATGTGTGTGATGGCATAATAGCTCATTTGTCCCCAAACATACAGGTCTGCATCTTGAGAATGGCAGTGGTGTAGTTTAGTCAAACGCACACCTCATTCACAATGTTACAGATATGTGCAATCGATAACACATGTGACGTCGGTGTGTGCCTTGCAGTCAGCTGTCTGGATGTATTGACAACCTTCTCATGCAGGTCACGTGACATGTGTCACTGATGTGATACATTGTTCTGCTCACTCAGACCAGCCCAGCAGATCATTTGTGTGCATGTCATGTTCATTTCACAGACAACAGGTGTATCGGTTATGTTGAGGCACATTGATGAATTCATCAAATTCCCCACTCTAGACGAGTTGACAGGTGTCAAAGGTGATTTCTATGCCCTGGGTGGGATGCCACATGTAATTGGGTCCATTGATGGAACACATGTTTCTTTGGTGCCACCACAAGTTCAGGAGCAGGCCTACCGCAACAGGAAATATTACCACTCTATAAATGCCCTGGTGGTGTGTCAAAGTCAAAGTCAAAGTCAAAGTCAAAAGGCTTTATTTCGATAAAAAAATTATCATAAAAGCAACACATAAATCACAATACAACAATTTTAAAAAACCAGAAAAACATATCAGGAACATTTATACAAATTTACAAAGCAGTTCATTAAGGAAACAGTTTTTAAAAAAGAATTAAACAGTCAATTTAAGCCTTTTTGTTCGGATGGACCAAGCCCATGATAAAAATTTGGCTAAGACACAAGCATAAGTGGCACGGCTATCAGACATTAATTTCCTGATTGCAGTCACATGACTCTTTGTACCCAACTGCCGGCATAAATTTTTTAGCCAAACCCTCCTTGGTATTGCATACTCACTGCACTCAAACAAAAAATGTGCCAAGGACTCTGATTTAAGTAGACACGCTGGGCAAAGCTCTGCGGTTTGTGCACGGGATTTCCAACTTGAAGTAAAAGAATAAAGGGGAAGGGTTCCTGCTCTAAATTTAAAGTATAAAGCCCTATCAAAGGGTTTATCAATAGTGTCAAGGTACACTTCCCGTTTAGGTTAATCTTTAAACTTCAAGAAATCCTCCGTAAGTCTGCCCATAGTGGTACTAGTGTTTCTTTGTGTAGAGATCCAGTCCCAATAAAGTTTCTTAAGGGTTAACTTCGGGGGTGAAGTTCTATTAACCCACGCTTCTTTTAGGCCCAGATTAACAAGCAGCGACTTCATGTCTCTCAACCATTTGATTTTGTGCCACCCAGGTAGTGACATAATTTCTGCAAGGCCTTGGGCATATTTACTGAGTTCCTCCACATGCCACAGACGCGCCCATTGCAAAAGTGGACGAAATTTTGCGAGGTCATCAATTGGGCGACAGCCTAAGTCCAACATTAGCGGGACCGTGGGAGTGCCCTGCGGTAAAGACATAATCGCTCTACAAAATTTCATCTCAGATCTTGCTAGAGCATCAGAAGTGGATGACCCCCAGAGTTCGGCCCCATAGAGAGCAGAGCTGACACCCTTGGTCGAGTAAATCTCCAAGACTGTAGCTATTGGTCTTATTATACAGGAGCGTTGTTCTTTCAAAAGAGCTCCTGTTATTCTCTTATGGGTTAGGAGCATTTTGTCCAAATGTGGTGTCCATTCCATTTTATGTGAAAGGCGTATCCCAAGATAGTCAAAAACTTCTACCCTCTCCAAGGGTTCAGCATTCAAGGTAGGAGGGCGGGCTGGTTTTTTGGGAGGATTCAGTACAAGATATTTTGTTTTACTAGTGTTAATTACCAGGCCTCGGCTAGCGCAGAAAGATTGAAAGTTGTTTAGGAGTCTTTGGAGGCCTATTGGGGTTTTAGATATCAAAAGCGTATCATCCGCGAAGAGGAGGGTTGGTATACGTTCGCCAGCCAGGGATGGTTCATCTGAGGGGTGTTTCCGAAGATGCTCAACCACCCCATTGATGTAGAGGGAAAAAAGGGTGGGAGCTAACACACATCCCTGGCGGACTCCTCTCTCAACCGGGATACTATTAGTTTTTTCCCCCCCTGGACCCCACCTAATCTGGGCAAAACTGTTTTCATGCAGCCTAACAAGTAATACAAGCAAGTAGTGTGGCAACCCCATGTCGGCCAATACGCTCCATAAGGTCTCCCTAGGTACAAGGTCAAAGGCAGTCTTTAAATCGATAAACGCGAGATAAAGACTGCCCTTGCCAATGACCACAATTTTCCAATAGACCATCATGAGTCTAAAAGCTTGCTCGATTGTCCCAGTTCCCACTCTGAAGCCCGCCTGGTAGTCAGTAAGGATTTTGTTTTCTTCTACCCAATTTAGAATTCTTACCAGTAGAACCTTGCCGACTACTTTTTGGCTGATGTCTAACAGGCTAATGGGCCTATAGTTAGACGGATCTTCTCTGGGACCTTTCTTATAAATAGGGACCACCTCCGCCCCTTTCCATGAGGAGGGGACAGGGGCGCCCCTACAGATAGCGACAAGTAGGGAATGGATCAGTTTTCCCCACTTTGAAGTATCTAATCTTAAGAGGTCACCAGGGATACCGTCCGGACCAGCCGCTTTTTGGGGAATAATAGAGCCTATTGCATATTCGACCTCCTTAACAGTAAAGTCGAAGTCACTAGGCTGGATGTTCCAAATTGGAGGGGGGAATGATGGAGCCACAACCCCCCCTTGAAAATCGCTCAACAGCGGTTGGTCGGCTTGGCGGGTGTAAAGCTTTGAGAAATGTTTGACCCACGCCTGGCTTGGGATATTACAGGTTATTAGATCACTATCAGGCCTATTACGTGCTCTAATAGTATCCCAGAAACATTTTGAATCTTTCTTGGAGCTAGCTTCTTTAAGGATAGACCAATAGGCCTCTTCCCACTCCTTTTTTGCTAACTCCAGTATTCTCTTATGTTCTTTCCTGGCTACCTGTATTTGGGGTTGGGATTTGCCCTTAACGGCCTCAATTAGCCAAGACTTAGCTTTCCTACATGCTGCTGTATACCAGTCATGCGTTCCTTTGATTTTAAACTGTGGCATAATCTTCCCTGCATTTCCCTTTACCCAAAAAACTTCCCCTATAGTCTTAACAGCAGCTTCAAAAATGGGTGTTGCCCTTTCCACTGTCGTAGCTAAATCAATGGAATCAAATTCCGTTTGAGATGCCACAAGTACCACCTCTATGCTAGAGAGTTTGACAGGGTTACTGGCAACTTTATTCCACTTTAGACGCCTTCCACAGGAGGAACCAGTGACCTTATGCAAGCATTTGGAAGGTGCTGTCGATGTTTCATTGGACCAGGGATTCCTGACAGTTAGGGAAAGCGAATTATTGTCGCTCTCAACGGTCGATATGACTGTCATATCTACGACCCTGCTCCATAGCCCCCGGTCCAACAGGATATAGTCAATCCTCGAGGTATGACCAACCCTGTTGAACGTCGGGGCCCCCATCCGGTCAGAAGGTGTACGGCCATTAGTGGCTCTTAGCCCAAACTCTAGAGTCAGTGCATTTAGCTGCACTGCACTGCGGGTCCAGCGCTTAATCGGAGGGATGGAAAGTGAAGGGATACCCCATCTACTGTCTTCTTCACCCAGATCAGGGATGCCATCCAGGGGAAGTGGCTCGTAGGTGCAATTGAAATCATCTGCTACTAGGGTATAATCAGCTTCTTTACAATCCCTAAGTTGCACCTCAAGATCAGCTATTACAGATGAGGTGCACCCATTTTTTGTACCTCTAGCATAAACATTATAAAAAGCTAGAGTCGGACCTCTACAGGGATTGCATAGTAAAATGCCTAAGATGTCTGGATTATTTATCTGCTTGGATGTTATTCGGCAATTCAGGGAGATGCTTACCCAAATAATAAGGCCCCCCAAGGGACGCCCCTTCCCATGCATGGGTTTCTCTGCTGGGACAAAAAAGGTGACAAAACCAACCCGGTGGAGTGGTTCTGTACTCCAGGTCTCTTGAAACATACAGATCTTATGTGCTTCAACCAGATCACTCCACTCAGGCAAACCCAGCTTCCTATGAATGCCCGCAAGGTTCCAACTAAGGATTTTTATTTTATCCTTAGTGGTTTCTCCTCTAATAACGTCAGTGTCTCTAAGGCAAAGAGGTTCTATACATTCCCTCTCTAGAGCAGAAGATGGTGACTTAATCAGGCTAGCGGCTGCCGCCGTTGGAAAATTTGGGCATAATGGGTAAAACATGCCTGGAGAGCCCTCCTCCTCACCCCTATTGGTGGCAGAGTGAATAAGGGAAGCTTCATCGGAATTGAGTCAGTCTACCTCCTCCAACGCACTGAATCTATTCCAGTGGGCAAACTGAGATACAAAGGGGTCAAAAATAGGAGGTGGCCCTTGCCATGGTTGCTGCCACTGGTGAATAGTATGTTGTGGAGCATGTGTGTACCCTCTACTTATTGGGAAGCCGAATCGAGGGGGATATTGTCTTGGGGGCATGGGTAGAAAATAGGACAAGGGAAATGGGTGAATTTGAGTAGCCGGCCCACTACTAGGTGTATTGCATATGTAATTCACTACCCCTGTATCCCTAAAATTGATAGTTATAACATCTCCGGCTATGGTCTTAGTGTTACTACCCACCCAATCACCTCTTCTAACTGCGTGTATTTCTCCACACTTATTATTGGGTAATGGTTTATGCAGGTAGAGCCACTGGACACATTTATTTTTTAATTCAGCAAGAGTTTCTCTTCTACCCTCCTTCAGTGGTGGCACACCCGTCAGTACAACCACAAAGGGTGAGACTTCCGGCGGTAAGTTAATTGACTTAAAACGAGCCGGCCTTGTTTTTGGGTCTTGAGTCTTGTTTGGGGAAGTAGTTGCTGTCAAATTAGTGGCTGAACTTTTAGAACCCTTTGCAGATTGACTGGGCACTTTTTTAGAACCGGAAGGTGTTTGAGGCTTTGTGGTGAGGTTTACACCAGTAGAAATAGGTAAGGGCGCAGCAGCTTTTTCCCCCCTTTGAGACAAATGTTGCGCTGCTGCTGCTGGTTTATCAGATAAAGATTTAGCTTTTGCGGTAAGATCTTTTGGTAGGTTACTATTGATGTTATTAACCAGGGGCGCATCTTTTGTTTTCCCTTGTATCTGTGTAGACACATTTCCGCTTGCCTTATTAGTCCATTTAGTATTGATTAGAGATGTTAGTCTATCAATTTTGGACATTAAGGGCTTAATTTGAGCCGTTATTGTGGCTTCAAGATCCAGTTTTAGGTCTGCTACCATATTTTCAACCCAACAGGGTATACCAGATGCTGAATTTGGGGCTGGTGACACAAGATTATGATTCCTGGTGTTAGTTTTAGGTTTTTTTTGGGCCATCGGTAAATTCCTTGGTTCTGGCAATACAGGAATGCCTCCTTCCCCTGATCCTCGAGGACGATTATCTATGGTAGACTCTGGCCTTTCGAGTGTTTGACAAGCTTCCAGGTCTGGAGTGGCCTCTAGATCAACAAATGATGAATCCGACTCTAATTGGGACACGGATAAGTCTACTGAGTTTAGTACTGTAAGAGTGCCAGCGACGGGATGAGGTAAAGGAAGGGAATAATTAATTGAGGTTTGCTGGGCAGGTGAGCATGCAGTAGATAATGGGCCCAAGGACGAGCGTCTAGCGTTCAAAAGGTCCAAAGATACTCTTCGTTCTAGTAAAGAAATACTATGATCAATAGTATCGTTAACCCGGGAAATGAATTGGTCTATAGGCCCAGTAATTTGGGCTACGGCCATCGCTGATTTCGTTTTACTTCTGGTTCTTCCAGGCATTTCAGACATATATGTAGACTTTATACTGTGGATATATGGACTGCAAGATGAACCAAGAGTGATGGCCCGGTCCGGACACTACCAGGCACTAACGGGCAACAACGGGCCCGCCCTTGGCCCGGGCTTCGCCCCGGGCTGCGACCCGCGCGCGTCCCGCAGTGCGCGTCACCGGGCTTGCTGATATACTCCTGGGTAGAGAGGGGGCGGGCACTGGGAGGGGGCGCGGCTCACCCGGGAAGAGGACACAGCTGAGGATGTTGTAGGCTGGTCCTCGCAGTCCCGGGGCCGCACCTCTCGCCTCCTCTGCGGCCTCGCGCCTGTAAACTCCTCACACCGGCAAAGAAAACAATCAGCAACAGATAACTGCTACTCCAGTAGCACGAACAGGGTTGTGGCAGGAAGACTCCTCTGAGCGAGCGGCTCCCGCGAAGCGGGGGCCGCGAGGAGTGAAGAGCACTTCGGTGGGGGAGGGCACTGGGAGGGGGCGCGGCTCACCCGGGAAGAGGACACAGCTGAGGATGTTGTAGGCTGGTCCTCGCAGTCCCGGGGCCGCACCTCTCGCCTCCTCTGCGGCCTCGCGCCTGTAAACTCCACACACCGGCAAAGAAAACAATCAGCAACAGATAACTGCTACTCCAGTAGCACGAACAGGGTTGTGGCAGGAAGACTCCTCTGAGCGAGCGGCACCCGCGAAGCGGGGGCCGCGAGGAGTGAAGAGCACTTCGGTGGGGGCGGGCACTGGGAGGGGGCGCGGCTCACCCGGGAAGAGGACACAGCTGAGGATGTTGTAGGCTGGTCCTCGCAGTCCCGGGGCCGCACCTCTCGCCTCCTCTGCGGCCTCGCGCCTGTAAACTCCTCACACCGGCAAAGAAAACAATCAGCAACAGATAACTGCTACTCCAGTAGCACGAACAGGGTTGTGGCAGGAAGACTCCTCTAAGCGAGCGGCACCCCCCTGTGTCTTGCTAACATGATGATTTCCCATGTTTGTGCACGTTTTCCAGGATCGTGCCACAATGCATTCATCATGAGGCGTAGCAGGGTGCCACAGATGATGCTGCAGCTGCGCAACCATCGGGCATGTCTTGTTGGTGAGTAAACTCTGTTTCTCATGTATATCTCAATTTAATTTATTTCTCAGACGGCATCACATTACACACTCATTGCCATGATGTCACTTTTTAGGAGACGCAGGATATCCCAACATGCCGTGGCTCATGACTCCGCTCCACAACCCCAGACCAGCTGCAGACCAGCGGTACAATAATGCACACGGGCAGACCAGGCGAGTGATCGAGCAAACTTTTGTACTCCTGAAGAGCCGGTTCAGGTGCCTTGACAAGACTGGCGGATCCCTCCCATACGCCCCGCTCAAGGTGTGTGACATCTTCACCGTGTGCTGCATGCTGCACAACATGGCAGATGAGGAGGCAGTCCCACTCATCCTGTATCCTGATGAGCTGGAACATCCACCCTTGGAGGATGAAGGCCGTGGCAAGGATGCAAGCGATTAGGAGGAGGAGGGTGATATCCGGAGTGAGCTCATACGCAACTTCTTCTCACAATGGTGAGTCCTAGGAAAATAATGTGTAAGCTTGTACCATAGAGTGACATGTGAAGAATACTGTGTGTTCAGCTGACTGTATGCAATGTCACTGTGATGTTTGTTGTTGCAGTGTCACACAAGTGCTGATGTAATGCCACACACATACGTGCAATGTGTGAACATGGAATGTACAAGTGTACTACATTCTTAGTGTATTATACCTGACCTTGTCAGTAAGAAGTTATTCTGAACGTGACCCCTTGTGTGCCTGTCATTCCCAGGTCGCCCTGCCTTTTGTCCGTTGGTGTCATCTTAGTCCTCCTGCTATTCCTCATGAAGTTAGCAACGTCAGCCGAATCAGCGGTACATGCACGGACATGTTGAAATGTCAGTTTGGGTAAGGATTCCAAACAGGCTTTTTTGTGTTGGTATGGTTTCAATTGTGTGGTAAATGTTCATGTGCATGTTGTCTGACCATACATACATGTCACATTACCATGTCTCAAATTTCATGTTGCCCCACTCCCATGACCGGACAGTTACCCTTCTTGACAGTCATCTGTAGTTGAGTTTTGACTCTGGTGAATGCCTCAATGTGTGTAAACCTTGACACTGAGACATTGCAGATACCACAGTTTGACATTGTGTGGGACATCACAACCACAGCCACTGTGTGGAATTGCAGCCTCACTGTGTGCAGCAGGATGTGTCTGGATCATCCCCTCAACCTTGTGTGCCAGTACAGTTTGATTTCCCAAAAAACATGTTGTTTAGGTGTGGGCCAGTGTATGTCCCACATATTCATTCAACTGTCCTGTGAGTCAGTTTGCATGGATGCATTGCCCCTTGTGCCAGTATGTCATGTCACTGTCATTTTGTTACCTCAGTGCCTCGCTAGCCTTCTCTGTGAGTTGATGTTAACTTTCCATTCCCATGATGCCAGGTATGTTGCGCTGATGTCATCACAACGTTGTGCTGTAGCAAATGTTAAATCTCCGTGGCACCAGTCGAGTGAGGTCATTCACAGGATTATCTTGTGCTTTGCAGCATCTCATGGTCACGGTAGGGTTTTTATTGTGTCTTTATTCCTCATTACTCGCTGTTGAGTTTGGTTCCACCTGCTTGTAATGTTTAGCATAGTGGGGCACAGTTGGAAGAGCCAATGACTGTCTCCTACGGGGCTTCCTTGTGTTTAGGTCATTCCCTTCCTCATTGGAGGAGCTGCTTACGGCTCTTGCGGGTGATGTCTACTTTCCCCTCATGGCTCTTACCGATTCACAGGGCTAAATATGGATTGTTGGCTTTGTGTCAGTCCGACCTTAAAAGCACCATATGTTTGTTGCAAAGTCACATTACGTCTTACAATGGTTTGCTAAAATGAATCTAAGTCTGTAAAAAACTGAATACTAGTACAGACCGCCTTGAACGTCCTTACATAATTTGCTTTCAATTGTTTTGTCTTGCTCTTTGTGGGTCACAGGTTGTTGTTTGCCATATGAACCAATACACAATATTTCAAAAAATAAATTCCTGTCCGGCTGGACAAAGGACATATGTACTATCTAGTGTATGTCTATCTTTTGAATAATCCTAAAATTACTAGGGTCCTCTGTTCTGTATAATAGGCTTTGTGTCAGTAGCACTGCTCTACATTACATTTTCACAGATTAGGACCCTCAATCATACACTGTGACTTAGTTGATGGCCGCATGGATCTAATTGCATAGTAGCAGCCTTGTGAGCGTTACAGATGCATCGTTTAGGTGACAAACTGTGCTACCTTTTATGTGTCCGTGTTCAAGCATCTGATCTTCTCTCATTGCTAAATCTGTGATCACACATAGGGTACAGTGGCAGCGGTTACACTTCACAGGTGTGACTGGTACAGTGTAGTTCAAGAGGTATTCTGTGATTCTGTGACAAAAGTATGGCTTCCTTATGCTTGTTTTTCTTTGTTTCAGATCTCCCTCCCTGCAGTTCCCCTCCTCTCCTTCCCTCGCCTGATCTCCCTTTTGAGTCTGTCTTTTGTACTCAGACCAAGGGGCTATTTGGAGATGGATTCCTTTCAGCATCGCACCACTCTGATGATCAAAGGTACGGACAGTCCCTGTTAATCGTGTGGAGAATCTTTCATCAGCACTACAGGTAAAATCATAGCATGACTGTGATTGTCTTCAGAGCAATGCCACTGGGCATGTACATTGGCTAATGCAGCATGGCGTCGAAAACAACTTTATCCTATTGTGTAGGAAGTGTGTTTCACACAGTACATTGTGCCTCATTTCTGTCAACGCACATCTCTTGCCAGTCTGCATGCGTTCAATATGGCATTGTTTACGATGATTGTTCATATGTGTTTACGTGTACCATATTGTGCCTGACGTACATGGTTGTGTATGTGTTGTTTAGCTTGCTACACACGACGTGCAGGCTACACCTGCTGACGCTGTGTGTCCTGTGCCCCGCTTGGCCTTAGGGTGCCTAATCCTGTGCCCATGATCTTTAGCGATTGTACACCCATTTAGCTCGGGGTGGCCCATGGGAAACCAGACACTCCTGCCTTCGCATACACATGTCACTTTGTGCCCTGCAAGAATCCTTGGGTTTGTATGTTTGTTTAGCTTGTTGTCTCACCCATTCTGCCGTCATGTGTTCACTCACTCCTGCTGCTACATCCCCAGCCACAACGCTGCACCAAGTGGCCAGATACTGCACCACACACGCCTACAAGATACTCCTCTATCCATCTATTCTTAAAGCATGCCGCAGTTTGTCTGTGCCACTGTTGCACAACCTCCATGACAAAGGCAGGTCCATCTGCACCTGCAACAAGCACACTGCAAGACACTCAGCTAATTTCATGACTCATGTGACACAACAGGCTCATGCTCCAGCCACCCTCCACACAGTGAACACCAGACAATCATCCACCTGGTATCACACTACCACAAACACACTCATGACAGCTTCTCTGCCTGTGTGTGCAACTCATACTGGCAACACGATGCAGCCCCACATAACAGTGCGTCTACGTACAACCAGGTCATGTGCCTCGTACAGCTCACACACAACTTCCAGCAGCACCACATTGTACTGTGTTACCTCGACAACACAACAGCACCACACATCGTCTTCATTACTTTAACGTGGTAGTACGCAACATCAGCACACCACTTCTACATAGCCATCACAGACGGATATTACAAAACCCACAGGGAGCACACACCAAAAGCAGGATTATGATTGGTCTAACTTAACGAGGTACACCCTCAGAGTCACATAAAACACCAAGGACACACTCCGCATTGTCAAACATCTGGACATCCGGTATCACACCAACAGCCTGACCACCCTCGTTGTGACTATCATCTACAGCTCTCCAATCCTACACAGAAAATTTGGCTAAGCCATCTATCAATCAATCAATCAATTTATTTGTTGAGTGCCCTACCTACCCAGGAGGGTGTGAATGCGCTGGGGGGGGCTGCTACAGATGGAAAATCCATATCTTGAGAAGTCTTCTGAAGGCCAGCAGGTCCTGGGTCTGTCGCAGCCTTGTAGGGAGGGTGTTCCAGGTCTTTGAGGTGGGGTAGGAGAAGGATCTGTCACTGACGGTGGTTTTCCAGATGTGAGGGACTGTGGCAAGTGCGAAGTTTGTAGAGCGGAGGATGTGTGTGGGTGTGTAGAAGCTGAGTTGGTTGTTGTGGTATGCTGTTCCGGCGTGGTTAGGAGCCTTGTGTGCGTGGATGAGGAGTTTAAAGGTGATCCTGTTGTTGACAGGGAGCCAATGCAGGCCTCTCAGGTGTGGTGTTATGTGGCCGTGTTAGAGAAATCGATGAACATACATGGCGAGGCGTTCTGGATGCGTTGCAGCCGTCTCAGGAGTATGGTTGTTGTAGCTGCATAGGGGGCGTTTCCGTAATCCAGGGAGCTCGTGGAGAGGGCCCAGATGACTGTTTCTCACGTGTTTGAGGTGATCCATTTAAAGATCCTGCGGGGCATTCAGAGGGTGTTGAAGGAGGAAGATGAGATGGCGTTGTCCGGCTTGGTCCTGGAGAGGGAGGATTTGAGGATGACCCACAGGTTGCGTGCGTGGTTGGTTGGTTCTGGGCTGTTCCTAGCGATGTTGGCCACCTTGAGTCGTCACAGGCTGAGGTGGTGGTTCTGGGGATGAGGACCTCCATTTAGTCCGAATTGTGCTTGAGCCTGCTGTCCTTCATCCATTTGGCACTGGCATTCATTCCTTTGTGGAGGTTTCCTTTGGCAGTGTGTGGTTCTTCGATGAGGGATATGATCGGCTGGGTGTAATTGGCGTAGGAGATGATGTTGTGGCTATGTTGTAGTGCAACATGGGTGAGTGGTGCCATGTGGATATTGATCAACGTCGGGCTGAGGGATGACCCCTGTGGGATGCTGTGGATGGTCTCAGTGGTCTTGGAACGTAAGTGTGGGAGGCAGACGCTCTGAGCTCTGCCGGAGAGGAAGGATGTGGCCCAGGCCAGGGCAATCTCTTGGATTCTGGCGTCATGGCTGCGTGCTGTTAGGGTGTCTTGGCAGACCGTGTGGAAGGCTGGTGATAGGTCCAGAAAGATGAGGGCGGCTGTTTCTCCTTTGTCCATGAGGATGCTGAGGTCGTCGTTGGTGGTAATGAGGGTGGTGTCCGTGCTGTGGTTGCTGCCGAATCCAGACGGGGATGGTCCCATGATATTGTTGTCTTCAAGGTAGCGGCTCAGCAGTCTGTTGACGATCTTCTACGTGACCTTTTCTGTGAAGATGAGATGGCCCTGAAGTTCTTGAGGTATTTGTGGTCCACCTTTTGTTTATTCAATAAGGCGTTGATCTCAGCATTCTCCCAGCTCCCACTAAAGGTAGCTGTCTCAAAGGAGATGTTGATTGTTTTTTGGAGAAGGGGTGCGCTGGCTTAGCTGGATTGTTTGAAAATGTTGAGAAGCCATGTGTCAGATGTGGCTCTGGAGTGGATGGAGTCCAGGGTCCTGATGGTGTCTTTGTCGCTGACGTTGTACCAGGCGGTCAGGTTATTTTTGTGGGTGTTGGTCTAAGGGGGGGTGGACTCGTTTGTGGGTGTGGGGGTAGCAGAGTGGAAGCTGTTGTGGACGTCGATGATCTTACGGTGTAAGAAGGTGGAGTGTGAGTCACACAGGTCTTGTGATGGTGGTATGTCATTGGTGTTGTAGGTGGGAATTGTGAGTTCAATCACGATATTGATGTGCTGTTTGCTGTTGCGTACATTGCTGTCTAGGCTGTCCTGTTGGTGGTCCTGATGAGATGGTGGTGTCTGCGGGTGGCGCTCGTGTGCGGTGTAGCTGTCTGATGTTTGGTTGTGAAGCCAGCTCCTCTACAGCTTCCGACAGGTGTACTTGGAGGTCCTGAGCTCTTTGGTGAACCATGCGGCGATCTTGTTATTGAGATAGGTGGCGGAAGTCTTGAGTGTGGCACGAGTGTCGGCGCAGTCGTTGATCCACTGTTTGAGGGTGATGGCAGCGGAGTCTGGGTAGGTGTGATCGGCGGGTGGTCCCAGGGCGAGGGTGGTGGTCAGTTAGTCCACGGTGGTCTTGCACCAGCAGCGGTGTGGCATGTGCTGTGTGTGGGGTGGTGTGGTGAGTTTACTGAAGATGAAGTCGAGGCATCTGTGGTCTGTCCAGTGGTGTTCGGTGGTGTGGTTGGAGGAGACGTGTGGAGTTGCGGAAAAGATGGGGTCTTGTGTGTGTCCAACGGTGTAGGTGGGTGTTGTCACAAGTACTTTAAATCCGAGGTTGTCGATCAGGGCAGTAGAGTTTTGTTGTTGTTGTTCTCAAGCTGGAAGTTCATGTCCCTAAAGGAGGATGTAATCAGTGTAGCCGAGGGCGTGTATGCTGATGAGGTCAGCAATGGTGTTGATGGATTGTGGTCGGGGTCCAGGTGGTCTGTCGATGAGTGTTCCTCTGAGGGTGTTGTTGGTTTCAGAGTGGAACTGTAAGTGCCTGTGCTAGGCGGTGGGGAGGGTGTAGTTGGTGTTGGTAGTGACTCTGGGAATGTTCATGTGGATGATGGCGATTCCTCCTCCCACTCTGTTGGTGCGGTGTCTGCGGGTGATCTTATGGCCTTCTGGGATGGCTATGGCGATGTCTGTTTATGAGGTGGTGTTAAGCCTGGTCGCCGTCAACGTCACCAGCCAGCCCAACTACAGCAACAACCTCTACACAGGTACAAGAACCAGACTCCAGTAGTACTTGTGCAAATCCAGGGTGCATGCACACACCTCATCCTCAACATCCCCTGCTACTGCCACATGACCGTCCACCTGAGATACCTACAATAGTGAATAAGGTAGCAGTCCTACGGGATGTAGAGCTGTCTCCCTGGGCACTAGATCTGTGCTGTATTAGACCAGCTCAATTCACATCAAAAAGAATTTCTTCACTTGAATTTCTTGGAATCAATTCTGTTTTTATTTGCTTATTTCATTCTTGATGTTCTTTTCACATCTAATTTCATTCAATCCTACACATTTCTTGTGAATTTAATCATATACATCCGTGTAGTACATCACAGTTGAAGCCAATGCATTTCGGCGTACGACACCTTCATCAGGGGGTCGTCTAAAAAACAAACAAATTATACTTATATCTCTTTCATATCATGGGGTAGTCCATAAATACATACCTACGACAATGTTATACTCTTTCACCATATACCTAAGGTGTCTACGTTTGTACTAATGTCTGTGTAGGCTGTATCACTAGTTACTATTAATCTATGAACGCTCTTTGTTCTTGATTTACCCGTGTGTTACACTTGATCTTTACTTACTCCTATAGACCCGTGGTATAAATGTGACCAATAATCTGGTCTTGTTGGGAGAAACATGAGGTGGAATTCTGTTGTTTTTATGACTACTAAGCCTTATGCGATGTGTTTTTGTCTATCGCGCTGTGACCGTTTTGGTTAAACCAACCTCACAACTTGTACACTGTCTTCCTTTTTCTAAAAGCTCCACATCTAAAAAATGTGTTCGAGTGCTGGTCTTACGCTGTGCGTTTCAGAATCTTTTAACACTAATAAACACTATCTAATCTACATAAACGTCCGCTTTAACGTATCCTGCCCTGCAGGTTTCGGTCACCTTTTTTTTCTGTTCTGTGTAGTATCTGGCTTCCTGGCTCAGCATTCGCGTGTGCGCCCAAACTGCTCGATCTGTAATCGCCTCTCGCACTCTTGCAGCTGACTTTGATTTACGCGCATGCGTGTTGCTGTTCTGTTGGTCTTAAAGGGAAAGCGCGTTCATTAACCCGAGTGTACGCAAAACTTTATGTGTTTCTCTCAACTGGCTCATATAGTGGTCTAAATTAAACCGGGTGTAAAATCTCTGTCCTTAAATTGAAAATGCATCTAATCAGAGTAACATAATGATTTAAGTGCCCGTTTGCAGACTGCCTGCCTAGCGTGACCATGATCGTTTATTTACAAGAATGTCATAAACTCTGACATGTGCTTAGTAAAATTGTTACAAATAACAAGTGAATTCCACTCGTTAATTTAACCCATGCGGCTTCAATGAGTTCAAATAATATATCCAATGGTTTTCTCTTTTGAGAAGATTCTTTCTGTTGTCAGCCCCTTCTTTTTTTTGTACCACTTCCAATATGCATGCTCTCAATTGGCTTGTGTGATGTTTGGCATCTAAAAAGTGGGCTGTAATAGTAGATTTCATCATCTTTGTTCTAATGTTACTTTTGTGCTCATTCAATCTTGTTTTCAGCTTCCTTTCTGTTTGGCCCACGTAGACTGAGCCACATGGGCACTTTAACATGTATATGATGTTAGTCGTATCACATGTTGCGTTAACTTTCAAATGGATCTTGTGACCTTTCATCGGGTGAGTGATTTGATTGCCCTTGATAATATTATGACAATTACTGCAGTTCATACATGGTGAAGTGCCTTTGTATGTTTGTGATACCGTTTTATCCACCGGTTGTTTGAGAATTTGTCCTAGATTCTTAGCTCTCGTGTACGCAAACAGAGGTTCAGAAGCGAATATATTGTTGAAATCGGTAACAAGGCGAGGGTTAATGAAAAAATCCCCCCGGTCTGGAGTTTAACTGAAAAGTAAACCGGAGGTCTGTGTAACATCCCCACAGCGTTAGGCAACACAATGATTTAAAACGTATGCCTACCTTGTTAGAGGACAAGATATCAAAACACAAAGAAGGAATCAACACCCGTGAATTGACAAATACACGAGTTACTGCTCTCTAAAAGAAAAGGAACTATTGGGGCAACACCGGTCCACATTGGAGGATTAGGAAGTACAGGTAGTAATTGACTAAATCGACCTATAGAAAATCACTTTAAGAAATGATTTGAAGAAAAACGTATCCGCATCAAAGGAGAGGATACGTCATAAAAAGATTCAGTTCTACTTGGAGTCAAATTGAATAAGACCTCTGAACAACAACATATCCTAAAGTTACCAACGGATACAGACCTGATTATGTTCAGATCCATGCATTGTAAATAGTCCTGAAGAAGGTGGGGTAAAAAAGCCGTATCCACCGAAACGCATCGACATCCCTAACAGATGGGTTTTTTAACAAAAATGTTGTATTATATTGTGTAGAAATATGTTGATTTTAATTGCATCAAACAAGTATGTGTCATATATGATGTGAAACAAACGAGCACTAGGCACTGTATTAATAAATGGAATGTTTATGATCATACCGTTCAAAGGATACATATTTGTCTTTTTTAAATTGATTTAAATTGATTTATTTTTACATTGATTAATTTTAATAAATAGTTCTATGCCAAGTAAATTTTGCCTTTGTGGTTCTACTACTAGAGGGGACATAACATATTATTCCTATATCAAAGGGTAACCAAGAGTGAATGCAAGAGTGAGAGCTTCTTTTTCTCGGATACATAGTAATACAATACCTTCCCACACAAAGATTAAAAACCCAGGGAATACTTTATAAGTTTTGTCGCTTACTCTACCCAGTTCCCTTGGGTCCAGAGGATACTCTCTTTTCTTTATAAAGACTAACAGATGTATCTGATCCAGCTGCTGCATGGGTTTGTGATCCAGAGGGGCCAGGTTGGTTGGGGTCAGCCACGGTGTGTTGAGGGACGTCGTTGTCGGTGGGGTCTGGGTCCTGCTGAGCCTGGGACTGGGATCCATCTCCCCCCTGGTTGGGGGTAGTTTCCACACATTACCCTGTGGGTGTGCGTGACAGACACTGTTAAAGCACTATCATGCAACATACAATTTTGATATACATTGTCGTTAGCACTGTTCCACCTGCTTTGGATTGTTGTCATTGTTCACTTGTGTATGGGTATGTTGTGGGATCAGATTGACATGTGCTGAGGGGTCATTGACATGTTCAGTACTGTTTACAATGACTGGCACAGCCATTGCTATGGGTTGTGTCGCCAGCACGACACAGATCCAGCTGTGCTATTTGTGCCCCAATCTGCACAATGCAGCGTCACTCCTTATGCCTGGTTCAAGCATGCACAGGGTTTAAATGCAGCATGATTATGATAGAGACTGAGTGGAATTTTTCTGATTTCAGTCAGCAACTTTTGTGAGGTGTTGCTGTGCCGTGACGGTCACCCACTGCCAACCCCCCTGGATCAGTACACCTACTTCTGGCACAGGACTTTAGAACATGGCACTTCTCCAAGATGCATCACCTTGTCAATGCCCAGGTCCATGGTGCTACTTAAGTGCATCCACAGAGTCCGAAAGCTGTGGCTACAGCATTGTGTGAGAGGTACAATGGAATTGTGATTCAGCACTGTGCATTTTTTGCTTGGATGAGTCATCAGATCAGTATTTGTTTTGTTGTGTTACATGATGATTGTGACAGTGGTGCACTCCATTGCCTGTCCCCAGAGGCTCTGTTTCTGTGAGGGGTTTGTGTGACAGGCCATGCTAGTAGTTTGAGTGTGATTTGCAAGTGGACGTCCCTCGTGGTGTGTCTGTCCCCCCATGAAGCATGCTGCCATGACGGTGGTTGTGAGTTCCTGTGCAGGATATCTGACCTTGTCCTGGTGTTAGTATTTGCACTGGTCACTGTGCTGCCTACACCAGGGCCCAGTGTCAGATATCTTGTCAGTACTTTCATACTCCCTGTGCATTGGCATGGTGCATGGGTGTGTACCTGGGCCATATGGGATGAGTGCAGCCTCCTACCCTACACCTCGCACCCTCTCACCCTCCCCCTTCCAGCCTTCTGGAACTCCCCTGGCACCCACCCCCATACTGTTAGGCACTGCTGGGAGTCATAGCCACCCAACCACATACTGTTAAGCACTGCTGGGAGTCATAGCCACCCAAGCACATACTGTTAGGCACTGCTGGGAGTCATAGCCACCCACCCACATACCACCCCCATACTGTTAGGCACTGCTGGGAGTCATAGCCACCCACCCACATACCAGCCCCATACTGCTAGGCACTGCTGGGAGTCATAGCCACCCACCCACATACTGTTAGGCATTGCTGGGAGTCATAGCCACCCACCCACATTCCACCCCCATACTATTAGGCACTGCTGGGAGTGATAGCTACCCGCCCACATACCACCCCCATACTGTTAGGCACTGCTGGGAGTCATAGCCACCCACCCACATACTGTTAGGCACTGCTGGGAGTCATAGCCACCCACCCACATACCACCCCCTTTCTGTTAGGCACTGCTGGGAATCATAGCCACTCACCCCATACTCTTAGGCACTGCTGGGAGTCATACCCACCCACCCACATACTGTTAGGCATTGCTGGAAGTCATAGCCACCCACTCACATACCACCCCCATACTGTTAGGCACTGCTGGGAGTCATAGTCACCCACCCACATACCACCCCATACTGTTAGGCACTGCTGGGAGTCATAGCCACCCACCCCATACTGTTAGGCACTGCTGGGAGTCATAGCCACCCACTCACATACCACCCACATACTGTTAGGCACTGCTGGGAGTAATAGCCACCCACCCACATACCACCACCATACTATTAGGCACTGCTGGGAGTCATGGCCACCCACCCACATACTGTTAGGCATTGCTGGGAGTCATAGCCACCCACCCATGTACAATCCCCATACTGTTGGGCACTGCTGGGAGTCATAGCCACCCACCCACATACCACCCCCATACTGTTAGGCACTGCTGGGAGTCATAGTCACCCAGCCACATACAATGCCCATACTGTTAGGCACTGCTGGGAGTCATAGCCACCCACCCACATACTGTTAGGCATTGATGGGAGTCATAGCAACCCACACACATACCACCCCCATAATGTTAGGCACTGCTGGGAGTCATAGCCACCCACCCACATACCACCCCCATACTGTTAGGCACTGCTGGGAGTCATAGCCACCCACCCACATAATGTTAGGCATTGCTGGGAGTCATAGCCACCCACCCACATACCACCCCTATACTGTTAGGCACTGCTGGGAGTCATAGCCACCCACCCACATACTGTTGCACTGCTGGGAGTCATAGCCACCCACCCACATACCACTCCCATACTGTTAGGCACTGCTGGGAGTCATAGCCACCCACCCACATACCACCCCTATACTGTTAGGCACTGCTGTGAGTCTTAGCCACCCACCCACATACTGTAAGGCACTGCTGGGAGTCATAGCCACCCACCTACATACCACCCCCATACTGTTAGGCACTGCTGGGAGTCATAGCCACCAACCCACATACCACCCCATACTATTAGGCACTGCTGGGAGTCATAGCCACCCACCCACATACTGTTAGGCATTGCTGGGAGTCATAGCCACCCACCCACATACCTCCCCCATACTGTTAGGCACTGCTGGGAGTCATAGCCACCCACCCACATACCACCTCCATACTGTTAGGCACTGCTGGAATCCCCCCATGTTACATGAGTTGTTTGTATACTCACTAGGCTCCACGGTTCCTTCGATTCTGTGAACTCCCACTGGTGGTAGGAGGGCCATGCCTTTCTCCTCCCAGGGATGGTATTGTGCAGGTCTGTGGGGACCACCACCTCCAGTGTGGTGTGCATTGGCGTAGTCTTCGTCCATCTTCCTCTTGACCATCCTCCTCAGATCGTACCACCTGGCCTGGCAATCCCTCTTGGTGCGCCTGATGGGTGCAACAGCATTAACCTTATCAACGATCCTCTCCCACAGGCGTGTTTTTTGAGATATGCTGGTCTGTCTGACCAATGCACCAAACAGCTGTGGCTCAACTCTGATGACTTCATCTGTAAGGATCACCATCTCCGGGTTAGTGAACTTTGGATACTTTGGTTGTGGTCATGGTGTGGGGTGTATGTGATTGGTGGGGTGATGGTGTTTATTAATGAGGGTGTGTGGGTCTGAGTGTGAAGGGGGTTGTGGGGGTGTGAATGAGATCGAGTGTATGTGTGAAGGTGTATGGGTGCAGTTGTTGGTGTGCTGTCAGTGTCTTTGCGCAAATAGGTATGTTGCAAAGGATGATGGGTTGTATGTGTGGGCCCTTTTATTGGTCCATTTGTGGGTGTGGCTTATTTTGAATTTCTTGTGGGTGTGTTATAAGGGGTTGGTGTGACTTGGGCCCTATGTTTGGCTGCTTGCATGTGGGCAGGACATTGTTTTCCAATGGTGTGTACACAGGAGACATGTTTAGTGGTGTTGTGCGACTAGTTTGCACCGTCCTTGTGCTGGTTTCGGGGTTCACGTGCGCTTTGTTAGTGGGGGGTGTGCGGTTCGTATTTGTTTGTGCTGCTGGCTCATACGGGACGTTTTTGTTGTGTTCACGTACGCTTTATTGAGGGGTGTGTTGGGGATTATTAGTTAGTGCGGCTGACTGAGACATCTGTTTTCGGGGTGGGGGTTCGGGTCGCCTTATTGAGGGGTGTGCGGGTGGTGTGCGTGTCGTATTTGTTGGTGCGGCTGGCTGATACGGTCCGTTTTTGGGGTGGGGTTTCGTGTACGCTTTATTGAGGGGTGTGCGGGTCGTATTTGTTGTTGAGGCTGGCTGATACAGTCCCTTTTCAGAGTAGCGGTTCGCGTACGCTTTATTGAGGGGTGTGCGGGTCGTATTTGTTGGTGCGGCAAGCTGATACGGTCCGTTTTCAGGGTGGGGGATCACATATGCTTTATTGAGGGGTGTGCAGGTGGTGTGCGGGTCGTATTTGTTGGTGCGGCTGACTGATACGGTCTGTTTTTGGGGTGGGGGTTTCGCGTACGCTTTATTGAGGGTTGTGCGGGTGGTGTGCGGGTCGTATCTGTTGTTGCGGCTGGCTGATACGATCTGTTTTCAGGGTAGGGGTTCGCGTACGCTTTATTGAGGGGTGTGCGGGTGGTGTGCGGCTCGTATTTGTTGGTGCAGCTGGCTGATACGATCCGTTTTCGGGGTCGGGGCTCGCGTATGCTTTACTGAGGGGTGTGTCGGTCGTGTTTGTTGGTGCGGCTGACTGATAGGTCCGTTTTTGGGGTGGGGGTGCACGTACGCTTTATTGAGGGGTGTGCGGGTGGTGTGTGGGTCGTATTAGTTGGTGCGGCTGACTGATAGGTCCGTTTTTGGGGTGGGGGTGCACGTACGCTTTATTGAGGGGTGTGCGGGGGGTGTACGGGTCGTATTTGTTGGTGCGGCTGACTGATACGGTCTGTTTTCAGGGTGGGGGTTCCCATTCGCTTTATTGAGGGGTGTGCGGGTCGTATTTGTTGGTGCCCCTGGCTGATACGGTCCGTTTTCGGGGTGGGGGTTCGTGTACGCTTTATTGAGGGGTGTGCAGGTGGTGTGCGGGTCGTATTTGTTGGTGCGGCTGAAGGATACGGTCCGTTTTCGGGGTGGGGGTTCCCATTCGCTTTATTGAGGGGTGTGCGAGTCGTATTTGTTGGTGCAGCTGGCTGATAAGGTCCGCTTTCGGGGTGGGGTACGCGCATGCTTTATTGAAGGGTGTGTGGGTAGTATTTGTTGGTGCGGCTGGCTGATACGGTCTGTTTTCGGGGTGGCGGTTCGCGTACGCTTTATTGAGAGTTGTGCGGGTGGTGTGCGGGTCGTATTTGTTGTTGCGGCTGGCTGATACGGTCCGTTTTCGGGGTGGGGGTTTGCGTATTTTCTAATTTTTTACATAATATAATTATAAAATGATTTCATGATATATATTAATATTATGTCTTTTTTCAAAATGATGAGTAAACTAATAATTTATTTTAAATTAATGTAATATTATACATGTATATTAATACTTTAAGTAATTTACAAATACCAATACATATAAAATATAATTATAAAACCTAATAGTTTTTTAAATATCACATTTTTAACATTATATAATTATAAAATAACTTCAATAAATATATTAATAATTTAAATAATAACAAATTGTATACTCAATCTTAACTAATAAAAAAAACAATAATAATACTTATGTTGTAATAGCACCTGCGTTGAAATAGCATGCGTTGTAATAGCATGCGTTGTAAAGGGATCTGCGTTGTAATGGATTTGTTGTAAAGGTACTGCGTTGTAATATTTGCGTTGTAATAGTTGCGTTGTAATGGATGTTCCCCCTCTCAGACCTCTTTCAAGTGCTCGCCGTCCTATTTTCCCAACACCCATCTCCCCCTCCAGGGGCGGCAATCTGAGGGATAGCCCTGGGCGCCACAAGCTCTAGCTGCGCCTCTGCATGCAGCACCTGACTTACGACTTCACCACACTCGACACCGAGCAGCATCTGATCAATATTGACACCTTCGTTGACAGCTTAACTGAACCTGACGCTGAGCAGCCTTTGATATTCCCAGAGATCTCATGCAGTGGCTCCCCATCATCTCCGGGCGCTTCCCCATGTCCCCTTTGCTGCCTGCCCTGCTGAAGACTTTCTACTGCCATAAAGGTTTTAAGTGACAAGGTAACTTTGTGACTGAGACAAACCTGGTCATTTCATCTGACCCACGCGCCATCTTGGTCAGCCGTAAATCTTACTATTATCCTTGTCAAGTGCAACCAGTTACCTGAGGTTTGAGCTCCTCGCTTCTTTGCACTATTTTTAAATACAAACTTTAAAAATCCATAACTATGGTTCTTCTACTTAGATTTTTGTCATTATGGTGTCAATGCAGTCATTATAATATCCTCGGTTTTGCTAAAATGTTTTTTTTATGTGTTGAGTGTTCACTTTAATACTGTTTAAAGATTGCATAAATATCTCACGCATTGCCTCCAAGATAAGCTTGGCTGTTTTGTACCATAGAGATGAGGGAATTGAGCACAGGTTCATTTAGTGGCTTTCATGATTACCCTGACAAGGATTGCGATTATTATTTGAGGTGGGTTTTCAATATTCTAATTTGTTACAATATTGAAATGATTCATACTAAATTAAAGTGCGAAATCAGCATTTGAACAGTATTAGCAGGAATGTGGAAAATAAGTATGAGCAAAAATTGCATTAGATGCAAAATCACTCTTGGTAAGTAAGTATGCTTGTTGTTCCACATTCAGCAGAAAAATCAGAGTGAGGCACAATATCACATTTTGGTGGCGGTTCAAGGTCTAGAAGCTCCGTGCTCGTTTCATTGCTGATCGTATTTTCAATGCACCACGCATCAGCAGGTGCCTCTTCTCACCACTTCTGACTCTGTCTGATAACTAATTTTAAGCCCTGTGAAAGCTCATAGCCATCAAGCACGAGTGGCGGATAATATGTGGTCTGATTAATACCAAGGTGTGCAAAGGTGAAGATTAACATAGATGAAAGTATTTTGAATACTAAATAGGCATAATGTCAAATTACTCGGCAACAGCCTCAGCATTGTTTTATGTGTGAGCATTAATTTAATAGCAATATATATTTATTTTTTACAGAATAAACATAGGAAGAATAAACTTCAGTCAAACACACATTTTTCATATAAAATTAAAAAAGGAAGAATTCGACTGTTTGGTGCAAATGAGTCGATTAACCTTCAGCATTTAGGGAATGTGTCAAACATGTCATATGGCTTCTGGCAGGCAGGGAAGGACTGGCTTTTTATTCAATCGGACATTTCCCCTGTTGGGTAAGAGCCACTGGACGCCGGTTTTCAAAGTTCAATGCTGCAGCTGGTCCCTCAGTCACTCTCTGCAGCTCTCCGAAATTAATTGCAATCGGAACAGGGAGCATAACAAGAGAGAGGGAGACAGGGATAGAGAGAGTTGGGGAGATTACAGAGAGAGACGAGAGAGTGGTGGGGAGAGAGGATGTATGGATGGAAATAGAGCGAGGAGAGGAAGAGAGTTGGACAGTTTGAGCATTTTTGCCAGGGCATCTTTTGCGTCCTTAATCCAATCATGCTGGCAGGGATGTTCTTATGGAGGAAACTGCTCTAAAGAATCAGTGCTGTAAATGGGCCGGTACTCACCGGTACTGAGTACCGGCACTTCTAAATTTTCGGCGCTTGAGTTCCGGAACTTCTCTTTGTCCAAAGAGAGTACCGGTACTCATGGTAATGTAAGCCAAGCTCAGTGAAATTGGCATTTACAAAAAGAAGCGCTTCACAGCTGACAATCAGTGGGTCCGTGTTCGTGAAGCACTCTGATCGATTGCTAATCTACCCCCCTCAATGTGCAAATTGAGCGGCCGCCAGTAGGCAGATCTCTTCCACTAAGAGCATCAGCCTCCTGAGATAAAGGCACGGTTCTCCCCTTCTGTGCTGACTTTTATTTCAGTCTTTTTGATTTTATTCACATTTATGTTCCACGTGGAGTCGTCCAGATGCTTCAAAGACATTTGAAATCTATACTTTCATTGTTAATTTCGAAGTTCATTATTGCCACATTTGGTCTCTTGGAGAAAAGGATAAATGCATATTAATTGTTTCCGTGGTATATTTGATGTACTGCGGCCCTCGGAACACCGAGCAGAGAACAGTGTTACTACAGATATTGTTTCTTCACTACACATGAAGCTGCTGTTTTTTGTTCCGCTCATGTCCGACAAATGTTCTTGGCATTACCTCGGATGAGGGTTTGTTCGTGCTTCGAGGTCACAGATTTGCCTTATTAAATGGACAGACGACGCCCTTTGGCCTAGTTCCTTGGGGGTGCAGTTAATCAGAGCCTTCGCTCTGATGTCACTACGTTGACAGCATAGCACTGAATGCGGACACTGCTGTGGGTGCATTTAATCAAATCCCTCGCTCTGACGTCACTGCATTGACAACACTGGATGTTGACACTGCTGGGTTGCATTTAATAAGAGCCCCCACTCTGCCGTCACTTCGTTGACTTTTTATTTTTTATTTTTTTATTGGAAACAAGGGGGACCCAATAGGTAGCTGTGGACCATGGGTAATTGCTTATTATGAAGAACAAGAGGTCCAAGGCTTAAACAGATAAACTATTTCTATTGTATAGACCACAATGAGCTACTATACGTTTTCCTTGCCCAGCCGGGCAGGGAATTTTATTTGTAGATTAGTACACAAGTTTTTCAATTTTTAAATAAATTTTTACAACTCACAATTTTTACTGTGAGGCACAGTCCTGCGCCATACATAAAGGTTTAGAAATAAAGGGAAAACGTTAAGAGAAGTAAGAGAGAAATACTTCAGGCAACAGAGAAGTGAGCGATCTGGGCACTGTAAGGATCAAATGATATAACAATGTTTCCCAGAGCAGAACATACATACAATAATACAAATGGTCAACAGTACGTCTGCTAAGAAAGGTCGACGTTTCGATCCCGCGCTCTAATAAAATGGGATCATCATCAGGACTTTAACAAAATAATTGCCTGGATAGAACATTAATTACGCCTTAGTTGGTCTCCAGTTCACGACGAGCACAACCCACGATCCATCCAATAATTGCGGATCATTTTCGACTGCTTTAGATCAATTTTAATCCATTGAGACTCCTCCCCGCTCGACATCGGCACTGGAATCTTAAGTATTACAACCGCACTTACCAGACCCCGGTGCCCTCGCCAGTCCTCCTTTACCATCCTTGTCACAATTGGGAGCCACGCATATCGCCCACAGAACACACAGTGTTCTTGAAGACCAGCGCCAACGAAGGCGTAATTAATGTTCTATCAAGGCAATTATTTTGTTAAAGTCCTGATGATGATCCCATTTTATTAGAGAGCGGGATCGAAACGTTGACCTTTCTCAGCAGACGTACTGTTGACCATTTGTATTATTGTATGTATGTTCTGCTCTGGGAAACATTGTTATATCATTTGATCCTTACAGTGCCCAGATCGCTCACTTCTCTGTTGCCTGAAGTATTTCTCTCTTACTTCTCTTAACTTTTTCCCTTTATTTCTAAACCTTTATGTATGTCGCAGGACTGTGCCTCACAGTAAAAATTGTGAGTTGTAAAAATGTATTTAAAAATTGAAAAACTTGTGTACTAATCTACAAATAAAATTCCCTGCCCGGCTGGGCAAGGAAAACGTATAGTAGCTCATTGTGGTCTATACAATAGAAATAGTTTATCTGTTTAAGCCTTGGACCTCTTGTTCTTCATAATAGTCACTTCGTTGACAGCACAGCAGTGCATGCTGACACTGCTGGGGGTGCATTTAATCAGGGCTGCTTGGGGGCATTAAACCAGGGCTGCTAGGGGGTGCATTTAATCAGGACTCTCCTTAGCTTTTGTTCGAGAGTTTAGTGCAAGAGGGTTCCATTTGGATAATATTAGGGTGCCCTCCAGAACAGAAGGCAGCGGCAGATTGAAAGCAAGTGTGAATAATTATGAAACTGTATTAGTAGGCAGCTGAGATCATGCGTGTAGGTAGGGCCTCTAACATCCTGTTTGGATCAGTCTGGTGCCAAAGTGCCCTTTCATTTTTGGTGCTCTGCAGCAGTTTTTAAATCTTCTTAGAGTTTCTTGTTGCTCAAAGGGTGTAGTTTCCCTCGTCTTCACTGCTCGATTTGGCCTGTGAGAAAGTGTCACTCGTAGTCATTGAATGTCACTCATAATTACACTGAAATTATGAAAAAGTCACACATAAGCAATCTGAAACCTTGGCAGCTATCTGCAGTGTGTACTCGGGCGCTGTGGAGTCCATAGCACTGTAGATGTGAGAGCGGCCGGCTAACAGCCACATCTCGTGACTCTCAGGAAATCGAAGAGAAGACTTCCTGCTGACATAGCAGAATAGGGCAGCGAATGTTTGGATCCAAACTGAGGAGGAAAGTGGTGATAGTGATGCTGTGCACAGCCAGTGGGAGTCAAGGTTTAGTAATGTGGGCAGCAGCGAATGTAAGCATTTAAAAAATGCATGTACTGAATGCCCTGTCTGCATGCATGAATGCTTCTGTGACCCTGTGCGTGTTCTTGCATGAGTGAGTGTTGTCTGCAGTGTCCAGCATAGCAGATGTATAGTTGCAAGTCCTGTATTACCATAACCCCCGCACTCTGCCCCACTCCCACATGTATGCCATATCTCCCCATCATGTACTCCTTATCACGCCAAGAAAAGCCAACTTACACATTTGTCTTGTGGTGGTAATTTGTTGGCCGCAGTTTATTAGGAATACAAGGAAACAATGTATATACTTTGCATTTTGCATGTTATGTAATAACAAATTCCTTGGTATTGTCTCTTGGCCCTTCTGGGTCGTTTCCTTTGGTAGGTTGGGTTTTCTGCGCCCCTTTTGCGCGGGAAGGGAGTAGCCTCTGTCCCGGAGTTAGGCCACCTCGCTACCTTGTCCGACTTTGTTGTGCCCTGCCATCCGGCGGGGGCTGGGCTGCGAGCGCCGTCTCCATTTGCTACCCCCTCCTTCGGTGTAGGCCACGCTACCCAGCCGTGAGGCATCCCAGAGTGGGTGGTCCTACGCACCTGTCCTTAGGCTAACTCACCCAGTCGTGAGGCATCTGAAGGTGAGTGGACCTATTCTGGCACACCGCCCTCCGGTGTGCCTCTGTACCAACCGATATCAGCGTAGTTATTCGCCACGCCTTGCCTCTTCCTCAGCCCTGCGACATTGCTGTTCCTTAGGTGTGGGTGGGTGGGACAAGATTGTGCTCTGACGCCGTCGCTGCTCCCCCCGTTCCGTGAAGATAGGAGCTTCACTAGGGGGAGCAGGGCTATATGCCCCGGCTCGCCCTCCGCCCTCCTGTAGGCCCCCTGTTAATTGGGGGGTTTGTATCTCGCCATGGCACCCATTGGCCGGGAGGGTTGGCGCCACTTTGGTGGCTGCTTGGGGGGTGAGGGGAGGGCCGGGGGCATCCCTTCACCCTTTGTCCTGCTTTTTCGCGCCAAAAGGGCGAGTCACCACTGGTTTGTCCGGGGGGCACGCCGCTGGTTATGGCGCCGGCTTTCGAGCTCCCTTCGGGAGCAGCCTCTGCAATAACCCCCGCACTCTGCCCCACTCCCACATGTATGCCATATCTCCCCATCATGTACTCCTTATCACGCCAAGAAAAGCCAACTTACACATTTGTCTTGTGGTGGTAATTTGTTGGCCGCAGTTTATTAGGAATACAAGGAAACAATGTATATACTTTGCATTTTGCATGTTATGTAATAACAAATTCCTTGGTATTGTCTCTTGGCCCTTCTGGGTCGTTTCCTTTGGTAGGTTGGGTTTTCTGCGCCCCTTTTGCGCGGGAAGGGAGTAGCCTCTGTCCCGGAGTTAGGCCACCTCGCTACCTTGTCCGACTTTGTTGTGCCCTGCCATCCGGCGGGGGCTGGGCTGCGAGCGCCGTCTCCATTTGCTACCCCCTCCTTCGGTGTAGGCCACGCTACCCAGCCGTGAGGCATCCCAGAGTGGGTGGTCCTACGCACCTGTCCTTAGGCTAACTCACCCAGCCGTGAGGCATCTGAAGGTGAGTGGACCTATTCTGGCACACCGCCCTCCGGTGTGCCTCTGTACCAACCGATATCAGCGTAGTTCTTCGCCACGCCGTCCGGGAGGCTGCCGTCTCCCTGCGGCTCCCCCCCAACTACGTCCTGTATTTTCACATTGGCATCCTGCCAGTACCATTGCACCCCACGGTTGCTCTCGAACATTCCCATGCCCCCTCCGCGAGGTGTGCCCCGTCGCTGGCATAGCATTCTGGGCGGTCGTGTGGATGAGCCCGTGTCTGTACCTTCTGTATCACCTTGGTCATCTTATTGCTTTTTTTTTTTTTTTTTTTTTTTTTATATATCCATGCAAAGTGTCTTTGCTATTTCCGTTCCACTGCTGTACGGACCCAATCTCCTGAAGTTACAGGCGGCATGCATAGGCCGATTGATTATTTTCCACCGCCCTTCATTCAAGATCTAACCGAGTTGTTATTATCTAAAAAATGCCCTCATCCTCACCGCTAATTCTCTGTCCGGTTGCAGTGCTATGATACGGGTTTGAGTGAGGATCCTAATTTCTTTCATGGTTTGTTAATGGGAAGCCTTTATTCTTGGGGCGTGCGTTCTAAGCCCTGACTACACTACTGCTAACAGTTCCCGTGTAGACTTGCGTCTCCACGTTTGTCAATATGACGCAATGTATCCTGTTTCGTACTTGCTCCCTCAATCGATGCGATTATCCCAGCACAGTGCCTGCTGCACAACCTTGAGCACGTGCCCTTTCTCTCCAAGCCTCTCATGGCCTCTACTGCTACACTATCTAGACTCTCTCTAGGATATGGCTAGAGATTTGGAAGCCTTGTCTCTTCTGAGGGAACCGCCCTAGTCGACGTCCCCACGCGGGTGGAGTGGCCCATGTATCCTTCTGCGCTTTACATGGCGAAGGGCGTCTTTTGGCCATAATCCTTCCCATGATACTAGCCATCGTATCGATCATTAGACTTCAGGGTTCCTCTCGCTCCCGCTGGGGTGTGTATTGTGATTCATTTATCTAGTTCTTTATTTCTAAAATTCCACAGCCTTTCCTGGTGCCCTCACATATGTAAGTGGATACCCTAGACAACTGCAGGTGCCCGTTCTCCTCTGTGACCGAAGGGCCCTCAGCTGTGCACTTCCCTTGATCCCCAACCACACTGCTTCCGCTGGGGGATCTCTATGTGTTGGCTGCACGGGCCCTTGGCAGCGGATGTGTGACCTTTTGTATGTCTCTTCGGGGAAACCACTCCCCTCCTTCCATGTGTCAATCGATCATTCCATGAACACCGGCCCTAGCCTCTAATCCCTGATCGGGAGTCACCGAAGTTATTGGCTGGACTATTCGTGGGCTGGTGACAGAAGTGCCCCCAAAAAGAATTCCCGGCACTAACCTTGTCAATTCGCAAACACGCCTTGCGAGGCTTTGCACAGGTGACCTGCTCACTGTCAGTGCCCGGCTAAAGAGCGGACGACCCTAGGCTCCTTGCGGAACTCCTAAGAACCGCTGTCGTGTTTAAGTTCTTGCCGGCGGACAGTCACTGCCTCAGAATGTGAGCTCTACTCGCACTTACCCTGTGCCCGAGTGCCCCAGCAAAGAGGCCCCGAATGCCTGGCCATGGCTCCTACTGCTGAACTATTTCGGTCCAGCCACCTGGAGTACCTTTGGCCCGGGGGGGCCATGAACAGTAACCAAATTCTGTTCCTGCCTTAATGCCCCCCCCCCTTTTTTTTTTTTTTTTTTTTAAGACTTGAGCATGCCAACGGGCTACCCTCCCTTTCTTAAACCATTGCCGCGCTCCTATCACAAGCTGTGCGGAAAAGTGCCTTTAAAGGCCAGGATTGTTCTTGCCCTGGTGGCGCCCCCCTCGCCTAGTACCTCTAATGGCCTGGTGCCTCCTGCGCCACATGCGTTTTCAACGCTTTGTACACGGCCTCCCGCTGCTCTGGCATGGCCTCCGGTCTGATCCCGCCTTTGCAGCTTTGGTCCCCCGCCTCCCGGGCTTCAGTCGCCAGGGGTGCGGGCTTGCGCCCTAAACCTTCTCTCCTAACTAAGTCCCGGGCTGGGGCCGACTATCGCCTCACTCACAGACTGTCATCCCCCTTGCTGGTTGTTAAAAACCACATCTGCCGTGCTGGTCCCCCCTCCCAGGTCCCCTGCTGACTGATCAGCCTGTGTCTCGAGTGCTGGTGGGTCGCAATCAGTGTCCTGTCTCAGGGTGCTTTCCCTCGCACCCGTCCTGTTCATAGAGGCCCCACGTTTTTTCTTTTTTTTTTTTTTTTGTGTTTTTGTTATGCACGTGGTGGTTAAGTGATTTACCCAGACTCACCCGCTCAGTAATGGTCTTTGCAGGGCCTATACAACCCTATGCATCTGGATGGCCCCATTAAAAACGTCTGGTTTCTACTTCTGAGAGATTTGAGCCCCTATACTTCGTGCCATCAGTGCCACTGAGCTACCCTGTGTGCATGTTCCTTTGGCGGTGAGACCGTGCTGTGACTGAGCGCACTATTTTATCAAGGGATATTAAGCTCCGAGGCGCAGTGGCCGCTGTAAGGTTATTCCGCGATGCGCCCTCAGGTAAACTTATAAGAGTGAAACCTTAGGTTTGGGTGGTGCTCTGTGCAACTAAGGCATCGAGCCTCCCTGCTGCTGTCATGTGAACTGGCTTGCATGAGCCAACGCCCGTTGATTTTTGGTGGCTCCCACTCCTTCACCTACATCACACTTACCAGCACTGCCATGTACCGGCAGTAAGGGGCCCATACACGTTGATTTGAACTCCTCCCTCTCACCTTAATGTTATAGACTTAATGTTGTACTCCACACTCAATATTTTAACGAGACTTGTAGTACACCGGGGCAGCGACGCAGGCGAGGAGCCTCTTTCTCCCTGCCTCCATTGTGCCGTTGTCACTACTTGTACACATGTTCGCTTTTTAGACCATTAACGCAGCCCTTTGCCACTATTCTTTCTACGGTCATGAAAGGGTATGATTTTTACTCCCTCCCTGTTAATCGATTCATGTGATGTGCAATGGCACTATTTCTCCTGTATCCAAGTGTGCTGTTTCATAATTCCTCAAGTACACTTTGCAAATTAAATTCCCAATTACGCATTTCTTGCTTTCAATTATAGGGAAGTTTTCACTGAAGTCAATTTCTCTGATCTGAGAAGCGTCATTAAAGAAGCAGTAGTTATCAACGTCCATGTTGATGGAAAATATGGTGCAGCTTCTCCTTTTCCCTGCGCTATTTGTAACATTTGTGTGACTCCCCAGCGGTGTCGGGGGTCATGAACTGTGACCTGGCGCATCTGAAAGTATGTTTTCTGCCCTCTTGAGCTGCGCTCCGAGGTGCACACTGTATCGTGATGCGCTATGTGGAGAGCTGTCTGCTTCGCACTTAACTTAGGTTAAAAACAGCCACTGAAAAGATCAGGCATCACACAGAGAGACAGAGCCAAAACGTTCACGTTTATTGGCGCCAAAATAAGTGACCCAGTGTCCACCTAGTATTACGAGTACATCTTGGGTACCTGAAACCAACCGATGGGGCTCTAAGAGTTCCCAGTGGCTTATACCGGACCGTCTTTGTACGAGAGAAACGTGTTCAGCATGCCGGACCACATGATGGGTCAGGCCAAGAATCTTGCATGAAGTGAGTTGTAAAGCGCAGATAGTGAAGTGAAGCTTTGAAACCAGATATATGGGAGTCCTGGGAAGGACGGAAAATAAAACGGACTGCCCTGTTTTGAATGCGTTATCAATGAGCACAAAGTCTAGGGCTGGGGAGGATTGCGTCCTGACTCGTAGGTACGAAATCTCTCTGGTTTGCCTCACGGCGACGCTGCCATGCACTACTGCATTTCTTAGCCCTTAAAAAACCTCCCGCTGCCCGACTTTAACTTCGAGTGCTCCTGGAGCCCGGGCTTGCTGAAACTATTTGGCATGCAACCTTTCAACACACGTGCTGTCCTAGAGTGATTTCTCGCAATGCCGCTCCTCCGTTCTCGCAGGCCTCTCTATTAGCCTTCATATAGCGCGAAACCTGCCTTTGCTATGTGACGGTGGGGGGCTTCCTTAACGGAATCTGACATCATACTGCCATCCTGTGGCTCTCTTTAGCGTAACCTTGCCAGGTCCTTTAACTCCCTGGAAAGGACCCCCAAATGCAAAAGACTACAACAATTGCGCAGCCTTGTTCTTCCGGGCGGGCAGGCAGAGTGCCTCCCTGCAGCGGCGGGGGAGGGGGCAGATTCACTTCATCCCCATGCCTGAGGCTAGCTTGAGGTTTTTAACCGCCCCCCACCCCCCACTCTATGGCCGCACGTTAAGCCCCGCCGCCTTCTGCCCTGCTTCTAGCTTTACCGTCGGGAGTATCTGTTGTCCCGCGCTGATTGCCCCTTCTGCTGGGGGGTGTCCCAGTTTCGCGCCCCCTGCTTACCTCGCCCTCTGCTGTCCACGAGGATTCGGGGGGATCATCGCCCGCTCCGACCCCTGCGTGGTGCTCGGCCCAACTATTCGGATTCATCCTGGTGATGGCTGTGCCGCACTACTCCAATCTGCCGTCCCTGGCGCCGCCGTTCTGGCTGCAGGCGCCAGCCCTGTGTGCTTCTTTGTGGGTGAAAGGCCTGCCGCTCGCCACTCAGATCCTCCGCCCTCGGCTGGCCGATGGTCGACGGTCTCGGCTTCCCTGCCTCGGTTCCACTGATTGTGGCCTGCCTTTCGATTCCACCTCCTTGGTCTTCCGACATCCATGCTGGTCCCGCTTTACTCCTCCCTGGCACGCCGTTCAGGCTGCAGGCACTGGACTGTGCTCTTCTGGGGAGGCCTGGTCCTGCTCCCACGCCGCTTGTGCTTGCTCATGCTCTCCAGCCCTGGGAGTTCCTGCGCTGGCTTCTGGCGTCCGCCTCGAATATATGATGATACAACGAATTCCGTTGCAACGCATGCCTTTACCACGCATGCGTTACAACGGAATTCGTTTACCACGGATAAACATTACCTCGAATAATTGCGTGGTGACGTCATACGTCGTTAAGAGAAAACGGCATTTTTTTCCGATTTCTCATTAACGACGCTGACGCCGACGTGACCTATGGTGAGTTGTTTTATTTGGGGGGGAAACCCCCCCAAGCCCCCCTTTTTTTCTTTTTACCTTTACCACATATGCCTTTACTACAAACATCGTAGTAAAGGTATGCGTGGTAAAGGCATTAGTGGTAACCACGCATGCGTTGTACTGCATGCGTGGTTAAAGATTTCGGGGAAACGGCTTCGTTGTAAAGGCCGTTTCCCGTCCGCCTCGGCCTCGCTCGGGAAGCAACGGTCTGTCTGGCCGCTTAACAATGTAGTTAGCAACCTTAGCCCGTACAGGGACCTCATCACAAGATTGTGCTCTGACGCCGTCGCTGCTCCCCCCGTTCCGTGAAGATAGGAGCTTCACTAGGGGGAGCAGGGCTATATGCCCCGGCTCGCCCTCCGCCCTCCTGTAGGCCCCCTGTTAATTGGGGGGTTTGTATCTCGCCATGGCACCCATTGGCCGGGAGGGTTGGCGCCACTTTGGTGGCTGCTTGGGGGGTGAGGGGAGGGCCGGGGGCATCCCTTCACCCTTTGTCCTGCTTTTTCGCGCCAAAAGGGCGAGTCACCACTGGTTTGTCCGGGGGGCACGCCGCTGGTTATGGCGCCGGCTTTCGAGCTCCCTTCGGGAGCAGCCTCTGCAATACTCTGCACTTGAAGCGCACGTAAAAGGGTGCGCCTGTAGCAAGTGCAAGGCCACTCTCTCTTCAGTGCAGCTCTGCTCTCTCTGCAGTGTTTCAACACAATTGCATTTTGTTTTGTACAGGCCATTATCTCCTGGGTTAGTGGAGGGGCTCTGGGAGGGGTAGAGGTGGGTGAACGAACAAATTAACAAGGAGAGCACTGTCAGAGCCGAACCAGGAAGTCTGGCCTGGTCTTAAAAGCTCATACAGAAATTGAGCCCTGAAAACATTACCATGAAATAAAAGTGTATTTTTTCATGTGGAAGCATTTCACCATGGTGCTTAAGCTTATATCACAGCACTGAGAGGAGTATGTACTCCCACCATGAGGACAATGCCATTAGTGATCTAGGAAGCAAGTCACTTTTCAGGTGTGCATCATTTATGGGCTATTTTCTTTTCATGAATGAAGCAACATTATACTGTACAAGATGTGATTGTACTGCACACAGCTTAAACTTGAGCATTTGAATATACCATCGTATGTACTAATGAATAAAAAGGATGTTGGCAAGATACAATATTTGTCTGCGATCACACAATTTGGTCATGTGGGGAAGGTGGGATTATTCCCAGACTTTCGGCTTTCGCACTGTGCAATTCAGCCTCTAGATGACTTCATCTTTCTTTCTCTCCTGTGTTGCAATTAAGGTCACTATTTTCTCTTATTCTTTGCACATGAGATTAGAGTTTGGTTAGCAGGCACATGCACTATCACAGTTCAGTTCATTTTTGGCTTGAGAGTGCAAGAGGACCTAGAACTGAGCCAGAGCCAGGCATTCTGGCTCGAGCTTTCAGCAGCTTGCCCGACTCCAGAAAGAGGGTATCAGACTTTACAGCAGGTAAGGAGCTTTGAGGCCAAGCTGTGCCGCCTGGGAGGGGCTGGGTGATGTCTGCTAAGTGGCAATGAAATAGGAGTGTTATCCATAGTTAAACCTTTCCAAAAAATGTTAAGGAAAATATCTTGTGCAAGTCATATGTGATTTAGGTGTTTCACCGCGAGAAGCCCACTTTAATAATAAATGTACCCTTTTGTACGTATAAGGGAAATGCAATAATCAAATATATACCATAAATGCTTTTGTATAATTATGCACATCTGCACACCAATTAAATCTCAATCACATTAGATGTGTGCCCCTGGACGGATCCCATACCGGTGTCCATAGCCCTGCGCCCATAGCCCCGCCCCCAAACCCCATCCCCCTAAGTCACACATCTCAATTTGGTGAGTACCTGCACTTATTTTTTTCCATTTAAAGCACTGTAAATAATACCTCATTACACAAACTATTGGAAATAGTGAGTCAGACATTGAGAAAGTAGTTAAGAGAATGTCAAAACAAAAGACAAAGAGAGAAGCGATAGACAGAGATAGAGGAAATGTCCTACGGATTGGATAAGAAGAGACCGGATGAGTGAGAGATGCTCTGCGCGAAGGGTGCAAACTGATGTCCTACACAATAGCCAGATTTCCCGTAGATTTTAAATTAATGCTATCAATAGCAAGTGCTGGCAAAGCCAACGTGTTTGGTTCAGTTTAGAAATATGTGCTCTTTGCTGTAATGCTCGCATGCTTTTGCCTAATAAATTCAGATGCACTAACAGAAAACACACAAACAGGCCCGACATGCATTCGCATAATACTCAGGTGATTGTGTGTGAACACATCTATACACACATACAAGCAGACACATACAAGCATACGGACAGACAGATACATATCAACAAACGGACAATTGTGCCGGCAGACACGTACACACACACACACTGTCTGATACTGAAACTATCGTGGTAATGAAAGCATTATTTCATATTGCAGCTTTCAGTGCAATTGATTGATGATGCTGTCAACCTGATGCAAGGAAGCTATAGAAAGGTATTCTAACTGAAATTAAACACAAATTATACACTTTGATAGACTACTCGCTGGTAGTCAAGGTTGCACAATTCATAATCTTCTCCTCACTGGCGGTAATAGGGGTTTGCTGTACCTGGAAGCCTCTAGACAGAACTGCATCAGTGAACTAGAGCCTGCGGCTTAGAGGCAAGAAATTGGCATGCAGCACACCAGCCACTGAGCCTTAGAACATCCCCCCCTTGTAGTTCTTTATGAAGGTGTACACAATCTTGTGGAAAATGACACCTGACAAAGAAACCATTGAAACAAGCATGTCATACTGTAGATTATTTGATTTTTCTGTCGCTAACAACATCTTCATTAGTATGTGATATAACATCTGTCCATAATTGACTTGCAGTACCAGAATGGATGGAGGGTAGAACGAGGAGCATGAGTGCAAGATTCCTGCTAAATCGTAAACAGGAAAAGCAGGTGCAGCAAAGGGGCACTATTTGCACAAATTCACAGGACGTGCACTTTGCAGCATCAATGTAAGCTTCTCTTACACGAAATAAATCTTTGCAACACAGGCATAGCAATACCCTTGTACTTGAAGTGTTTTCAGCTGTCCTATTGGGTGACCTAAATCTGGATAAACAATATGAGGAGGCCAGAAAGAACAACAATAATGTTGGAATTTAGAGGACAAAAAAAAAGGCAGAAAAGTGCTATAAGTGAAGGGTGATCAAATTTCAGGTAAGGCTTTAAATGAGGTGTGATATCCATTTCAATCAATCAATAATTACTTTATTTGATTAGCATCAGTAATCATACAAGTACAACAAAACATCAATTAATATCATTGCACAAACTACATTCCATACAGGTTCTGTCTCAAGCATAAGCATGGTACACTGCTGTTAAAAATCTTGATATGGGGGCGTGGCTTGGGTAGCCATCATGGCGGACGTAGCCTAAACGGGCTCCGTTCACCCACACCAAAAACCTTCATTATCCTCCACTAATGCTACCCAGAGCAGTGCACATCTGTAGCAGCGGACCCCTATACCACCAGGGAGTGTCGCAACCCGCTCTTACCTGATGTAGCGGTGCTTCAGGGGTCTTTCTCAGCGAAGGCACTCCGGTGTGGTGTGGTCTGGGTTCTCTCCTGAAGACCCAGCCGGAGGCTACATAGCGATCCACAAAATTCAATCCCGCCTGAGGACGTGGGAGGCGACTGCGGAGCGCACCATTGGCTGCCCTGGGACCCGACTTGAGACCGCAACTGAAAGGTTATATCCGGCGCGGTGGCGCCACCACCCATTCCTAATGCTCTATGATCCACCAGTTCCTCCACCCGCACGGCCGGGAGTGTGGCTGGGCCGGCCTGCAGCAACTGTCTGCCTCCATCCTATTTAATAGCTGCCTGTGGAGTCGAGATCCTGCCGGCGCCCTCTGTGATACCGGGGCCAACCGGACCCGCAAGGGTGATGTTGCTGGACTTTGGAGGTCCGAGATCCGGCCATTAACTGTGTGGATGGTGCAGGGCTGATTCACGGCCTTTGAAGATGAGCGTAGGGGCCACGTCCACGCCTGCTCCCAGAACTACAGCTGGCGCTCTTGTGCTTCTTCCCCCTCTGTCTCTGGGACGTATGTGTCGGATGTGTGGCGCACCTCTGCTGCCCAGACCGCACCAGGGGACACCCGAGTGGACCCGAACTCAGTGAGGAGGTGACGCCGCCCCTTCCCCTCAACTGGTGAGTTGCCATTTTCAGGCGACAATGGCCGAGGACATGGCGAGGCCTTTCCTGGACGGCAGCCAGTTTCCACCTGGCTGCGGGACCGCAGGAGTCATTGCGGTCCTGCTGATGCCGGGGACACACCAGTGGTGTCAGCCGGAGCAACAACGAGTGTACTTGGCCTGACTGTGCAAAATCTCGCTGCTGTAGGAGGAGGACCAGAGGATGCAGAGGCCTAATAGCTGCCGTGGGAGGTGAGAGCCAGATTTGTTCTGATCCCCGCGCTGTCTCCCCGCTGCTGACACCTTCCTCCCGCTAACTCCCCCAGCTGGGCTGCAAACATCTATTGCTCCAGGAGGACCATATCTTCTTGCTGCCAAACCTTGCCTGGGTGACCCCCAGGGATAGGGTAGGGTGTTGAAATATCGATTACAAAAATATCGTTGACAAAAATATCGTTGGAAAAATATCGTTTACAAAAATATCGACACCCTATACCTAAACAGGTAAGTACATAAATATCGACTCAAAAATATCGTTGCAATAAATATCGTTGTAAAAAATATCGAATGTTTAAATTAATTAAAATTACATTCAATATTAAATAAATATAAGTACTATTTACAAAATAAATTACATTACTTTTATTTTTTGACTATTGAAAACAAATTAAATACACTTAATAAATGTGTACATATACATATATTTAACACATTACTTTACATAACAACAATAATACATACATATAATTAAAATATAAAATATATTATTAATTAAAACATTTGATAGTGAAGGGGTAAAAATTACTATTCCCACTCCAGAGGGTGCAACAGTAGGGAAAGCGTTGGATAGCGTAGGGGTTTAAATTACTATTCCCACTCCAGAGGGTGCAACAGTAGGGAAAGCGTTGGATAGCGTAGGGGTTTAAATTACTATTTCCACTCCAGAGGGGATGTATGACGTTACAACGCATACTTTTACCACGCCTACCATTACCACGCATTTTTTACAACGCAGGATCCATGACAATGCATACCATTACCACGCATGTATTTACAACGCATATACCATTACAACGCATACAATTACAACGTAAGTATTGGTAAGTATATAATATTTTTTAATATTTAATTTAATTAAAATTAATATAATGTAATTTAATGTAATTTAATTTAATTTCATTTAATTTAATTTAATTTAATTAATTTAATTTAATTTAATTTAATCAATTTAATTTAATGTAATTTAAATTTAATTATATTTAATTTTTACACTGTACCCTTTTCCCAAAAACCCAAAACTGACCCTGAACCCAAAAAATACCCCTTTTACCCAAAAAACCCAAAACTGACCCTGAACCCTAAAAATACCCCTTTACCCAAAAACTGAAAACTGACCCTGAACCCTAAAAATACCCCTTTACCCAAAAACTGAAAACTGACCCTGAACCCTAAAAATACCCCTTTACCCAAAAACTGAAAACTGACCCTAAACCCTAAAAATACCCCTTTACCCAAAAACTGAAAACTGACCCTGAACCCTAAAAATACCCCTTTACCCAAAAACTGAAAACTGACCCTGAACCCTAAAAATACCCCTTTACCCAAAAACTGAAAACTGACCCTAAACCCTAAAAATACCCCTTTACCCAAAAACTGAAAACTGACCCTGAACCCTAAAAATACCCCTTTACCCAAAAACTGAAAACTGACCCTAAACCCTAAAAATACCCCTTTACCCAAAAACTGAAAACTGACCCTGAACCCTAAAAATACCCCTTTACCCAAAAACCCCAAACTGACCCTGAACCCAAAAAATACCCCTTTACAAAAAAAAATAAATAATATTTTTAATAAAATAATATACTTACCAATACTTACGTTGTAATGGTATGCGTTGTAAAAGTACCTGCGTTGTAAATACATGCGTGGTAATGGTATGCGTTGTAATGGATCCTGCGTTGTAAAAAATGCGTGGTAATGGTAGGTCGTGGTAAAAGTTGCGTTGTAAAGGTTGTATACCCTCCAGAGGGTGCAACAGTAGGGAAAGCGTTGGATAGCGTAGGGGTTTAAATTACTATTCCCACTCCAGAGGGTGCAACAGTAGGGAAAGCGTTGGATAGCGTAGGGGTCAAAATTACTATTCCCACTCCAGAGGGTGCAACAGTAGGGAAAGCGTTGGATAGTGTAGGGGTTAAGATTACTAAATGTATTTACAATGTTTAAAAATTAACAAATCTTTATTTTTATTTAATTAATCATCAATTAAATAATTATTCAATTAAAATGTAATTAATTCACTACTTTTTCACTTAAAAATTCAACTACACACACCTAAAATTAATTAAACAATTAACATAACTAATTTACATAATTATTAATCAATTAACAAATTGAAATTAATTAACTATTATTTATTACACTATTTATATTCAATTAACACATTCATTAATCAATTATTTTATTATATTTACAATGTTTAAAAATTAACAAATCTTTATTTTTATTTAATTAATCATTAATTAAATATTAATTCAATTAAAATGTAATTAATTCACTACTTTTTCACTTAAAAATTCAACTACACACACCTAAAATTAATTAAACAATTAACATAATTAATTTACATAATTATTAATCAATTAACTAATTGAAATTAATTAACTATTATTTATTACACTATTTATATTCAATTAACACATTAATCAATTATTTTATTATATTTAAATTACTTCCCACCCTACTCCCCTATAAACCCACAACCCGCTACGGAACTATTAACACTAAATTCAACATAAAATACGGTATTAACTAATAAAATACTACAAAAAATACTACTTTGACAACCAATACTCATTAAAAACACTTAATTACTTATTATTATTTAAAAAACGATATTTTTGTAAACGATGTTTTTGTAAACGATATTTATTACAACTATATTAATGTTAACGATATTACTTACCTGTCTGTCGATATTCTTGTCAAACTATATTTTTGTCATCGATATTTCTTCTTGTCGATATTTCTGTGACGATATTAATGTTAGTCGATATTTTTACGACGATATTCCCGCTCTGTACCCAGGGATAGGGCCTGTGTCGGCCTGGTTGCCCTGATTGAGGCCTGGAGGGTGCTGCCGACACGTGAAGATGACAACCTGCCTGGGGCCCTGCTGGGTGTCCCATTTGGCTGGCGGAGACCAGGGAGAACCTCGAGATGGAACTGCTACTCCTACAGTGATCTTTGACCACTCACGCATGGCATATGCTAATTGCTGCCATTGTGGCCTCCATTGCGGTGGTGGTAGACTCCCCAGAGACTGGCCCCATGGCCCGCGGAGCCGCAGCATGGCTGTGATATACAATCCACATCTCGAACTGGTCAAGAGCCCCTCTGTGCTTTGATGGTGTCGCCAGGTGACCTGGGTTTGCACGCACGTGGGCCATCTCGGTCCCCTCCTACAGCAGAGCTGCCAATCTCTGGACACACATCAAATTCTGCATTGCTGAGCTCCCTTTCCCCATGTCCCACGCTATCACTCAAGATGGGCAAGGATAGGACCAGAGGAGCAGGCCCCAAGCAGGGCACCATTGATCAATTCACAGCGCCCACTGGGGGCGCCAAGACTGGAGAGAGGAGTGGCTCAGCTCCTGATAACACGCCCTCCTGGTGGCAATCAACCATGCCCGAGACACACTGGATGCCAAGATCGGAGCCGTGGGGTCCGAGGTCTCGTTTCTATGCCAGGACCTCTGCAAGGCTGTCGATTGCATGACTGAAACAGAAACAAGAGTCTCAACAGTAGAAGATACGGGTTCCACCCTTCAAAAAAAGGTGAATAACCTCACAGTGGTGTAGCAGGAACTGGCTTCCAGGGTGGAGGATGCAGAGAGTCGAGCAAGATGAAGTAACCTGCGTTTTGTGGGCATGCCGGAGGGCTGCAAGGGTGGCTCGCAGACAAGCTTTATCACCAAGTGGCTCACAGACCTCATGTTGAAGGATCTCCTCTCCTCGGCCTCCATGATGGAACAAGACCATTGGGCTTTGAAACAAAAATCTCGCCCGGGCGCATCTCCCAGAAAAGTCATTGCCAAAATCCTGAACTATGCCGATAGGGACGCAATCCTACGATATGACCAAAAGTTTTGTTAGACAGAGCACAACCCAAAAAGTTTGTTACCGCAATGGTTAGAGTAGACCAAACATGCGTGGCATCATATAAAGCACAATGCAGGTATTGTCCAAAAAATAGAAGAGTCTTTTTATTTTCAATTCTTGATCAAAGTTGACTCATCACAGTTGACACGTAGATATACAGAGAATCACAGCCGACACGTGTTTCGTCTTGAGATGACTTTTTCAAGGCTAAAAACACACTGTGTAAGCGTTTTTCGGTTCCACGATGCTTCCTGAATGGTTGTGAAGAGACTACTATATTCAGAACCAAGTTACTAAAGCAGTTAAGATTATACAAGACCAGATCTGTTCCAAAATATGATAATCTGAGCAAGAGAAGTAGAGTCCTGAAGGTACAGAATCACGCAGTCTGTAATGATAGGACCGTCCCAGGTAGTCAAAAGTATCTATGATGGAAAATTCAGAATGCGGCTAACCTTCGTGAAATTAGACAAGTACGATAGACCGTCCTATTACTTTTAAAGTATTGAAACGTTGCGTACAGTTGAAATGGCAGCAAGAACACAAATACGGGAAATGCCACCTGGTAATGGCACATGAAGTAATAACCCTGGGCCTTCAATAGCCTGTACGGGACAAACTCCCAAAAACGCCAGGACAAAAAGATATGCCAGGACTCACAGAGATGGCTTTCAACACCGACTCCCGATCCATCATGGTGTTTGCAGACTACACATGCCTGGTCCAACAGCAATGCCAATCCTTCACCGCTGCGAATCCCAGACTCCGTGATCTGAACCTGCAATATATGCTGTTATAACCAGCCAGGATGCATGTGATGTACAACTCCAAGTCATTCTTTTTTGACACTCCTGAAGCCATGGACATATGAATGCCCCAGCTTAGATCAAACTCTCTACCAGTGGTTGTTTCGGACTCCTCTCGCAGCTCCCACAGTCAATGGCCACGGCGAGCCAAGTGCAAACAGCGGTGAGCCTCAAGATTGAGTAGGGTGTCGGCGAGTCCAGGGCCGCCACCTTGAACGTTCCAGAGCTCCACAGGAGACCAAATTGCAAGTTGATTTTGGACTAGATTGCTTAAGACTCTAAATGTGATAGTTCCTCTGGGTGGGCGTGGGGCTAGACCGTGGGACTATTAGGCCACAGACTTATTGAGTCCCTTGTTTCATATGTTTATGGGGTGGGTAGGGCTCAATTGGTGCGGATATGGGGTGTCCTTCTGCTCCACACAACGTGAAAGAGACTCCTTGTTTTTGGCAGTGTCGGGTGGATAGAGGTGGATTCTTAGGAAAATGTAGTTTTACAATGTTAGAGTTTTTATGTTCTCTGCAGACAGGCCACTTTGGGGACGATCTCCTTGCTCTCCTTTTTCTTGTATCAAAAGATAATGGTGCCAGGTGATACTACTTCCTTTGGGGACCTAACAAGGGTTTTGTGGAATGTCAGGGGTCTTCTAAATAAGGTGAAATGGGTTGCTGTCTTACGTCAGGCAAAGAGGCAGTCTTCCTACTTTTACAAGAGACCAATTTATTAGGTACCATGTCCGCCTGTCTCGCCCGATTTGGGTTTCACCATGTATATCATGCGGGGTTTACTACGGGCTGCAGGGGAGTGGCTATTTATATACACTGCGAGTCCAATTTCAATGTAAAGCACACAAAACTGACCTGGGATGCTGCTTTCTCTTCATTACTGGCATAATGTACACGGAACAGGTTAACATAGCCAGTATCTATGGGCCCCCCAAGGTACTGCCTTTATAGATAAACTATTGGGTATTTGGGACGACATGCCTGAGGGTGTGACTCTATTGGGGGCGACTGGAATGATATCATGGGGCCACTTGATAGATAACGCAGCTCGGACGGCACACAATTACCGGGCCAAACTAAGTTACATACACTGGTCTCCACCTTGGGTTGGGCCGACGTGTGGCAAGAATACCATCCCACTGAACAGAATTTTACATACCTGTCCACAGTACATGGGTCGCAATCTCGATTAGATTACTTTTTTGTCCCCCGGTCGTGTCTCCATAGATTCTCCAATGTGACACATCTGCCCCGCTTGCTATCCAACCACTCTCCGGTTGCTTTACAGTTTCACACCACCCTTTTGGTGGCGAATGTCCCCTTGGGACCTACGGGACCCTGCATATCAGGATATGCTCCACATAGCGATCACTACATATTTGGAGGATAACAGCCCCACTGCCCCCTCCAGGTGTATCTTGTGGGAAGCTCTTAAACCGACTATCTGCTGTACCGAAATTAGTTATCGCACTAAAGAAAAACGTGTGTGACGGAAGAAATTGGAGGCTCTAGAAACCCGCCAGGCAACATTGGCCTCCCAGCTTAATATGGACCCGAGCCCCAGTATTCGACGGAACCTGTTGCAGGCACAACAGGAACTCAAGCAGTATCTAAAGGGTGAGGCAAAGGAGATTTGGGAGGCGTCACAGCACCAGATTTATCAATGAGGTGACAAGTCAAGAAAGATGCTCCATAGGCTCTGCCGGGCCCATACATCCCCAGTAGTTATACCCGCCATTCATGTCATAGATGGGTCTTTACTCACAACACCGCAGGGTGTTGCTGAGGACTTCACGAGGCACTTCGCAACCCTCTAGACTCGACAGGGACAGAATTCAGCTGAACTTATAACAGAATTTCTCGTAGACATCCCGCCCCGACGACTCTCTGATCAGTTCCACGAACAACTAGAGGACCCTATTACAGTGGATGAGCTGACTGGGGCCCTCAACGCACTTCATCCTGGTCGCGCCCCTGAGCCTAACGGGTTTCCAATGGAATTCCTGAGGACAAACATACACAATTTGGGGACTCATTTGTTGGCGGCCATCCCGGAAGTCACGGAACTCGCTACTCTGCCTGGGGACTGGCAGCACGCAGAAATTGTGCTATTCCTCAAGCCCAGCTAGCCCCCAGAAGACCCCTCCTCATACTGCACCATCTCCCTTATAAACTTTAAACCCAAATTATTGGGGATAGTTTTAGCGGATCGCCTGCGTAGTTGTGTCATGGACCTGATCCACCCCGACTGGCAAGGCTTCATGTCACACAGCCACCCGTCATAATATCCGGCGAGTCCCTAATGCTATGGTGGTGGCTCCAGCACTGGGCCGTCCAGCCCCCCTGCTCCTTGCAGATATCAATAAAGCGTTCGACTCTTTGAGCTGGATTTATTTATTTCAGTTGCTCGAGGCGATAAACTCCAGGCCACGCTTCTTGACATATACACGTCTGTTATATACGGATCTGACGGTGTCGGTCCACATTGCAGGACACTGCTCCTGGCCTTTCTCTATCCAGAGGGGTACTCAACAGGCTGCCCCATGTCCCCTTTATTGTTTGCTCTTGCAATCAAACCTCGGCAGCATGGGTCAGGGGTTTCGACTGGTCCCAGTCATGATCTGACCACATAGCGTTATACGCAGACGACGTCCTCTTTTGTATGATGAATCTCTGGTATTCGGAGCCTCACCTGTTGGGAATTCTCAGGGTGTTTGGGGGTACTACGGGCCTCCATGCCAAATCCTGCCAAATCTATATTATTCCAGGTATGCGGTCATCAGGGTCAGGATACCTGGGCTTCGCAACTTTCCGAGCAGCGGATGGTTTCAAATATCTTGGCATATATGTCTCTCCGTGCCCGAAAGTCTCCTGGGCACATGAAATCACTCCACTATTAGCGAGTCTCAACAATGAAACTGCAATATGGTCTTCTCTTCCCCTTTCCCTATACAAGTGCTCCACTATCTTTAAGATTGTGTCACTGCCTCGGATCTTATACCGCCTTCAGAACTTCCCGTGCCCTATTCCACGCTCATGGTTTGCACAAGTTGCAGCCATACAAAATACATTTCTATGGAACGGCGGTGCAGTTAGAGTCACACTCCGTACCTGTACACAGGAGGGATTGCTGCTGACGATATCTACTCTTATTATGTAGCGTCTCATATCCTGTAGAGAACGAATGGTGGTATAACTCCCCAACTGATCCAGCTTACTCAATTGAACATGCTCGATGGACTGGGCTTCTCTCCATTACTTTTTGTACAGCTCTGCTTGCCTCGAGCCTTTGCCACCAGCGGGCAGAGTTGTGATACAGCTATAGCGAGCTAAAACCCGACAGATGGGCTGGCATGGAAAACTTAACCAGCTGACTCCCTTGTGGCAGGGCACATACCTCCGTTCAGTGGCAGCCTTGAAAGGGTTCATGGGATGGGACCGTGTGGGGATCTCGATCCTCAGGAATGTATTATGGGGCACCACATTGAAATCATTCTAACAACTACAGGCTGATTTTGATTTACATACGTCACAATTCTACAAATGCCTCCAACTCCGGCATGCACTCACCCCTCAGATCCATACATTTGAAATCCTCCCTGAGTTTTAGCCCTTGGAGGAGCGATTGCTTATGGAGGATCTCGGTCTCCACAAGAACAAACAAATATACCAGACGTTGATGACCCATACGCATACCACCATCGACAAGACATGACGTTCCAGATCTGACAGATGATGACTGGCAAAGCCATCGCCAGCCCTAGGGGCTCTGCGGTCTCCACACAATTTAGGCTTATTCAATTTAAGTATTTACACCAAGCATATTTCACAAGGGTTCGACTTGGGTGGATAGGTGTTATCCAATGCCCCACATGTCTGAGGTTTGGCTGGGAGGAGGGGCCATTTTTGCACACAGTTTGGAGCTGCTCTGCATTACAGCCCTTTTGGCGTAGGATTAGGATATGCCTCAGTGAGTATCTGTCATGGGAAATCCCACTTGATCTACGACTTTTCCTGTTACACATGACTGACGACATCAGGGGGAATCGGTACAAACAGCACTTATTGTTCCTAGCTCTCACCATAGCCAAGAAGGACGTAGCGCAATTGTGGAAGGCGACATCTCCCAAGACTCTTGGTAAATGGAAAACTGATTTGAACAACTGTATGGGAGGCTGCGATTGCTGTTTTTGATGGCCGGGGTTGTCCTGCGAAGCACCGCAAGATTTAGACCCAGTGGGCGGACTATCAAGGAATTGACCTTCCCCTTCAGACCGATATGGAGCCTTGAAAGTGGCCTCTGCTCCCGGATGCTCATTATTCTCTGTGTTGTCTTAATAAAATAATGTTGCCCTGTTTATGTATATACATTGTGACTGGTACACCATATACACTGATGTGCAGATCACAAACTGTCTGCATACTGTTTGTTTTATTTCACCTGCATGTTTGGCGGGTGTCGTTATATGATAGAAATGTGGTTGTTGGCGCAAAAATATGCTCTTGCTTTTACATGTCTCTTTGGGGCCATTACCCCTTCCTATTGCACAATAACCAATTAAAATTTGTTGTTAAAAATAACATCTTGATACAACCAACAAATAGTACAATTATCTAATGATTGTAGGAATGAGAGAGTGGGTCTTGCTAGAATAAAATTCAAATGTACAAGTAATGGGTGAATATAATTTTGTCGCAATGAAAAGAATATGTAAAATGCCCAGTGCCGAGAATTCATTACATGAACATATGGCTGGGTCTTGTGGCTTATGACATCCTGCAACAAGTTATGGAAATATTCAAATGAAAATATGTTAAAAGTCTTCTGTGGGTAACTGGCATATCGAATGTTAAATAAGATTCTATGTCATCAATAGATTTTACCATAGCATAATGTGTGCAACATAGTTTACGTTGTGAGTCTTGCAATCTAACTTCTTGGGTATACTCGTTAAATGCTTTCTTGACTCCTACAATATCTGATTTGGAGATTTGCTCTGGCTAATTAGAAAAGTGCGATAACCCAAATTTGTCAGAGTAGTTTTGATGTAACTCAGCAAGGGTATATGCAAGATAGAATCCAAATTCAAACAATCTCTTGATTTTAATCTGTTAAACCCAATTCTCTTTTGGGCCATATAAAGCACCATAAATGTATGGGGTGCAGATGCATATAGTCAGTTCTAAAACCTGCCACTATCTCCTCTTGTACTATTTTTGCAGGGACATTCTGTGGGATTCATAACAATTTACTTAAATATTTAAATTTATTTGTATTGAGGTAGGGGATTTGTATCTCCAAATTTCTGTTCCAAATGTTACAGTTGAAATACACTCAGCATTATTGAGGCGTAGTATAGATTTTATGTGACTATAGCCTTAACGCCCCAGAAAAAGCATCAATGATAAAGGCAACCCTGTTAAATGATTGAGTATGTGATTGCAGTAATGGCTCCCAGGACAATCTATCATCCAACAATATGGTGAGCAGTCAAAATATACATTTTTTAATATCGCCCTACACTAATATCGAGCTTTTAATATCGTAGTGACAGAATATCGATGTCAAGAATATCGTTGACCAGAATATCGACCTTAAGGTAAGTAATATAGTTTTGTTTATATCGAAGTAAGTAATATCGAAGTAAGTAATATCGTTAGCAAAAATATTGTTGTTAATAATATCGATATTTATATTAGTGTTATGTACTATAGTAAGAAATTTATATGTATGTTTAATATTTTTTGTAATGTATTTTTATTAATTTTAAATATATGTATTAAATGTTTAGAAATTAGTAATTTTTTTAAGTAAATTTTTTTGTTTTAGTATCAGAGCGAGTTGTGGGGAATAGGGTGGGAAGTCATTTAAATATAATTATTGTATTAATTTGTTTTTTATGTATTGTTATTGATTATTAATTTATTGATAAGTATTTATTAATTGGTCATTATTTTTTATGAATTGGTTAATTTATCCTAATATTAATTATATTTATTTATTAATGTGTTTCTTTATTGTTATTCAATTTATTGTTAATTATTTATCATTTGGTAATAATTTGTATTAATTAATGAACTGAAATTAAATTAAATATGTTAATTTTTATGTGTAGCGGGTTGTGGGTTTATAGGGAAATAGGGTGGGAAGTCATTTAATTATAACTATTAATAATCTGTTTTTATTGTTATTGTTATTGATAATTTATTGTTAATTAATTATTAATTAGTAATACATTTGCATTGATTGATTACTGTATAAGTATATTAATTATAAATAATGTATTATTTTGTATTTATTGTTATTGTTAATTAATTCATTGTTAATGGAGTATTAATTCATTTTTATTAATTGATTAGTTGACAATGAAATCGGTTGTGTTTTTTTAATGTGTAGCGGGTTTTGGGCTGATGGGGGAATAGGGTGGGAAGTAATGTAATTTTATTTAAGTAAATACCAATTTAATTATATTGGTATTTATTATTAATTTTTTTGTAAATTAATTTTTTATATGTTATTTGTTTTACAAATGTATTAAATTACTAAGTATGTTAATTTAACTCCTATGCTATCCTACATTTTCCACACTATTACATTCACTGGAGTTGGAATATTCATTTTAACCCCTACGCTATCCAACACTTCCCCTACTGTTGCACTCACTGGAGTGGGAATAGTAATTTTTACCCCTATGCTATCCAACACTTTCACTACTGTTGCACTCACTGGAGTTGGAATAGTAATTTTTACCCCTACGCTACCCAACATTTTCCCTACTGGAGTTAGGATAGTAATTTTATTACCTCAGCTATTTAATATTTGTTGTATTAATGGAGTACATAATTAATACTGAAAAGATTAAAAATAATTTGTCATATATATTTATTTAATTTGTATTTATATTATGTATATATTTGAAAAATATATATGTTATTAAATTAATTATTAACAACTTATTAGTAAGTATATATATATTATTTATTCTTTACCACACCAAACTTCAAATAAAAGACGGTGCTGACTCCGTGAATCTGAATCCAAACAATTTATTTAAATGATCAGTTGCTGCTTAGACGCGTTTCGGCGGCTTGCTCCTGCCTTGTTCACTACATCTGCATTACATTTTCCTTAGATATCTATACACATACATGATTACATGGGTTCAATTACCATACTGGTTTCATCTAGCTGTTGCTAAGGTTACACGGTTACTCCCCATGAATGGACATAGAGAAGTTCATGACTTGCACATTTTAGTATCATGGCAGTCTTTTTACACTCTTTATCAAAAAAACGCAACTAAATTAAATTAAAACATTCCTTTATGCCCTATTCCAATAAGTTTCTAATATGCTAAATGTTGATTCATACCCGCATATCAACACACGCTGCACCTCTGTGTTATTTATAAACCATTTCTGCTTGTTTACATAAGTCCGGGATGAGTACGCGTGAAACGGCTCATACCTGTCCCCGTTCATGTGTGTGATGTGGGCCGTGATTGGTTATAGTGTTAATGCGGCTTGTATTTTTCCTGATCGTGTGCGGCCAGGCAAGGAGGTGACAAGGGTGGCGGCTTGCTTACGTGTTTACTTTCACTGGCCTACTGCAAATTTTAACATCAGAACGATACACAGAGTAGGGGGTCATTATGATGACGGGTGGACTTTGTCCGCCCGTCACCATAGTGGGAAACGGGACCGCCCGCCATAAGGGCGGGGGTCCCGTGGGGGGCATTAGGATGTGCCCGCCACAGTGGCGGGCACATCCTGTAGTTTTAGCATTGTGGCGGGCGGTGCAATCTGCACCGCCCGCCACGATGCTAAAAATGCTTTTTCGCATTTGCATATGCAAAGCGGCAGGCACCGCGCGGTGCCTGCCGCTTTGCATATGCAAATGTGGGGGGGTACCATAGGTACCCCCCATGTCTGGGGCCCTGCAGGGGGCCCCCGCAGCAATCCCCGCCTGCCTTTCCGTGGCGGCATTGCCGCCGCGGAAAAGCAGCTGCAGACAGGCACCCTGATATGGATGGCGGTGTCTGATAGACACCGCCACCATATGGTTCCATTACCGCCCCGGCCGCAATGCGACCGGGGCGGAAAAGCGGCGGACGGTGTTTTCGTCCGCCGCGGTCCCCCCGCCATCCTAATATGGCGGGGGGGAATTAGAATGCGGATGTCGGACGGATTGCCCCCGCCAGGGTGGCGGTGGCCACCGCCACCCTGGCGGGGGCAATCCGCCCGACATCCTAATGGACCCCTAAGTGTTTTCCTGAATGTATTACTTATAATCATTTAGCGAGGACAGTGCCCGTTATACTCGCAGTACCTCTCAGTCTCCCAATGAGTGCCACAGCCGCAGAGATACCTCTCGAGTTTTCAGCACAGTGCAAGTGTGTATATGCCACCCGCTCTGATCTAGGAATTTGTTCCACATTAAAAACTAACGTTTTGTATCCTGATTAGCGTATGAGCCCCTTGACTCCAAGTGGAGCTACTGACTTAGGGCTTGTGTTTGTTGTGTCGGTGGTGATTAGTGATAGGTGATTGTGACAGTGACGTGAAGTGGTGAATGTTTGAAAATATTGTGAGTGCGATGTCCCTTATTTTCATGTGAGGTGATTTGTGTTATTGAAGTACTATTTATTATATGTAAATGTTTAATTTATTTTTACATTATATATTCCTATTACGTATCATTTTAAAAATGTTTTTAACTATGTTTATTTTAATTGAATGTATTTACTTTATTTTAAATTTTTTTAACTTGAATAAAAGACGATATTTTTAACAACAATATTTTTTACATCAATATTTTTTTCGATATTTTTGTACTTACCATAAAGTAGATAGGATGTCGATATTCTTGACTATAATATTCTTGCTTCGATATATTTGTAGGTCGATATTCTGACCTTCGACTTTTCGTCAGTGATTCCAGCAATATACCTAAGTAGCTAAGTTTGTCCACCTTGCCTATAGTGTTACCCTTTATTACATATTTTCTAGTCTTGGTGCCTCTAGGTTCTAGGGTCATAGTATACAATGTAGAATAATTAATTTTTAGAATCAGGTTTTCCATAAAATCATAAAAATGGCATATTAAAAGTTGCAGGCCATTGGCTGTAAGGGAAATAAAAACAGAATTATCCTCATACACCAAAGCTGGATCCGTTCTATATCCTATCCTCGGTACACCTTTGCAATGATCCCTTAGAAAATGATCTAATTGATTTATATATAAAATAAAAAGAAAAGGAGCTAAAATGCATCCCTGGAGGACCCCTCTCCCTAGCTGAAAGTGCTTAGTGCATTCCCCTGATCGACCATATCTTACTGATGCTTCAAGCCCCGTGTGTAAATTGGGCAAAAATGCCACTAGGGTCTCATCCAACCCCATGTCCCTCAGCACAGCCCACAGCTTAGATCTTACCACTGTGTCAAATGCTGTGCTGAGGTCCACGAAGGCCAAATGCATGCTTTCCTTTTTGAACCACAGTGTATTTATTAACTTAAAGATATAGATTAAAATTCTGTTCCATTGTGCCTCGTTCCGGCCTGAATCCTTTTTGAATTTCTGATAGGATATTGTTATCATTAGCTCAATCTGTTAGACGCTTCAACAAAGACCCTGCCCAACACTTATACTTCCTCATCTATTAGATAGATCGGACAATAGCATGCTGAATCATCGTGGCTCCCTTTTTTTGAAACGGTACTGTGACCGATTCCTTTAAGAAAAAATCTATGCATATTTTAAAACGATTCACACAGGGTCAAGACTGATTTGCATATAGCTGGGTCTGAACTGAGGTGCCGAAGTGAGCTACAGATCGATGATGGACTCAACCCAGATCTGTGACTGGGGTTGAGTGACTGAAAAGTTTCAGAGCTCTGTCCATCATATCCTTGTGTTTGCTTTGTTTGCCCTACGTTGGCGGGGTATGCCCTGACGTGGGTCCCTTTCACACTTTGTCACTGGATTCAAGCTGGTCTGGCTGATGAGGGGTGTGTAGGAGAATAGGGTCTGCTATCCTATGGTCACCCCAAATTTTTGCTTTTTGCTTCACTGGTTTATGACTTAATGTGGCTGTGGGCCTGCTAATCAGACCCACAGCCTGCTGTTCTCTCTCTAAATTGTTACCCATGTACTTTAGGTGCATAACGACATTGGAACTGGTTCACCTTATTGGCCCCTGTAACAGTGTACCCAGGTACCCAGGGCATAGGTGCTTCCAAGGCCTACCAGGGGCTGCAGCATGTATTATGCCACCCCTGGCCTGGCCTCCATATTTTGACACAACTGGCTGATCACTCAGCTGGGGTAAGTCGGTGTAACCACCCCTTACTTAGGTGTAGTATGCCTATACCTAACCTAAAATGGACACATATGTTCCTATCAGTCACTCCTATGGAAGGCCTCATCAATCCTGGAGGCAGAGTGCTTGGAAATATGTGAGACGGTGCTCTGGCATGAGCTGAGCCTGTCTGCAGCTTTCGGAACCATGTCCATTAGCTGTTTCATGACACTGCCATACCATATACTCTTAAGTGCATTATGAACCTCGCGGTTAAATGCTATCTTGGGTTTGGCTTTATCAAAACATGTCGAGTAAGGTGTCATATGAATTGGAATACTACCCCCTCGCCAGTTCTGGCGACGGGGGTAGCATTCCACCCTTCTAGAGGGACACGACATGTACCTAGCCTGAACTACGGTTAAAGTTAAACAGAGCCTCAGCATCACAAAATGGATGCTGCCACCACAGACACAAGTCTGACCTCCTGCTGCTGGGAGTCCTTCCAGCGAGGGCAGCTTGGACAAAGGGTTTCCTGCCTGGGGAGGTGCTAGCACCACCCCAGACAGGATTTTGTGTATTGGGTAGGACAGGGCTGAATAGAATCAGACATGCCTGGGGCACACAAGGTGTCTCTGTGCATAGGCCAGTTCAAACCGGTGCTGGGGCTTTCCAGCCCCAGTCCTGGCGCGAAACTGGACAAAGGAAAGGGGGTGTAACCACCCCCCTTCCTGGTTCCATCCAGAGGGGGGACCTAGTAGGTGATCCGGCCCCCCAGATTCGAATAAGAGTGGGAGCTGTGTCCTGAGACTTCAGATCATCCTGAATCAACTTGAAACTAAGAAGACGACCGGACTTCGACATTCTGCTGCACAGAAGACTAAAGAGCATCTCCCTTGTGGCCTAGGAGTGGCCACCCTGTGAACACAGGCACCATCCAGCAACTCGACGTCTGCTTTGCCGCCGCCTCCCGCCGGAGCCCGAGCCCAGAGCCTGACAAGACCCAGACTCCCAGACTTCTCACAGCCCGACCCACAGTCCCTGCAAAGAAGGGACCCGTGGAGGCACCGAGAGACGTGGGACCGGACCTCTTGAAAGACCCCCGAGAAGCTGATTGCGCAGCACTTGAGGCACCCTCGATGCTGTGCTTTGGGGTTTGAGAAGCCCCAACTTCGAGCAGCCCTTGCACTGAAGATCAGCCCCCCAGCATCTCCACGATCTGCGTAGGGGCCCTTTTGCACCGTGCCACTCGACGTGCCATCCCGGCCACTTGCCACGTGGCTAGCGGCCATCTTGTCGACGAAAACGACGAACTACACCACTGGTCTGATTGCTCCAGATTGGCCCTTGCTCCCCTGAAAAGGAGCACCCCCTCTGACCTTGCTGGTCCGAGTGAGAAGCTTGAATCACTTCCTGTGTGGCTTGCTTTAGCCAAGGCCTGTTTGCTCCAATCAAGTTGCCGATACCGCCATCAGCGAGAGCCTATGTGAGACAGCTCGTGACCGACTCCTAGACGTCCTTGACCTCTTCGTGTCCACGTGGCTGCAGAGACAATCTTCACGACATCACCTGCTTGCACCCGACATCGCCTGGTTCCTTCCTGGTTCCACGGTAGTCACTGGCTAGTGACTTTGAACATTGTCCCCTCTGCTTTCAGGTCTTCACCTCTTCAGATCCACCCTTGGATCCACCGGAACTCTTCACATCGAGCCGCCTGCAGCATCTTCAGCTCCAAGCACCATCGACCTGCGTGACAAAACCCGACACTACTTCGACCCTGTGTACCCGCTTCCTGTGGGTGAGGTAACTCAGCAACGCCGGTGTTCCCCCACTGGTATACACCTCTAGTGTCTGTGTCTAAAGTTTCATCCTTCTAGGTCACTCGGAAGGTTCCTTAATAACTAACTTTGTAACTTTTACGCACCATTGACATTGCATTGGTAAAGCGTGCACTTTCTGCACTGCACCCGAGTCCCGCGGGCCTTTCCCGACTTCTTCACTGCTAGTCCCGAACAGCTCCAGCGATTCCGCAGGCCCTAGGCCTCTTCACTTTCCCCATAGTGGTTCTAATACCACTAGTTTAGTATATGGTTTAGGTGGCCCCTAGGACTCATCCATAATTGTGCAACTTTTGTGTATTTAAACTGTGTTTTGTTTTAACGCATTTGCTTCTGTGCTCATAACGAGTATCAGGGTTATTTGTAGAAATAAATCTATATATATTTTCAATATATATCTGTGTGGTGTCCTTTCATTTGGTATTCAAGGGATTGTGTATGGTAAAACAGCCTGCTTCACATGCCTTTACAGAGTTTAGCCTAAGACTGCTTAGTCCATGCTACCCCTAGGATAGCTTGTCTATAAGGTTGACTTTACAACCTGCATCATAAGGGTTGCTTGGCATGGTACAAGGTGATCACTAGAACTAGTGAGCATCATATACCAGGCCAACTTCTCACATTGGTGAGCAGCGGATTGGGATTTGAGCTTGCTGTTGTTTTACCATTACAATCTTTGAAAATATCATTTGAAAGATCATACAGGTACCTGATAGGTACACTAAAACAAGACTAGATATACTTAAGTTCTACTGAACTTAGTTGTTGTAGAGGATAGGGAGTAGCACACCCTGACTACAACTACTAGATAGGTTTTGTAGGAAAACACAAGTGTAGGTAGATTGCAACACATCCACCACACTAGAGCAATGTCTGGAGCAGAGGGATCCACTGGACCCATCTCTGTTGAGGGTTACCCTCCAAGGGCACCATCCAAATTTGCTATCTTTCCATTTAAGGAACTGAGGCAACTGTGTTCCATGAGAGGAATCAAAACAGGTCCTACTCCTACAGCAGGACACCTCAGAGAGCTGTTAGACCAGTCTGAAGCTCTAAAGAACTCCAAACCAGGCCCCTCAGAGACTGGAGATGGAGGCTCTCCCACTGAAGATGATAACCCTGATGCCCCTGCCCCTGTCATCCAGCTAGATGAGGAAGACCAGATCACTAGGAATACTCAGCCTGAGGAAGAGGAAGAGGAAGAGGAGGAGGAGGAGGAAGAAAGTGATTCTGATGATGGTAGAAATAGCCAGACGTTAGTCAGCAGGCTTAACCAGGCTAACTTAAGCTTATTTGGGACTGAAGGTGGGTCCAACCCATTCAGACCCCCAAATGGACTTAACCAGGAGCATAGGAGGAGGAGGAATCACTCAGGTGAGTCCAATACTTCCCATGTTTCTAGAGGTTCTCATGGCAACTCCAGAAGGGAGTTGACTAGCCCTCAGAGAAGGGAACATGAGGCCAAAATGAGAGAGGCTGAACTTAGGATCCAGAGACAAGAGTTAGACGTTGCCCTGGCCAAAGAGAAACTTGCTAGAGCAAGGCAGCCTAGAGAGAGTGGATTAGAATCCACTGGTGGCAGCACTATCCCTAAGGATAAAGACAGGTCCTATGACAATAGAAACCTGAGTAAGATTGTGCCCCCCTACAAAGTTGGGGATGATATCCACAAATGGATGACTGCACTTGAGAGAGCTTGCAAAGTACAGCAGGTCCCTCAGGAGCAGTGGGCAGCAATCTTGTGGCTCTCCTTTGAAGGTAGAGGCCGAGACAGACTCCTCACAGTTAGTGATGGGGATTCTAGAAACTACCTGGTCCTGAAGAGTGCTCTGATTGATGGGTTAGGCTTAACCACTGAACAGTACAGGTTAATGTTCAGAGACACCCAGAAGACACAGACTCAGGACTGGTCTGAATTTGTTGAAGGTGCCACTAAGGCTCTGGAGGGCTGGTTGCTGGGAAGTAAGGTTACAGACTATGAAGGATTGTACAATTTGCTTATGAGAGAACAGATTTTAAATAACTGTCAGAACCAGCAGTTGCATCAACATTTGGTTGACTCAGATCTAACCTCTCCCCAAGAATTGGGAAAGAGGGCAGACAAATGGGTTAGAACCAGAGTTAAGCAAAAGAACCAGAACCAGAACCAGGGTGGTGACCAAAAGAAAACAGACCAGAAGGGTGGGGAGCAGAAAGCTAAAGACCAGAAGTCTTCAACAGGGCCCCAAACTAATACTGAGGGTGGGTCCCAACCTTCCAAGAAGAAAAAGAAAGAAGGTCAAAGAAAACCCTGGTGTAGCTTTTGCTAAAACACCACTCACTGGACAAGCGATTGTAAAAAGGGTGGAGCCCCCAACACTGCAGCCCCTAAGGCACCTGCACCCACTAATACAGTTGGCAGTGTTGGTCCACAGACTAAGGGGGTAGTGGGTATCACCTTGGGAACTGATGGAGATTCTGACCTAGTCAGAATCCCCACACAGGCTGTTCTGATTTGTGATGGGGAGATTGATTTTTCCCCTACTGTCAGTCCCAATAATTTGGGCAAGTACAGACAGACACCTTTAATTAATGAAAAAGTGGCTCAAGCATACAGGGACACATGTGCCAGTGTCACTATGGTGACGCCTAGATTTGTGGACCCTGGACAGTACATACCAGGTGATAATTACCTGGTGACCAATGCCAGCAATGTCACTACTACACATAGTGTGGCAATTGTTAACTTTTCCTGGGGAGGGGTAACTGGCCTAAAAAGAGTTGTGGTTAGTGCTGATCTCCCAGTAGAATGTTTGTTGGGCAATGACCTGGAGAGTTCTCTATGGTCAGAAGTTGAGTACAGGACTCATGCAGAGATGTTAGGGATATCATCACATGTCCTTGCTGTGACCAGGTCACAGGCCAAAAAGTGCCTCTCTGAACCTCAGGTCTTGGATCCTGGAACAATGGACCAAGTACCTTCCAAGACAAGGAACAGGAGGGTAAAGGCTGTGCCTTCCCAAATGCCTACAAGTGAGGATCAGCCTTCACAGGAAGATGATTCTGAGACCCCTGAAGGAACTGTCCATATAGAGCTTGAACCTGATCAGGTTGAGTTTCTGGGGACAGGGGGACCTTCTAGGGCAGACTTGGGGCAGGCTCAGTTATCCTGTCCTTCTCTTGAACCCCTCAGACAGCAGGCTGCTGCTGAGGCTGCTGGGAATGCTCAAGGTACCCATAAGGTTTATTGGGATGATGGGCTCCTTTATTCAGAGGGTAGAGACCCCAAGCCTGGTACAACCAGGAGGTTGGTCATACCTCTGCAATTTAGGGGCTTCCTTCTTACCTTGGCACACGATATTCCCTTAGAAGGACACCTAGGCCAGAACAAAACATGGGACAGACTTGTCTGTCACTTTCACTGGCCTCACATGTCAGAAGATACAAAGGAGTTTTGTCGCTCCTGTGTAACCTGCCAAGCAAGTGGCAAAGCAGGTGGTACCACAAAGGCCCCCCTAATACCATTACCTGTGGTGGGGGTGCCCTTTGAAAGGGTAGGGATTGACATTGTTGGACCAATGGATTCCCCTACAGCATCTGGGCACAGATTCATACTGGTGGTGGTGGACCACGCCACCAGGTACCCAGAGGCAATTCCACTTAGGACCACAACAGCTCCTGTTGTGGCCAGGGCCTTACTTGGAGTTTTCTCCAGAGTGGGGTTTCCTAAGGAGGTAGTATCTGATAGAGGTGCAAACTTCATGTCAGGATACTTGACAGCTATGTGGAAGGAATGTGGTGTCAACTATAAGTTCACCACTCCCTATCATCCACAATGCAATGGGCTTGTTGAGAGATTCAACAAGACCCTAAAGGGCATGATCAAAGGATTACCTGAGAAGCTCAGGCGAAGATGGGATATCCTTCTGCCCTGCCTTCTGTTTGCTTACAGAGAGGTCCCACAAAAAGGTGTTGGCTTCAGCCCCTTTGAATTGTTGTTTGGACACCCTGTAAGAGGACCCCTATGTCTGGTGAGGGAAGGATGGGAGTTACCTCTCAAAAAGCCCAAGCAAGACATAGTGGACTATGTACCTGGTCTCCGCTCCAGGATGGCTGAGTATATGGAGAAGGCATCCAAAAACCTTGAGGCTAGCCAGGAATTACAGAAAGCCTGGCATGACCAAAAGGCTGTCCTGACTGAGTACCAGCCTGGACAGAAGGTATGGGTGTTGGAGCCAGTGGCCCCAGCAGCACTCCAAGACAAATGGTCTGGACCCCATACAATCCTTGAGAAAAAGGGAGAGGTTACCTACTTGGTGGACCTTGGAACTCCCAGGAGCCCCCACAGGGTGCTCCATGTTAACAGGCTGAAAGCATATGTTGACAGGAGAGACATGGGCTTGCTCATGGCTACAGATGAGGGGCAGGAGGAAGAGAGTGACCCTCTCCCAGACCTGCTGACTCAGAATCCTGAGGATGGCTCAGTTGATGGTGTGGCCTTAGATGGCAGCCTCACTGAACATCAGCAACATGACTGTAGACAGGTTTTGCAGTCATATCGACATATGTTCTCCCTGACACCCAGTCAGACTAACTGGTGTACCCATGTGGTGGACACTGATGATAGTCTTCCTGTAAAGAACAACATTTACAGGCAGCCTGACCATGTCGGAGACTGTATCAAGGCTGAGGTGCAAAAGATGCTGGAGTTAGGTGTCATTGAGCCTTCAGAGAGCCCCTGGGCTAGCCCAGTGGTTCTGGTCCCCAAACCTCACACCAAAGATGGAAAGAGAGAGATGAGGTTCTGTGTGGATTACAGAGGACTCAATGCTGTCACCAGGACAGATGCACACCCAATTCCAAGGGCAGATGAGCTCATAGACAAATTGGCTTCTGCCAAGTATTTGAGCACATTTGACTTGACAGCTGGCTACTGGCAAATCAGGTTAGCTGAGGAGTCTAAGGCCAAGACAGCATTTTCTACCCCCAGTGGGCATTACCAGTTTGTGGTGATGCCCTTTGGTTTGAAAAATGCACCTGCCACCTTCCAAAGGTTGGTGAATCAAGTCCTTACTGGGTTGGATGACTTTTGTGCAGCATATCTGGACGATATTGCTGTCTTTAGCTCCACCTGGGAGGATCACCTGGTCCACCTGAAGGAAGTGCTAGAGGCTCTGCAAAAGGAAGGCCTCACTATCAAGGCAACCAAGTGCCAGATAGGGCAGAGTAAGGTTGTGTACTTGGGCCACCTTGTGGGTGGAGGCCAAGTTCAACCACTGGAGAGTAAGATTCAGACAATAAAGGACTGGACTCCTCCAACTACCCAGACTCAGGTCAGAGCTTTCTTTGGCCTGACTGGGTACTACAGGAAGTTTGTTAAGAACTATGGGTCCATTGTGACTCCTCTTAATGATCTGACATCAAAGAAGATGCCCAAAAAGGTTCAGTGGACAGAATACTGTCAAAAGGCATTTGATGACCTGAAGAAGGCCATGTGCTCTGCACCTATCCTGAAGAGTCCTGACTACTCAAGAGAGTTTATTGTCCAAACAGATGCTTCTGAGTTGGGAGTGGGAGCTGTGCTTTCACAACTTAATGTAGATGGTCAAGACCAGCCCATTGCTTTTATTAGCAGAAGGCTGACCCCCAGAGAGAAACGTTGGTCAGCCATTGAGAGGGAGGCCTTTGCTGTGGGCCCTGAAGAAGTTGAGACCATACTTGTTTGGCACTCACTTCAAGATTCAGACCGACCATAAGCCCCTCTTATGGCTTAATCAGATGAAGGGTGAAAACTCCAAACTGCTCAGGTGGTCCATTTCCCTACAGGGGATGGACTTTACAGTGGAGCACCGCCCAGGGACTGACCATGGTAATGCAGATGGTCTCTCCAGGTACTTCCACTTAGAACATGAAGACACAACTGGTCAAGGTTAGTCTAATGTCCCTGCGTTTGGGGGGGGGTTGTGTAGGAGAGTAGGGTCTGCTATCCTATGGTCACCCCAAATTTTTGCTTTTTGCTTCACTGGTTTATGACTTAATGTGGCTGTGGGCCTGCTAATCAGACCCACAGCCTGCTGTTCTCTCTCTAAATTGTTACCCATGTACTTTAGGTGCATAACGACATTGGAACTGGTTCACCTTATTGGCCCCTGTAACAGTGTACCCAGGTACCCAGGGCATAGGTGCTTCCAAGGCCTACCAGGGGCTGCAGCATGTATTATGCCACCCCTGGCCTGGCCTCCATATTTTGACACAACTGGCTGATCACTCAGCTGGGGTAAGTCGGTGTAACCACCCCTTACTTAGGTGTAGTATGCCTATACCTAACCTAAAATGGACACATATGTTCCTATCAGTCACTCCTATGGAAGGCCTCATCAATCCTGGAGGCAGAGTGCTTGGAAATATGTGAGATGGTGCTCTGGCATGAGCTGAGCCTGTCTGCAGCTTTCGGAACCATGTCCTTTAGCTGTTTCATGATACTGCCATACCATATACTCTTAAGTGCATTATGAACCTCGCGGTTAAATGCTATCTTGGGTTTGGCTTTATCAAAACATGTCGAGTAAGGTGTCATACGAATTGGAATACTACCCCCTCGCCAGTTCTAGCGACGGGGGTAGCATTCCACCCTTCTAGAGGGACACAACATGTACCTAGCCTGAACCCCGGTTAAAGTTAAACAGAGCCTCAGCATCACAAAATGGATGCTGCCACCACAGACACAAGTCTGACCTCCTGCTGCTGGGAGTCCTTCCAGCGAGGGCAGCTTGGACAAAGGGTTTCCTGCCTGGGGAGGTGCTAGCACCACCCCAGACAGGATTTTGTGTATTGGGTAGGACAGGGCTGAATAGAATCAGACATGCCCGGGGCACACAAGGTGTCCCTGTGCATAGGCCAGTTCAAACCGGTGCTGGGGCTTTCCAGCCCCAGTCCTGGCGTGAAACTGGACAAAGGAAAGGGGGTGTAACCACCCCCCTTCCTGGTTATACCCAGAGGAGGGACCTAGTAGGTGATCCAGCCCCTCAGATTCGAATAAGAGTGGGAGCTGTGTCCTGAGACTTCAGATCATCCTGAATCAACTTGAAACTAAGAAGACGACTGGACTTCGACATTCTGCTGCACAGAAGACTGAAGAGCATCTCCCTTGTGGCCTAGGAGTGGCCACCCTGTGAACACAGGCACCATCCAGCAACTCGACGTCTGCTTTGCCACCGCCTCCCGCCGGAGCCCGAGCCCAGAGCCTGACAAGACCCAGACTCCCAGACTTCTCACAGCCCGACCCACAGTCCCTGCAAAGAAGGGACCCGTGGAGGCACCGAGAGACGTGGGACCGGACCTCTTGAAAGACCCCCGAGAAGCTGACTGCGCAGCATCTGAGGCACCCTCGACGCTGTGCTTTGGGGTTTGAGAAGCCCCAACGTCGAGCAGCCCTTGCTCCGAAGATCTGCCCCCCAGCATCTCCACGATCTGCGTGGGGCCCTTTTGCACCGTGCCACTTGATGCGCCATCCCGGCCACTTGCCACGTGGCTAGCGGCCCTCTTGGCGACGAAAACGACCAACTACACTGCTGGTCTGGTTGCTCCAAAATGGCCCTTGCTCCCCTGAAAAGGAGCACCCGCTCTGACCTTGCTGGTCCGAGTGAGAAGCTTGAATCACTTCCTGCGTGGCTTGCTTTAGCCAAGGCCTGTTTGCTCCAATCAAGTTGCCGACACCGCCATCAGCGAGAGCCTACGTGGTACAGCTAGTGACTGACTCCTAGACGTCCTTGACCTCTTCGTGTCCACGTGGCTGCAGAGACAATCTTCATGACATCACCTGCTTGCACCCGACATCGCCTGGTTCCTTCCTGGTTCCACGGTAGTCACTGGCTAGTGACTTTGAACATTGTCCCCTCTGCTTTCAGGTCTTCACCTCTTCAGATCCACCCTTGGATCCACCGGAACTCTTCACATCGAGCCGCCTGCAGCATCTTCAGCTCCAAGCACCATCGACCTGCGTGACGAAACCCGACACTACTTCGACCCTGTGCACCCGCTTCCTGTGGGTGAGGTAACTCAGCAACGCCAGTGTTCCCCCACTGGTATACACCTCTAGTGTCTGTGTCTAAAGTTTCATCCCTTTAGGTCACTCGGAAGGTTCCTTAATAACTAACTTTGTAACTTTTACGCACCATTGACATTGCATTGGTAAAGCGTGCACTTTCCGCACTGCACCCGAGTCCCGCAGGCCTTTCTCGACTTCTTCACTGCTAGTCCCGAACAGCTCCAGCGATTCCCCAGGCCCTAGGCCTCTTCACTTTCCCCATAGTGGTTCTTATACCACTATTTTAGTATATGGTTTAGGTGGCCCCTAGGGCTCATCCATAATTGTGCAACTTTTGTGTATTTAAACTGTGTTTTGTTTTAACGCATTTGCTTCTGTGCTCATAAAGAGTATCAGGGTTATTTGTAGAAATAAATCTATATATATTTTCAATATATATCTGTGTGGTGTCCTTTCATTTGGTATTCAAGGGATTGTGTATGGTAAAACAGCTTGCTTCACATGCCTTTACAGAGTTTAGCCTAAGACTGCTTAGTCCATGCTACCCCTAGGATAGCTTGTCTATAAGGTTGACTTTGCAACCTGCACCATAAGGGTTGCTTGGCATGGTACAAGGTGATCACTAGAACTAGTGAGCATCATATACCAGGCCAACTTCTCACAGGGTGTTACCGCGAAACTGGTTCCAGTATGCTTGTTTCCGGTTCAGGGAAGAACTGGCTTGGCAGTTCGGGCTGGACTGTTCCCATGAGGCACACGGTCAAAACTGATTTGCTTATAGCTGGGTCTTAACCGAGGTGGCAAGGTGAGCTAAAGAACGATGATGAATTCCCTTTTTGAAAACAGGTCTATGACCGCTTGCTTTCAGGAAAAGGGGATTTGACCACGAGTTGCTATGTTCCGATGCTGAGTGATCAAGGGAGCCCACATATCTTGCATGATTTAAAAAGATTCACACAGTGTCAAGACTGATTTGCACATATCTGGGTCTGAACTGAGGTGGCGAAGTGAGCTAAAGGACGGTGATGGATTCAGCCTAGATCTGTAACTGGGGGTGAGTGTCTGAAAAGTTTCAGAACTCTGTCCATCATTTCCTTGTGTTTGCTTTGTTCGCCCTAAGTTAGCAGGCTATGCCCAGACGTGGGTCCCTTGCTCCCTTTGCTACTAGATTCAAGCTAGCCTGGCTGATGAGGGGTGTTACCCCGAACCCGGTCCCAAGATGCATGTTTCCAGTACAAGGAAGACCTGGCTTGGCAGTTCGGTCTGGACTGTTCTCATGAGGCCAGGGTTAAGACTGATTTGCATATAGCAGTTAAAAATTGTAGTTTTAGCCTGCCTGTAATTGCATATTTTATCACCTGTGTTGTGTTTTAAATGTCCCTCTCATTCCTTGGTGACAAACATGTTTTCCCTCCAAATGTCTCCTTTGCTCTGTGCTTAGGCCTGTGTGCTCAAACAGTGCACCCCCAGCCACCATTTTGTGTTCCCAAGCCAGTGAGGCCAGCCCCCCTGCCATCCCCCCAGCAACAGGGATTTTCTACATCAGAGGATGCTTCTGTGAGCTGTTTAAACTGTATTTACTGGGGCCTGTGCACTTCAGTTTTTCGCCAGCAAGGGGGGGGGGGGGTAAATCTTTATTCAACCAGTGTTGTTAGATTTCGAGTTAGTGAAGCCTTTACCTGGTGAAGTCCAAAGTTGTGGATTGAGCCTGTCTGTCTCCTAGGAGATTCTGAACAGGAGCAAGCAGCTGCCGATACCCCACCCCCAGGCCAGCAGACCATTTGCTATTCAGCTACCAGGCAAGTATGAGCCCTCCTCTCACACCTGCCCAGGCCCCTGAAGGCCTTGCTTGGTGCACCCCAAATCATTCTCCTCCATCTTGTGAGTTGCAGCCCACATGTGCCCCAGATTGAAGTGAGCAGAGTCTGGGAAGTGGTAAGGAGACAGACTAGTGCTGTCCCTTCCCAAGACAAAAAGTTGTTTAAAAAACGATTTTCACTTTCTGTGTTTACTGTCTGTGCCTTTGGTTGTTACAGTTAAAAATTGTAGTTTTAGCCTGCCTGTAATTGCATATTTTATCACCTGTGTTGTGTTTTAAATGTGTGGTTTTCCCTGCCCCTGATTGCCTTCATTTAGTGTGTTTAATTGTGGAATTTGCAGTCCAACCTCTGTAGTTTGTCCCTCTCATTCCTTGGTGACAAATCTGTTTTCCCTCCAAATTTCTCCTTTGCTCTGTGCTTAGGCCTGTGTGCTCAAAGAGTGCACCCCCAGCCACCATTTTGTGTTCACAAGCCAGTGAGGCCAGCCCCCCTGCCCCCTCCCCCAGCAACAGGGATTTTCTACATCAGAGGGTGCTTCTGTGAGCTGTTTAAACTGTATTTACTGGGGCCTGCGCACTTCGTTTTTTGGCAAGCAGGGGGAGTAAAGCTTTATTCAAACAGTATTGTTAGATTTCGAGTTAGTGAAGCCTTTACCTGGTGAAGTCCAAAGTTGTGGATTGAGCCTGTCTGTCTCCTAGGAGATTCTGAACAGGAGCAAGCAGCTTCCAACTCCCTGGCCAGCAAACCTTGTCTGAGGTTGCTGGGACCTTATATGGTGTGGTAGTGATTGGCACATATGTACACCGATTGGTGGTTGAATCTGGTGTTTCTATTGGGTTAGGATTAATGTCCTCCTTGGTTGGGTATTTGAGGGTTCTGATTGGTTTCTCGGTCTGTGATTCAATCATTGCAGGGTTGGGACTAGGGCTAGGGTTAGGATTTCTATTGGAAGTAGGGACTAGGGCTTCCTATGTTATTGGTTGTTGGGAGTAGGGTGGGTCTAGGGCTAGACCTTTCATTGGAAGAAGCTATTTAGGGCTTCTGGTGTGATTGGTTGTTGGGCCAGTTGTGGGACTAAGAGTAGGGTTAGGCTTTCTATTGGAAGTAGGGACTAGGGCTACCTGTACCATTAGCTGCTTGGGTTGGGACTAGTGGTAGGGCTAAGGCCTTTATTGGATGTAGAGATCAGGGTTTTTGGACTGATTGGGTGCTTGGACTAGGGTTAAGATTGGCTGCAAGGTCCTGGTCTCCTATTGGTTCTAGATGTTGGGGTTAGTGTTGTGATTGGATAGTGTTGGGGCTAGGGTTCCCATTGGCTGAAGAGGTCACCTGATTACTAGGGCTACAAAAAAGGCCAGGCTTAGGGCCTCTCAGCCCGGGTGGAGAGGCTAAGGGTGGAGAGGACAAGGGTAGTTGCCTGTTTGGGCCTGTTCGAGACTGGTCGGGGCTAGGGCCAGAAATGCTGCCCTTTTTTCATTGAACAATACCCAGCCCACACCATCCACAACCACAAACAGAGCAACACACTCACACCAATTATACACCACGCACCAAAACTATGCACAGATTAATGTACCAGCATGCACCACCAGCCCAACCAAACCACATCTACACACACCCTACTATCTCAACTACCACACATATCCACCATCACCCACAAACAGTACACAACTCTATCCTATACCACTAACCAATACACTCATTACTAACACAACGCCAATCAACACCATAAATAACTACATCCCACTCAGACACACTCTCCCTGCTGTAATTACACCTAACAGTCCACCTTTTATCACTAACAAATATATAATGATCCTGCCATCAGTTGACTTAAAAAAAAATCCTTCACTCTTTTATCCCTTCACTATCCTTTTTCTATCAAAATTAACAGACTAACATGTACACTTCTCAAATTCCATATTCCATATTCAACTATACTAATATACTGCCCAAATAACTGAATAACATATCTACTTCTCAAATTACTTCATATTTATACTATACTAATTTTCAACACTAATCCTTTATGGGTTCCGGAGTGGCGTGCTACTCGCCAAAAAAGCGCTTCAACACCAATCAGGGGTAACAAATGCTATATAAATGCAAATCTTTCTTCCCCTTTTATCCATCCGCTATCCTTGTCACTTCAAGTAACAGACTAATATCCACCACTTAAATGACCTCATATTTCACCATATTAATTCACCACTAATCGTTTATAGGCTCCCTGAACAGCATGCGTCAACAAGTGAGCGATAAATAAATACAAACCTTTGTCCTACTCTATCCTTCTGCTATCATTCCAAATCCAAATAACTGACTAACCTATCCACCACTTAAAATGTTCACTATACTAATTCAACACTAATCCTCTGTGGGTCCCAGAGTAGCGTGCTACCCGCCGACAAAGCGCTTCGACGCCTCGTCGGGGGTAGTAAGCGCTATATAAATGCAATTACAATACAATACAATACAATACCTTCATTTAGCAGAGCCAGAAATATTAATATGGTCTCTATTCCCTGCATATGTTCTTCCCATTTTTGCTCTGGTATAGTAATGCTTAGATCTAATTATGCGCCCTCATTTAAAAGTGGCTAGTTAACTACTCTCAAGAAGTGTGTGCTATTCCATGTATTGCAGGCCTCTTTAAGAGTATCACAAGCTTCCCTCTTCAGGGCACTTAGTCTACTCCTGCGAGCTAACACATACTCTCTCCTGGCCGCTTTAACTGCACATATCTGCCTCAGTTTTGTCTTTAAGGCTAGCTGTAGATCTTTCTGAGCCTTTGAACAGTTCTTATCAAACCATTTGGGTCCTGGGCTAATTGTCTTGATGTTATGTCTAGTCAAGGCTCACAGGGTCTCAAAGTAAATAATATAAAAATAATCTAAAATGGCCTGATCATACGCATACATTTTCAGACACATTGCTAATTCAACTTCGGGACCATAATTCATTAGAAAGTCTTCCAGAAAGATTTTCCCCTAGCTAATATGCCTCCCTTGAGTTTTAATTGTTAGCAGATCTTTTTACATACTAGGAGTGCTCGCTTAAGGGCCACTCCAAAAAACATTTGCAGTTATTGAGTTGTGATCACTGAAAATACTCCATACTATTTTAAAATCGTTCAAATACTAAAGCAAGCATGCAGAAATCCAAATATAATCAATAGTAGTATTTTTATTTCTTCCCTTAAAAGTCGGAATGGCCGTAGGTGAAAGATACTCTTCTCTAGATAAAAGATTAAAAAGGTTTAGTTCTGAGACCAAAAGATTACATTTATCACCCTGACCAGAGTGGCTCCTCTAGATGTACCTAATCCCTTTTCTCAACACAGGTGTCACAGGGATTTAAATAAAAATCAGAACTATTGGTGAGAAGGTCCAGTCTGATATTGTTTTTTCGCAAAATCTCCTAAGCTTTTTGTCCAGAGCTGTCTTTGAAGAAGGTGAATTATACACACTAAAGGGCCTGATTCTGATGCAGATTGGAAAACTTCCCGACCAAATCGGTTTGGAAATGGTTTCTGACCCACTCGGATCAGGAGAGTCTGACCGATGGAGTAAGATGAATATGGATGCTTCCAGATACAATTTGGTTGGATTCCCATTGACCTCAATGGGAGCATATGTTCCTAACCGCATCTTAATTGGGCCCTGGGTCGGGAAGACACGTTCCCCCCTCCGATTTGGAAGGAGCAAATGCCATGAGGAGGCCTTCCTAACCGCATCACAATCAGGTCCTAGGTGGGAATGCTTTCCTAACGGCATCAGAATCAGATCCTAATTAGCAACACTTGCGCTGGAACCAGCTGCCAGTGGTACGGCGGTTCTGCACCGGCAATTAGGATGCCACTGCCAAGGTGGCGGTGGCATACCCCATTCACATCATTGTGGCAGGCGGTGCACACAGCACTGCCCGCCAAAATGCTGTGGCTGCACACTGTGAATTTGCATGCACAACATGGCAGGCACTGTGCCATATTGTACCATAGGTACCCCCCATGTGCCCCACCCCACCCCCCAACATACTGGTGGCCGCAGCGCAATGTGATGGGGGAAATGGTAGGCAGGCGGGCGATAATGTCGGGCGGATGGCCACCACCATGCGAACGGTGGCGATACCCCCGACATTATAATAGATCCCTTAGTTATGATGGGTAAAGGATAGTAGTACTCCCAGAATGATTGCAGAGTTAAATGTTATTAGTTCTGTTGTGCAGTCTAATCTCAGTCTTATAGACGTTGCCAGGCCCCCTTTTGCTGTACCAAACTGAGAGGCCTCTGCTTTACCCTGAAAAGCAATAAACCTATCAATGAATAGATTCCCATCTACATCCCAGGTTTCTTGAAAGCCCACTATCCCAAATATTTTGTATTGGTCCATCCCTTGTTTATCCGCTAGTAAAGTGCTTAGCCCTCCAATGTTCCAGCTAAGTATGGACAAATTACTTTTTATTGTATACGGAGGTGCTCCCTCCCTAGTCTTGGTTTTTATTGCTTCCTTGATGTTGATCACCTATGAGTAAATGAGAATGGAAGAGAATTAGTACAGTTTTCGCCTATTTTACACACCTTTGGAATTACATTTATAGTATCCTCTAGGGGACAGAGTTGTGAGATCCCATGCGCATGGTTCTAATGCCTGTATAATACTGCTTTAGTTCTAATTCCATCATTATCTACTTTATCACAATGGGTACAAACTTGTTCTCTGCTGTCCAGCATCTTTCTAACATCCTCAATGGCATTATTTAAAAAGACCAGCTTTGCAAATATTGGTGATAATTCAGCCCACAAATGTGATGTGAGTTTAGCTAAAATCTCCCCTTCTGAGATCCAGTCATCTTTCACATTCTGTCCTTCCATCTCTCCGGCTTGATCTGGGTATGATGGATGTAATTAAGGTATTGGCGGAGGGTCATGTACTATCGGGAGTAGGTCCATATCAGCAGTAGTAGGAAGTAGAGAACTTCGAGACGCATTTTTGTTAGTATAAACTTTGGCATTTTCTTCTGGTGTTTCGCTTGCTTGCATTGGGATAGATTGCCAGGCAAACTATCTCTCAATGGCAATGAAATGGCACTTGAACCTTGTCCCCCTGTACATGTGTCTATGGATAATTACCCTTGATCAGGTGATAAAGATGTTGCAGAAGCAGGTGAAACCCTTACACTATCAGAGGCACCAACCGTGGAAGCAGTGATGGATGACCTTCTCTCTGTGTGATTAATCTCTTTGTTAATTGCCATTATGGCCCTCTGAAGCATTTTATCCAAAGAGGTGAGTGTAGAGGGTTTTTGTGTTGTGTTCAGACCCCCTCCCAGTTTTCTCTTAACCATCTTAATGGCTCTGGTCCTCCAGATAAAGTAACTTGTGGTGAGCAGTAACCCTGGACAAAGTACTTCGCTACACTTGCGTAGTTTGCGAAATTTGCGCTACTTTGCAATATGCGAATTGCACGTAGCACAGTACAAACACGTGTAGCGTAGCGGTCATTTTTTGCTTGCTCGTGGGTTTCAACGTCAAGTTGACGACCGCGAGTAAGCAAAATGACATCCCGGCAAGACTTTTTCCTCGTTCGCGATCAGCAACATCAAGTTGCCGATCGCGAGCGTGTAAATTAAACCTCCCAATGAGATTCTCAACCCGGGGAGGTCAGGTTTCTCATTGCGAGTGGGAGCGTATACTCGCGGCTGCTCGTGGTGAGAAACTACCAGCCCGCGTTGAGAAAGCTGCAGCTTGAATAGAAATCTACTAGAGCGGCAGAAAATGACCGCTTGCACTGTGCGTGATACAGTATGCTCTGATTGCCCAGTGCGGATAAGCATCTGGCACTGTGCAATCAGTGCGAACAGCATTTTGCACAGTGCACTACGCTGTTTGCGTAGCTACGAGTAGCTCGCGTAGTGCGAAGTGCACTTTGTGTAGCTACGTATAGCGATACTACACAAACTACGCCCAGGATTAGCTGAGCAGATGTCTCAATGGCATGACCAAGGGGGGTGGCCCGGCCTGGCCTCTGATGGGCGCAGATGGGTCTGCACTTGGCCTGGGCGCACTTTTGCATGGCCTGCGCTGCGGATGGCTGGAGTGCCTTTCCAGCCATAGGGAGGACTGGTCCCACCTCCCGGGTGGTGCAGAGTGCTGGGGGACCAGGTTCCACCCCTGCAAGCCACCAGGAAACAGGTAGGTTCATTGCAGACCGCGGACGGCCTGGATTGTGCAGGTAATGTCTTAAATGAGGTGTGATATCCAAGTCATGTGTGCCACTTTAGAATATTGAGACTCGTTGAAAAACCCTCACCTATAGTAATGATACTAGGTAGAGGCTATTTAGCCCGGCAAGTATTGAATGTTATCTGTTAATTACTTGGCCACAGGCTAAAAAGTAGACATTATTTACTATTTGGCTGGCAGCTTTGAAAATAGCAGAGAAACGCCACTATTTACTTGACTGCTGGCTAAAAAATAGCGATTCAGCTTGGCCTGAGGAAGTGCAATTTTCCGAAAAAACATCACTATTTTACTAGCTGCAGCTAAATAGTAGAGATTCTGCACTGTGTAGCCAGCAGTTAAGTAAGCAGCAAAGAAACTACATTCATTACAGGCTGAGGATGCCAAACTGATTCCCAAAGGGAAAGTACTCCAAACGGAGTCCTACTGGTACTGCAGTCATTGATCCTTGTCCTTTTGATCCAGGTTTGCCTTGTTTAGGTCCTCCTGAGCCTGGTCATTTTGGTTTTAGTCCTTTCGCCACCACTTTCCAATCCAATTGGTTTTCCAGATTCTAGTTGGCCTTTTTACATGTGATCGTCCTCACCCTGGTTCTACTACCTGTAATGGTTTCTTTGCCCTACTTATTAATCCTACTTATTAATCCAAGCCCTGATCCCCTGCGCGCTTTATAAGTTTCAAAAATAAATACATATATTGTTTTTATTAATAAATCTCCCTCTTTATGATCACCAAAATCAGAATTATCCAACTTTCTTCTTGACTGTTTATATTTTATTTCAAATTCCTTGGCATCAGCGATGGAGAAAGATAAGAAATGTCAATTAAAATAGAGGAGTGAAGGATGTGGTTGTGTGAGGGAAGGATAAATAGGGCAAAATTAATCGAAAGAAATGCGTTGAAAAGAACAAGAAAAAGATCTGTGGGAGAACGAAGTAAATCTCCAGCACAGCTATAGAAGGAGAATGGTATGGGTAAGGAGAAAAGAGAAAACAGGAGACCGAAAGATGGGTGCTATTGGATTTGTGGATGGCAAACTATGCCCTCGCACATTTAAAATCAACACAATTTTAACTTCTTTTTACCCTGTTTGTCTTTGATACCAACAGTATTTTTCTTGCACAGCTTTACCAGCTAGTTCAATAGCACTCTTGGAACAAAACATAACTTATGCACCCCTCATAGGGCAGACATGTTTGAAATAGCCATTGGTAAAAGAAACCCATGAGAAGGTGGTTAGATATATGGGAAAGGAGAAAACAAGGCCCGTACAGCAAGTCCTCACGTTTTAAGGCTGAGGACCTAACCCATCCTAGGGTGGCATGTTTCATTTTAGAGCACCCACTCACTCTTCTACCTGTGAAAGACAGAGGTATGTGCTACCACGCTCGGTCGAGTGGAGCTCGAGTGGAGCTCATTTTGTGTAATACAGAAGGGTATCCTCCTGCGCATTTGTGTGAGTGTGAAAAGAGCACAGAGGGTTAGGAAAAATACCTCCTGGTGGAATTTCAATAATTTATTCTTCTCCCCATTAGGTAGAGGGTAAACACACAAATGTGGCAACATGATTCTGCCTAAATGACCCAATGAAGCGATGCCTGTCCATCACCACCCCCTTTTTGAAATTATTTTGGACATTCATCTGGAGCAACGTAACTTGTCTGCCAATCAGCATCAACTGGGAAAACGATTTATAAGAAAGAGGAAAAGGTAACCACTCACTTGTTGATTTAAACACATACTGGCTGTTCTTTATGACTCATTTTGTTCGGTTAAGAGGCCTCAAATCGGCGCACATGGTCAGGAAATAAACATGCTCCCGATTGGTCCCTGTTTCCAGTCTCTCATCATGCCAAGGAGATTTTGTATTTTCTTAGACTTATTAGTGTGCAGTCTGATGGTGTCCTTACTTAGAGTGTGGTGAGAACCATCAGGGATGGTGAAAATGTCTCCACTATCAGTGCTGTGCTGGCCATGATGGCTTTGCCAATGATGGTAGTTTAGAAGATGGCGTGGGTGTGCAAGGGGAAGCAATGGAATTCCATGAGAATGAGGATCATGTGATTATATTTCTTCAAACCCTGGATGAGATACTCTCCAATATGTTGGATACCGTTTACGGGTGCTTTGTGGAGTCTGGGAGGCCATGGAGCAGGGTGTTACCACCATGCAACATTGAGAGTACACGGGCTTGAACAGCAATTCAGAAGTTATTTTCTGGAAGAAACAGATTCCTTTTATTTGGAAGTGATAGCTGGTACGAGACTGTTTTTGGATAATGACAAGGTGTTTTTTGAGGGTCAAGTTATTGTCCAGTGTGAATCCAAGTGGCTTAGCATTGAAAGTTAGGTATCAATGATAACCCAAATGTACTGATTCCAGCTTTCACAACTTTGTGGTTATTTTAATAATCTTGAACTTATTTCCCAATATGAAGTTTTTCATCTTCAGTGATATCACTTCCTGTGATGTTATCAAGGGCAAATGTCATGTGACCTCTTCCTGCTCTGCCTCCAGGCCCCAGGTTTGTGAAGTCACTTCCTGTGAAGTCATCAAGGGGGGTTGAAAGGGTGTGTCATGTCACTTCTGTTAACTCTTACATTTTGGTGGCTCCTGTCCATGAACGTGGTTTAGAAACTCCCTAGTTCCGGAATCCACATCCTTGTCGGTTCTTGTAGGGTCATATTAAACCACAATATATACATATGCAAACATGCCTCCTTGCATGGAAACAATTTGTTGCTGTATTGCTTCTCCACTGCTGCTTAGTTCGTCCAACCAACCTTGCACCCCGGCCACACCTTTCTCATGTTTTTCCCTTTTCAATACCCATTTATGTTGTCCTTTTTGTCCTGGGATATTTTGACTCTGTCTTGCTTGTTTTGAATATTTTTTGTCCTACCACTGTCCTGCTGCTCTTCAGGAGTCGCTCACTCCTTGCCTTGTCGTCTAGGGGATTAGCGTTTGTGTCATGGTCAGCTTCTGGTTTTATCACCCATCTGTCTCTTCGGATCGTGGTAATCCACGTGTTCCCATTACAAATACGTCTTCACCATACACACTGTCCTTATATCTCGTATGCATTTATTTTTTAACTTTTAATGTGCTTTTCAGTGCACATACCGTCTGTGCATCATTCCACGAGCAGATGTCCGTCCATGTTGTGTTTTCCCAACAATGTTCCATTACAGCAAGCGCTCCTGTGTTTTCCGTTATTTCTCTTGCACGCTATTCTCGATACCCCGTGAGGTATTCTGGGACAACTGGAATTCTGAATGGGCCTACATCCTAGGCTGAAGTTTAGCAGTGACAATGAATAGAGCTATGAGAGAGCAAAGTAAGAGATAGCGAAAGAAAAACGAACAAACACGGAGAAGAATATAAAGTGAGATACTGATAAAGAAAGATGAAGGTGAAGAAAAGCAAGAATGTAGATGAAAGAAAAAGAAAGTGGGATGAAGGATAATAAAAGAGAACCTCAGAGAAATATTTATAAGGAGTAAGACAGAGTGAGAGGTACAAATAAACAAAGGGTGAACAGGTGAACGTGAGTGACAGCAGGTAAGAGATATATTGAGAAATGTGGAGAGAGACAGAAGTGTCAGTCAGAAAGAGGTATTGCAGTTAAACGATAAAATGAAGAAAGAACTTCAAAGACATGTAGTGAGAGATGGTAAAGTTGGGGGAAATTAAACATTGTTGGAAAAGTGTTATTGAGAGAGAAGTGAAAAAGAATAGACGATGAACGACATACAGTTGAGAGGCAGGGGGAAGAGGGAAACAAATATGAATCAGTCAGAAATGGAGCTGCACATGATCGAGTTGCAGTTTATAGAGTTTAAACGAAACGACTCCAACTCTCGTTTTTAAACGTCTCTTACACCGGCTGTAAACCAACAAGGGACATCTTGCAGCCATTACCACATCCGAGGAAAGTCTAATGATCCGTCCAACGTGAATTTTATGGCCACTTCCAATCCAGGACGCCCAGGGGGAAGCCCCAGCTTTTGACCAGGGCATACCTTGATGCCAGGGTCTTCAGACGCTGCTTACCAAATCGGCACCAGCACTTTAGGCTTTAGTTCGAACTGCAAATTCTCCACTGTTATGCTGATAGAGGGAATTTATCGTCAGGTTTTAACATTTCTTTTTACACATTCACATTGTAATAATTTGTTACCAACGTGCCCCAGGACTGCCCAAAGATTTGATCAATGGAGGATAAACCGCAGGAAGGGCTATTCATCAGCTAGCACGCCTAGTAGGTGTGCCCGGCCCCCATTAGGGAGCAATCTGCTCAAACCACTTAATCACACTGCACTAGAATACCACCCAATTTGAAGCACTTGACTCCTGTAGTTCATCCAAAATATGGAACATTCACAAATTGACTTTTAGTGGGAATTATCTCCAAACAGGGAGTTTGCTTGTTAGTTCCCTATAGGCCAATATGAATCTTATCGCCTGTTTTTAATATATTATATGTATGCATATGCACCTTATAATGATTTTAATTAATCGAGAAATACAGACAACTCAGTGCACGATAGAGAACATTGTTGTGATAGGAAACAGGACAAAGTGAGCTTGAGAGACAAAGTGATGGGGGGAGATGCAGAAGTTCACTCAGAGGGGTAGAGAAAGAAAGAGAGATGGCAGGAAAAGGAATAGAGAAAAGAGAGAGTGAAAGAGAAATTATGGGGAGAGAAGCGCAAGGAAATGTGGTGCATTATATGGCGTGGCTGTGCATACTTGTCATGGAATACATTCATGAAACCAAATTGAGTACAGTCAGGGTTGGTCAACCCTGGGGTGTGGCCTCGAGCAGTCAGGCTTAAACAAAGGAATGAGTGTAAAGTATATAGGAGTACAAAAACAATTAAATACATTCATGCAACGCAAAATAAATCTGACACCATTCTATAAAAATAGATCTTATTTTATGAATTTTTAGAAACCAAAATTAAGAAATTCCACCACATGTTTCTAGAGATCCAGGGGGCATATTATCAAGGACCGGTGTTTTATCGCCAGGAAACTGCCAATAAAACGGCGATAATGGGCATGATAATACGCCCTTGTAAATTCCTATAGAAGCCCATGTTCTGATGTTAACATGGGCTTCTATGGGAATTAACAAGGGTGTATTACAAGGCCCATTATCGCCGTTTTATCGGCAGTTTCCTGCGAATAAAACGGCGATAATTTTAACACTGGTCCTTGATAATATGCCCCCAGATTTTTAAGTAAATCTCAGTTTTTCACTTGAAAACATGAACAAGCATTGGTAACCCCAAAGATTGGAACCTTTGTAAAACTTTTAAATGTGATACGCAGAACTTGTGGAGTTTCATTGGGCGGAATCATGGGGAATTTCATTCACGTTTTGCTAGATTCCCCTGAACTGAAATGGAAGCAAGGGTGAATTTTGCCTAAGAAAACAGTGCAGCCAAATATCACTGAACACCATTGCATACTCTGCAATGATTAAAGCATTTAATCAATAAAGAGTATGCAGGGGCACGAAGTGGTGTGCAGTGGTTTCTAAACTTTGGAAATCACTGTATAATTTTTTATTTTACCAGCGAAGCAGCAGAATTGTAATTTGTCAGTTTTTATGCATTTAAAGAGTAACGCAGAATAACCAAGATTCCAACACAGCTGAATTGAACAATCCTCGTAGGTCTACTTTTAAAGAGCTGTGTTTAGCTACTCCAGCCAACTTTGGTTGACCAAATCTAAAAGGGAAAAGGTCAGAGGGCCCAATGGGGAGTGGTAGGTCAGTTAACTTGCCACCAAAGCAGTCTCAAGTCGAGTTCCAGGCACTATGGGTAAACCAACATAGACTTTAATTGAATTGTCCTGATATGCAGAATGCTGAAGATGCTGTAAGATAATGACAACGCTTTATTGTAATCAGAGGTCTTCCTGGGGCTACACCGTGGACCACAGTCCAAGTTGGGTTACTTTAGCAGCAGGGGTTGATGTTCCCTGAAGTCCTCCTTAGTAAAGCGAAAGTCCTGATTTGACTGGAGTACTGGCCTCCAGTCACAACAAAACCAGTAGTACTCCTTGGTGAAGACTATTTTTTTTTTTTTTTTTTTAGCAGGGCATCGAGAACATATCAATAACAATATTAATAATAATAAATAGCAGGAGAACATCATTTGTTTAAGACATATCAAATAATAATAAATACACTAGATTAAGAATGCAAGATAAGTTCAAAAGGCTAAGAACAAATTACTTCGATGATGGCAACATATCCATTTGTTTTCCACAGTAATAGCAATATTATATTTAATAACAAATCTACAAGTTTAGAACATATACTGTTTAGGTACACTGACAGACTAAAGTGCTAAATTATTAAAGTGCTAATGTGCTAAAGTGCAACAATGCTCATATACTAAAACTACCCCTCAACGAGAGCATAGTTTCCCCTAGTCCCACCCCTTTAAATCTAGGTGAACCTGGACGTATCAAGATAGAAACAATAGTCTGTCACAGTTTTCAAATTCCTTAGATACTTCCAGGTATCATTACATTTTTTAGAAGCACTCACCCGCCTCGCAAAGGCTTCTTTAAAAATTTTCATAAGTTGGTGCTTCTGTCGATTTCCAATTCTGCAAAATAAGAGAACAGGCAACGAGGGAAGAGATAAATAAAAAGGTCTCCTCAGATTTTATCAAAGTAGCCCTGCATTTACTTATTCTAAAAAGGGCAACCTCGGCCTCTACTTGCACCTTCTTCTTAATTGCTTGATTTAAGGCCCCAAAAATCGTACCCCAAAATCGTTATAATCTAGGACACGTTAAGAAAATATGGAGCAATGCCCCTTCCCCTTCTGCCTGGCAGGGGAAACATCTATTTTAAACTTCAGAGTATTTTTTACTTAGGGTTTTAAAGGTAAAGTAGGCCAGCCACCTGGACAGAAAAGCCATCCTTTTGAAATTAGCTGCTCTCAAGACCTTACTCCCTAACTGGCAAATAACTTGCCATTCATGACTAGAGAAGGTGCATTGAATTTCCCGAGTGATCCTTTCTTGATGTTTTTCTACCAGTAAGGGTTGCCCGTGATTACGCAATAGACAATACCAATTCCCCACCCTTCTTCAATTTGCGCAAAAAAGGGCAGTCACCAGCTGTGATGAGGCACCACTAAACGTGAAATTATGACTATTTAAGAAATTAATAATCTGTAAATATTAAAAAAACACTGGCTTCTTCAATCCCTCCTCCTAGTCTGTACCTCTTGTCAAGTAATTACTCTATTCTGGATTGAAAACTGCCCCAACTCTTCTAACCCACAATCCTTCCAGTATCTAAGGTGGGTAGATTGAATTTGGAGGCCCAGATTTTTGCATTCACAAATCTTTAGATGATAAAACCCAGAGGAACCAGCATATTTAAAATATGATTGTAATCTAAGAGAATAATCCTTCAAGGTCTTATATCTCGACCTCTTAGGAAGTTTAGAAGTTTTTCAAAAGAGCATGATCTGAGAGCCAGCTTCCTGCAACATTTTATCCACAAAAAAGTTATCCTTTAACCCATTCAAAACCTACAAATGAGCGGTTAAGTTTAAAAAAGCTACATCTTAATATGTACGTAAATGTGGTACTACCAAACCACCTTGATCGATGGCTAGTTGTACCGCCATAAGTTTAACACTCGGTGTCTTCTACCCCCAAATAAATTGTCTAGAAAGTGTTTCCAACTCCCTAAAATAACTAATATTTTGATTGGTATATTTCTAAAAAGAAAAACAAGTAGAGGGAGTATGGACACCTTAATAAGAGATACACGGCCTACTAAAGTAAGAGGTAATAGCAACCAATTGTCCAACAGTTTCTTAATTTTACCCAGCATAGCTATATCATTTAATTTATATAAATGTTGATATTGACCGGAGACACAGATCCCCAAATAGCGTATTGGGATGGAATTAGAGGCTTGGAGACAAAGACTGGCTGGAAGAAAATTCCTATCAGCTTCATTATCTCAAATTTGGCTGGCTAGGGGTTGAAAAAAAAAAGTAAATAAGAAGGGGGAGAGCAGACACCTTTGTCTCGTCCCCCGATTTATTTTAACTGACCCTACAGGGTTTGCATTAATTGTCACCTGTGCCTGAGCCCCCTGATAGATATTCCTGAGGGGGAAATCCAAACCTGTTAAGACCCAAAAACAGAGTATTCCAGTTCACCAGGTGGAATCCCTTTTCGACATCATAATACAGGTCGTAGTGGAGTTTATATTAAAATAGTCAAGAGTCTGTATTAAAAATTCAGTATTAGAAGACATCGCCCTCCTAGCAATAAATCCCAACTGATCTTAATGGATTACTGCCTGTGCTGCTGGTATAAATCGAAGTGCCCAAGTCTTCAACAAGATCTTGTAATCAGCATTGAGAAGGCTGATAGGTCTATAGGAGTTTACGTCCTTAGGGTTCTTGCCCTTTTTAACAAAGCTAACCACGATTGCATCTTTAAATAGCAAAGGGACCACCCCACCTCTTTTAATATGGTCAAGTAGCTTTGTGAAAAAGGGGAGCAATTCCTTTGTGAACAGTTTATAAAATTCTATAGGGAGCCCATCTTCGCCACAGGCTTTCGCCTCCAGCAGTCGATTTCAATGCTACCATAATTTCTGCACTAGATATATTTAATTGTAGCTGGTCTATTAAAGATTTAGGCAGTCTCGGAAGATCTACGCCTACAAAATAATTTTGTATTACATCCTGCCCGGTAGGGTATTCCATTGTGTAGAGCTGTTCGTAATGCTCTAGGAAAGCGAAGGCAATCTCGTTCCTGTTTGTCACTGTAGATCTAGTCATTGGATCCATCACCTCTGAAATTAGGGATGCTGCCTGTCTAGTTTTAGTGGACCCGGCTAACAATTTGGCCACCATTTGGTGTTCCTCATATACCCATTGTTGATAGGTCCGGGAGCTACATATTTCTTCTAGTATAAAAACATCCTTCAGCTCCTGCTTAGCCGTCTCAAGCTGATTATGCTGGGATGCTTTTTTCAATTTCTGAAACTGTGGTAAATAAATAAATAATACCCTATTTTTGACTAGACATATATCATAACAGATAGCTCAATAAATAAGAGTCAAGATTCGAGGTAGTAGGAGTTTTGCAGGTTTAATACAGCATAAGGACAGGAACAGGACAACCTGCATGGGAATAGGATGACAGGGCCCAGCAGCTGCTGGGGCTGGATCTGGGATGAGCGCGCTGACTTTTAATAACAATACATGAGCATATATACATAACGCAAACACATAGCATTACATTGCAGTAGGCGTAGCAGTGGGTGGAGCAGAAGGCATGACGCGTAGCAGTCGCGAAAGATAAGGGGGAAAAGAGGTGTAACAGGGCGTATACATAGACATGTGATGCAAACGTAACAGAATATGTCATGAATGGGGCGGAAACCATGGAGGGGGCTACCTAAGGAGCTGGGACCTCTAACCTAGTGGTGCGCGAAAACTGGCAATGACGTATCACTAGGAGAAGCTGGGGGCTATGAACTCTGTGCTAGGAGCAGAGACTGAAGTCTGGAGAGTCAGGGCGACATGTACCTAAACAGTATCTAGTATCTGATGTTTAGAGAACATGTTGATATAAACTATAAGTCAGGAGAGGAAAGGCTAACTTGATTCTAAGACTGGACCATGTATTATTCTACATGTAGTGCGTGATGAAGAATATTAAATGACCATTAAATACAGTATTCTCTAACATGGAGACGTGAAGGGTAGACAATGACGGAAACTATTGATGCAGTTCAGTAGCTTAGGAATGCAGAGAAGGAGGACTGAACTGATAACTGGAACTATAACATACTCTTGGCAGACTCAGAGGCTGAGCCAGGCTGGACCGGGCACTGCGAGGCAGGAAGTAAGTGAAGGGTCGAGGATACAGGTGGGGGCTGTATCCCTCCTCCGCGAGGCTTCAGGAGACAGGAGCTGAATCTGGTGTCCAGGCCCTTTTGAGGCCTAGAAACGGGGACTTTATAATGGAATAACGTGCACACTGAGAAACGTGGCAACGTAGCTTTACATAGGCCTGATATTCGTAGTATTCACGAGGACTGGAAACTGGCATACTAGAGGTGGACACAACTGTAATTGCGTCATTAATCAGACATGGGGAGTACATATGCATATTTAATCATGCACACATAACATATGATGGATGACACGTAGGGACACAGAACATGGCAAAATTTACTTTTCCACATTCCCTCCTTGTCACTACGTTTTCCATCAGGAAACATCAATATTCATGATACCATCTATCATTTCATACAGTATCATTTGCTCGTCTTGAATTCTCTTAGAACGGGATTTAGAACGGGACTTGGGACTAGGAATACAAGAGGTAGCACAAATGCCGCAAATCGCGGGGCCACATTGTATACAGAGACAGCAGCTGAATATGATCGCTACTGCAATACCTAGAAAGGACAAGATTTTCCATCCCCATGCGGAAATTATATTCCAGAACCAACCGGACCATGTCCAGGTGCCTGGATCTTGGTGTATCAGATGGGCAATTTTATGGAGTCTGGTTATAGCTGAATAAACAGACGGCGCGTTATTTGGAATGAAAATGCAGCAACTAGATCCGATGACTCTACAAGCCCCGCCCCTATCGGCCAGTATGACGTCAAGGACGAGACGATTCTGTAAAACGACAAATCTCATAGCAGATTGCTCTTCGGTTAAGTTACCTAGAGCAGAGGCAGTCTCATTTACTACAGCTTCAAGGGTTCTGGTTAATCTACGGATTAACTTACTATTCTGGACAGGGCCTATAAAGAAGAAGAAACCTTTATTGAAATCGGTATATTGTTCTAGAGTAGTTTCAGTATAATCGACAATTGGGGACTCGATCTCCCTTCTATGTCTAATGTGTACTAGATGTGTATTTCTATGATAATCAGGTGGGGCTAGGAAAACTGGTGGCAGTAGGAAGGCAATGTAACAGGTTCCCTCCCAATCGAGGGGCAGACGAATATATGCGGTTTGACCACAAATAAAATATGAATGACGTGAAGCTTTGAAAATAGATTTCCCACTGTCACTATACTTAACAACAGTAGTACAATCACTATGTCCTACATGTACGGAACCATTATTTCGGACACATAATTCGCCTTTGACTGGTAGTACTGAAATAGCAGGTAAGTCTGGAGTAGTATCAGACTGAACATTCAGGACCATGAAATTCGACGAATAGTTACCTAAATTATACACTTAATTTTCTAGATCTAAACCTGTTCGGTGAGGGAGACCTTGCTTGTCTGGGAAACATGTACTGTTAAGAAAAGACATATCTGTTGAGGATGACGTTAACGTGGACCATGCTCCACACGAACCATTATGTGAGAATGGATAAGGAAAAAGTGGCAGAACTCCCTTCGGTATCTGGAAAGGGGGGAGTCGACCACACACCCAACAATTAGTGGCATTGCTGGTCTGGTGTGAGTAATGTAACATGCGGACAAATGAGTTATTACGCATAGCGAGGCGGTAGGACAGTTCATGAGGGGGCAGATCACTAAACGTGTGCTCTACTGTAGCATTAGTAGACTTATTTACATGTGAAACTGGGAAACATAGGTAAAATGCATAACTGGTGCAGGAAATCATAAGGCTGGAAAACAATATGAAACATAGAAAAACGATACATCGGATTGAGTTTTGACTAACTCTCTCACTATGGGGGTCTATTTTATACATGTCAGAAACAGTCTAACCGTTTCACCTAGGGGAGGACTTAGACAATCAAACTGGCTGACTTATTTTACTAGACCGTAGTTTCTGTTTATACTCCTGCTGCGGAGTTTTCTCTAACAGGGGAGGGGTTGTAGCAATGTCTTTTGCGGGACAGTCCTTGAGAACAATATTTTGGCAATCCTTCAAATCCTGGGAAATGTTTTTCAAGACGGGTTTCAGTCCATTAAAAAGTTTAATATGAGAAAGGTGCACCCAGCCCTTGCGTCCTTCCAACTTCACGGCTGTACGGGTGGTGAGGAGGACCTGTCGGGGCTCTTTCCAACGAGGCTCCAGCGGACTTGATCTGTCAAAGTTGCGGACCATCACCATGGATCCTGGGACGATTTCATGCGGTGCCACCTCGGTATTGTCTGGAAATGCGGCGGCAACCTGTGAACGACATGAGTTGAGGGCAGACATCAAGGAAGCTAGGTAATCTGTCAGCATATTACTTGAAACATCGGTAATACTTCGGGGTCTAGGAGTACCCCACATGTTAGGGGGGCGGCCGAATATGACCTCGTACGGGGACAGACCTGATCTGGAATGTGCGACCATGCGCATGTAAAATAAAGCAACTGGCAGAGCTACTAGCCAGTCCACACCTTTTTCTTGACAGACTTTGGCAATACGGATTTTCAGAGTCTGGTTATGTCTCTCAACGAGACCGGCTGCTTCAGGATGGCGTACACAATGGAACTTCCACTGGTACCCTAACAAAAGGGAAACGTGCTTCATGAGTTCAGATGAGAATGGCTGGCCGTTATCAGAATATACGACTCTAGGGAGTCCATAACGGGGGAAGAATTCACGAACCAACTGCTTGGCAGTGGTCGCGGCTGTGTAATCTGGGACTGGATATGCTTCTGTCCACCTGGACAAAGCGCATACAACTACAAGGACATACTTGAAACCTCGACATCGCTCCATCTGAATATAATCCATCTGGAGGACTTCAAAAGGGTGGTCAGGGGGCTGGAAACCACCTTGTTCCACCGGGACACTTTTACCTGGATTAAACTGACAACATATCATACAGGTACGGACTTTCTGCTTAGCTGCAGCTCGTAAATGCTTGTTGAACCAAATGTTCTGGATACTATCTAACATAGCTTTTTCTCCTAAATGTGCTGGACTATGTGCGGTATTAATAATGACTTGAACCATAGAGTCGGGGAGAAACCATGTGGCTCTACCCTTTGTTAACCATCCTTGATCTGTCTGGACCCCTCCTTGTTCGGACCATTTCTTGATTTCTTCGGGAGTAGCATGTAACTGGATATCTATGACATCTTGTGTAGGGTCCTTAACTGTCATACATGTAATCGGATCTGGAGTGTGTGTCATGTTAACTGGAATGTCTAGAGTCTGTGCTGTAAGCTTGGCTGTGCGATCTGCTAGATCATTACCTTGAGAAATAATATCAGTGACTTTCGTATGTGCTTTGCATTTCATGATAGCAATGGATGTCGGTAAATGTATGGCATCTAACAGAGCTTGAATAAGGAGACCATGCTGAATCTTGGTTCCATGAGAAGTCATGAAACCTCTCTCCTGCCAGAGCACTCCGAAGTCGTGTACGACTCCGAATGCGTAGCGTGAATCTGTGTAAACGTTAACTTTCAGGTTCTTGGCGTGTATGCAGGCTTGTGTCAGAGCAACTAGCTCTGCTGCTTGAGCGGACAGAGTATCAATACGGTGTGTTTCAATAACTTCGGTGTCAGTAGTCACTGCATACGCGGCGACTAGTTCTCCTGTACTAGTTCTCATACATGAACCGTCCACATAAAGTGTCAGGTCGGGATCTGGTAACGGAGTATCTGTCAGATCTTGTCTTGGCTTTGTCGTAATGTTAACTACTTCCACACAATCATGTGTGGCTGGATTCGAATTAGCTGATGGTAACAATGTAGCAGGATTCAGGGTGTTGCAGCGTCTGATTTCTATGTGTGGCTGGAACAGTGTCAATTCATAACCTGTTAAACGTGCAATTGTCAAGTGCTGAGTTTGTGTTCGGTTTAAAAGAACTTCCACGGAGTGTGGAACTTGTACTGTCAAAGAGTGTCCTAAAACTATGGAATCACTTTGTCTGATAGCTAGTGCTGTGGCTGCAACTGACTTGAGGCACGCAGGCAAAGCCTGGGCGACTGGATCTAGTGTGCTAGAAAAATAAGCACAGGGCTTGTATTGTCCTGCTTGATCTTGTGTGAGAACAGATAATGCTGTACCTTCACGTTCAGTAACGAAAAGTGTAAAAGGCTTACTGTAGTTCGGTGTCGCTAGAACTGGAGCTTGGCATAGGGCTTTCTTTAACTCATTGAAACTAAGTGTATGTTCAGATGTCCAAGGGAGAACAGTCGATACGGCTGCCTCCTGTGTCGTTAACTGTATCAGTGGCTTGGCTAGAAATGCATACTGAGGAATCCATTGTCTGCAGTAAGAAGTGAGGCCGATAAAGGCACGTACCTCCTTCTGGGTCTTGGGCTGAGGAAGACTCGCTATTAACTGGATACGGTCTGGTGTCAACTGCCTACCCCTCTTGGACAGTAAGTGTCCTAAGTAGACCACTTGCTGGACACAGAATTGAAGCTTCGAAGGGGACACCTTGTGCCCCATCTCGGCTAGGAAATACAAGACTGTAAGGGATGCTCGCTCGCAAGCACGTTCAGAACGGGCTGTGATCAGTAGATCATCGACATACTGGAGCAGGGCAGTGTCAGTTGGCATGTGAATGTTGTCTAATTGTCTCTTAAGTGCTTGACTGTAAATACTAGGACTTTCTGTGAAACCTTGAGGAGCGCGTGTGAACATATAGCTCCTTCCATTTAAACAAAATCCGAAAAGGAACTGGCTGTCTGGATGAATAGGAACACTGAAAAATGCGTTCTTGAGGTCTATAACAGTGAAGAACGTGGCTTCGGAATCAATGGCCGTTAATAGGGAAGAGATGTCTGGGACAACTGGGTACTGAGGAATAATACATTTATTAAGCTCTCGTAGATCAATCACTAATCGATATACTGGGGGTGCATTTGGATCAGTACGTTTCATGACTGGAATGATCGGAGAATTACATACATTGGAGTCAGTTTCTACAACTACTCCTTGAGCGATGAGCTCGTCAATAATTTTGGATAAGGCTGCTACAGCCTCGGGTGGCAATCTGTACTGTCTGATTCGTGGTAACACTACACCTGGCTTGAGAGTCACACGATAGGGTGTGATTTGCATGTAACCTACATCAGTTGGACCTTGCGCCCATAGATGCTGTGGAACATTAGACAGTCTCGAATCAAAATCTCGTAATACATAGTGACCCTTAAAGTCACGTAGGAACAATCGTATTCCCTCTGGGGAACAGCATATGACTGCACCTAACTCTTTCAGTGTCTTAATGCCTAATAGGTTTTCTGGACATGACTTAGTAAGTAACAGATCAGTAGTGCGGGACAATGGACCTACTTCTAGAGTAACTGGCTTTGAAATCTCATTTACGATAGGTTTTCCTGAAAATCCAAGGGAAACATTTCTTGAGCCTGAGAGCGGAGGCCCTGGAACTTCGGCATGACTAATTGTGGTCCTACTTGCCCCTGTATCAATCAAAAACTTTCTGTCTTTCCCTAATACTTGACTGTGAACATAGGGACCTTCTTGATCTACAGGTATCTCGATGAGAGGCAAGCCTACCTCCCTCTCTAGGCTGTTTCATGAATACTGCTGGTACTCTGGATACTCAGACTGTGCATACTGGTACATCTGCGATGTAACATGCTGTGTTGCAGTGATAGGCTGCGGTGCTGTAATTGTCTGTTGTGCATTCTGTGGCTGAGGAGTCTGTGAAACTTGCTCTTGTCTAGGCGGACGTGGTCTTTCTTTAGTCTTACCAGTAGCTATGTTGTGTTTCAGAACTGCACACTCATTTATAAAATGACCTGGCTGTTTACAATAATTGCAGTTCCCTTTAACGGGAGCTGCAGGATGACTGGCTTGATTCGGACCCCTCTTCTGACTGTCTTGAGGAACGGATTGTGCAACTAATACTTTCATTTTCGTGTCTTTCATACGTTTTCTCTCGTGTTCTTGCTCTTCCCTGATTCTATTCTGGTGGTACTGGAGCATCTGGAGCATCTGGGACGGAGTATTAGCTTGCTTTCGACTTTCAAAACTCGATTTTTAACTTGTGGGCTTGAATTCTCGACTAATTTAGTAACAAAAAGATGAGGGTATGACTCACTACTTGTCTTGAGGCCACTGTTGATACTAAAACATTTTTCAAATCTAGAATAAAAATCACTAATATCCTCATCTTGCTTCTGTTTACAGGCTGAGATTGCATCCCAGTCTTCTTTTCTAGTTGTCAATAATCTGGGTAAAACTTGAATCAATAATTCTGGTAATTCTTTACATTTCTCTCCTAGACCAGTACCTGGTACTCGTGCCTTGTCTTCAGCTTCTAGAACTGCCCAATCGATCTTTTTCTCTCCCACCTCCCATTCTTTTTCCTTTAGCTTTTCATACACCCCTGCGGGCAACAGGACCTTTAACATTTTAATGATATCTGGGTAAGTGTATTCTCCCATACGGAGCATGTCTTTTAATTCTCTATGGAACCCTGCTGGATCTTTGTCATGACAGGGAATTAATTTCTTCATCTCAAGGAGTTCCATCTTTGTAATCGGAGTGTAAACAAACACTCGTTGCATTTCCCCGTCCTCTGTCTTAACTGGATGCACTTCTCGTAACGGGTTCTGTCTTTCCATGTAAAATGGTTTACTTTCTGGGGGTGAGACATGAACAAAATGCGGGTTCAGAAACGTTCTATATCTGTGGCGCTGTTCTAGAATGACACTAATTAAATCGGTACCTAGACCTCTCCATCTATACTGGAGTAACTCGTTCAGGACATCATGTAACGGACCTGGATCAGAGTGCTGACCCTCATACAGAGTAATGAGGTGCTGGATCATATACATACCCACCAGTCGTTGCTCGGCTGGGGGCAATTTCAGAAACATTTGTGCCACTATTTCGTCTGGAAAAGTGGTAGAATCAGTAATCCATCGGACTGCTGATCGGGCTAGTTCCTGTTCATGCATGGTACTTAATTCACTGTAACCGATTCGTGATTTCAGAATGTAATCGGTAGCTTGGAATACTTGTTCTAGGGAACCTTGTTCTGGTGCTGAATGATGGAAAATTGACTTGTGTTCTAGGCGTAAATGGCGATCTGGAAATCTAGATTTTCCTACATACGCTATTCTGGCGGTATTCTCGTCGTCTACCTCTTCAGGATCAGAGTTACTTTCTTTCTCGCTTACTTGTGCTGCTTTACGTTGTTCGTGTATCTTTATTATTTCTCTACGGATTTTCTTGTACATACTCTCCATGGCACTAATGGTATTGTGCTTACCCTCAGCTATATTATCACTCCACTTTGTCAGGGTTTTCATTTCGGCCGGATCTTTAGACGGGTAATCTTGTTCTCTTATTAGACAGTTAATTAAAAACTTTAATATCATACGCTGGATCTCAGCTTTCCTTTGAGACATGGCATCACTAATACTTTCTGGATCATCCCCTGTACGGATGAAACAATATATTCTGTCTAGATCTTCTTTCATATTGGGTAGGGTGACTAGATACTCGGTCACCCTCCTTACGCGTACTGAATATAAAACCATATTATTCTCGCCTGGGACTGGGTCATAGGCACATTCGCCAAGGACTTGCCTGATTTCTGCAACAGACTTATTACTCTTGGGAGTACGCTGTGATGCTTGAGCATGTAATTCGAGTGCTGATAAACGCTTGCGTGGCAGCGGGGTTTGAGGAGGACCTCCTCCTGCGGCCCCTAGACTAGAATCGTCGACTGATATTCTTCGTGGCGGAACGGGAAATTGAAATGCTGGCTGGACCGGGGGTACCGTAGCAGGTACTGCATGGGGTGCCCCGGTGTCTGGAGAAGCAGGATGTGCCTGATTTACTGGGACTGGCGGAGCGCGAACAGGATTTGCATATTCAGGGACTGTGTCGTCCAGATAGGACGAAATAAAAATATCAGCTGCGGTCGGTTTGTGACGTAGTTTGGTCGGAACTAGTGGTGGCGGGAAATTACTGGATGCCTCTGGGGTCGCTTTTGGCAAGCCTTCGGCAAGAAGAGGGTACATACCCTTAATAAGGGCATGCCTCTGTCTGTCTGACTGTTCGGCTTTGACTTGTTCACCTATCTCGATTAATTCTTTTTCTTGGGCTCGCTCTAAGGATTCTCTACTTAATTCTGACTTTCTGATTTCTTTTTCAGTTCTTTTATGAGCTTCTTTGCGCCATAACTCGATGGCATCTTTCTGTGACTGTCTGGCTTTCTTTTTCCATAATGCCTCTTCTACTCGCATGATGCACTCAGCATCCCATGTACCCGATACGGGCCATCTATACTTTTCTTCTAACTGTTTGGTATACTCTACCCATAAATCTAGATACAATATGGCGCTTATGCCATGTTTCTGATACATAAAGTGACCTGGACTGTCCCTGGGCGGGACGGGAACTGCTGCTTCCAGCAGACCCTTTCTAGTTTTTAACTGACGTAACTTGGAAAATATGGGCATGACTGAACTGTAATCTAGACACAATACAATACACAATGAACACGATACTTATTCCCCATTCATACCACGACATTAAAATACATGAAAAAACATTTAAAATAACAGTTCGAACAGAATACTCCCAGGAAATACTGAGAACAGACACATAAATTTTCTCGAGAACAGAACTGACTAGAACAGAAACTAGATGCACTGCTGAAACAGTACGAAACTTACCGGTCTCGTAAAGAGACACGTCAGGACCCGCATCCACCGAAGTGGACACTTCGTTTGTGGGACTGTGTACCACCAACCCACAGACCAGAGTCAATTAAATTGACCCTGTCTAGATACCACCCCAGTAACGGTACTCACCGGGCAGCAAGAACGGAAGGCCTCAGACTGGACTGTACTGCTACGACGACGGACGACGAACTTCGGACTTCGGACTTCAGTTACGGGTGGACCTCCGGATACCTCGGACCTTGGACTCTTGACTTGGGCTCTGGTCGGGACTCGCCGCATTCCTCCACTGTCTCGTCTGGATGCTGGACCGCCTCCTCCGTCTCCTCCGTGGGCCTGAGGGATACTTGAGCAGAAATATCTGCCACTGCGCAGAAGAGTTCCGTCACGACTGCAGAGGGTCAGGGGGTCGGCGTGGCTTCACCGACGCGTGGGGAAAGGGCAAGTCCCTATTCGGGCGCCATTATGTGGTAAATAAATAAATAATACCCTATTTTTGACTAGACATATATCATAACAGATAGCTCAATAAATAAGAGTCAAGATTCGAGGTAGTAGGAGTTTTGCAGGTTTAATACAGCATAAGGACAGGAACAGGACAACCTGCATGGGAATAGGATGACAGGGCCCAGCAGCTGCTGGGGCTGGATCTGGGATGAGCGCGCTGACTTTTAATAACAATACATGAGCATATATACATAACGCAAACACATAGCATTACATTGCAGTAGGCGTAGCAGTGGGTGGAGCAGAAGGCGTGACGCGTAGCAGTCGCGAAAGATAAGGGGGAAAAGAGGTGTAACAGGGCGTATACATAGACATGTGATGCAAACGTAACAGAATATGTCATGAATGGGGCGGAAACCATGGAGGGGGCTACCTAAGGAGCTGGGACCTCTAACCTAGTGGTGCGCGAAAACTGGCAATGACGTATCACTAGGAGAAGCTGGGGGCTATGAACTCTCGACTAATTGTGCTAGGAGCAGAGACTGAAGTCTGGAGAGTCAGGGCGACATGTACCTAAACAGTATCTAGTATCTGATGTTTAGAGAACATGTTGATATAAACTATAAGTCAGGAGAGGAAAGGCTAACTTGATTCTAAGACTGGACCATGTATTATTCTACATGTAGTGCGTGATGAAGAATATTAAATGACCATTAAATACAGTATTCTCTAACATGGAGACGTGAAGGCTAGACAATGACGGAAACTATTGATGCAGTTCAGTAGCTTAGGAATGCAGAGAAGGAGGACTGAACTGATAACTGGAACTATAACATACTCTTGGCAGACTCAGAGGCTGAGCCAGGCTGGACCGGGCACTGCGAGGCAGGAAGTAAGTGAAGGGTCGAGGATACAGGTGGGGGCTGTATCCCTCCTCCGCGAGGCTTCAGGAGACAGGAGCTGAATCTGGTGTCCAGGCCCTTTTGAGGCCTAGAAACGGGGACTTTATAATGGAATAACGTGCACACTGAGAAACGTGGCAACGTAGCTTTACATAGGCCTGATATTCGTAGTATTCACGAGGACTGGAAACTGGCATACTAGAGGTGGACACAACTGTAATTGCGTCATTAATCAGACATGGGGAGTACATATGCATATTTAATCATGCACACATAACATATGATGGATGACACGTAGGGACACAGAACATGGCAAAATTTACTTTTCCACAAAACCATATAGGGGTTAAGCCCAATGACAGGAACCAGGTAGGGCCAAAAATACAACATATACAAAAGAGTACCTGGATTCCCACTTTTTGTTTTTCAGAAAACCACACTATATTCTTTTAGTGGTTAGGTTATTTTATTCAACCTCTCATTTTTAGTTTTTGATATTTTCACTGAATAGGAAATCTCTTCTATTCTCAGAAACACAAGAATTTATACAATGAAATCACTTTAAATACACATATATACAAATATACAAACACTTAAGACAAAATCAATTTCACATAATAAACACACTTATATACAACAATTGCTCCACTTTTCAAATCAAAAAAGCATGCTGCTCGATATATTTCATCACAACAAGCAGCATGACCAATATTTGCCTATTTGTAAAGCACTATGAAAAATTATTATTTAATTCCTTAAATCTACGAGGATGCCTTAATTCCTTGTAATTCAAGAGCAATGTCAAAAATGCCGACGCTTTTCCAGCCACGTATAAATTCTTCACAGGCTTTCATCAGGGCTTCTTATTATGGGCAAAGATGGATAATCTATGAAGCAAGTAAAATAAAAATAAAACTAATCAGCAATAGTACTTCTATCCTTTCTCGCAGCCTTTATCGATACCTGAAGATACCATCACATACCTTCCCGACAGTTCCTGAATTGTGGATGTTTATTAATTTCCAAATCAAGGGCAGTAGCCAAAGGCATAATTAGTCTGTAAAAAACAACAACCCAGTTCACTACTCGTGTCTGCTGTACTCCGTTTTATACTTTTAACAGCGGGCACTCTATCCGAGCCTACCTTGTATCTGTGTCTGGTTCGTGCGAGCAATAAATCTTTCCCAAACCGTAGTATCAAAGGGAGGGCCCAGGGGTTAGCGTCAGCTCTGTGGAAGAGAGAGTGTATATATCGTTGCGATATTCTCCCATCAAGCTTCGTTTACAACATTTTGTGTAACCCTTATTTCGGCATAACTGTATTTACTTATGGCGGCATTTCGGACACGGCTATCTTCTTCTTTCAGCCAATCCTGTTTTAAAAACAAGGGGCCAATGTCCACATTAATGTGAATTCTTTACCCTAACCTACGCGCGTTTTTAAATGACTACCACAGCGTCTCCTCACCTCTATATTTTAAAACACCCAAGGCGCCAATCCCCATGTTCCTTCTTGGCTACGTTCGTATCAGCCAGAATCGTCCTTCGTCGTAAGTTTCTCCCGCACTACAAAACACCGTAGTCACAATTACTCTCAAGCTCAAGGTGAGCATTTACTGCATTTCACACAAGTTAAAAATCCCTTTCTCACCAATTTGGATGCGTGTCTGCCGGCGAGCCACACGTCCTCACTGCAAACAACAGCTACTCAGTTTACCCGGAAGTGATGCCTTGTAAACCCATTCGGTGCGCCTCAAGGGATACTGGGAACTGTAGTCTAATTACTATCCCTGATGTTTTAGTGTCCTTAGACTACTAATCTATATTGTCTCTTTCAAACCATTTAGATCTTCAAATTATTGGCGTGATCACAATACATTTACTGCTACACAGCCATCGTTCTCTGCAATAAGAACAAAATCACGGCTGCCCCCACATTTCATACTTCCACTATGTCTATATTTTTCTGATGTATGGCTGCCCGACAGTACAGTCAAACCAAGTCTGTAAGTGCACCTAAATGTGGTCAGATCCAATCTGAAGCCGGTCTCCAGATAAATGTTAGGACAATTAAATGATAGAGCTCAAACCACTCTAGATAACTCAGACATTTTGTTAAGGCCCGTTAGAATGCTATTGAATTTCAAGATAAGATAGGCTTCTTTAGTCAATAATAAAGAGTCGATGTCTGCAGTGAGTCTGGATGTATTTACTACCATCAGAACTGTCCATTTAAAATCATGCTCTGAATGATTTTCTGACACAAAATGATCAACCATAGGGGCTGTATGCACCTTCTTCTTAATTCTGGAACGGTGTTGTGTGATTCTGTGGTTAATTTGTTGGTTAGTTTTGCCAATATATATTTTTGGCATGGGCAGATGACCGCATATATGACATTTTTTGTCCTGCAATTTGAAAATGTAAGATGTTTCCATTTAACGATTTTATGATTGAATTCTGTTCCCTCTATTGTGCTCGCACAGGCGACACACATAGCACACTTATGGTGGCCCTCCGCTGGTTTCATGCCCCATTGGGCAAGTAGATCTTTTTTCACCTCCCTAGTGCTGGTGTCGGCTCTTACTAATTCCTGCCCAATGCTTTTATTTTTCCGCATTGCAAACAGGGGGCGCGGTAATTTCATCTCCATGTTTTCCAAGAGGTGCCAATTTTGAGTTATTATTTGTTTGAATGTGTTGCTCTGCGGCCCAAATGTGGTCACACAGACCAATTTATCCAATGGTGGCTTCTCTCTCTTTTCTAACAATGTCTCTCTTGGAGTATTCCAAGCGCGTTTTTTAGCATGCTTGAGCATTTTTTTAGGATAACTCCTCATTCGCATCTGGTCGCAGAGGACATCTGGGGGGTGATCAAAATCGTCTCTAGAAGAGCAATTTCTGCGGATCTGCAGTAGCTGGCCGTAGGAGAGGTTTTCTTTTAAACTTTTGAGGTGTGAACTCCCAAAGTGCAGGATAGTGTTTTTGTCTGTGGGCTTCCAATGTAGAGGGACTGTCAGGTGCCCTTTTCTAGGGGCCACATCTACATCCAGAAATGTCAGTTTCGTTTGACTTTTAGAACAGCAGAATTTAATGTCTCTATGTCTATGATTTACCCAACCAAAAAATTGGTCTAATTCATCATTAGTACCACTCCATAGACACCAGATGTCGTCAATATAACAAAGCCATTGTGTGATATTTTTTGAAAAAGGGTTATTGTCATAAATGAATTTCTCTTCAAATTCTGCCATATAGAGGACCACCATCTCTGGGGCAAAAGAACATCCCATGGCGGTCCCTTTGATCTGTACGTAGAATGAATTATTGAATTTGAAGTAATTCTTTTTAATGGCAAGAGTTACCAAACTGAGAATAAACTCTGTTGGAACTAGGTGAGGTTGTTCTCTTCTTTCCAGGTACAGTTCTATGACCTCAAGGGCCTCATCCTGTGGTATTTGAGTATACAATGAGGTGACATCAAAGGTCACCATCCATTGTTCTTGTTCATTGAAATCCACAGTTTCAACTTTCGGTATAAAATCAGTTGTGTCCCTTAGGTAAGAGCTCACCCCTGTAAGGAAGGTCTTCAAAAAAACATCTACGTACTTAGAGAGCGGTTCCAGGGCTGAGTCACAACCCGAGACGATCGGTCGTCCCGGGGGATCATCTAGTCTCTGGTGTATCTTTGGGAGGAAGTACAGTACTGGCACCCTGGGAAACTCCTTTGACAAATACTCAAATTCTTTAGGTCCCAACCACTTCTCTTCAAAACCATGCTTCACAATCTCCGAAATCTGCTCTTGTATAACTCGGGTCGGGTCATTAGCTATTTGTCTGTAGCATTCTTTGTTGTCCACATGAGACATCCCTTCCTTAATGTACATGTCTTTTGGCCAGACAACCAGGGCTCCCCCTTTATCTACCTGTTTTATTACGGCAGAGCTGTCATTCTTTAGATCTACAAGTGCTTTTTTTTGCCCTGCTTTTATATTTCTATTCAGATATTTAGAACGTTTCTCTAGTTGTGTCAATGATGAAGTTACTACTTGCTCAAACGCTCCAATTGCTTTTGGAACACTGGATGGAGGTGGAATAAACTTGGATTTATTAGCAAGCCCTGTTGTTTCAAGGTTCTGTTTATATTCCTTATCCGCAAAAAAAGCCTTTAGGCGAATTTTGCGGCAGAACTCCATGTTTCCAATTTCAACTTTGTGAAATCCATCATCCGTTTGGGGACACATTTTAAACCTAACTCTAATACTGAGCGCTCACTTGGAGTCAGTAATTTTGCTGACAAATTTACAATCAAACTTTTTTCTAAGATTTGTGAAATTGTCTCCTGGTCCGCATTTCCCACGGGGTTTGAAATTACCGCGCCCCCTGTTTGCAATGCGGAAAAATAAAAGCATTGGGCGGGAATTAGTAAGAGCCGACACCAGCACTAGGGAGGTGAAAAAATATCTACTTGCCCAATGGGGCAAGAAACCAGCAGAGGGCCACCATAAGTGTGGTATGTGTGTTGCCTATGCGAGCACAATAGAGCGAGCAGAATTCAATCATGAAAACGTTAAATGGAAACATCTTACATTTTCAAATTGCAGGACAAAAAATTTCATATATGCGGTCACCTGCCCATGCCCAAAAATATATATTGGCAAAACCAACCAACAAATTAACCACAGAATCACACAACACCGTTCCAGAATTAAGAAGAAGGTGCACACAGCCCCTATGGTTGATCATTTTGTGTCAGAAAATCATTCAGAGCATGATTTTAAATGGAGAGTTCTGATGGTAGTAAATACATCCAGACTCACTGCAGACATCGACTCTTTATTATTGACTAAAGAAGCCTATATTATATTGAAATTCAATAGCATTCTAACGGGCCTTAACAAAATGTCTGAGTTATCTAGAGTGGTTTGAGCTCTATCATTTATTTGTCCTAACATTTATCTGGAGACCGGCTTCAGATTGGATCTGACCACATTTAGGTGCACTTACAGACTTGGTTTGACGGTACTGTCGGGCAGCCATACATCAGAAAAATATAGACATAGTGGAAGTATGAAATGTGGGGGCAGCCGTGATTTTGTTCTTATTGCAGAGAACGACAATGGCTGTGTAGCAGTAAATGTATTGTGATCATGCCAATAATTTGAAGATCTAAATGGTTTGGAAGAGACAATATAGATTAGTAGTCTAACGACACGAAAACATCAGCAATAGTAATTGGACTACAGTTCCCTGTATCCCTTGAGGCGCATCGAATGGGTTTACAAGGCATCACTTCCGGGTAAACTGACTAGCTGTTGTTTGCAGCGAGGACGTGTGGCTCGCCGGCAGACATGCATCCAAATAGGTGAGAAAGGGATTAATAACTCGTGTGAAATGCAGTAAATGCTCACCGTGGGCTTGAGAGTAATTGTGACTACGGTGTTTTGTAGTGCGGGAGAAACTTACGACGAAGGACTATTCTGGCTGATACGAACGTAGCCAAGAAGGAACGTGGGGATTGGCGCCTTGGGTGTTTTGAAATACAGAGGTGAGGAGTCATTTAAAAACGCACGTAGGTTAGGGTAAAGAATTCACATTAATGTGAACATTGGCCCCTTGTTTTTATAACAGGATCGGCTGAAAGAAGAAGATAGCCGTGTCCGAATTGCCGCCATAAGTAAATACAGGTATGCCGAAATAAGGGTTACACAAAATGTTGTAAACGAAGCTTGATGGGGGAATATCGCAACAATATATACACTCTCTCTTCCACAGAGCTGACGCTAACCCCTGGCCCCCCCCTTTGATACTACGGTTTGGGAAAGATGTATTGCTCGCACGAACCAGACACAGATACAAGGTAGGCTCGGATAGAGTGCCCGCTGTTAAAAGTATAAAACGGAGTACAGCAGACACGAGTAGTGAACTGGGTTGTTGTTTTTTACAGACTATTACGCCTTTGGCTGCTGCCCTCGATTTGGAAATTAATAAACATCCACAATTCAGGAACTGTCTAGAAGGTATGTGATGGTATGTTCAGGTATCGATAAAGGCTGCGAGGAAGGATAGAAGTACTATTGCTGATTAGTTTTATTTTTATTTTACTTGCTTCATAGATTATCCATCTTTGCCCATAATAAGAAGCCCTGATGAAAGCTCGTGAAGAATTTATACGTGGCTGGAAACGCGTCAGCATTTTTGACATTGTTCTTGAATTACAAGGAATTAACTAAGTCATCTTTGTAGATTTATGGAATTAAATAATAATTTTGCACAGTGCTTTACAAATAGGCAAATATTGGTCATGCTGCTTGTTGTGATGAAATATATCGAGCAGCATGCTTTTTTGATTTGAAAAGTGGAGCAATTGTTGTATATAAGTATGTTTATTATGTCAAATTGATTTTGTCTTAAGTGTTTGTATATTTGTACTAACAGCCTGTCCCAACGTTGTCCGTGAGCAATTAGGCTTCAGGGCCCCCGCCCGCCCCGACGTTGTCCTTGGGTCCCCCAGAGCCTTCCTCCATATATTGCAGTATTATACCTCTATGTTTACTTTGTACACTTTTGTAACCTGCACACGTCACTTTTTCCTCCTGTAATGCAGTATTATACCTCTATGTTTACTTTGTACGCTTTTGTAACCTGCACACGTAACTTTTTCCTCCTGTAATGCACCGTTTGGCTCACTTTTGTAATGCTTCGTTTGCTTCCTCTTGCTCACGATGTACGCTTTTGTAACCTGCACACGTAACTTTTTCCTCCTGTAACGCACCGTTTGGCTCACTTTTGTAATGCTCCGTTTGCTTCCTGTTGCTCACGATTGTCATTTTTGCTTCATTTTTCCGCCGCTCACCGCTCCTAACTAAATAAATAAATAACCTACCTGATCCGCCGCTCACCGCTCCTCCCCGCCTGTCCGCCGCTCCTCACCGCCTGTCCGCCGCTCCTCCCCGCGCCATGTCCGCCGGTCATCCTCGCGCTACTGGACGGCGCTCCTCCCCGCGCTCCTCACGTCAGCACGCTTTGTCGAGGTCGGCGCTTCTTCCAAGGGACTACTTTTTTTCGGTAAATTTTTTAAATAACGTATATTTATTAAGTTTATATAGCCTATGTCCATCTGCACACCCTGACGATTACAACGATGTATCGGGTGTGTGGATTGGCACTGTGGTTCCTGAGTTTACCCACCTCAAAGATTCAAAGTTCTTCCTTTATAATAGTAGTATAGATATATGTGTATTTAAAGTGATTTCATTGTATAAATTCTATGTGTTTCTGAGAATAGAAGAGATTTCCTATTCAGTGAAAATATCAAAAACAAAAAAATGAGAGGTTGAATAAAATAACCTAACCACTAAAAGAATATAGTGTGGTTTTCTGAAAAACAAAAAGTGGGAATCCAGGTACTCTTTTGTATACGTTGTTTTTCAATTTCTGGGCACTTTCAACTGTCTGCTGAAGTTCTGCTATTTTAGACAGGCGTATTTTCGACTGAGCATCTGAATAGGAGATCATTTGTCCACGCACAGCTGCCTTAAACCCCCCCACTACTGAGAATAATTCAGTCGTCCCCTCATTAATCATGAAATATTCCAGAAACTATTTCCTAAAGCGCTCAACACATTGTTGATCATGAAGGAGGAAACTATCCATCTGCCACCAGGATCTTTCCCTCCCCCCCTCTTCGATTACTAAATCAAGCTTAATGTAGGAGTGGTCAGAAAATTAGCTGGTCTCAATTTCTACCTTCGAGATATTTAATGTTAAAAAAAATTCGATGCGCAATGCCATCTGAAATTGGCGAGAATGGCATGTGTAACTTTTAATATCCGGACTAGCACCTCACCAAGGATCCATCAGCTGGTAGTTGTGCTTTATTATTTCAAAAATGTTTTTTGTATTTGTTTTAAATAGTTTTTTATTTTTATTAGAGGTATCTCTTTTTAAATAATCTGACATGGGGCACCCCTAAGCATCTCGTTAATATTTTCCAGGACGTCAGCATCATCCATAACCAGACCGTAGTAATTTAAAAAGTTCAAAATACTCCCTTTTAATTTATCCACTGCCCAGAGCCATCTTCCCAGGGGATCACTCTGAAAATTCACAAATTCCCAAGCCATGTTTCTGGAAAAATAATTTGCTACGCCTCTCACTGCTAACCCGGCTGATGCAAAAAAAGCGTCTGAAAATGCTCTCGGCAAAAAAAGCTTTGGTGAATTAGACTTAAGATGAGTTTCCTGGAGGAAAAGAACTTGGGGTGAAAAAGAAGCCAATCATCTTATAATCCAGCCATATTTTTGTTTGTTGAGCACACCATTCACATTTACTGACATCATACTACATTTGATAGCCATATCTATTAATTAAACAGCCATAGTATCTGATCAAATTCGCAGCCCTGATTTCTCCTCTCTGTGGTCTCTTTGCCATTGCTCTTTTTGCTGCTATTAACCCATCCACCTCCCACCCAAACCCACCCACCAGACATGTGTAGAACCGCCACCTACCACATCCCTCCCTCCCCTGAAACATTATGGGGTGCTTTGTTGCTGCACCCTAGTTGACCCTCTCTCCTCCCTCCGAACCTGAAGATCCATTAGCATTTACTTCAATACTAACTTATTTTCCAGCTGAGATCTATTTCAGTAGATCCTGGGCTTCATCTATTGAAGAAAACATATGACATTTTCCTTTAATGAGAACTCAAAGTTTTTATTGCTGTGCTATAGAGGCCTGTACCCCTTAAGCTTCAAAAAGATGGATACGTTTAACAATTCGTTCCGCCTACGGGCAGCAACCACAGACTTTTCTGAGGAAATTCGGCATTTAGAAACCTCATTGACAGGAAATTGTCTCTGCTGTATAGCTTTGTTCAAGATCCTCTCTGTAATCTGAAAGTCAGCAAAGTTCACCAGAATTGTTTGTGGGAACGATAAATTGAGTAGGGGATGTGATGGGACTCAGGGCACCCTCATGATCGTGAGATTGCCAGAAAACTCTGGCAAGACCTTTTGCTTGATAAATGACTTGACCCATCTGAGAGCTTGAGAGCCCCACTCCCCTCAGGTAATCCCACAAAACACAGGTTGGATCAATGAGAATGATTTCCTAATCCGCAGAAGGAAATCTTTCGGGTCCTTGCTGAACTCAGGACAAACAAAGAGCAAAGCACTGAGTTCGCCCAGGTGGACTGTCAGAGGTTCCAGGACTTTTTTGTGAATAAGATCTCCAATATTCTGGGAGAAATTGCCGCAACTACACCCCTCGACTGTCCCTGCCCACCCGATCCTTCCACCTCATCTGACATTACACCGCTGGTTGAGTTCATCCCAATGGTAAAACAGGAGCTACGCACGATCATGGATCGAGTTAAATCTGGCTCTAAGGCTGATCTTTGCCCTCCGGATGTGTTCAAACTGGCATTGCCAGGCATTGAGAATGAAGTCTTACATCTGCTGAACGCTTCTCTTCTCACAGGACAGGTTCCTCTAGCTTTTAAAGAGGCTCGCCTGATCCCTCTAATAAAGAAACCTGGATCAGACACGAAGTGTCTAAAGAATTTTCGACCTATCTCCCAGCTGCCTTTTTTGGCTAAAGTTATCGAGCAGCATGTGCTGGCGCTGCTCTCAGGACATCTGGAGAGCAATAACTTGCTGGAGCCCAATCAGGCAGGGTTCCGTGCTAATCATAGCACGGAATTAGTTATGCTCTCTATTCTGGATGAACTGAGGAGTCGCGCCGATATAAAAACACCAAGCGCCCTGGTACTATTGGATCTCTCCGCGGCTTTTGATACCGTGTGTCATGAACAACTCCTGTCGCGGTTGAGGTCCTTTGGTATCAGGGGTACAGCACATGCATGGCTCACATCATTCCTGCAGGGCAGGACACAGAGAGTACAGCTGGGAGATCTTCTTTCCACTTCCTCCCCTATTGCTTGTGGGGTTCCACAGGGCTCTGCCCTGTCACCCCTACTCTTTAATGTATACTTGCAGACTCTAATTGCACTCCTGAATAGGATGGACTGCCTAGTATACAACTACGCTGATGACACCCAGATAATCATCCGGCTGGATGATGGTCCGGGAGCGTCCACCAGGTTGCAGGACATACTTAAAGCCACCACTAACTGGATGTCCGAGAATTCTTTAAAAATCAACCCGGACAAGACGGAAGTGTTGCCTATTTCCATCACGGGCAACCCTTGGAGTGAGAGTTTTTGGCCTGTGGAGCTGGGTGTGTCGCCGGAGCCGGCGTCTGCAGTAAAAAGCTTGGGTCTATACGTGGATGATAAACTCTCCATGAAGAAACAAGTTACCACGGTAGTGGGCACTTGTATAGGCCTGCTGCGACAACTGAAGAAGATCTCTCCTTTACTCTCTTTTTCCACCATGAGACACGTGGTCTCAGCCACAATTTTGGCTAGGCTGGACTATGGTAACTCCCTGTATATTGGCCTACCTCAACGGCTGTTGGATATGCTACAGGGGGTTATGAACGATGCAGCTCGGCTGATCTACAAGAAACCTAGGACTGCCCACTCGTCCCCATTGATGCAGGAGCTACATTGGCTCCCGATTCGGCAGAGGGTTGTTTTTAAAGGTTTGTGCATCGTACATAAGGTGTTGTATGGCAATGCACCGAGATACCTGAAATCTCGCTTGTCCCCTTATACACCGAGCAGGACTTTGCGTTCGTCGGATGCGACCCTCTTGTCCCAATCCCGTTTGAAACTGGCCACGGTGGGAGGACGCGCTTTTTCCAACACGCTTCCTGCTCTATGGAATAAACTGGCCCCAGAATTAAGGAAGGAATGTAACCTGCTATCCTTCAGGAAAAAGTTAAAAACCACTCTGTTTAGGCAAGCATGGAGTAGCCTGTAGGTGCTGTGGTAATATCAAGTAAAGGCCGAACCCCCACGACGTAATTCTGGACAAACAGCGCTTAGAGACCCCGGTGGTTATAACGTGCTATACAAATTAAATAAATAAATAAATAAATAAATAATTCATCTACTTTGTTCACTAAAGCTGTTTTATCATTTGCAGCCTCCTTTGCTTTCAGAATCATTGAATTCATTTGATCCTCGGGTACAGAAATTCTTGATTCGGCTTCTTGAACTCTAGCCGGGAAACAAACCACGGCCTCATCAAATTTCAGTAGACGGAGATGGAGGAAAGCTAGCTCACTTTCTTTTGATTTCGTCATATCTCTGATTTCATCTAAAATCATGTTTAGAATGGCTTTTATATCAATTTGGAGAGTGTTTGCTTCCTTGGTCAATGACTATACATCGCTCTGCTGCAGTTTCCCACCTTGCTCCATAATCCCTACTGACTGATCTGGGAAATCTAGTACAGGCTGACAGACCGTATGAGAATGTAGCTGAAGCTGTGCCTTTGTATCAAATGACTGCACGGCTGCATTTCATGCATCTTCCGAGAGTAGCAGGGTCAATGGCAAACCTGAGTGGGTGGTTTTGATAAGACATACTGATTGTCTAGTGCTAGGCCAAGCTTTTGTGGTTGTAGAGTGGCTAAAGAGGGGGCCGGTACGGACCCTGATGTCTGAATTGAAGACAGCAAAAGTGGAGGCTGTCCTGAGGGTATTTATGGATTTACCTCCTGGTGAGCCCCCCTCCATCCATTGTACCAGATCTAATGCACTTTTAGGCAGACCTGAGGCTTACTGTAAAGCTTTTTTTGGAAAATAGCGGAAAATCTTTTGGGTATCTTGTCACTTCTCTGGGCTAACTGTGGGTTTAGCTGTTAGTTCCTTCTCCATGTCAGAAGAGCCCTTATTGGCCTCGGTGCAGCAGACTCTGGCTCCACTTGACACATTCCTTGAAGCTCTTCCTCAGAGCTCTCTCTAGTAGAATTTAGACCAGATTGGATTGTCTCAGCTCTCACTGTTGATACTGCACCCTTTGCTTGGGTGAGTTGAGTTTTAGCCTTGAGTCCAGCTGCAGGGTCAACTTTTGCAATGGCGTTAGCCTGTTTGAGATGTTTGTCAGCGCCAACATACCTGTAGTGGTGAACGTGCGCTTTACAAATACACATGTTATATGTTATGTTATGTTACCCATCTTTTCAACCTAGAGGGGATGGAATAGCTGCTTCTGTCACCATCTGTCACCATATGATAGGAGTTATGATGAAACAGGTTTATCCAAAGTTTATCCAAAGCCCGGTATCACCAGGCACCCACACTAGAGACTTGAGCAACTGCCAATTAAAAGAAAAGTCTCAAAGTCAGTCTCACTTGCAAAAACTCTTGGCCTCACACTTTGATTTTCAGCTCATGCTGGCGCTCATTAACGCTTATTATCAGAATCTTTCCAAGCTCAGGCCAAACTAGTCCAAACCCCAGAAGTCTCTTATCATTGGACACATCAATATTCTGTCGGGTTATCGGAGGTCGGCAAAGTCCTAAAACATGCTCCGCTGCCTCAGATAACAGGCGCCCCTGCCACAGTCGTGGACCGGGCCAACCGAATTCTATGCTGAACAGAGCCTCCTAGGCTCCACAAGGCTCTACAGAGCAAGGGAGACAGGTCTGTCTTCAGCCCTCAATCCCTTCATGAACAAAATGAAATTTTCTTCTGATCGGCACCTTGACGGATAGAAGCCCAGGAACAGAACGCTACTGCCCACCATTACAAGGGGAGGAGTCACCAGGGGTCACCTGGGTTTTACGGAAAGGTGGGGATCTCCGCAACCATCGCCGTCCCGCTTGTGATGTGGGATCTGAAATGTCAAGTCTTAGTGGATTGGTGGGTGACTTCATGAAGACAAGTGTCTATCTTGGACGACCAAAGTATACTCCAATGACTCGCCAAGATCTATCAGACTCAGGTGCAACTTTTAAACGTCAGGACTTGGTTGCCCCGACTGCACATCGGAGGTCGGTGGATGTCTGGTGATTGTGGGTAATGACTGGCCAAAATGGGCCTTTTCAGCGTTTATCCAGGAGGGCAAAAGACTGTCTTGTGGTCGGCATCTGCGAATGGCCACAGAAAGGCTTAGGTAACAGTATGGCAATTTTTTGAAATATGCATTTTTGAAAAATTGTACATTGACATCAACTTTGACATCAAGTCTGATTTAACACAATGATCATTTTGATATCTAGAACTATTAGCTTTAGTAGTCCAATTCAGAAGTTGTCAGCAAGTAACCTTATTCTCACCTATGGGTCTACAAAGTTTTCCACATTAAAAATGACAATTTGGGGGTTTTACTGTTAAGACATATAAAAATGTATTTCATACTCTTTATTAGACTGCACCCTACATTGCAACTCAATAGGCATGCTATACCTGTCACATATATATTAAAAGTTGAGGTTTGATCATTACTTTCAGTTTGAACAGCAATGTTGAGTTAGCAGTTTAGATCTACCTTGTCAGTTAGCAGTGGCAGGCTGGTAGACATGTTTTCACATTGTCACATCTAGGGCGACACAATAGGTGCTGCAACCCAGTGAAGCTTTAAGTTACAGGCCCTGGGTACCATTGACATCTGATCAAAACTTTGGTGGTGAGCATGCAAAGAGAGGCATTTCCTTACAGAAAGTAAGAGAGAGAAAGCGAAGAGAGCGACACGGAGAAGATAGCATGATAGCATGAATCAGAAGCTGTAAAGAAGACATTAGACAACCCTTCTGATCCATAAAAATGTTCAAGGAGCTGAGCAAGATCTCTCTTTCTACTAATTTCAGTATACAATGTTTTACACACATTGAGACTCCAACTCTATATTCTCTGCTTTATTCTCAGCTTTAATTGCCATTGACATGATCTTTTAGTTTGCCCCTTAAAGGAGCTTTTGGAGTTCATAGACTTGTCTCACCATTCAGCCTGAGCACCTGAAATGATGCTGCTTTCAGCTTGTTATATTTTCAGCAAACTATATCTCATATTCCATATTTTCCGATGCAGAAATGGTCCATTAAACCTAAACCCAGTGGTGTCCATTGTTCTGCTGCTTGTTTGGGGAGATTACCATTAGTCGAAAGACAGATGTTGGTGTCAGTTATCTTTGGATATTATCAAAGTAGAAAACTAAGGTTTTCCTGACTTGTACAGCTCTGATTTTTTATGTCTGTGAGTAATGACTCTTGCCCACCCCACCTCAAATTGCCCATTGAAAGGATTCTGCATAGTCCCTTGTTTCACACTCTATGCCACATACACTTTGGCCCAGATTTACAAATACTTTGCAGTGCACAAAGTCACACAAATCCATGAACATGGAAGATGGAAGAGCCTATCTACTTGGCCAGGGGATGCCCTCGCAAACCCAGCAGGATTTGGGGGTGATAGTGGGAATGCCACTACTAACAGATGAATAATGTTTTGAAAATCAGTGAAATGCCCAGAGAGATATCCATGACAGCAAAAGGTGAAGTTTGTACTGTATGCATCGTTTTCGTAAAAAAAAAAAAAAGTTGAATTATAAAACAAAGTCATGCACAGGAATTTACCTGCCAGTACACAGGGAATATTACACTGAAAGTTGCTCTTTACTCACTGAAACTATTGAGAGTCGATGTCAATTAAAGAATGATACATTTATGCGTAGTAACGAAATAGCATCTCTATTAACAAATCCACCCGTTGTGGTCTCCATGTCAATCCCAACTCAGAAATACGCAGTCAGGCAGGCTGGGAGACCTAGGCCTGAGGTCACTGATTGACAGGTTACAGGTGGGGTGGCACATAGCTGGAAGACAAATGCAGAGACCGGAAACCTCAGATTAATACCACAGATAGGTGCAGTGACGCCACAATGATCCAGGGAGATTGGCCCTAATATAACACACATGGCCGAAGGGGTGTGCCGCTCCCAAAAGACAATAAAGTCAGATGCCAAATAAGTTAGGAACATATAGCCAATAAGGACACAGCACACACAGTTCAGGCACTGATCACACACTCCCCATGCCGGATATCTGGACACACTGTTCACGCAAGGTCGAGAGCCACCTGGATTCACCATCGAAAAAATGTATTTACATCTTTAAAGGAAGCAACTCATATTCCTTCCCATACAAGGATCACCAGAACTGTTGTACTTGGCCCTTTTTGCAGGATCATTCCTGAACTTTTTTCCTTCCTCCTGTATTTTTTCTGACCTGTTGTTGGCTGTATTACTCTGGGCAGTTTACCACTGCAAATGAGTGCTAAAATACATATGTCCTCTATGTTAAATTGATTTATGGATTAGTGATTCCATGATTGGCTTGTTTGGTGGTGAGCTTGCAGCACATGTTGTGCCACCCACAGAAGCAGACTGTAAAGTGTGAATCAGGTCTGCCATTGCAGAACCTGTGTGCAGACTGGTTCTGCCATGTTGACTGGCAAGTGCACCCACTTGCCAGCCCCTAAGCCTTCCCTTTTCTGCATATTAGTCACCCCTGCGGTAGGCCCAAGGGCAGGGAGCATTGTAAGTAGAAGGTAGGACAAGCCCTGCTGTGTGTCCTAATAGTGAATTACAGCCATTTTTGTTTTTCACTATAGCAAGGCTATGTGTTCCCCATAGGCTAGAATGGGCAGTTTGATTATAACATCTTATAATCCTAACTGACTCAGGGAACTAGGTAGAAATTCGAGTTTAGTATGCTTGAACTCAGAATGATAAAATACATTGTTTAGTGAAGTTGTTTTTAACATTCTGTGTTTGAAAATGCCACTTTTAGAAATTAGGTTTTTTCTTGCCTAACTATTCAAGCCTGCCTCTGCTAGGTTGTGTATTCCTTGTCAGGAGTTTGAGTGACAGGGGCTTGGGAAATCCAGGAGACAGGGTGAATCAGCACAGGGCTGAATAGACCCATATGCATTTAGAGTGGTGGGAGGGGAGCACCTGGGACCTGAATAGGGCTGTGCCTGCCTTCCACAATGCTGGCTGCACCTCCTGTGGTGCGTCTGATGCCCCTGGCCTACACTGTCAAAGGAAGAAAAGGAGTCCTGTAAACAAAGTGCTCCAGGACTGCACAGAACTGGTTTAGACTAAGCACAGACACTCACTGCCTTCAGAGACAAAGGATTTTGGTGTATAAAAGAGGGGACCCAGACCCCAGAACTTTAGATCACTTTTGGGAAACAAGAAGAACCTTTGCTGACGAGAGGAACCAGAGAGAAACTGAAGAAGACCATCCCTAAGCTGAGTGCGGTTTGGGGATTGGCCTGCAGTAGTTTCCTGACTGCCAAAGAAAGGAGAAAGGAACTTTGTGCTACTTTCATCATTTTGTAAAGGGCTTGGAAATTGACTTGCCTCCTGCTGAAGTCTCAGGGATAACAGACTTCACCAGCCAGCTCCCCTGAGTTCTTTTGAAGTTCCTGCTCTTGTCCCGGGCCTTCTGAGGAACTGCGTGTTGCAATGAGCTGGAATCGCGACTCACAAAGAAGAAGCGTGATGCTACCGCAGCCGCTGTTGTCACATCACTGAAGAAGGGTGTCGCCGCTGCCGCATCGCAGAAGCGTCTCGCTGGAGAAGAGTGTCGCCATCGCAGCAGATGCCGTCGCATCACCGGAGAAGCATGTCGCCGCCGCATCCGCTGTCGTCGCATTACTGAAGAAGGGTGTCGCAGATGCTGCTGTTGCATCCCATCACCAAAGCGCCTCGCATTTTCAGAGAAGAGTGTCGCCATCGTAGCAGATGCCATCACATCACCGGAGAAGCGTGTTGCAGGGCCTGTAGCGGCTCAGAAGATTTGTTGAGTCGCCGTACGGCCGTCGGGCGGCGGTACGGCGTGTATGCATCGTTGTGGCATCAAGAAGAAGACGCCATTTTGTTTTATTGCACCAGATCTTCATCGCATCATGGCATTGCAGGTCCCATCACCACTTAAGCACAGTAGGAAACTGACGCATTACCTCCCCATGTAGAGAAGAACCGACACATCACCGTTCCCTACGCAGCAGTAGGGAACAGACGCACCACCGTTCTCGCGTGTAAGGAACCTTCCCTGCAACACTTTTGTTGCATAGCGTTACACAACCAAAGGTATATTGAACTTAAAGTGTTGCATTTAGCGTCTAAGGAGAACTAAGCTATGTCTGCCATGTTTAAAGTACAGTATTGTGGATTTTTGTTGTTTGTGGTCTTGTGTTAAGTCTGTATAAAAATACTTATTTTTATACTACGACATGTGTGGTGTCCATCTGTAGTGTTGTCACTGGATTACTGTATGTGTTCACAAATGATTTACACACTGCCTCTGAGGTAAGCCTGTCTGCTCGTGCCAAGCTACCAAGGGGGTGAGCAGGGGTTATTTTAGGAATGTAACCCATTACCCTGACTAGACACAAGAGTCCCCATTTGGTCAAAGGTACCTACCCGTTCTAACTAGAGACCCCCAAATCTAACAAGAACCATTGATGGCATTAAATTAATTCTATATAAATACATCTCAGATTGATCGTAAGTTGAGGCACTACCAAATCATATGCATCTAACTGTTCTCCCAGCCACATTGTTCAATTAAACTAACTGTTCCTGTTTTGACAAAGGCTTGGAGTCTCTTGTTTTTTCAAGGTATTGAAATTCAAGCAATAAAATTAGCGCTCTGTACTCCACTTTGCATCATGGAAGTGCTGTTTGGGTTTTCCTTGGGTGGATCTGGCAAGCATCCGTACTTTTTAACTCGTAGCTCTGTTTATAGAGATAACCAGACTGTTTTTTATATAAATAATGAACAGTTCTTTCAAGCAGGTGCTAACATTTCTACAAAAATCCCACTGCACTGCACAAACACAATGTGTGGCATCTTTCAGAATTTGTATAGGCATTGCATTTCATTTGTACTGGTCGAAATGCTTCCAGTACACCTTCTATGTTATTCGAGTGCACACATCTCTGCAGCATGTACTAAAGGTAGTGTTTGGAGCTAGGCACTCTTTGTAGCGTGCCAGCCTAATTGGATGGCAGCATCAACAGCAGGTATTGTTCAAAAATTATGTCTATGCCCTGTGCTCTGTCCTTGACTCAAGGCTGGTTGTGTGTGTGCGCTGAAAAATAATAAGTATGCTCCTCTTTCCTTAACAGACCTTTCTTACCAAATCCGTCCTAATTGAGTGTTCTTGAAGTGCTCTCTAAATTATTAGAAACCAAATACCAGGAGTGACTGAAGTAAAATTAAATCACACTATACAGCGATTGCTGGAAGACTTCTCTCTAGGCATGTGTCAAAGAAATTTGCGAAATTAGACCTTCCACTTTTGGCTTGTGGTCTTTGACAACATGTTTGAATAATCTTTCAATTTACTGTTAACCAGAATATTTACTGTTTAATATCTTTAAGGTGCACTTTCAAAGAAAATCGTTAATCATCACAATGAAATAATTAATAGTCCACGAGTTGAGAATTTGAAGGAAGGACATGGAATAAAATGTGTTACGAAAGTAAATCAGGACACTGAGTTTTCTGAAGGCCCGGGAATTCGTTCATTGTCAACTTTCCTACAAATTATTTGATTTTGGCTGCACTATATAAATCAAATGCGGGAAATAATCCTTCCCCCTTTTGACAATCCTGCTTGACGAATGGTTTTCTTCATATCCTGAAAGTCGTATAAAAAATACTTTCTGTCAAACAATGTGACCTCTTTCTCATTTTACCTAGAATCTCCAATATCACTTTATGGGAAATGAGACATGACAACGTTTGCGCGAACTAGACATAGCAATCAGCAGTTTTAGCTTCCAGCATTTGTCAGTTTGAGTTCATTGTTGTCATTGTTGTTTGTTTCATTACTATTGTCAAAGTGAAAAGTCGTATTAATGGAAAGTATTTTATAATGCACACGTCTTAAAGGTTTTTAGCATGGCCTACACAGATCAATGTAACAGAGAAATGTAACCGCAGATAAATCAAAACATCTAGAATCAACAGGATAAATCCTTTCCGCTTTGAGATTCTCCCATAAAATTAGGTGCTCATTTTGGTGCAATCAAATCTGATGCCACAGGAATCAGAATTAATGTGGTCTCTTACATCGTGTTTATTACAAGTTTTCCCCAAAAATGGGGAATAACATCCAGATTTTCTACATCTCTGGTAGTTCCCAAGCATTTTGACCTTGTAAATTTTAGCAGGTTTGAGATGCTGACATTTATCTGGAGAATATTGTGGAGATGATGTGCTTGCTGTAAAAGCTTAAATTGTAGAATGTGTGATAACAGAAGCCACTGCACACCCCAGAATTTAGTGTGTCAGTCCTAATGAAGCCCTGAGATTTACGGCTACAGTCACAAAGATGTGCTTCCTTAACTATAATTATCACTTTTAAGGTCCCCCCAAAATTTGAGGCCTTATCATGCACCCATATGTTTATGTTGTGTTTATATTCACTGACATTTGCTTAGAGTCCTCTCTAAGGGTAGTTGTTCCTCCCACTAAGGTGCCACTAAATCCACCTTCTGGCACCAGTGTTGGAAATTAGGTTGCTGGTTGAAGGGGGTGAAACCCTACTTAAGCAGAAACCACAAACCTTGTCAGGGTGAAGTCACAAGCAAACCCTAAATCAACCTGTGCTAAACCCTCTGGTAGCTTGGCACAGAGTGGTCAGGCATAACTTAATATGCAATTTGTAAAGTATTTATGCAACAGTTCAAATCAGTAACACAGTTAAAGCATACCAAGAAGGGAACCCACAGAAGATTTAGAAAATAGATTTTTCTTTAATAAGTAAAACAACACCAGAATGACAACATTTCAATTAGTAAAACTAGAGATTTGCAGGTTTTAAAACTTCAGTGATAAGACCTCCAAACGATAAGGCTTCTGCAGGACCTGAAAGGTGCAACCTTGCAGAAAAGATGCTAGCCACTGTAGTGCCTTCCAACAAACACCGTCCCTCCTCAACCGTTCCAACAGACTGCTGTGGGACATGGAGTTGAACGCTGTGCTCAAATCTAGTAGCAGTAAAGTTGTCACGTCACCTCTGTCCGGAGACTGGCATATGGATTTGGATGCAAGCAACAGTGCAAAGTCTGTACTGTACTGGGGCAGAAACCCGAGTGCTGTCCAAAAGGTTCCTGGCTTCTACAAAAGTTGAGAGTTGGCAATTAACAAACTTTTCCGCAACATTTGGCATAAAGGGAAGCAGAGAAATCGGCCTAATGTTCTTGGGGTTAGAAGGGTCCAGTGAGGGCTTCTTCAAATAATCGAGGGAGATATTGATCAGTTTTCCCAATACAGGGAGGAATTCCTCAGCTCCCAATTGTAAAATTGCTGGAGGGGCCACATCCAAAGGCCCATAGCATAGATTAGGGGAGTAGCTTTTCAGGTACAATCTGTTTAAACTGAATAAGATGAGAGTCAACCTTCAAAGGATCAAACCAAACCTACAAGCATAGGGCACATCTAAAGTTCTCTGGAAAGGAGCGATATAAAGATGTATTTTTGTCCCTGAAGAATGAGGTGAGGGCGTTGCATCCCACCTCAGAAGGAGGATTGTGACAAGAAACACAATCCAAATTGGACAAGGACTTGACAGTAAAGTAAATTTTCCATGCAGAATTCTGGGCAGCTACAATTTTATAAGTGTAAAATTTCAGTTTCACTTGTTTCATGCATTTATAATGCATTTTTAAAGTAAGTTGTTACTGGATTTTACTCACCTCTTCAAAATCCTTGCACCACAAGCGCTCACAATGTTTGCATTGTTTTTTTAGTGCCACTAGTTTATCACTGAACCAGTCCACAAATGGTTTAGTTCTGCAGACTACCGTCTCGACCCTTATAGCAGGGTTACAACAATTCTGTAAAAGGTTTGCAATGAAGACTGAGCGGTGTCAAGAATGGAATTTGCATTGATGAACAAATGGTTGTTTGTTCAATTCTCTTTCACCAAACTTCACCAGAATAGCAAATAGAGAAATCAGGGTAAAGTAGCTGGCAACATTTGCATCAGAAATGTTTTAACAAGACAGGACAGCATGTAATTAATTTGAGGATATTAGGAAAGGAAAGAGTTGGAATAATGATGTGAAAAATGCAATGGCATTATTTGATCAGATAGGGATCGACTGGAGACCCAGACCTGATTGCCAGACTGCTCACCATGGAATACTTGATTCTAATACAGGCAGAGTGTGAAAAGGTAGTCTGTTCAGAATATAGACACTCAGACTCAGAGTTATCTAAACCAGACAGATTCAAGACAGTATAAAAGTAGCATACATTGATTGGATCTTGGAAATGAATATGGGCAAGCCACTTCAACCATTGGCTAACTTTAGAGTGAGTGATGCCAACCTGCTACTTCAGAATGAACACATTCTCACATAAAGTAGATATCTTCTGTGGAATTGACTAGTAGGCTAAAATAAACATTTTGGTAGGGCCAGGTAGCTCTTCAAACAATAATGTTTTGTAAAAAACTAACAAAACAAGTTCTTGAAAAGAGCATTTTGAATCTCTAAATGAATCATTGTAGGATTCACTAATGAGTTTTTCCGAAGGATTTAACTTTCTTAAGCACAAAGTAACTTTGTCAAGTGTATTAATAATCCAGTTGGTTAGTACTCCTAACTAACATCTAAATTAGTGTCAAGCATTGGGTTTTCAACATTTAGAAAAGAACCGATAGTTGTCACTGTGTCGTAGTCTCTTTTAAAATTGCAAATTTACCCACTCTCTGGGGTTCTCCATGAGGGAGGAAATGATAACATAAAAGGCATAGAGTGGTGGTTTGATCAACTTAACAGTGCATTATCAATTTGCATCACCAAGTTAGAATTTATTAAAATATGAATAATTCAGAGGGCAATGATGCAGAGGAATTCAAATGTGCGCCAAAGGCTATCCAGTCTGTGCCTGAACCGTATCTAGAGCTAGTAACGCTGGTATGATCACCCCCAGCATACTGTTTATTGCTCCTCTGGTCGCATGACCCAGGATGCCCTCTCCTTGCTGCTGCCAAGCAGTGCCACGCATCAAAGTAGGAGCCTTCACCTGCACCCACTGCTGGTTCTCTTGCTTTTACCCACCCACACATCCCACACAAGAACTACCAATGGCACTAACACCAGCACTGACCACCACACCCTACAGCAATCTTTCTTGAAAACACTCACTCGCAGGCTTGCTATTCAACACATGATCTCAGTAAACCTGCAACCGAAATCTGGGACCTGCAAAGCAGTGACACACCAGACCTCTTCATCATGGAAACCTGGCTCAACTCCACATTGGCACCCTGCATCACGATGGCAATCCCAGCAGGCCACAAGATTACACCACAGAACTGCACTCACAAGCCACAGAGAGGACAATCATCTACAAGGACCCCATCAAGTGTGCAACATTCACAGAGAATGCCACACCATTCATGGAACATTTGCACTTAAAGTTGAAATTCTCTAAAAACCTCACCCTGAATAGAACTCTTACCTACTGAACACTCAGACTCCTAGCCATCTTTACCAGCCTCATCACTTATTTAATCATCTCTCTCATAAAAAACTTCAGAGCCTACATACTTCTCAGCAACCTCAAATTCAACCTAGAACTTACCAAAATCGTCTCTGAATCAACACATATCACAGGACACAGTTTGGACCTCATCTTCACCACCAGAGACAACATCAAATACAATTCTACCTTGCCACTCACGAGGACCGACCACTCCATCTTCTGTTTCTGAATTAATACACCATAAGCCAATGCATGCATCAGTGTTCTAAACTGCAGCTGGGGCAACATCTCAAGGTAGACCGACTCAGAGCCTTCAGCATGATTCAACCTAATCCCTCATACAACATCAACTCTCCAACTTCAACAAGAGGATCAAGATCTGTGCAGACCCACTTACACCCATCACACGCAACATGTAAAGAAGATCCAACAAGCAGGCTAACTGGTACATAAAGGACTGTTGAGAAACCAAATGGTACTGCAAAGAAGAAATTAGAGATTCAGGAACAAAACCACATACAGAACCACCTACAAGGGTGCACTCAGGCGCTACCACCAGCAACTGAGAGAAGCTAAGAAAAGAGCACTAGCTGAACACATCAAAGGGAGCTCTAAAACAGCTTCAAGGAGATCTTCTTGATCGTCAAGGACTTCATCACACCAACAGCCTCCATCAACAACATCAACCACTCCCAAGAACTCTGGGATGACCTACCTACCTTCTTCCACAGCACAATCCCAAAAATCTACAGCAACTTTGCACACCAACTTGAACCGAGCATCCTCATAACCAACCTCCCTATGACCAACCAAAACGGCAATCTGACTGAATGGAAAAACCGCACCAGAGATGACACAGTGGCAAACATGCAAACAATCTACTCAGGATCCCCAAAGCATCCCTGCGCCACCACATCTACAACCTAGGAACATAACAAATCAGAACTGCCCTCACCCACATCCTCAGCACCTCCATCACTTCTGCCTCATTCTCAGATGACTGGAAAGTAGCAGAGGTCAACACCTTCGGCAAGAACCCATCACCTGACCCAAACCAACTGACAGACTTCTGACTTATCTCCCTGCTCACAACTCACCTTTGAGCTACACCACATGCTGAACAACACTCAATCAGGATTCAGAGAAATAACACTAATCACACCCACCAATGCCATATGGACCATTCTGGACTGAGGAGAAACAGCGCCCCTCATTGTGCTCATCTTCACCGCAAACTTCTTCATGGTCTCCCACAACACTTTCATCAGAAGACTCCAAGAGATTTGCAAACAAAGACCCGCACTCGGCTGATTTGGCTCATTCTTCATTGGATGAACCAGAAGAGGCAGACTGACTCAAATCAGAAACCAAGAAACAGATCTGATCTGCTGATTCCCTCAAGGCAGCGCCGTGATGCCTTTGGGTAATTGTTTGCACTCTACAAATTTCAAATAAAATCAAGCATTCCTCAGTCCAAACCCGTTCAACATCTACATGACACTGCATGCCAACATTGTGTAATCCCAAGGCATCATCATCATCTCCTAAACTGAGGGTCCCCAATTCATCTTCTAGATGACTGACAAGGCAGCTACCACCAGAACCAACTTCACCAACTTCATGACCATAGTAGAAGATTGCACAAGAACCAACTGCTTTAAGCTCAACAACGAGAAGGTGGAAGTACCGGTTTTCTGAAACAGGACCTCCCCATGGGATGACACATGGTGGCAGTTGGAACTAGGCCCAACCCCAACACACACCAATCTCGCAAGAAATCTGGGAATCTTCCTAGATGACAAGCTGAACTGAATGGCACAAGTCAATACAGTAATCACTTCCTACTTCCACATCCCACACATGCTATGAAAAATCTTCAAGTGGCTGCCGCAGAACACCAGCCAGACTGTCACACAAGCACTCATCACATGCCGTCTCGACTACAGCATCTCAATCTATGCCCAATTCGCCAAGCAACTCCTACAGAAAGACTTTAGACCTAGAACTCCCCCGTAAGGCTCATACATGACCCATTCACAAGCACACCAAATCGAAGCTCCTCATGCAAACAAAAGAAGTCTTGCAATAGACAAGCATTACCGGAACAACTGCAGACACTTTCACCAATTTGCAAGACACCTATGCTCGGACCAGAGCAGGAGGTCGCTTGTTCGCCTACATTGCACCCAAAACATCGAAAGACCTTCCACAACACATCAGAGCCTTCTCCTCACTTCTTCTGCAAAAGGCTGAAGACCCGACTTCTTGAATAACTCCATGGGAATCACATTACTTCACACCTTGTCAAGCACCTGAATACCCTTGTGAGTGAGTAGTGAGCTATACAAATCCTACTACCATAACAAACATCAATTAACCCTTTTTGTACATTGAATGGCCAGCAGCCAAACAATGCCACAGTGCTCATGTGGGTAGGACGGCCTAGCACATGAAAGAAGAAATCCCTCTGGTGTGAGCACCAGAGGCCATTCTTTTCAATCAAATTTGCCTCTGGAGCTGAGAAAGAGCTTCACCAGCTCCGAGGCTGTTCTGATTATTTCTCTGAAATGACAATCAGCAGGCATGTCAAGCTGACATCATTTCAGAGAAACCAAAACTGAAATGAGCCGATCAACTTTTTTCAGTTTCACTGCCTCAGTGCTCAGGGGGCTATCTCAGCCCCCTGAGCACCGAGGCAGATGGGAGACTTTTCATTGGAAAGGGGAGAATATCTCTTTTCCAATGATACCCCTTCCTAGTAGATCCCTGCATGGGCATCACCTCAGGAGGGCGATCCCAAAGAGGGATCCACCCACTAGGAAGCAGTGAGGGGGCGCGGCCCCATGAGCAAGGGATTTTGCTTCACCCCAATGTTTTCTCAAAATTCAGTCTTTCTGCTGCCCTGGGAGGCAGAAGGGACCAGTAGCCCCTGATCTGCCCCCGGGGGGCATAAAGCACACTAGGTGTGTGTAGATTGGCACTTGCCTGGTGGTGTACATGGACCGTCGCTTGGCTAACGATGTGCAAGGATGGTGCTTGGCTGGCGGTGTGCTGGGATGATGCTTGGCTGGTGGAGTGTGTAGGTGACGCTTGGCTGGTAATCTGTATGAATAGTGCTTGACTGACTATGTACATGGACGGCACTTGGCTGTCCGTGTACGTGGATGGCGCTTGGCTGGCGGTGTGCATGGATGGCACTTGACTGACTGTGTGCATGGATGGTGCTTGGCTGGTTGTGTGCATGTACTGACTCTTGGCTGAAAGTGTGGCTTGCATGTATCCCCCATTGTTGTCCCCAGCAAACCTTCAATTTACTTACACAGTCACATTCTACTCACATTTCTGTGTAGGTAAGGTGTAGGAACACCGCGCAGGCACACATTTATTACCACTCAGAGTTCCCCTTGGTCTCCCGAGAAAAATCATACCTCACTTGTGTGGGTACCATAAGAAGAACTTGCTGCACACTTTTCTTTTTAACCGTTTGTCTCTGTCTTCTGCTTTGCCTTGCCACAACTCTTTGTCCACTGAAACTGACTTGCCTGCTGGTCGAATAACAACATTTTGACTGATGGCTGATGACATTTGATCCTCGACGGGACTGCAGTTGTTGTTAGGATCCCCTCAGTAGTATTTACCTGTTATTGTAGGGGGCTGGGGCTCACAATAATGCTTGACTAAAATCAAAATGAAACAATTAGTCTATTAATCTGGCCAAGCTGGTCTTCCAGCTTTTTGGACAAGGTTAAGAAGGTTGATGCTGGCCTCAGACAATTCAAACTGATCCCCTGTAATGCAGAGAGACAGGTGTGGGTGAAGGTGCAGGTGCAGAGGGGGCGGACTCTAAAAGTTGGGAGGGGAGAGTGGTGGCCCTCACTAAGAGCTAGGAGCTTGTGGGAAGCTCCTTCACATTGAATCCCCCCTCCCCTTCGCTACGCTCATGATAGAGCGTGGGCTCACCTGCTCGTTTACCATACTCACCTGGGCCCATAAACTATATATATATTTATTAAACAGTTAAACCTGCACTCAATCAATTCTGTTTAACCATTCAGGACCTATACCACTTGACTTACCAATCTTAGTCACCGGTACCTAAAGTCCTAAAGGATCAAAGGTGTTAGCATAATAGGCAGTAAATAAACATTTGCACTCATAAAATAACCACAGACTGGGGTAAGGTTTAACTCTTCATCTATGTAAAATTTAAATGTCAATGTTCATACTACATTAATTGCAACATGATCAAATCAACAGGAATTATGATTCAGCAGAATAAAATAAGAACACTTTTGTTTAAGCATTGAAACATAGGTAGGGTAGAAAAGGGAAAACAAATACAAAGACATACCCACATGGATTTTTATAGTTACCTAGAATGATGTGAAGACCAACCCTGACCATGGGCTGGGATAAAGGACAGAACCCCAAAAGTGCCAGTGAGAAAGAACAGGTGCAGACCAGAATCAGGACAGGTTATGGACCAATTTGGATCAGGACAGGACCACCACAGTCTAAGACCGGCCCCCACAGCTAAGTCCAAACGTGAGTGTTGTAAACCCTCTCTGCAGCTAACATTAGAACCCCGATTGGGGTATGGAACTCCTTTCCAGAACCCCGATTGAGTTATCGAATCTTCTGACAGAGTGCTCTTCCAGCACCTCTGCTCTCGATCACCTATTGAGTGTGTTGGGTCAGTGACAGGTCAGCTATTCGGACAAGTCGGACAAATCTAACTAGCTAAGCCTACCCTAGTTATACTATTTTCCAGGTCAGTGTACCACCCTCCAATGTTGCAAATGTGTAAATCCCACAATTTTATTGGTCAAAAGACAAGAAGAGGTCATCACCCCATATTAATATGAGGTAACTGTCATTCAGTATTCAAATTATGTTCCCTCCTGTAATTTTATCTTCCCATGCACTTTTATTCTACCGGCAGTGAATGTATCAATGCCATGGCTTCAATAGCTTGAGTTTCAATGAGTTTCAAAGATGGAGTTCAGAAGTACATTTCAGGCCCAAATGCAATACATGCAAAAACAATAGATAAACAGTTTTAGAAACACAGAATAAATGAATACACTGAATATCACTTATCTCTATTCTATTCCCATTATTTTATTTAAACTTTTGCATTAAGAATCAGGCAGAATGAAACAGCTTAGCAATGCAGCAATGCAAGCTTCTTGCATGTTAAGACACAGAACAGCCATCTTAGTTCTAGTACGCAGAAGCAAAAGTTTCCCACCAAACGAAGTAATACGTCATGTCACGTGAGTATGGCAGACGCATGCTCAGTAGAAAATCCCGCGTAGCAGCAGCCATTTTATTGCAAGCGGATTACAGTTAGTAAAAGCACATTGACGAGCTTCCGATAGATACTAGAAATGTCGTGTAATGTAATGTTAATATGAGAGGTCTTAATCCAAGCAAGTCGCTTTACGTGAGCAAACTTGTTCCATCAATCCCCACTTTGATGATATTTTATATCATCACCAATTAATGAAACAGATGCCAACTTTCACATTTCACCCAACTCAATTTCTTCAAACTTTCTGTTAAATTTATTTTCATTATTCATGCGAAAGTTTTTCAGTTTCTTGTACAAATGTCCATTCAACTCTTCTAATTCAATTTCATTAATTTTTCTTTTCTTTCTTGTTCGCTTGTTGCGCTTTCAACATTCTGCAGACCCCACCCTCTTTTGCCAACAATGTATCAAGAGCAAGCCGATTTTGAAAAACCATTGACCTTATCGCAACCAATTCAGTATTGATCATTACGAATCCTCCAGCAGTGTCAGTTGATAAAGGATCCACTACTGTTAACAATTGACAAATTCTTTGTGTATTCAGAACCACTCCCACTGAAGTTATTAATGCACTAAATATATCACCTACAATTTCTGCAAAACTAGCTCTTTTACTACGCATTAGTCCATTAGTTTCTTCATTGCTTCCAGTGAATTTGTTTAGATGATATACCTTTGGGAATACTATTCCAAAATAGCAACTCCCATGCTAATGATCAGGCAATTTGTAATATGCTTTGTTCCCATATATGTAATAAATTCCAGGAAATACTGGCTCAGTTCCATTTTTCAAACCCCAACCCTCAATTATTTTATAATTGTGTTCATCTTCACTAGAACCAATAAATATATTGCTATAATAACTCGTTCTCTCCCTGTGGAGACAGTTTCCCTTTCTTTTCTACGTCCAGCAACATAGCAGCGTGAGTTTTGCCATTCAAGGTGTACTCTTTATTTTCTGCCCATTTTGGAATTTTTGGTTTCTGTTCAGTAGCTTGTTTCTGGAAATCTTCTCTCCTTTTCTCAACTAAGTTCAAAAATATTTTTTCTTTTTCATGTGAAATGCATATTAAATTGTTTGTGTGTGCTTCAGCTATATCTATTGTACCTATTGTTAGAAAGTATTCACCCATATAACAATTTATGTCACTTTTGGTATATACAGGATTCAGGTTACTATGTATAGGAAGTTCAGAGAAAATCACGTCTGAGTTAGAATAATAATATTGTAAAGGTCCTTTTTTATAAAACAAACTAGCTAAAATACTACATGAAATCCCATAAGTCAGGGGCAAATGGTGGTAAGTAACAACCTCAGCTACTGATGTAGGTAACTTCATACAGACATAGCGATCACTTATTTTCATTGCTTCTACAGATTTGCAAATACGTTCAAGTGTGTTCTATTTCTAACCCTATTATATTGCAATCCTTCTTCATCTGATGCTTCTAATTCTACATTTTGCTGTCGAAAACTATCTATTCTTCCATGTATATTTAACTTTTCAGGTGCATCTACGTTCACATGAATATTAGTGTTATTCTTCTCACTTTTACTCATTAGATAAGGAATAGCTACCGTCAGTCCTAACCATACTATGAGTACTATTACTATACTACATGTGCATATTCTACAGCATGTTTTTAAGCAGTTTCTTTTCGGTTTACCATTAACAGTATAATCAGCCATTTTTCTGACTAAGGAGACTTAGCCCCTCTTTTGAGACTTTTCACAGAATTGTAACCTGTGAATTTTCAAGTTGGTCTCACTTCTTCGTGTGTTGGATCCTTAATTAGTTTGTCATCACTTTCATCACTCAGTTCCAAATTTTCAAAATCGTCAAGGATGACATAGGTCCATTCAGGGCCTCTGAACTTATTATTCAGTCTTTTCAGTCGTGGACTCCTCCTTCTTGGTTGCTCTGTGGAAAACCCAGCTTGACTTGATATTTCGTTTACTTGCTGTGGTTCTTCATTTATTGTTTTAAGGCAAATTTTCAACCTTTTGACAAAACCAGGCCACTTATCTCCCTTTCTGAGTCTTTTAGCGAGAACTGTGCTTTGATTTTCTTCAATTGTTCTTTTATTCTCGTTCAGTTGTGGCACAATGTGTACATCTTCGTTGTCTGTGTCCCTCTCTATCTCACTTGGTCCAGGTCTTATTTCTGTTTCTTCTGCCTGGATGCTAATCTGGCCTTGTTCAGGAGTGTGCTGTAATTGACTTTGATTTGGTTCGCTTTCTTCTTCCTGAACATGTTTTTCTACATCTATCTGATCCTGCTCAGGTATCTCAATCTTTTGTTTTTCTTCTTCCTGAGCCTGCGCCCATATTGCTTATCTGTCCCTCCTCAGACTCTGGAACTGTGACAGGTATCTGGAATGCCTGAGTATATTGATCTCTCCTTATCTGTTCCTCCTCAGAATTACTATTGGCTTTGATTTCTGTAATCTAAGTACGTTCTTCTGTTACTGACTCATCCTCACTATCACTCTGTCTGTGTAGATAGGTCTGACGTCTGGTTCTCACAACATCTGCAGGAATGTCAATCACTGGAATCCATTCATCCTGACTGGTGCTCGGTTGTTCATCATCAACTATTTTGGAATCACTTTCCTGGGACTCCTCAGCTGCACAACCTTGAGCTTCAGTTTCATCAGGTTCAGTCACTCTTTTAGTGTGACTCGCATGGATCCAATTCGGAATTCCCTTGCGCTTTACATCTCTAGTGGTGACCAATATCACTTGTTGTGGCCTTCCCCACCTCGGAGCTAGGCAAGGTTTTTGAGTATGTTCCTTTATCACAACCCAGTCACCTGAAACCAGATCATGTGCTGGAGTTGATTGTCTGGAGACAGCATCTTCTCCAACCTGGTGAGAGATAGAACCCACTTGGTCAGTCAGTTCTTTGCAGTACTCTAGTACTAAGTCATCAGATATATTCATCAGCTTGTATCCTGGCACCCATGCCTGCGTCATTGCTCTTCCCATTCGTATCTCATGAGGACTCAAGCCTGTGTTTCTGTCTGGAATGCTTCTGAGTCCCATCAGAACAAGAAGTAAAGCATGAGGTTAATCTAATTGAGTAGATTCATATATCTTTCCCATTCAGTTGTTCCACCACTCCAGAAGCCTCTGGGCGGTATGGACAGTGCAGCCTTTGCTCAATTGTAAATGCTTCACAGATTAGACCAATTATTTCATTATTAAAATGACTTCTTCGGTCTGATTCAATTGTTACTGGAAAACCAAAACGTGGAATGAGCTCTCTGAGTAGTAGTTTTGCTACAGTAATGCTATAATTTCTGCGGGTAGGGTAAGCTTCCACCATTTTGAAAACAGGCAGACAATGACAAGGACATACCTCAGTCCTCTGCAAGGGGGCAACTGAATAAAATCAATCTGGAGACGGATAAAAGGACCTTCTGCTTTCCCAATCTTTCCTGGTAACACTACAGTTTTCTTCCCTGGATTCATTTGCTTACAAATTAAGAAACTATGGCAAAGACTCTCCTCTACATTCCTGAACTTCGCATTGAACCAAGTTTGTCTGAACAATCTAATCATGGCGTCCAGCCTTCAATCAATCAATCAATCAGGAGTTTGTTAAAGCGCGACTACTCACCCGTAAGGGTCTCAAGGCGCTAGGGGTGGGGGGGGTTGGGGGGATGCAGGTTCCATTCCATCAAGGAGGGGGTCTGTCGAAGAGCCAGGTTTTGAGGTTTCTTGCGAAGATGGGGAGCGATGTTGTCTGTCTGAGGTGGAGCGGAAGGGCGTTCCATGCTTTGGCCGCGAGGAAGGAGAAGGAGCGGCCTCCCGATCTGGTCTTTCTGGTGCGGGGGACCACAGCGTAGGAAAGCTGGGCTGATCGTAGGGTCCTTTGGGGTGCGTGGAATTTGAGTCGGCTGTTCAGGTATGCTGGTCCGGTGCCGTGGAGGGCCTTGTGTGCGTGGGTGAGCATCTTAAAGGTGATTCTCGCCTCGACGGGGAGCCAGTGGAGTGTGCGCAGGTGCTGCGAGATGTGGCAGTGTTTTGGCAGGTTGAGGACCAGTCTTGCGGCGGCGTTCTGGATGTTCTGTAGCTTGCGGATGAGGTTTTTGTTTATTCCGGCGTAGAGTGCGTTGCCGTAGTCGAGTCTGCTGGTGACCAGGGCGTGAGTGACTGTCTTTCGGTGTTCGAGGGGGATCCATTTGAAGGTCTTACGAAGGAGGCGGAGGGTGTGGAAGCAGGAAGATGAGACAGAGTTGATCTGGCGGTCCATTTTGAGCTCGGAGTCCAGGATGATTCCCAGGTTGCGTGCGTGGTCTGTGGGGGTTGGCGGGTTTCCGAGGGCGGTGGGCCACCAGGTGTCACTCCAGGCGTCGGGGTTTGGACCCATGATGAGTACTTCTGTTTTGTTGGTGTTTAGTTGTAGGCAGCTGTTTTTCATCCATTTGGCGACGGCTTCCATGCCTTCTCGAAAGTTGCGTCTGGAGGTGTTGGGCTCGTTGGATAGGGAGAGGATGAGCTGGGTGTCGTCTGCATATGACACGATGTTGAGTCCGTAGGTTCTGACGATGGGGGCAAGTGGAGCCATGTAGACGTTGAAGAGCGTCGGCTGAGGGAGGAGCCCTGGGGGACTCCGCAGGTGATAGGTGTGGGGTCCGAGAGGAAAGGGGGGGAGTCTGACCCGCTGCGTCCTGCTGGAGAGGAAGGAGCAGATCCAGTCGAGGGCCTTGTCCTGGATTCCTGCATCGTAGAGTCTGCGTATTAGGGTGCGGTGGGAGACTGTGTCGAACGCCGCTGATAGGTCGAGGAGGATGAGGGCTAATGTTTCTCCTTTGTCCAGTAAGGTGCGGATGTCGTCTGTTGCGGCGAGGAGGGCGGTTTCCGTACTGTGGTTTTTTCTGAAGCCGGATTGGGAGGAGTCGAGGATGTTGTGTTCTTCAATGAATGTGGCGAGTTGGCTGTTGATGGCTTTCTCGATGACTTTAACCTTAGATGTGAATCACCATGGTACAGCCTAGCCATAGGAGCAAGCATTTAGTCTGGTAACACAGGCCTTCCATCAAGGTAAACAATGACACCATCTTCAGTCCTTCTTTGACAACCTATTTTTGCCCACTCTTCCTTTTCTTTTTGTTCTGCATCAGTCTGCAAGTCTCTCACTTCTTCCCACGTTTTCACTCTTTCAAGCAACATAAGTTTCCATTTGTTTCAATTTTCTTATTTATTGCTATTTTATTTTTGGCAGAATATTGAGCTAATTGGTCAGCATATCGGTTACCTGCTGTCACTCTATCATTGCCAGATTAGTGAGCAGCACACTTGACCACAGCCACTGTTTCTGGTAATCGGATTGCTTTTAGCAAATCTTTCACATCATTTTCATTTTTAATAGGAGTGCCTGATGAAGTCAGAAACTCCCTTTGCATCCAGTGTTGGCCAAAATCATGCACAACTCCATAGCCATACTGGCTATCAGTATAAATGGTCACTTTTAAATTCTTTCCAATTTTGCAAGCCTTTCCCAATGCAATTAATTCAGCTACTTGTGTAGACTTGATTCCAGGTAAATATGATGCTTCAACTGGACCCCATAGATTACATACAGCGTAAGCAGCACTCAAACCTCCTTCCTCATGTCGCATGCATGAACCATCTACAAATAGCTCATGTTCTGAGTTTATCAATGGCTCTTCTCTTATATCTGGGCGAGGTTTAGTACAGTATTCTGTAAGATCAATACAATTATGTTCAACTTCATTTTTGACTTCTTCAAATTGTGAATCAGGCAATACCGTTGCTGGGTTCAGAATATTACACCTAGCAATAGTCAGTCATTCAATACAACTTTATTTGGTTTGTTACAACTATAAAAGTGTACACTTTACATATTATCAACCTTTTTAAAAGCACATGACATAAGAGAATATTAAAAACAAAAGCAGCTCATTGATATTGCACAAAAGATAACCCAACTCCTTTAGATACCAAACAGATTTCTTCCTAAAAAATATTAAAATCACAATGGTTTCAACATATATATACAATCCTTCCAAAATACAAACATTACTATTCACCCTTAAAAGTACACTCTCATTTTATACTAAGTGAACTGCTGCACCTGTAACTCTATTGACTGGAGAAACACCCTTATTTTGCTCATAAATTTCCCCAAAGCACAGGCTACATCTAACGTTGTCATTTCCACTAGCAAATTAGCAGCTTGCATCCTATTCCTAATTCTATATTTTTTGAATTTTGAACATAGAATCTCTTTTCGTATATCTAAAACTGACCTACAGCCTAATAAACTATGCACAATTCGTAGGGGGTACCTAACATACAAGTACATTTACCATCGCTATTTAACATGAGATTTTAAACCCTATTATTTACGGAGCAGGGGTTTATTCCCATTCTCCCTTTTAATACCTCACGTCTTAGACGGTAGTTCGGTAACCTGTCTAAATAGGGATACTGTTGTGCTACTGATTCCCACATCTGGGTCATACGGGCCACCGATATTTTCCGTAAGGGATTCTCTCGGTCACCTATACGGGACATGTCGGCTCCCAGTGACCTTAGTTCTTTTTTATGTATTATTGCATGTCCTAGCTGCGGGCCACACACTTCTCCTAAAGAGACTCTTGCTTCTTTTGCCCTGGACAGCTCACTAATGGCAATTTCACCGCTACACCACTGGGAGATTTTTTTAATTTCCCCTGACCCTAGGCGAATGCAAAAACGTATTAGGGTCATACTGGCTGTTACTGCCCAAGAGGTGAATTCCAGCTCTATTCTTGCTGCTTGTACCATTGATGATTTCAGCAACAAGTTTTTCAGGATATTACCCTCCTCTGTATCCCAACATTTTTTCCCACTTAGAATAAATACCTCTGCCCATTAAGAAATTGTGCAGGAACCATTGCTGAATAGGCCTTTATTAACGGCCCATCTGACATTTCACCATAAACGCTGTTGAATCTTTTTATACCCTTCACAGTAGCCGTTGCCTTCATTTTTAAAGCTTCTAGGTGGGTAGACCATTTCAGATTGCTCGTAAACCATATTCCCACCTATTTATATTCTGTTACCCTCTCTAATAGGACTGTACCTAGACACCAAGGGAACCTAGTCTTGCTTCTACCAAAACATAATATTTTGGTCTTCTCCATGTTTACTACTAGTTTTTTATTTAAGCAGTATTCATTAAACACATTTAATTTCCTCTGGAGATCTATCTCTGTTTGGTCCACAATCACCAGGTCATCTGCATATAACAGGCAAGATATGTGGTTACCTCCTAATTTTGAGCTAGCCCCTCTGACCTCTCCTAATTTCAGTGGTAGGTCAGCTATAAACAGAGAGAAAAGCAAGGGGGCTAGTACGCACTCCTGCCTCAGGCCATTTCCAATCTGGATTCTCCCAGGCAATCCTCCCTCCTCATCCAGGATTACCTGGGCCCAGTTATCTGAATGTAAGGCCTGTATAAGGGCTAGCAAATCATTGTGTATTTTGTAACCTACCAAGATTGACCACAGCTGCTCCCTGCCCACAAGGTCAAATGCCGCGCGGAAGTCCACAAAGCAGCAAAATAGATTACCCCTCTGCTCTATCGACTTCCGCGCGACCACCCAGAGAGCGAAGCAGTGGTCCACCGTTGAATGCCCTTCTTTAAATCCCCCCTGTTCAGGGGGTACTATCAAATTATCTTCTTCCCAATAATTCAGTAGCCCTAGGATTACTTTGGAGAATACTTTTCCCCAATATCCAGGAGATTTATTAGACGATAATTTTTAGGGAGAACTGGCCTATTACTTCTTCCCTGACTCTTGGCCAGATGGTTGATGGTATTTCCCCCCTCCTTGGCCATTTGCCATAGATTTCCTCCAGGTAGGTTACCCACTTATCCTCTGGAACTGAGCATTGCATAGTCCCTACCCCTTTCCCCGTACATTCCTGTATCATTTTCCAAAAGCCTTTAACATTTTTTTCTTTTATTGCTTCAAGTAAGTTCGTCCACCATTTTTCTTTAAAGGATCTTTTTTTGTCTAATAGTTGCCTTATAATTTATCCTCAACTTCTTAAGATCTAGTGATGCTGCATCGTTGTATCTACGCCTAAGGCATCTTTCGAATTGCCTAATAGCGGCCTTTACTTTCCGGCACTCATTGTCAAACCATGGTTTAATATTTGGATTTAAATTAGTTTTACTTGCTGAACCCTGGTTTCCCCATTTGATTTTTATCCTCAGGAATTCTACAAGTTGCCTTATTATATGCTCATACCAGGATATATCCTCCCCTGATGGTAGATTTTCTGAATCAACTATTATCTGGAATGCACTCAATTTATTTATATGTTCTTCGCTAATCCGGGTTGTAAGACGCTTTAGGAATTCAATATCTACTTGTAACACTTTCTGTCTCAGCGGGTACCTGTATACCTGAAATTCCATCTGTGGTGGGAAGTGTTCACTACCCTCTACCCTGAGTATTGCAAAGTGTTGCATTAAGTGGAAACACCATGCCTGTGTAAAAATATAGTCTATAGGGCACATTTGTTGTCCTATTTTAAAGGTGTGCCTTGCGGGCAGATCTGTTTCTTTCCTGCCATTTACACAGACCAACCCCATTGCTCCCAGCAGCTGGCCGAGCTCCATGTCTTGTTTTGAAATGTCACTACTGGTTAACATTGCAAACTCTATATTGTACGCTCTTATTATGAAGTCGCTATGCCAGGCGTCAGTTTTTTGGGGATTTAGTCTATGGTTAAAGTCACCCAATATTAGGAGCACATCTCTTGGGTAGGTTTCATATAAGTCCTCTAAATCTTTTTTTAGGTGTTCCAACTCTGCTTTATACTCATTTTTCCCCCTTTCGGTATACATACATTAATAATGCATAGGCCTCCCTCACCTACATTGTTATTTAGTGTCAGCACTCTGCTACCTAATGTCCAGTTACACTTTAATTCAAGAAGATGTATATCACTCGCTATCCTTGTAGAGACCAACGTCATCTGTCCACCTGATGCCCTACCTACTTGGTTCTTTCTTGCAGGTTTTACATGGTGAGTAAAACCTTCAGTGACTGGGGTTTCTTCGTAAGCATAGAATATCGGTCTTCCCCAGGATATTTTTAAAGCCTTCCTGAAACCGTATTCTTTTGTACCCATTGACATTCCAGGACAGGAAGGATAGGCTGCGCGACGACCCACATTCCTAATCAATATTACTCAATGTTATATTTGGGGGTCTCTGGTTGGCACAAGTATGTACTTGTGACAAAAAGGGACCCTCTCCTCTACTCAGGGAAAGGGGATTACACACCTAAAATAACCCCTGCTCACCCTCTAGGTTGCGTGGCGCAAGCAGTCAAGGCTTATTTCAGAGGCGTTGTAAGTTAAGCAGTTGTGACCACATACAGTAACCCAGTGACAACACTACAAATGGACACCACACAGGTTTTATATAAAAAATAAGTAGACTTTATAAAGAGTTACCACAGGACCAAAAACGACAAAAATACACACTATGATTACTTTAAGATGGTAGATTTAAGCTTAGTTCAGTTCAGTTCTTAGATGCGACACTCTGCGTCAATGTACCTTAAGTTGCATTGCGCTTCCACGACAAGCAATGTCGCAGCAATGGGAAATGCGGCAAAGTTTAGATACAAAGAAATAAAGACGTGAAGATGTGGCACGCTTCTCATGGATGCGTGAAGTTCTCGGTTCGATGCGTTGACTGCAGCGGCGACACCCTTACGAAGCGACGGCAACAGCTCCAGCTGCGACGCTCTTCTCCACGATGCGTGAAGCTTCCGCTCAATGTGACAACTACAGCGTCAACATCCAAGATGCGATGGCAGCAGCTCCGACAGCGGCGTGCTTCTCAGGGATGCGTGGTGCTCTTGGTCGATGCAGTGCAATGCGACAGTTACAGCGGCGACACCCTCCTTTCTCCGGATTTGCGACGGCAGGCACAGCGACAGCAACACGCTCCGACGTCGTTGCGAGATTCTTCTCCTGATGCGGTGCAGTGCGACAACTACAGCGGTGACACCCTCCTTCTTCGGAGTTGCAATGGCAGCAGCAGCAACGGCGACACGCTTCCTCTTCTCTGCGGCGCGCTTCTCTCCAATGCGGTGCAGTGCGACAGTTCCAGCGGCGACACCCTCCTTTCGACGGAGTTGCGACGGCAGGCACAGCGACGGCGACATGCTTCTTCTTGTTGAGTCATGCTTCCAGCTCCTGCGACACGCAGTTCCTCTGAAGGCCCAATACAGCAGCAGGCACTTCCACAAGAACTCTGGGGAGCTGGGGGGTGAAGTCTGTTGTCCCTGAGACTTTAGCAGGAGGCAAGCTCTTTTCCGAGCCCTTGGAGATCCTTCACAAGTTGAAAGCAAAGTACACAAAGTTCCTTTCTCCTTCCATTGGCAGTAAGGCAACCACTGCTGGCCAATCCCCCAAGCAGCACTTCAGCTTGGGAATAGTCTCTCCTCAGTTTCTTCAGGTTCCTCTCCTCAGTAAAGGTTTCTTCTTGTAGTCCAAAAGTGATCTAATTTCATGGGATCAGGGTCCCAATATTTATACCCAGAAATCCTTTGTTCTGTGAGGGGAGAGTGGCCTTTGCCTAGTCCAAACCAGTTCTGAAGCACTGTGTTTACCAACATTCTCCCTTCCTTTCACAGTGCAGGCCATGCACATCAGACGCCCCACAGGGGGTGCAGCCAGCATTGTGGAAGGCAGGCACAGCCCTATTCAAAGTTCAGGTGCACTCCTCCCTCCCATCTGGATGCAGATCTCTGTATTCACCACTGGGTGGAAACATTAGGAACAACCTGTTGAAAATAGCAATGCGTATGTACATAAGCGGCGTTCATTTGTGTTCACAGTACCCCTTGTTGATTGTTTGAATCGAGCATTGAATTGTTCGAAGTTAATTCTCTTAAGGATCTTCTCTGCCTGCAAACGAGGAAGAATAGGAATATTCTCTCTCCCTTTGCAGATAGTGAAGGGTAGGTAAGGCAAGCCTTTAACACGTCGTACCTATTTCATTCCTCATTGATTGATTGATTGTCCTAACATTGACTGTTTGGGAATTAGTTCTTTTTGGAGGTATTCCCTGTTTGCAAATAAACGTAGGAAAATCTTTGCAAGTAGTGAAAGGGTACGTAATGCGGACCTTTCTCCCCCGTTGTAATCTGTCATGCCTATCTACTCCCCACTGATTGATGCACCTGTTTCACCCGGACCATTTACTAGAGATACGTCATCTGGCCCGACCAGAGAGCACCCCTAGTGAAAAGGACATATGCAATAATAACGAAGTGATCACTGTATCCTGTTAACAGAAACTTTAGCATGAAACAACCTGGAAAGAAAAGAATAGGAAAACGAAAATCAGTAGGCCACTGATGAACATGAACTTTTATTAAACAACGAACAAAGAAACGATAACATAACGTAATGATAAAACCTATTAATGTCCTAGAAACAAGAAAACGTTAAAATATGCCAGTGGTGAGAGACCAGAAAAACAGTAAGAGAAACCAAATCACCCCTCGCTGTCCCACCGCCTGCCACGCCAAAAAAATTGATAGACTAGGGAAAATGCAAGTCAGTAGAACATCCGCCCCCACTCTGGAAACTTCCAAGGTGGGGCAGGGTTCCGACTACGCCCAGCCGGGAGCAGCCCATATAAGGCAGGTCCTGCTGCCACGCCTCGGCCAGGAGATCCTAACGTAGGGTGTAGCAGGAGGAGAGGCCGACGCCAGCGGGACCCGGCCAGGGGATTGCCTTTACAACGCTGAACAGTTGCAGGGGGGGGGGAATGTCTCCTCGACCCTCCCCTCTCTCTCCCAGTCCGGCCGCGGTGGCCCTTGAGAGTTGCAGGTAGTCCCGCCACATGCTCTTCCGGTCCGGCCACCAACGGTCGGGGGGCCGAGGCCGACAGGATCCGGCTGCAGCCGATAAACCAAGCAACCCGTTCATGGGGCCAGAGCCAGGGGCGTCCGGCCGACATCTACCGGAAGCCCGGCCCGAAGACGGACGGGACACTTCTTCTTTCTTGAATAATGGCTGCGACAACACTGGGGGGGGATGTCTTGCACATGCCTCCGACCCCCCCCCCTCGTCCTCATCGCCTGGTCCGGCAATAACAAATCTCAAGCGAGACGCCGTGGGGTGCACTGGGAGGGAGAGACGGTGCGAACAGGCCTCTCCCGCCTCCCCAGGTGGAGGCTTCCCAGCTGCACCCTCAGCGCTCCAGGCGCCCGGAAAAGGGTTCTTCCACTGTGGCCATGCTGCAACGTCTCGCCCGGCAGGGTGGAGCCCGTCCGCTCATGTGACCCCGCGATCGCCGGTAGCTGCCGAACTCTCAAAATGGCGGTCGACCTGGCAAGAGCGGGCCCAGCATAAAGAAATGGCCCGGTCACTGGTTGACTCCACCACCGTAGTCCTCCACGACCTTGAAGATTCTAGAGGAGCCGCGGGAGTCTCCGACCCCCGATGGGGAATGACTGCCATGATCGCCCGTGGAGTGACGAAACTGTATCCGCGGGACGTCGGCGCTCCCATGCTGGCGCCAGCCTCACTTTGAATTACTAGAATCCTGCAGACCTCACTTCCGGTGAAAGCACAGTGTGACCCGGTAGGAAAAATTATTGCACCCCCTCCCCTTTTTGACTGATAGTTCAAACCACTGATCCTTTCCTTTGCCCTTTTAACGGAACTTTGGACTGCCTCCCCCTCTTTTACATTTTCTAGAGAAAACAAAACATTAACCACTACATTAGCATAGCAGTTGACACCAGAACTGTTTTCAAATTGAAAACCAACAACATCTTCAACAGAATCCTTTTTGTTTCTGCTGTGACCCTGCTACAGCACAGGCATTGTCCCCAGCAGTAATTCTGCAATGCCGGTAAGAATAGCTGTGGTGCCTACTGGACTCACTCACCCCCGCGGCGCCCCACGCCGTTATTTGCTGGGCGGCAACTTACTAGACATCACCTTCGTGCCATCTAGATTTCAGCGCGTTCTGCTGCCTTGGAACTATTCGCACAACAGACCGCTACTGACAAGAATATTTCATTATTGGTGCTGTCAATTTCAATAAATCTATTGGATAATTCAAAAGAAATTGCCACGGTCTCTTCGTTGTTTAAATGTTTTTACTGTTTTTGTTTTGTTGTATATATTTATATGTTATTAAAGTTTTATATTCCTACTACTTTGTTGGAGTGCTATATATTTTTAATGTGACACATAATTGTAAAAACTTTGATGTACAAAGAGTCATTCCTGGAATCTTCCGCTTCAGGCTCGGTCCCCTCCCCAATCACAATACAGGATGGTTTTCAGATAGTAGGAACACGTGTGGTGTGACGGATCTCATCGGGTGTGGGCCTTGATCTACTATAACTCCTTTGAAGAGGGGTGATTCTTTACAGCTGGGGCCATAAACTACATCTGCAGGGCTAGCTGATAGCCTGGACAATCGGACACAGAGGAAGAGGAGTGTCAGAGGGTGCGGTAGTGAATAGGGCGAAAGGGAGGTGTCGGGCGGGCACAGAGTGTGATTCTCAGGGAAGAGCAGCGCAGATGGGGGGAGGTTTATTGCCCATGCATAAGACAGAGAGCGGTGGTGACCAGTGCCTGGGGAAGATGCTTGCGTGGGTGAGGAGCCATGCTACGAATCAACAGCGTGCAGAGAGTGGGTCTGGTCAAGACATCTAAAATGGCTGCCGTGCACGACAAAAGTGTGGCATTTCAAAAAAGGCAAGATGGCGCAGACAATGTTTTTCAACACTTCCTCATTTCCTTCGAATCGAACGTTAACAGACGTTGGGGCATATTACCAAAGTTAAGCGATATTTATCGCTAACGATGCTTACCAACGAATTTTTTACCACTAAGCATCGTCAGAAATTATCGAAGATAAACCTTGCTATTATCAAGGTTTATCGCAAATGCGATAATAAACGGCCGCAATGCATGAATATCGCTAAAAACTCAGCGATATTCATGCATTACCGAGCTAATGCTCTTAGCCATGTTATCCACCTCCCATTGGATAACATGACTAAGAACTGCTCAGGGCAGGTGTTACTTTTTGGAGATATTCGTGCTTAGCGCGAATATCTCCAAAAGTTGGTAATAGGAGATAGATATCTTGCATGTTGTAATGCAAGTTATTGTGGTATATGGAACTCATACCATAATCTCTCAGGAAAGCAGAAACTGATCCTTTTGGGACCGCCTAAAAAGGCCTAGGGGGTGAGGAGTACTCTACTTTGCCCCCTTTTCACGTTCCGAACTATTTTATTTTACTCTCTTCTGTAATTACACAAAATAGCAGCGATAAGATGCATCGGAGACACACAGTGAGAGAAAGGAGGCCGGAGATGAAGAAGAGATGTCAAATACACATTGGAGATAATATAGTGGCAGAAGGGAAGTAAATATGAGTAAACTTACCATGTAACATAAAAATGTTGCACTCTATACTATAAGTCTCATTTTATACTACAATCACTTCGCTACAACCTCATAAATTAAAAATAAAAATGAATAATGTCTCAAACAATTTTTGATTTCTAAATATAAATTTATTCTTCAGAATTTTCTAAATTTGAAAGAACTAGTAACATGTCCTCATCAGCAATGTCCCCATGAAAAGTCTCCAATGATGATTCTTGTAACTCTATGGTCTCCAAACACTCGATAAATTCGCCATCAAGAGATTGATCAAAAAAATCATTCAAGTCATCTCCTCCTTGTGACAATATTTCATTATTGGTGCTGTCAATTTCAATCAATGTAGTGGAATCATTCAAGTCATCTCCTCGTGACAATATTTCATTATTGGTGCTCTCAATTTCAATCAATGTAGTGGAATCATTCAAGTCATCTCCTCCTTGTGACAATATTTCATTATTGGTGCTGTCCATTTCAATCAATCTAATGGAATCATACAAGTCATCTCCTCCTTGTGACAATATTTCATTATTGGTGCTCTCAATTTCAATCAATGTAGTGGAATCATTCAAGTCATCTCCTTGTGACAATATTTCATTCTTGGTGCTGTCCATTTCAATCAATCTAATGGAATCATACAAGTCATGTCCTCCTTGTGACAATATTTCATTATTGGTGCTCTCAATTTCAATCAATGTAGTGGACAATTCAAAAGAAATTGCCACGGTCTCTTCATTGTGAGCCATTTTATTTTGAAATTGCTTGCTGTAAATTGCAGAAAAAAATAATCACTTTCATTTATCGTTTTTAGTAATACATAATATAAAACTAACTTTATCAAGTATTTAGTATAACAGAAGGACTGCAAATAAATAACAGAAAACATTTTTCAAATTATCTTCAAGTGTACAACATAGTTCCCCTTACAAATTAACAACTCACCTTTTTAAAAGTAGGAGAAGTGTTAGTACTGTGTAAATCAAACACCAGAAATTCACCACCAAAAATTCCTCACAAATGTACCTCAGACAGTAGTATCACAAAATGGCTGTGGTTTCATCTCATTTGAAATATATACTTAACCAATTAACATTCATCACACACAAATACAAAACCAAAGTAACATTTTAATTGGTTCTAAATTTCAACACTTTCTACAGCCTGAATGGCTGAACGGAATTACACCAAACTTGGCAAAATGGTACATCAAACCTAAGAGGTCAGGAAGGATCTACTATGCCCCCTTATGGTCATTTCCCCCTTCGCTTTGGCCTCCTCTTGTCTCTCAATCCTACCGAGAGACAAGATGGCGGCCGCTACGGACTGTTTGGAATGTTTACAGACACCGGAGAGCCAATCAGCTTCGCTTCGCAAAGCTCCGTAACGCGAAAAGTACGCGAAGCGGTGCGCTGTTACAGATATATATCTTTTTTTGAACGTTAATTTCTCAAAATCCACTGAAGCACATATATTGAGACCTAGCAAAGGCACATCGGGCTACCAGTCCCTAATATTTTGCCAAGTTTCGTGCAAATCCATTCAGCCGTTCGATTATTATTATTATTATTTTTTTTGCCCCGCGGGGCCCTTTTAAAACCTCCACATCAAACGTAGGGGGTCAGCGAGGATCTACTATTCCCCCTTATGGTCATTTGCCCCTTCGCTTTGGCCTCCTCTTGTCTCTCAATCCTACCGAGAGACAAGATGGCGGCCGCTACGGACTGTTTGGAATGTTGACAGACGCCGGAGAACCAATCAGCTTCGCTTCACAAAGCTCCGTTGCTCGAAAAGTACGCGTCCTGGAGCGCTGCCCGGTCCGCTGTTACAGATATATATCTTTTTTTAAACGTTAATTTCTCAAAATCCACTGGAGCACATATATTGAGACCTACAAAAGGCACATCGGGCTACCAGTCCCTACAATTTTGCCAAGTTTCGTGCAAATCCATTCAGCCGTTCGGGCTAAAAGTGAGGCCAACCGCCCTATGGAAAACTCAATGTTAAAAACACGTTTTGGGACCCCCCTTTTTTCTCAGCCCCCCCTTGACGAACCCCCCCCAAATTTTCAAGGGCTGCTCAGAAACAAAATGTGCCATTTTCCTGAAAATGTCAGCCAATTCCGTCCACAAACGCCAAAGTTATTAGACATAGAATTTTCAAAAAACCCATAGAGAAAAAATCCTAACTATATATACCTACTGGCGACCGCCAGTAGGTAATATATATATATATATATACCTACATATATATTAAACAGGTAAACCTGCACTCAATCAATTCTGTTTCACCATTCAGGACCTATACCACTTGACTTACCAATCTTAGTCACCGGAACCTAAAGCCCTAAAGGATAAAAGGTGTTAGCATATTAGGCAGTAAATAAACATTTGCACTCATAAAATAACCAAAGACTCGGGTGAGGTTTAACACTTTATCTATGTAAAATTTAAATGTCAATGTTCATACTACATTAATTGAAACATGATCAAATCAACAGGAATTATGATTAAGCAGAGTAAAATAAGAAAACTTTTGTTTAAGCATTGAAACATGCGTAGGGTAGAAAAGGGAAAACAAATACAAAGAAGTACCCAAATGGATTAGAATGGTGTGAAGACCGACCCTGGCCATGGGCTGGGATAAAGGACAGAACCCCAAAAGTACATGTGCCAGCGAGAAAGAACAGATGCAGACCAGAATCAGGACAGGTTATGGACCAAATTGGATCAGGACAGGACCACCACAGGCTAGAACTGGCACCCACAGCTAAAGTTTAAACACTAGTGTTGTAAACCCTCTCTGCAGCTAACAGTCGAACCCCGATTGGGTTATCAAACTCCTTTCCAGAACCCCGATTGGGTTATCGAATCTTCTGACAGAGTGCTTCGCCAGCACCTCTGCTCTCGATCACCTATCGAGTGCGTTCGGTCAGTGACAGGTCAGCTATTCGGGCAAGTCGGACAAATCTAACTAGCTAAGCCTACCCTAGTTATACTATTTTCCAGGTCAGTGTACCACCCTCCAATGCTGCAAATGTGTAAATCCCACAATTTTATTGGTCAAAAGATGAGGAGAGGAGGTCATCACCCCATATTAATATGAGGTAACTGTCATTCAGTATTCAAATTATGTTCTCTCCCGTAACTATATCTTCCCATGCACTTTTATTGCACCCAGTAGCGAATGTATCAATAACATACAATGTTTTAACAAATTGTACAATTCAGCTTTCTCTGGCAGGATTTTGGAGGTCATTTTCTCATAGTTTTCACAGTTCATGTCTGATGCTGGCATTGGTTCAATGCCATGGCTTCAATAGCTTGAGTTTCTTTGCGCAGGCGCAGTTCCTCCAAAGATGGAGTTCAGAAGTACATTTCAGGCCCAAATGCAATACATGCAAAAAGAAAAGATAAACAGTTTTAGAAACACAGAATAAATGATAAACTGAATATCACGTATCTCTATTCTATTCCCATTATTTTATTTAAACTATTACATTAAGAGTTAGGCAGAACGAAACAGCTTAGCAAAAGCAGCAATACAAGCTTCTTGCATGTTACAACACAAAACAGCCATCGAAGTTCTACTGCGCAGAAGCAAAAGTATCCCACCAAACGAAGTAATACGTCATGTCACGTGAGTGTGACAGACGCATGCGCAGTAGAAAATCCCATGTAGCAGCAGCCATTTTAATGCAAGCGGGTTACAGTTAGTAAAAGCACATTGACGAGCTTCCCCTAGATACTAGAAATGTTGTGTAATGTAATATTAATATGACAAAACATGTTAGTTAGTACATTAATATTATTTTGAGAGGTCTTAATCCAAGCAAGTCACTTTACGTGAGCAACCTTGCTCCATTAAATCCTCTGTTGTCTGGCTGTTTTGTTTGCCCTCAGTCTGCCCCATTAAGTTTTCCCTTTTTCTGGTCCGCCCCGATGGGGGAAAATGAAGGTTCACTGAAAATCTGGATTGGCACCTAACAGAATGGGGAATGGGTGAGGCAAGCCCTCATCGCCTGTCACTCTTCTGCCTCTGATGACTCTGCCAGCACTGATTCAAACGGCCCCCGAGCTTTCAAAAGCTGCATCTGGTCACCACCACACCGGGCCACCTCCGTGGGTAGGTGAACCTTGAGGTTGAGGGTAGGAAGGCAAATGCAGGATGGCGAAGCAGCAGCAGTGTGGGAGTTCATGCTGAAGGCCCTGAATATCCACAAGCCACACCCGGTCTCCACCTCACCGGGCCAACCTCCTGTGGGGGACCTGAAGATTAGATGCAGCAGCGAATACAGCTGCAGCACCTAAATGGTTGAATTATGGCTTGTTCAAAGTCTATGATTATTTTATATAGGTAGTTGTTATTGTTTATGCTAAATTTAGTTTAAGAGTTCTTAGTAAGTACTGCTTTGCTTACCTCTTAGTTGATGGCTTAGGGCACATTTTGAAGGCCTCATCCATTATCCAGATTTGACAGTGGCTTAGTTTAAGTAAGTTATCCACTATAGAACATATTAGGATTTGTTTATCCTTGTTTAGGTTGTCATATAACAGGAACGGTTCCTCATTATATGTAATTTTTAAATGGTCAGGAATTTCTATGCCTTGGTATCTTTTAGGGGCAGGATTATTATTGCTGGAGGCTTTTTAAGTTCATGCTATTAAACATTAAAATGGGTATAAGTGTTAGTGAGCCTGTGATGTGTTCGGGGACTTTAGGAAGCATCTTTTTTAGGATGTTGGTTATGGGTTCCTGCGAGATAGTGCTTGACTCTCTTATATCCTGCAATACTCCCCTTACTTCTATTTCTGTCACATTTGGGGAGTGGTTGTGTTCCCTTAAATTAATTACAACATCATCTTTTGTAGTGTTCCTCTCGTAACATACATTAGAATAATATTTGGTACATTTCCAATTCACTTTTTCTGTCGATGTCCTTTCTTGATTGTAGGTGTAGCCCATGTGAGGTAGGGGCTTATTTACAAGGAGCTTGCACCACCAATGTGTCAAAAATGTTAACACATTGGCAGCACTGTCAGTACCCCATATTTACAAGATGATGTATCTTGGAGGAAGTGTCTCTTTTTGGAGACCTCCGTCAAAAGAAACGTGCATAAAAACCGCCTGTGTCATGTAAGTATTAATATGCATGGTAGGCATTCCATTGTAAATTCCACTGCAAAACAGAGGGGCATGGCTGCGACTGCAATGGAGGCAGACGTGTCTGGGTAGAGCTCCGTCAGAGGCTCCCCTAAACAGGCCCTGCTCTCCGAATGTAGTCGCCCAAGGAGGCTCTTACCAGGTATAACTTTGCCAGGACAACAGCCCAGATCTCCGCTGCTGATTTCACCTTGCCCGGGCCCCACTTTGCGGATCCCGTTTTAGTGGGCCAGCTCCAACTAAGCGAGCCTGGGGCTTAGCTCCGCCCACAAGGCCCAAAAAATGACGCTGATTAAATAAACCGACGGAAGCGGACTGTGGCTGTTCACCCTGCCGCCACTTCACTGAATACCCACTGATGGGCAGCGGAGTGTAGTCGAGCCCCCTGCAGAATTGTATGCCAGTCTTCTCTGTATGAGGCCCCCGGATCGACTGCTGGCTACTGCAGCGGGAGGAGGAGGATCGTGGGCGACGACGCTGCCCAGATCACCTGCACTGCCATTGCCCTCACGGCGCGATTGAAGTAGGTGAGCCCCCGCCGACAGAAGGGAACTGCGGCTGTTCACCCTGTCACCGCCTCATTAAATACCCACCGATGGGCAGCGGAGCGCAGCTGGCGAGGGGAGGAGGGTAGCGGGTGAAGACGACGCCTGGATCGCCAGTGTCGCCGTTGCCCTCACAGCGCGATTAAAGTAGGTGAGCGCCCGCCAACAGAAGAGATCTGCGGCTGTTCACCCTGCCACCGCCTCAATAAATACCCACCTATTGGCAGCGAAGTGAAGTTGAGGCCCCTGTTGAACTGCCTGCACGTCTCCGCTGCGTGAGACCCCCCGGATAGACTGCTGATCACTGCGGCAGAAGGAGGAGGATAGTAGGTGAAGATGCTGCCCTGATCGCCTGCATAGAAGTTGCCCTCACAGCGCAATTGAAAAAGGTGAGCCCCCGCTGCGAGGTTGCCTGCTGTAAACCTCCAGTCTATTCTTGGGATGCCAGGCTCCCCTATGATGCCAATTGTGACATTGCTGGCTGCGGTAGAGACATGATGGGATGCACGTGCGGCTATGTAATGTGAAATGGACTGCTGGTGCCCTGTGGAAGCTGCGTGGCAACACATGGGAGAGATTTAAACCTGCCCCAACTCATGCCTGAGCTCTACATAGCTGGTGATCCCCCCAGCCGGCGCTTTGCAGTTACCTAGACGCCATCTTGGTGCACAGCCTACCGAATGTTATGGCAGCAATGAGGTGCCCACTGTTACTCTGGCAGTCGCTTCACTAATAGGGCACGTCTGTGCTCTGGTGAGCTGCACCTGGTAAATCCCGCACAGGTTGCCCGGGTGGTGTCCGCGGGTAGGTCTTGCTGGCGCCCATGGGTGCTTACACCATTACACCACCGACGCCGCCAAACATAAATGACCTCTTGCTGAGGTGAAGATATACACCACTGCTTGCCGGGACCTGAGTGATTGCATAGTGTGGACGATGGCCGTGCTGCGGAGGTGATACCTGCGCATGGTGGGAAAGCCCTGCCGCTGAAGGCTCGAGCTGTGAAGCAGCTACTGATCGTGACCCCTTAGCATCACTGCGGGCCACGCTGTGAACCTCGTACCCTAGAGACGTCGTATTGGGGTCCTGCCATACACAGAACAGTATAAGTGTGCGAACTCTATGACTCATGTTGGGTGGCACCCGAGCGCAGACCGGAACAGGAGGAACACAGGCCCTACCGCTGCCGTCTAAGCCTAAATCAGACAAGATGGCGAAACAGGGTCACATGGACAAACTGCTAATAAACTGGATGGGGTGCTTCCTGCAATGGAGCGGCTGGAAGAAACCATCGATCCGACCGGCACCTCCCTGGAATCTAAAATCGACAAGGTGGCCATTGACCTCACTCATCTACATGCAGATCACCGGAAGTTAACGGACCGCACCACTGTTCTGGAAACCACGTTCGCTGACATCAAACCACAGGTGGCTCTGACGGACAAACATTTACAGGATTTATTAAACCTTGTGGAGTTCCTGGAGGACAGAGCTGAGGATGTTGAAGGGCGAGCATGGGAAACAATGTGCGAATAGTTGGTGTGCCGGGTTGATGGGAGGTAGGGAGCATACACATTGGCTCAGAGACCTGCTACCTGAGGGGACCCTCTCTTCTCACTTTGTCATAGAACGTGCACATAGAGTTCCAGCGAGACCCCCCTCCTGAGGGGTCGAACTTAGGGGCCCTTACTCCTCCGGCTCCTCAACTACAGAGACTGGGACTCCATCCTACAGGAAACCAGGAAGCTGCAAGATATCCACATAGACAATCATAAAATAATGTTTTTTCAGACTATACCATTCAGGTGCAGAGACAGAGATTCTCATTCATGGGGTGAAAAAACGCCTTCGGCAAAACAACCTGAAATATTCTCTGCTCTCCTGGGCGTGCCTACAGGTGGTTGCAAGTGACAAAACACACTTCTTTACCACATCGGATGAGGCAGAGGATTGGCTAGACACCTTCACTCCTGCAGAACCTTGAGAAACTGCCGTGACAGCGACCCTACTTAAGCTGAGGGGCCTCTTTCACCTCCGCCGGAGGGAGCGAGAAGCTCTGCAGGAGGTAGCGGATTTCAGTGGCTCTTTGGTGACTGAGGACGCATCCAACTCAAGCCAGCGTTGCCTATCAAGCGATGATGAGCGTATCTATGGCCTGCAGAACTCACAGGATTCAACTGAACAGCTAGATGTCACTCCACAGACGGCTGACATAATAATATGCACATTGTGAGACCCTATTCTTGATTGGACTATGTCTTGAGGTATTGTGGTTTATATGTGGGGGGGTGCAGTCGCTAAGAGAATAGCCATATGTGGTGGACACTGCTGAGATTCCGAGTGTTCACATGAGGTCGAGGGTGACATCACGGCTTGGGGAGGGAGGGCGGGACTTAGTTGCACGCCTTGCTGCTGTCATGTGTGCACCAGTACACATCATTCACCTGGCGAGTGTTATTGAGACGGTGCGCACAGACTGCCATGTTTATAATGTGTTTTTCCTGAATACGGAGAGCCTCTGAGACACTGGTCACACATATTGTATGTTACCTGTGCGAAGCACGCAGCACACCCCCCAGATCGTTTTTGACTGTTATCTCTATTGAGATTTAGAAGAATGCTGGTTGCTTTTTCGCTCTTTTGTAATTGCTCATGATTATGTTATTGTTCTGGTTTTATTGTGAGATATCATTTATTGTTTGCCGATTCATACAGCATAACATGCGACAAGTCAGTATGCTGGGAAAGTTGTGCATTGCCGGGTCGTCTGCACCGTATATGTTTGTTGGGCTGCTACAGACACATGGCCACTGAGTACATTATAGGGACCATGACTTCACCTAAAATTGGTACATGGAATGTGAGGGGCATGCAGTCACCGTCACACAGGTATCAGATATATTCGTACCTTAAACTGCATCACATACAAATAGCTCTCCTGCAAGAGACTCACCTGGCCAAAACAGAAATCCAAGGCTTGCACTGCCATTGGTGTGGCCAACTGTATGCAAAGAGGTATTCTGCTTTTGCACCAGGCACGCTAATATGGGTGCGTCCAGGGTGCCTGCTTAAAATTACACAGTCATTGGTAGACACGGAGGGCAGGTATGTTTTAGTTAAGAGCACATTGGATGGCCGGCAGGTTGTAATTGCAACACTCATCCTAGCGCCGTAGCATTATATTTCTATGTTCTTAGGGGGAGACTACAATAGCGTACTAGACCTATCACTGGACTGTTCCTTTCCACCCCTTCCGGGCACAAATACGCACAATGTCATGAAGGCGTTAACTAACTGGGCAACACAATGGCGCCTGAGGGACGTCTGGAGACATCGCTACCCCCATGACAGGGTATATTCCTACTAGTCAGGTGCTCATGATTTGCATATGTGGTTAGACCGCTGCAAGTTTTCGGAGGAGCTGCTGCCACATTTATCTGCAGTCTACTATTTAGACAGGACACATTCGGACCACAACCCACATATATTGGAGGTGTTGTTGGAACACCCCGACTGCCAATTCCAACCTGGCGGTTGCAACCAAATATGCTATTGGATGCACCTTTTCAAAGCCTGCTAGCCACTAATATCACCCAATACTTTGAAGAAAATATTGATACAGCCACAACGCCACTGGTAGCATGGGATGCATTTACAGTAGTGATCAGCGGTGACTTCCTCGGTGCACAGGCGGGTATGCGGAGACAGTTGGAGACTGAACTCACACTCCTTGAAAATAAATTGCTCCGAAGAGAGAGAGAAGCACTAGGGGGCAACACCAGGTCCTTAGAGCAAGATAGAGAGGAACATGCCGTATTGCTAGAACGGCTCCACCATTTGAACTATGCAGCACACTCAGCCCACACCCACCATATGGGAGACAAGCCTGGCAAGTTGCTGTTGTGGTTGATACGGCAAGATGCAGTCACCGCTCCCGTAATGCCCATATGGAACACAAGAGGTGTCACGGTGTATACACAGAGTGATATACACAGCGCCTTTGTGGAACACTATTCCACGATGTACATGTCCTGTTTTCGAGCTACAGACGCAGTCATATGGGAATTTCTTTCCGCCCCAATGCTACTGCAACTGACACTGCATCAACAAGAGGAACTCGTTGCTCCTCTGCTACCGGAGGAAATAAGGGATAGTATTTTCTCCCTATCGAATCGCAAAGCTCCGGGTCCGGATGGACTGCCGGCTGAATTTTATAAAGCCTACTCGGACATATTGATACCGGAATTGTTGCAGGTATATGCAGCGGCACTAGATGATTAAGCACTAATGCCCACGCAGAGTGAGGCAACACTGATCTCCCTTTAAAACGAACTATGGGCAGACAATCCGTTCCGCAGGCGGAATTTGCGGATTTTCAGCAATTTTGCGATCCGCAAATCTCGCGAAATTGCCGAAAAATCTGCAAATCCACTCACGGGTGGATTTCAGTTAAGGCAGGTGCTCGAGTTGAAGAAAGCTAACTTTGTAACCATTTTAGAATGGCACTGGCAAGCTGCCAGAGTTGCAACTTGCAAGTAAGCAACTCTGACAGCTTGCCGGCACCATTCTAAAATGGTTACAAAGTTAGCTTCAACTCGGGCACCTGCCTTAACTCTGTAAGTGCTTCCTGTGGGCCGAAAATTCAACCCTTAACAGGAAGCACTTACAGATATAAATAAAGCAGGTGCCCGAGATGAAGCTCAAATTCAGTAACGTTTAAATCAGCCCAAAACATTAGTGAGCACGGTCGAGACTGGGCAAGTGTGCTTTAACCCCATATCTGCAGTCGAAAATTAGCTGTAATACTCGAGGGAGGTCTTTGCATCCAAGAGCGCAATCCCTGTGTAGTTCCTCGGACCAGGAGGCTGCTTTCTCCTCACCTGCTGCCCTGCTCGCTCTCTAACCCTTTATTCACAAGAGGCATGTTGACACTCATAGGAGCCCCGCACCACACACTAGCGGTATCAAACGTCTTCCCGCCCTTTCCACACTATGATGGACAGCTCACTCAAGGGACCTCGGCGCCTTTTGGCGCGGTGGCAAAGTTACAGGCACACAGGGTCACTGGAGGCAAATCTTCTGGCCCTTTACGCAGCTGCAGTGTAGGAAAAGCACTATACATTTACCCAACGAGGTAGCACTTACTGATTAGCCAGTAGAAAGTACTCCAGTTGAGTAGATGGAAATCGCAAAAAAAAAAACACGAGTACGCGGCAAAAACTGTGAATTCGTGGACTTTTTTGCAATTTCGCACGAATTCACGGACCGCAGATCCGCAAAATTTGCCCATACTTATTGTTTTTTTTTAAACATGTTTTTATTGGTTTTAATACACAAAACAGAAAGACAGTAAGCATGAGTAAATTTCAAGTTTACAATCATCAAATAGTATTTGCAAAATTGATTCAGTTCTCTCCTAACTTCTACTTCTATTACCATTATCACTATTTTGTATAATCCTCCCCCCCGGTTTATCAACCCCCCTCAGAGTCGTCATCTGAGCTTTCATTGTCCGACTCGGGTACAGGGTCACAGATATCTCCTCTGTATGTATTCCAGTTGGTCCAGATTTTGGTCCATTTGTGAGGGCATTTCCTATTTACATACACAGCTCTTTCCGTAATCATTGTCATGTCCATGTCTCTACACCAACCACTCAGAGAAGGTAATTCAGCCATTCCCCACTTCTGTGCCACATTCCTCTTGGCTACCATGAGGCCTAATGTCGCCCAGATTTTCCCATAGCGAGATAGGTTATTCGCCTCCCAGATATTGAGGAGGCACCTTCGCGGCTCAGGCAACAGGGAAACATGTAGTGCTTGGGATATTGTACGCAAGACCTGACCCCAGTAATCCGTTAGTAGAGGACAGTCCCAGATTATATGGAATAAGGTACCCTCGTTTCCACAGCCTCTTAGGCAATATGGGTGTTGAGCCCTACCGATTCTATGAAGTGTAGGTCTAGTGAGATAGGCGCTATGTAAGATTTTAAATTGTACAAGTCTGAGCCTCGCCGAAATTCCCACCTCCCTAGGAGAGGTGAGTGCCATCTGCCATTCCGTCTCATCCATGGCATCAATATCTGTTGTCCATCTCTCCTTCAGTGTTGCTGTGGGGTCTGACATATTGTTTATTAGTTTACGGTGTGTGAAGGAGGTGGCCCGTTTAGGCATACAGTCTGTGATGAGCCTATCTTCCAGTGGGGAGGCCTCAGGTATATTCTCGGTCTGGGAAGAGCTGTTTGGGGTGCGTGTCTGACTTGCATGTAACGGTATGACTCAGTTGGCGCAAGATCGTACTGTTGTGTAAGCTGGGCAAATGGGATGATCGTCCCTCTGTCCCATAGATCCCCCACTGTGGAGATACCAATGTTATCCCAGTGTTCGAATCCCTTGCTTTTTCTGAGGATCCCCAGCTGCTTCGCGTCCCACAGGGGTGTAAGCTTGGTTATGACCTACTTCCATCCCAGTTGTGCCTGCGCTGTATACTATAACATGACAGTGTGTTTGGTTGGGCCCGCTAGTGTCAGTGCTCGTCTTCTGTTATATAGGGCCACTAGTATATTGTCTGGTCCCAGCTGAGCCCAATCAGGCATGTATGCTGGGTCCGTCCGAGGGGTGTGTATCCATTGATTTATTACTTTGAGGCGTGCTGCCCAATAGTAAAGGCGTATGTTAGGGAGTGCTATGCCGCCATCGTACCAACTGCGATGTAGTTTGACTTGTGCAACGCGGGCTGGTTTGTTGCCCCATAGGAGTGTGGACACTTGTGTTGTTATTCTTCTAAAATACTTTATGGGTACCTGATACAGTGTATTTTCCAGCGCATACAGGAATCTGGGCAGGGCCATCATTTTAAATAGTGCAGCTTTACCTAACAGTGTAAGGGGCAGCGACTCCCAGTAAGTGACGTCTCTACGCAGTCGTACCAACGGGGGGGCCAAATTCTTAGTAAAGAAGGTTACTGGGTCCCTTGTTATGTGTATACCCAGATATTCAAACGTGTCCCGGGGAATTGCCAGTGGGCAGTGAGGGGAGAGTCGTGGGGTCAAGCCCTTTAACGGGAATAAGACCGACTTATCCCAGTTTATGGTGTAGCCCGAGAGGTTCCCTAATGTGTCGCACAGCTCGAATATTATCGGCAGAGTATTTTCGGGGTCTGTTATGTACACTAGAATGTCGTCTGCATAGAGGGATATACGGTCTTCCCATCCCTCCGCCCAAGCAATACCACGTATAAGAGGAGTGTTGCGAATCAGCGCTGCTAGGGGCTCCAGTACCATTGCAAAAAGAAGCGGTGATAGTGGGCAACCCTGTTGAGTCCCTCTCGTCAATGTGATGATGTCTGACAGTCGCCCGTTTACTGCCACGCGAGCCACTGGATCTGCATACAGGAGTCGGATCCATGTGCAAAAGTTAGGGCCAAAGCCCCGGCGTGGAAGAACCGCAAAAAGATACGGCCATTCCACCATATCAAATGCCATCTTCGCGTCTAGAGAGAGGACCGCTGCTGTCTCCAACAGACTATTTTCCCTCGCTAGTACACTATGTAAACGCCTGAGGTTAAGTGCAGTGTTCCTGTTTGGCATAAAGCCCGACTGATCCGGGTGAATTATGTTGGGAAGGTGTGTTTGTAGCCTATTTGCAATTAACTTTGCCAGAATTTTGGACTCTGCATTGATCAGTGATATAGGGCGATATGAGAGGCATTCCGCTGGGGGCTTTCCCGGTTTTAGGATAGCCACAATGGTGGCCATTCTCTGGTCCAAAGGTAGTGTTCCCTGCTCTAAGCTGTCCTTGTACATTGCTAGCAAGTGTGGCTGAGGGTGTGTGTTAGTAGTTTATAAAGCTCCAGCGGGATTCCGTTGGGGCTCAACGCTTTGCCAGATTGATGGGATTTAATTGCCTCTCTGATTTCCTCCACAGTGAGGTCAGCCTCAAGCTCCTCGGAGGCCCCGGAGTCAAGTCTAGGCAGTTCCACCTCCCGCAAGAAAGTCGCAGCCTCTACTTCCGTGACTAATGATGAAGAAGCGTACACCATACTGAAATGTTCAGGTAGCGCCTTCACAATTTCCCCTGAGTCTGAGGTGAGACGTCCCTCTGCCGTATGTAGCTGTGCTATAGTATGGTTCCCCTGTTCCCTCCTGTCCAGCCATGCCAATAACTTCCCATCTTTATCACCTATATCATAAATTGTATGTCTGGTTGCTGTGAGAGCTGTTACCGTTTCTAGTCTAAGGTGTTTCTTATGCTGTTGTTGCTTTAGCAAAAGAGTGTGAGCTGAATCTGGTGTTGGGTTGGCTGAGTGGGTAATGTTAGCTACCTGGAGCTCTTGTTCAAGGGTCGTGAGATCTCGGTGTTTTGTGCGTTTGTGTTCTGTTATGGATGAAATAGCCTGACCCCTGAGGACAGTCTTATAGGACTCCCACAATACGGTTGGAGAGCTTACCGAGGTTTTGTTTTCGGTAAAGAAATGTTTTGTAGTGTTACGGAGTTCCTTTCGTATTAGTGGTACTTGCAGATATCCTGGATATATTGGGTATAGTCGCTTGTGAGAGGTGTGGGAGGAGGAAAGCATCAAAGTCACTGGGGAGTGGTCCGAGATACCACTCGGCCCAATAGTGATGTTTTCTACAGAGGAAAGGGTGGACTCAGGGGTCAGGAAATAATCTAGTCTGGATAGACTATTGTGAACTGCTGAGTGGAAGGTGTACTGCCTATCTACTGGATGTTTACGCCTCCAGACGTCTGTCAGTCCGAGCGCCTACACAAAGCTCCGCAGGCTTGTGACCCCAGGCATTGTCGCTCGCCCCGGGTGTCTGTCCATGTTAACGTCCATTGTGGCATTAAAATCTCCACCGACGAGGAGTTCTCCACTCGGCAGAGACAGTAGGAAATCGCTGAGGGCCGGGAGCGCCACCATCTGTAAAGCCGGGGGGATATATACTGATGCCACGTTAACCAGTCTGCCCTCCCATTGACCGGCCCATACTTATTTAAAACCGGGCAGATACCCTGAACTCCTGGGCTCCTACGGTCCACTGGCTCTGTTGTACACCGACTATAAAATACTTGCCTCCATTCTAGCTAAACGAATAGCCACGTTTGTGCCGACTCTGGGACATAATGATCAAAACGCATTTGTCCCAACCAGGAGTACCTCTTGAGTACCTCTCTTAATATACATAGACTATTTAGAATCCAGAAGTACGCAACAAAGAACTGGCCATGGTCTGGATGTATAGTGCTGGACCTAGAGAAGGTCTTCAATTCGTTGGAGTGGCCCTATCTTGCAGCGGTCCTGCGTAAGTATGAGCTAGGAGACGGGTATTTGCAACTGGTGCAACTACTGTATCAGCGCCCCACAGTGGGGGCTCGCATGGGTAGGCTAATTTCTGACAAAATCAGGGCCAGACGGGGAACTAGGCAGGGATGCCCTTTGTCCCTGTTGCTCTTTTCCCTTGCCATGGAGACTTTAGCCGCTCTCCTCCGAGAGAGAGGCATGGACTGGGGCGTCCCCTTGAATGATGAACTCCACGCAGTGTCCATATATGCACACGATCTGTTGCTGTACATAAGAGACCTGAATGCTGTGCTGCCAGTCATGTCCGCACTGTTCCATAGTTTTAAGGCAGTGTCAGGCCTCAAGGTAAATTGGGCTTAATCGGGCACCCACTCTTTCCACGACAACGTGGTCGTGATGGATATAATTATCAATGGGACTGCGCTTACTTGGTGCCCGACCACTTTCAGGTACCTAGGTATATATATCTACAGGTCCCCAGCAGACATATTGGAGGGAAACCTAGTGCGCGCCATTTCCTCCGTCAGGGCACAGATGCAGTTCTGGAAGACTCTAACAGTCAATGTGATGAGTCGTATAACCTTAACCAAAAAAATGATAGTACTGCCAAAGCTATTGTATTACTTTGCGAACCTTCCAGTATATGTTCCGGTACGACTATTTTGGGAACTGGAAGGATTAACCTGAGGCCTTTTCTGGAATGCGGGGCAGCCCAGAATAGCACTGCAGAAATTGTATGCGCCACTGGAATGTGGAGGCTTGGTAGTTCCTCATTTGGAACTATACTACTTAGCTGCACAGCTACAATGGGACACAAAGTGGCTGAGTGGCAAGAACCTGATGGACACGGCAACTGAGTCATCATCATGGACGCAGACTCAGATATATAGTTTGCTTCACCCACTGGCAATACTACCCCGCCCGACACAAATGCATATTGAATTAGCTCATACATTTTGCCGGATGAGCCTTCAACTCACAGAAGATACGGTCCCTTATGCTCCAATACACCCACTTATAGGGACATCCAGAGGCAGAAACTCTGTAACAGATGTAGCGCTGACATCCTGGACCAAAGCAGGAGTGGAGATGCTAGGAGACCTATACGCAGACGGTGCCCTTCTGCCTTTTGCGACCCTGACGGCAGATAATGGTTTGCTGGTGGGTCAGTTCCTTCTATATGCAGCCATCATACGGACGCTGAAGCTAGCATGGGGAGACTTGACAAATGAGCTATCAACACATCAATTATTGCAGAATTTGCATGTAATGGGGAGGGGTCGCATGTGATCCACTGGATAGTACAAGCCCTGCTTATCCACGTATCAAAACCATCACATAGACTCCGCGCACGTTGGGCCCAGGACAAAGGCTGACACTGGACCGTTAAGGAATGGGAACGTATCTTAGCAAGCCCCACACACATACCACACAATTCACAATTTAAGCTTATACAAACATATATATTGCATAGAGCGTATCTCTCACCAGATAAAATCAATAAATATAACACCTCCGATTACCTGAGATGCCCGTTTCTAGGTACTGACCTACTACATATGCTATGGTCTTGACCCCTGCCCCTGTCCTACTGGTGCATGATAATAGGGAGACTTACGAACTGCACTAGCACCGAGGTACCTAACACATGAGAGGTCTGTATCCTGGGATTTTACAAACAAGCTAAAGCTAACAAAGTAAGTTCTAGATTTCGTGATCTAGGCCTGATAACCACAAAGTGACTGATAACTGAGAGATGGAAACACAAGGACCCCCCAGGAGGTACTCAACTGGATAAAATTCCTAGAGGTCTGGGCACAGGCAGGAACATTATCCTTCACAGGGAAGAAACAGCAGGATATCCTCAAAGCCCTTACACATCCTACTGCCACATTGCATGCACCCTTTATGCAACAAGCGGGGATAATGCTAAAATGTTGCTTGGGTGAAACAGATACGCTGTAACCATAGGAGGCCTCAGCCACAGCTGTCATATTAGGCAATGACCCCACATTCCTTAATGACATTTCACAAGTATGAGTTCAGTCACAAGATGCCCTAATGTCCATGTAACCATACATAGAACAGAAAATGCAGCTCACATTTACTACAAACACACCAGCCCAGGCACACCTAAACTCGAACAGCACTCTATATAATGGCTACATATTCCTTTAGATATTTGATATCTCTCTTTCTTTTGATTCTATTTTGTTTTTATCAGATGTGGTTAACATGTTAAAAATGAAGATATCTAGCAACTAGTAATGGCATATACATATTTTGCCCATGAAACATTGTGTGTTGAGATTCCAAAGTTGAGCTGAGTATGGGCCAAGCACCTCTATGAAAATCGATATACCTGCGCGTTGATGACCACTGTTGGGAAAAGACGCACATGGTACACACATCTTGCTCCTCAATTAGAGATGACAGTATGTGTGGGCTGTTGATGCCAATGTTACTTTACAAATGCATGCCAAATCCTGCACTGTAGATGCAAACCACACTATGATTGTAAGATGGAAATACCTTGATCTATGTACACAGCGACATAGCAACAATAATTTTGCTATAAGTGTTATATAACATAGGTTATATGTATTAGAAATGATAAAATGCAATAAAGATATAAAACATTTTTTAACAGACGCATGCGTATTGATGAGATTTTACCAAAGGGATTAATTGTCGGCTTGTGTCACGTAGAGTTCTGACAGTGCCAAAAATCCTGTGCCTGTGAAACCCACATGTAGGAAATGACGCATTGACATTGGTACATAAAGGGAAGCTAGACAGATCAGTATGGCAACCACAACTACACAATAGAAGTGCTTATTTTGTTTCTGGGAGTTGCAAAGAGGTGACCAACACCACCCCTTCACCCCAACAACCCCCTCAATCCCCCCTCACCACCAAAAAGGCAACACAGGAGACAGGAACACATTTATCGCAAGAGTGTTACCCTAATTAGATTCTGGGAAGATGAGGTCATCTCCTATTTCCGGCTGAGGAGGGAGTCCATTGAAGACCTGCTACACCTGGTTGTGCCATGGCTGCCGGCTAACAGCTGCCAACAGCGCTCCACAGGTGAAGCTCCTCGGGGTACTACACATGCTGGTATTAGGGTCCTGCCATATGACAGCCACAAGAGTGGCCAGAATCTTACAGCCATCTTTCTTGTCAATACTTCCCTCCATCCTGGATGCCATCACCAGTCTGGCACCCCATTACCTCCTATTACCCAAACAACATGAATTGCAGCTGGAGATATAACAAGAGTTTTATGCTATCACTGGGCTCCCACACATACTGGGTGCCATGGTGCACACATGTGTAACTGTTTTCCGCATCAGCCACTTCCAATCTCTAAAGGAACCTGTAGCACACCTACTTTACACAAATGTCCAGTCCATCATGGACTATTGGGGCCAGTTCACTAACATGCTAATCATGGAGTGTGAATGGCGCATGTATATTCAGGCACTCCATCATCAATGGCCATTGTCAGAATGGATAATCTGGGAATGGCCTACTTGTAGGTAAGCAAAAATCAAATTCCTATCAAACCCACTGACAGTTACAAATGGATGACATAATACCTACCTCTTTATCTGTTGATGCAGGCCAGGACATAAGTATGAGGGGTATGCCTCATACATGCATGTGTCATGCAAACCATCAAGTTACACAAGTCAAGACACGCAAATCCACTTTGGCTGCTGTTGGTGGAAGAGTAGAGAGCAATACATTGCTGGGGCAAATGCTGTGTAGCATCACTGTGTGCAAGGGAGGGGTTCCATGGGGTTTGTGGGGTGTTTACATGCCACTCCCATGGGCCATCAGGCATGTCATGTACCCCACCACCATGGAAATATGCATGGGTCAGTGTAAGGCATGTCTGCTGTGTCACCACCTATCTAGGGATAACCAATTATTGATCCCCAATCTGCCACTTCTCACATGTAGTGGGAGCACATAACATAGAATGGTCAGGAGCCTCTCCAAACAGACATCACAGAAAACTACAGGATCAACATGACAGTCAGGCTGTAGAAGTGTTCAATGTATGGCCCATGGTCAGCATTTGCTATTATACAGTGTAATGGAGGAGACTTGTGTTAACTTATAAATAACTATATGACTAACACATTTTGTGAAACCAACATAAGAAACCTTAGTGACAATGAACTACACAAAACGCACTTGGCCTGGCATGTATCTGTAACAGTTAGCAAAAGTATTGACAAATGTCCTTTCTTTTCACTTTCAGCTGACATGGGATATAGGCTACAGCTGTGGGTAATGACCCTATTTGCACCCCTCCAGACTGATCTGGAGACGGCCTACAACCAGGCACTCAGCAAGACAAGGAATATTGTTGATAAAGGCCAGGTTCCGCTGTCTGGACATTTCTGGGGGTAGACAACTCTACTCCCCCAATGGTGTGCAAAATATAACTGGTGTGCGCCATACTGCAGATTACAATCAACAACAATGTAGTATGAGAAGGTGGAGGAGGAGGACTATGCCAATAGTGGGGACATCCAAAACACTGCTGCCGGCAATCGCTGATGCACACATTGTGCAACATTTCTTCACTTTATTCACATGTTTGGGAATGGCCCATTAACCAATATGTTATAAGGTTCAAAATGACAATAAATGTTTGAAACCATTAGTTGTCTTTGCTTTTATGTCACAGTCCCAGGAAACATCAACTTACACACATCATATCAACTAAAAGTAGCCTCAAAAGTTTATAATCAGGTAGGCATCAACGTGTAAAGTGTCATAAACAATGCAATGTGCATTGTCGGGTGTTGTAATTACTGCTAACCCTGGGTGTAGTTTGCGAAGTAGCGGTATGCGTAGCTATGTGAAATGCACTTTGCAGTACGTGAGCTGCGCGTAGCACTACACGAACTGCGTAGTGTGCTGTTCGCGTTGATTGCACAGTGCCGGATGCTTGTTCGCACTGTGCAATCATTGAAAACAGCGTCTTGCACACTGCGAGCTGTCTTTTACTGCCGGTCGAGTACATTTTTACTCGAGCAACAGCTTTCTAAACGCGGACTGGTAGTTTCTCATCGCGAGCAGTCGCGAGCATACGCGACCACTCACAATCTGAAACCTGACCTCTCCGCGTTGATAAGCTCGCCGGGAGGTTTATTTTCCACGCTCGTGATCGGCAACTTGAAGTTGCTGATCGCGAATGAGGAAAAAGTCTCGCAGGGATGTCAGTTTGCTTGCTCGCGGTCGCCAACTTGACATTGAGGACCGCGAGCAAGCAAAAAATGACCGCTACACTATGCTACACTATTTGTGTTTGTACTGTGCTATGTACAATTCGCGTAGTGCAAAGTAGCGCAAACTTTGCAAACTACGCGAGCGTAGCGTAATGCTTTGCCCAGGCTTAATTACGCCTCGCCCATTTCCCTAGTGATTTTTCAGTAAACAATTACGCTTTAGTGGAAAATGGTACACTCTAGTAGGAAAGGTGACACTTTTCTAGGAAAGGTGAATTTTTAGTAGTAAACGTGACGATTGAGTAGGAAAGGCTAACACTTTTCTAGGAAAAGACACTTTTCATTAGTAAATATGACACTTTTGTAGAAAAGGGGATGCTTGATGACAAAGGGTGATACTTGAGTAGGAAAGGCTAACACTTTTCTATGAAAGGACACTTTTTTGTAGTAAATGTAACACTTTTGTAGGAAAGGAGATGCCTGAGTTATAAAGTCTGACAACTTCTCTAAAAAAAGAGACTTTTTAGTAGCAAACGTGATGTTTTTGTAGGAGAGGTGACGATGTAGCAGAAAATGTGATGCTTTAATGGAAAGAGAGTCAGGCGAAACATCAGAAAAAAGTAAGCTTTAGTAGGAAATGTGATGCATTAATTGAAAATGTGATGCATCAACAAAGGGAATGATTCAATGGCTCAGACATGCTGCAAACCAGGAAGTGTGAAGTGGAGGGGTTTATTTGTTGCTGGCAAGTTTGGTGCTGTTTCTTGGTCTTGTTGCTGTCTGTTCAGTTCCTGTTGGGGTCCAAAACTGTCATTTTCGTCTTGTAATTTATTTAGTGTTGTTTTATCTAGTATATTGTTTGGTGTTTATTTAAATAGGGGTGGGATATTATATATGTTGTTAGTTTTAATGTAGCTAACAAAGGAAGTGAGATGCTAGGCAGGGGCAGGGCCAAGACCCTGACGGCTGAGGAGTTTAGGGGCCTGGTGTGGCAATTAGTCCGGTGCAAAATGATGGGAAGTGGAGTGGAGTGGAGGCAGAGTTAGCCAAAGCTACCCTACCTGTAAGAGGGCACACCAGTGGGAGAAGGTGCAGTTCCAGAGGAGTCGAGCATTTGGTGTCCATCGCAGGGTCCACCAACTTAAGCTTTGGTGGGCAGATGTTCTCAAGCTGGATCAAGATCAACTGTCTCACCTGGAGATAGAAGTTGGTGGGGCAATCTGTTAAGTCCCTATATACCATGAACTAGTAATTGTTTGGATTTCAAACAATACTTTAATAGTTTACTCCCCAGAAAGGCCAGATATGTACATTAGTTACTATGACATGATACGGGCTAACTCCATGACATTCACTGAACATGTCAAAGTGGCATGTTCACAGGGGCATTACAATAGCTAAAATATACCATGAGTGCAGGGAAGGCCCACAGGTGATATGGGACCCATCTGGCACTATGGAGGGAGTACTGTCACCCATCATGCTAGGTCATTACTAACTCAGAACTGTGGGGGTCACCGTCCATGTATGTTACAGGGGAGCACACTAACATGTAATCAGGCCACAGGTTGGACAGGGTGTTTGGTTCCCCCAGCTGGTAACAATAAAATGTAAGCAGCTGAGTGAAGTAAACATAGAAGCATGGGGATGGTCTGATGTGTATAGCATTGTAAAGAACACGTATTGACTTAAAAATGCCACAGCACTGTCACACTATGCAGAGTGTGGTCAGTCAAATTAGACTGTACATATAGCCATCAAAGCCTGGCACCCTTGCACCATGTTGCAAGCTAGGATGGTCTTGTACCTTGTCTGCACTCTGTGCACCTGATGCGTGATTTGCCTGGTATTATATGAATACACTGCAACATGGCTTACACAGGTCCAGCGTTAGGGCAATCCAACCTTGACAAATGCTACCAATCCAACGTACCAACAGTAGCAGACATTTGTGAAGTCAATCTACTGCGCTTCATATGTACACAGTATATATGTTCAGCATTCACAGACCAATGCATCATCTTTTTGTTTGTAAGGGGACCAAACCCTTACACAACTGGAAAGTTGGCAACCTTCAGTGATCCCAGTGCTACCAGTAAGTATCAACTGATTGCTCTTGTGCTCAATAAGGAGTGTGTGTGTTTCCATAAACTGGCTGCAGTGAGATGTAAAAGGGCTATCATCAGTCAGCGGAAATTTGCTTTACCATACATATAGAATCACAATAGAAGTAGAGAGTAGGACAAAGTTGCATGAACAACTGTCAGGGCCAAATTGCCAAGTGAAATTAGTTCCAATGTATGCAGACCCACAAGATTGATGCCTCAGAGCCTGCTGTGCTAATTTAGTGCAAGCTATGGAGTGGATGCTCATGGCACATGTCCCAACACCTGCCCAAAAATCAAATGATGATTATTACCTCAAATGTCTATCTCTCACTCATAATATGGAAAGAAAGTGACAACATGTTACCCGGAATAGGTGTCTCAAACTGTGTCTAATTTTTTTTTAAAAATTGGCGTAGGGCAGCACTGCAAAGTCATTTTGCTGCGTTGAACCATGTCAATTTGGCAGGGCAGGAAAGCACCATGTTAACATGGTACGGTTCATTCCTGTCCTCTCAGCCATCACACAATTAGCAGTTGAGTGCCAATACACGAACCCTTGCACCATGGTGTAAGGGAGTCTGTATTGTTGGAATCATTGTTTCTGTGAAGTAAGGGACACCTTTCTGCACAAAACACAATTACAGGAGGTGTTTACCTCATTCTATGGAAAGAGGAAAAAGAAGGAGAAATGTAAACATTCCCACTTTTTATGCCTGTTCTGGGGAGGCTTCATTTGTGGCCTTGCCCAAGTTTACATGATGTTGTAAATCTGAAAAGTGTCCAAATTCCATTTGATGTTGAGTGGCAACACCCATTGCATTGCATGGAACGCCTTCTTTATGTAGAGTAAGGCAATGCAGCCCTTTGTGCTGCCTTGCCTTACTCCATTTCCATGAGGCCATGCAAAGCCCCACACGGTGGCTTTGCTTCGCCTCAAAGATATGCTTCAGAGGCCTGCACCAACGCATTGTTATTAAAACTGATGCTCTTGTGGCATAGGACCCTTGTAAATGCGGGCCAGTATGTTTGCACAGAACACAGGTGTGGTTAGGGTGTCACAGTTATCAGAATACTACCAATAGTCAACAGCACATCTAATGTTGGCATCTGCACAGTGAACAGCTTTTCAAACATATTTGTCCCTCTATTGTGTGTTCACATCGTACCATGCACATGCCTGCAGAGTCCCTACCAAAGTTTGTGCCATATAAATGTTTGAAGACATGTCAGACTTCAATGGCACTCAAACAGCAAATTGGTTTCAGATATATACATGTATCTGTTGTTCAGCTTCAAGCCAAAGTTTGGACTCCAATGGACTTGGATGACCATGTGAGTAGGCTTGAGAGACCAAAACAAAATTATTTACTAGTGTAAATGCTGCATATGCATTTGTGACGTGCCATGGTTGAAATGTAATTTTTATCCTAAAAAAAGCAATGAGCAAATATTTGCAGCAGTGAGTGTGGCAATCCATTGTCCAGGCCAATGACTCATTTGGGTTCACCCCTTAGCCCACATTTATCATGATATGTGGTAGCTGTCAGTCAGCATCATAGGTACCTGCGCTTCCTCAGAGTACTCATTATCAGTGGTATGTTAGATAGGGTGACAGAGAAGCAATTTGCAAAATGGCATGGTCGTCTAAAGGATGCTGCCACTAAACTGGATGTGCACATATATTTGAAGGTATGAACTTTAATCTGGCTGTCTGATGCACATTGTTAGTGTTTGTGAGCACATGGCAATGTATGCCACATTTTGTGTGGCTCTTCCACGCCAGCTGTCATAATTCAAAGTGGGACAAGTCACCAGTCCTTACATGCCAATTCTGTCACATGCCTAACTCATGTCCTCATTTATCCAATGCCCTACAATAGACACATTTCCATTCCTTTGTAGTGTGAGGAATAAAGTCAATTTGTCAAGTACCACAGTTATGTATACACTGTGTTGTCAGCATACAGGCTGTCATTACCCATACTGTATCCCCAGGATTTCTCTCATTGGACCAGTTGTTGGGCAATTACCTGAAAGATACTGCTCAATGTACGGATTTATCTGAGATGTAAAGCATGCATGCACACACACTTATCACGTGGAGTAAGATTATTCCATATACCCCTGGACCCCGTTGCCTGCCATAGATGTGCGGTCTCACACCAGCATTTATTTTTTAAGAACTATTACATTTTTCCCTGAACCCTCTGCCTGACATAGGTGCACACACCATAATTCATTGCCTTCATTTTTAAAGGAATATTAAATTTTCCCTTGCACCTCCCTGGTTTCCACAGGTGTCTCTCATAGATGCACATAAAGCAAACAGTTCCCTCTTATGTTGTTGTCCTGATTGAAAATGAAATGTTATGGTGGTGTGGTTTGACTTTGGAATGGATACACTATTGTTGCTAATTATTTAGGATCATGAGTAACCCCACTAAATTATATTATCTGTAATATGTATAATTCAAACTCCAAAAATGGCAAGTTTCACTAAATGTTTTTTCCCTTGTTTGCTTTTAGGTGCACAAGAGACATCACCCACAGTCAGTACTGCTGGACAAAAGGCCGGTATATGAGTCCACCATCCTCTTCTGCTTCTGCAGCCAAGTGCCACTGCTAACTGACAGCCAGTCCTGCATGCACATTATGCATTCAAGTGGCCAGCTTCCAACCTGGCTATACTGTTTGAGGGCATGTACTTGGCATGGGTTTCTATTTGCGTTTACTTATATGATTTCATAGCACACACAGTTGGCTCCATATTTATTGACAGTTGGCACTGTGCAGAAAATCTGAGGCTATGGGCCCAGCCAATCTAGGTACATTGCTAACACTGACACTCAGGCAATTTCATCATTGCCTGAGTTGGTCTCCTTCAGAGTTTCAAACATTTTTTTACTCAGGCCCTCTCATTTGTATGGGAATGTGCGTCCTTTGGCAATTCCAACTTATTACCACACACTGATGGTGCCGAGTTAATACATTAACTCTCATGTGCCTTCAACACTAACATTATGCATGACCATGACCATGACCATAGCCAGTGGACTGACATAGCTGTCAGTTTCTGAGGGCTATGGGTTGAGCTGTAACCCACATGGTAGTAATGCAGAACTTAGTGACACAGACCTTACCAGGTTTGCCACACAGTTTGGTCCATCCACTCCATCCTCCAACCATCCCTCACTCCTGGCCTACGTGTTGGAAAAGTAATTCAACTTATACCTTGACAGATCCCTATTTCACACCCTCACACTTTGAAATATGTAGCATGGTGAAACATTTTGACTTCAGACTCCCTCCTGCCACCATCAGATGTTGGATGTGGGTCCAAAATTGTGTCTTCTCTGTCATCCCTTCCCAGCTGACACATGTGACAAGGCTAGTGTCTTGGCCATGGTACCTTGAAGTACATATAGTAGTATTTTCCTCTCACCTCTCACCTCCTTGCTATGCTATGTCTCCCCATTAAACTACAGTGGTAGTTGAATGAACCTTGGGGAGTTTGTACACGGTGCTAGAGAAGACGATTGCCTTGCTGTCTGCTCCTGTTGGTGGCTGTTTAAGTTGTCTTGTTTTCCTGCAATAACTCTACTTATTGGATCCACTGCTGTCTGCCTCTTCACTACATAAATTTGGTGATGTGTGGGAGAAGGTAAAAAGAAGGCAGCAATCACCAATATTTTGAGCTTTCTTGCATTCTGCTGAAGACCCGTTTTTTCGTCAAGCTGTTTTTACTCATCCCAGGGTCTTCGGGTCATTGGACTATGTCATCCAACCTCTGGTAGGATTTATATTTTTAGATTTTGGGCTTCCTCTGCCTCTTCACTACACTCTGGTCGCTGTACTACATGTGTGCAAGTAGTGTTAGTATGTGTTTATACTAATTCTGTAGTTATGCAGTAACTAATACATCATGGTCCTAGGGAGCGCCACCCCCTGCGGGACATTTATGTTTGCTATTACAGGGTGGGTGCGTGGCTTCCTCCCTGTAATAGTGAATCCTTGTTTGCCTCGGTGAAGTGAGAGGAGGAAAACCTCGTATCGCTTTAATAGAGCGGATCCGGATGGTAAAAATGGAGAAAAAAAAATGAAGCGGGGTCTCACCAGTTCGTTTAAAGGAGCCCCCTGGTGGGTAATGTTCCGGGGCCAATCCAAATATTATATTGCAGGGTCTCTGCAGCACTGGGGACCTTAATTTCACATGTAAATTAGGCGCGGGAGGGCACAGAGACGTTTCATAGCCTAGGGGATCGTCACATCCCAGGGTATTGTTTACTAATTGTTCAGGGGGCTTCAAGGCAAACTCAAGTCCAGGGATCGCCACCCTCTGGGGCTGTACTTAAATATGCAGGGTGGGCCTCGCCAGTCCCTGACGCCTTGGTGGGCCTAGGCAGTGCAGTACTCATAGTGTTATAAAGTGATACACTCATAGAACCCTTGCAGTTGTACAATTACGCAGGCTTCATTTATGTAATAGTCAGTTGGTTTATATTTCGTAGGTGCACCGCAAAATTACAAATGTCTTCCCTCATAGCCTGCTATAAACAGCCGATTTTCACAATATACTACAGACAAGTGTTGTCAAAAAAGGAAGACCCATACACTCACTTATTTATTGGTAAAAAAAATAACCTTTACTAAAACAAAACAAATAATTGGAAACACAACTTTATTCGAACAAACAACAGTCTAACATGACATAAGTGAGTGGGACTCCTCCGGAAGCAGCGTACAAAACCTGCAAGACAAAAAAGAAATATAAGTATGTGTGACATGTCCAAGAGAAAAAGAAAGGTAGTCAAAATGAAAGGAAGATAGTGAGAATGGGACAGAGAGGGAGTGGGTGGAAGAGAGAAGGGGAGGGAGAGTCAAAAGAACAGAGGCAGGAGGAGACAAAGCGTCGGCCTACTGCACCCAGCCATCACTGTTTACCTACCGTCATCCGTGTGTCTAGGACGCTGTGGTCCGCGAGAAAGAGTGCCGTCCAGCAAGTCCTTAAAATGAAACAGATATGAATAAGGCCAGAGATTACATTATTATCTACCGCAACATCACTTGCCTGCACCTGTGCACCCAGGCTGCTACACCCCAGCTCCTTCTCCAGCACTGTTCTCAATTGCAGCTCCTGCGCACCAAGGCTTCACCGCTCACCTGCCACCACTGGTGTGTCCAATGACGTGCAGTGCAATCTCGAACTCCGGGGTGCCTCGCTCAGGGTGGCACAGCAGGTCTCCGGTTGGGCACAGTGTTTTGAAACAACGATGGAATGCATCGTAATGCCCAGGGCATCGTCACGGGGTAAGCACCCGCTCCGCTCATTTTGGCGCAAGCAACTCAGTGTCTGTAAAGGGACAAAATATATAATGCCGGAAACGTCTTGAGGTAAATGAAGGTTTATTTCAAGCTTAGTAGAGAACACTATTTGAGTGCATCCTTCCTTCTTGAAGTACAATGGTAATCTTGGTTCAAAGAGGAGTTGGAGTGCACAAGAATACACAAGGTTAAATAATAAAATGTTATGCCAACGTTTACATACTAAGCAATATAGCTTGTGCCACTGCATTACACGTGCACATGCATCATGTGCACATGTAATGCAGTGGCACAAGCCTATGTGCATGTACACTTAGTAATTAGCTCACTACAGTGTTCCAAAAGCCAACGCCACATGTCTATTGGACAGCGGGGCCTGCTGGCTCAGGCCTACAGTATGGTCCAGCAGGTCTATAAAATGAGACAGAGATGTGACTGAATGAGGTCAGAGATCATTACATACTGCAAAATTGCTTGTTCGCTTCTATGCGCCCAGGCTGATGCACCCCACCCCTCTCGCAGCACTGCACTCAATTGTAGCCCCTGTGCACCCAGACCCCAGTGCTCACCTGCTGGCATTGTTGTGTGTCCAAACACGACGGGTAGCAGTGTTCCCAATTCATATGCGGTGTTGCTTGCCAGGATGGTGTACACCTCATGGATCCCTTTCCAAACATGACGGCCAGTAGGGTTCACAATTCATATCCAGTGTTGATTGCCAGGATGGTGTACCCCTCATGGATCTCTTTTTTTTATTGAGCGTTGTGATATGCGAGGTGGATGTGGCCATATCACCTGAGGCAGTGTGGAAGAACTGGGACATGTAGCGTTGCCATTATCCTGTTTCTACGTACCAAAGTGGGCTGTGCTTGCATACGCCAGGCCAGCGTCGGGTTGTGAATAATTATTCCGGGGACGTGGGAGTTGTTCAGTTCCTGCCTGGCCAGGAAGTGTACTTATGTGTGTTTCTGTTGCAGTTTTGACATCGCAGAATGTGCAATTTACAATAATGTAGCCTGTACTGGGAGGGCGGCAACTATCGCTAATGAGATGCTGTTCGAAAACATTGAATGGCCAACATCACATGTCATTGTGAAGCTTGTGGATATGCGCAGACACGCATGTCAATGGTGTGCAATATTATTGAAAGTGTTGCTATCGCGAAACGCACACAGGTGACTGTGCTTGGATGGAGGGAGGTTCAGCAGTGAGGCTTTTTCATACATAGTGATAATGCTCATTACAGTCAAGCAATACATGTCAAATGTGAATATGAAAGTCTCACATATGACACACTACTATACTGGTAAAGCCTGACAACATAGCATACTGCAACACAAATCTACACATTACTCTTTGCTGTTTGTCACATGTGATCTAGGATGTGCACTCTGCCCATGGCTGTTGATAACCCTTCGAGCCACCAATACCCAGGCCGAAAGGCAGCACAATAATGCGCACACACACGCACCAGGGGCCTTGTGTAACACACATTTGTTTTTTGATGTAACGTTTCAGATGCATTGCCATCACACGTGGAAGGCTAATGTACAGACCATGAATATTGATCAAGATGATCGTTGCATGTTGTGTGTAGTATAAGATATGTGTACACAGCAAAAAACTTTTCAAAAAAGCTCTCTAAGCAGAAGGGGTGTGTCTCATCAAACGCTGTAGGGAGAATGACTAAAATGGATGGGGTCCTCCAACTGTTACAATGGGAAATGTTATGAACTAATTAAATGCTTTTTTTTAGGGTCACATGGCAATCACGCATTGAGCGCACAAGGTGGACGCATCCGACGTGATTTTGAGAAAATATATTTATCATACATAAGTTTATTACAGTTAGAAATATATAAATGTTTAAAATATTTTAGATTATCGCTTGCTCTCAGTTCATAATAGTAAATAATACCAACGTGGCACCTAGGAGAAAACATCTCTGGAACGCGTAAGGCGAGGAAATAAATCCATGCGCAAATCGCCGAGGTGCTTTAATGTGTCTGCAGCAGTGTGCGCTTCCGAATCGAGGGTCTTTGTTTGAAAAAATTAATTGGCGGTGATTCAGCCGCGGAAGCTGCACCACCCAACAATGCAGAGGGAGCCGAGAGCATGAAGAACTGTTCCAAGCTCGGTTTCGGCTGCAGCAGGCTGCACAAGCTCGACGAACTGTAAGTGGAGGCCCACTGGGGGCTGTATCAAAAAATATTAAATAATACCAACGTGGCACCTACTAAAGGGAATAACTAATAAATAAAGGCACTACAAGGACCAGCAGGCAAATTCTATTGCCATTACGGAAGAGGCCCACTAGAGGGCTCCAGAACTGATAAAACCGGTGCCTTTTGAAAATGACTGTGTTATGGTATCTATGCCTGTGATCAAGGAGAAAACATCTCTGAAACGCAAAAGGCGAGGAAATAAATCCATGTGCAAATCGCCGAGGTGCTTTAATGTGTCTGCAGCAGTGTGCGCTTCCGAATCGAGGGTCTTTGTTTGAAAAAATTAATTGGCAGTGATTCAGCCGTGGAAGCTGCACCACCCAACAATGCAGAGGGAGCCGAGAGCATGAGGAACTGTTCCAAGCTCGGTTTTGGCTGCAGCAGGCTGCACAAGCTCGACAAACTGTAAGTGGAGGCCCACTGGGGACTGTATCAAAAAATAGTCAATAATATCAACGTTGCACCTACTAAAGGGAATAACTAGTAAATAAAGGCACTACAAGGACCAGCAGGCAAATTCTATTGCCATTACGAAAGAGGCCCACTAGAGGGCTCCAGAACTGATAAAACCGGTGCCTTTTGAAAATAAATGCAACTATTCATATATCTTCATTTAAATTAAGTTAGCTGTTTTTGTTGACTATATTCATGCTTGCTAGTGTTATCTTTATTGTTAAAATTTAAAATAAATATATTTAAAAAATGTAGTAATTGGTATGTTTTTAAAAAACACATATATTTATATAAACATTAAGTAATTCAAAAAAATGACTAAACCTACATATTTTACATTACAATTCTATTTTATCTAAAACACTGTTTTATATAAAACAAAGTCTATAATGTTTGTAAAGTCTATGATTATTGAAAAAATGCTATATTCTTAATCCTTTCAGGGCTATATTCTCTTCTCGATTATTTTTGACACAACATTTTTTACAGTAACATTATAAATATCAGAACATGGTATTTTGGTAAACATTATTTTTCACACAATATTCATATCAGTCAATATTTTGTCATACAACACACATCACTGGCTATGAAATCCAGCTTTAACCACAATGAACTTTTGCCTCCAAATCGATGGCATCAATGAGACCTCTTCAATGATATACCCAATTTGAATGGACCCTCTCGATCTGCTGAAAGACTGATGCAAATTCTGAACATTTGTACTAAATGTACTTATTAAATACATCAGCTATCACTGTTTAAGAAACAGTATGGTCTTCATACAGAGTGATTTGCCAGCTTTTGATTAAGTTGAAGATTGAACCAGTCAGTTCTCTATGCAGGAGGACACATATGTGCAACCCTCCAAGAGTTAACAGTGTTTTGAAAATTATGCATTGAAGCATCTGGAAGAGTTGCTAAGTGACAACAGTGGACTCTTTATAAATGTTTGGAAATTAAGAGATGTGTAGTGAGGGTTGAACTGACCACAGTGAGCAAAGAATTTACCTTGTGTTTCTTCTGGTTTTTTTCACATTCCAAATGGTATGATTTCTCTTGCTGTCCTCATTGATCCAGAGTCATTTGATGCAATTTCTTCTAATGTCAAATAGTTATGCGCATTAGTGAATTTGTAATTTGAAAAATGTGCTTTTATTTGCAGTATGTTAATAGGTAGGTCATAGAATATATCAAAACCAGTGTGAAGAATGCCCAAAACAGTGATACAAACTAGTGTTGATTTGAGATTTACTTTCCAGGTCAAAACATGTTTTGCATTGATACCTTTTGCTAATTTAATGCAAGGAAGCACTTCTACGTCCTTCTTTGCTTTCAAGTGAGATACCTCCCATGGATTTTGATGCAAAACCCTATCAACCAAAATGGAATTTGTGGTGTGCCAACAACGTAATGTCTCCTTGAAGCTGGCATAACGTTTAAGAGAAGATTTATTTTCTAAATGTTTTTTCACTTTGCATGTGTATTTTATTCTACAGCAAACATACATTCTAGAACAATCTTGAAACTATAACTAAGCATGGTGCTTTGCAATAGACGGACATCCTAAACCATGGTAGACAACACAAACACACACTTGCACTATGGTGCAATGGTACCTGATTGGTGCAAGGTAGCCTACAGTGCACCAGTGCTAGAGGATAAAGAAAAAGTGCCATATCGTAGTAGATATGTCACTGTTCTGCTCTCTCTTTGTGACGCAACGCATCATAGAAACTTTGATTGCCGTGTTGTGTTATGCCAAATGTAAGTAAATCTGCCTCTCTGACTAAGTATTGTATTTTGTACTGGAAGGCTACCCTTCTAGTACATAATCTGTGCTATACATCACATTCGCCTTTGCACTGTGGTGGAAGTGCGTCTGCATGGTGCAAAGAAGCCACCTGTGCAATAGCACAGGTATTGGCATCAGCAGCAGCATACATTTGTAGCTGTCCTCCCAGAAATGCACCACAGCAGCTTTGGTCGGTTTGGTTTCTCAGTGAAGCTGGCCCAACATCTCAGTATGTTGTAATGGAAGGGTAACCATGAAGGGTACCATTACAGCATAAAACCCAAGGCTATGGTGAAAGGTATGTGCCTGGTACCGGGGGGCACGATAGTGACCAGGGCTAGAGATGATCGTAGCAGCCAGCTCCTTATCTTAAGAGAAAAGGCGTTATCCTGCGCTCTCCCTTTCACGCAATGTTGAGTTGTGTGAAAACAAATTAAACTGGGTATGAAATGTATTGTTGGCTAATTCATGCCAGAATCTCACAATTCCCAGAACAATTAAATCCAAATTAATTCTCCGGCAGCTGCTTTTGTTGCTACCTCTGTCAAAAGCTAACAGTTGCTGTATTTTCACAAAAAATATAATGGATATAATTTCTTGAATCATGCTTTTCTCCTATATAATTGTGTGGCTTGTGGACTGTCTGCTAATCAGATTGCCTCAAAATATTTAAACAGAGCTTTTAATTGCATTAGAGTAGAGGAAGGAACATCATGTAAACATTAAATAGTAGAAATCAGCATTAATCTTGTATCTGCCCATCCATCTTGCCATCCAAGCAAAGGTTTTTATTAGATAAGAAACTTTTATTTTCGGCATGGCTAAGCGGTTCTAATTTAATATGAGAGGAGCGTACATTAATCAGCACTTATGCATCCTATTCATTTCTCCCAGAGAAGAGCCAAAGGGAATTTATAACTACCTCTTCACTACCTCTTGCAGGTGTCCCAAGCAGCTCCTTGAAGGGTAACATCAGAACAGATGTGAAGTTAAAGTGATGCTTTTTTACAAGACTAGAAGTATTTTAAGAAACTTCATTTTTTAGAGAAAATATTCTATTTCTATCGAAGGGTCAGCAAACCGTAAACTAGAGCAAAAAATGCAAAAAACGATCAAAGGCCCAAATGCACTGAAAACTGGAAACGACGAATAAGAACATTTTATATCAATGTTAGTAGCATCTATTGTTTTTGTAATATCAGTGTTAATATTATTATTCCTTTTATTATTGGTGTTGTTTTCTTGTTGCTAATAATATTATATAAAATTGTTGCCTTTGCTGTGAAAGTCTTACGTTATTTGTTGTTTTATTGTTTATGGCCGTTTCAGTGCTGGAATATCTTCTACAAACACAAGCACTTTAAGGGGAAGATTTATGATGACTGGCGCATCCCCAGGGATGCGCCAGTTATCTTACGCCGCTGCTCCGCAACCCATGGTGCGCCGCATTTACAATGCGGCGCACCATGGGGCAAAAACGGCACAGATGCGTGACACATCTGTGCCGTTAAGGTGGCGCATTGCTGGAGTTGCGTCGCAAGCACGACGCAGCTCCAGCAAGGCTCGGGGGGTGCCCCATCTTTGCAATGCTGCGTCAAGACCTACGCCTGCTTCAAGCAGGCGCAGGGTTTTGACGCAGCATTGGCCTGAAAGTGACTGAGTGAAATCTTATAGATTTCACTCAGCCACTTTTGCGAGGCGCACCTGCCCCGGAACGCCCACCCTGCGCCGGAACGCCCACAAGCGGCGCAGGGCTTTACAACGTGACGTATCTGCCTAGATGCATCACGTTGTAAATCGGTCGTAGGGATGCGCCACGTTTACGCCGCCTTGCGTGACGCAACAGCGGCGTAAACGTGGCGCAAGGGTCTCATAAATCTGCCCCTAAGTAAATACAAGCCCCTTGCCCATTATTTATTTTTAATGCACTGTGATGTAGTGTGGTGCACCATATTTGAAACGCCCCGTAAAGCCACCCTGTATGGCTTTTCATGTCCTTGTACATACAGCCCCTTTTCATGCAGTCCTTTGCATGAAAGGGGCCTTACATTAGTTTTGCTGTGTGCGTTCCCAAGCAACACCCATGGTTTCTGCTGCATACCCAGATTTACAAGGTTTCATAAACCTGAGAATGCATCAGAATCCCATGCCTCCCCGGTGGAGGTGTAAGGAGGCGCAAGGAGGAAAAATACTTTTATTTCTCTTCGTTTTTCCTCTTTTTATGCATGCTGCATCTCTCATGATTGTTATTGAGCAGGAAGGTGTTCCTTACTGCACAATAACAATCATCCCCACAACGCAGGCACACTTGCACCATTGTGCAAGGGTGCCTGAATTGGCTCATGGCATCCTACCGTGCACCATCACAGGGGAGAGCTCAGGGATATATGATATTGCAAATATGATTCATTTCTTTGCTTTGAAAGTAATGCAGAGCGGCACAGCCAATTGGCTTGAGGCACTGTGCTGCGTTACTTTCTTGGAAATAAAGCCTTTTAGATTTTATTTTTAACCTGGCCCCCTACGCTAGACGCAATCCCAAAGTCATAATTAATAACACAGACAAAGCCATATGCCCTGGGTTACTTTGTAAGTGAATATGTTTTTTAGTTGACTTGTGTAGTAGGTTTTGTGCCTGTAGGGTAGATGTGTTAAGCAAATAGATAAATGGGGGCATGTACAGTCTTGTGACTAGACGGTTGGATAGGTGAGTAGATGATTGCATGGTTGAGTAAGTAGAATGGTGAATAGGTTGTTGGATAGTGGAGCAGTTATATGTGTGGATGATTGAATAGGTTCTTGAGTGGGTTGTCATGTATATGAGTGGGTAAACATTAGATGAGTGGGTGTTTCAGCAGGTTGTCAGATCGATGAGTGAATGCCCCAATCATCCGCCAATTACAAACACACTGTCCAAGACTCCAAAGAAAGCTAGATATGTATGTAATACTGATTTACCACTAAACAACTAAAAGACTTGTGACCTTGACTCTGCCTTGCCACACTACATGAACGGTCTTGTCACAGACAGTAAGGTTGCCAGCAAGGTTGCCAAATAGAGGGGGTGTGAGTAAGTTGCTTGCAACCAGTAAGCCCCCCCCCTCTTCCTTCCTGATTCCCTGACAAGGCACACGGTCTTCTACAGTCCATATACCGCCCCAAGGCAAAAGAGGCTACTCAAGGAGGAAACTTAATCAACCAAACAACCTAACAAGCAAACGCAAAAACAAGGTGTATTGTTTGTAGCAACAGCTCTGTTCAGGACAAGGAGCGGACCCTACGGTCTATCTCACTGGGTTAATAGTTTTGCCCTTGCGAATCATGTTGATTTGACCTGATCTGGCGTACTATACAATACACACATCTAATTAGAAACCTTTAGCCTGTGTAGGCTGAGTATATTCCTGATCTGGGTAACCTTGGCTGCGCTCCTAAAGAGCCAAACGTTATAACAATGGGGAGGCGCAGGGTGGTGGCTGGACCCAGCAGTAAAGAACCTACATCTAGTGATTGCACCAAAGACGCTTTCCTGCAGGGTGCAGCAGGGGTCCTGGACAAGGAGATCAAGTTAGTTGCCAGACATTTATCTCGTTTACCTTCCCATCTTCCCGCACTGACAACCCTGTTAACCCAGACAATCCCACATGTTGGCTCCCCGACCCGGTCAGAGTTCCCCCGGAAGATCGGTCTGATCTGTCGCTACCCCAGGTGGGCGGCATTGTTCCCCTCTCCCCGATAGTCATTACCCAGTGCAAGGTGCCCACTTTAGCTCCCGCTCCAGTTCCCGGGTCAGGTTTGGGCAAGATTCCCAGGACTGACTCAAGTGTAGGAGGTGCAAAAAGGAAGTGCCCAGCAGTAGGGGGCCCTGTAAATGTAGCAAGAAAACTGGTACACAGTCACCGCATGCAGCATATGCAGCATATGCAGCATCGCCCCTTTTGGAATTTGGATGCGCTCTCACTAGAAATACTGCAAGCAGCACTTTTACCATCACTTGACATTAAACTAGACCCTATCTTACACCGCCTTGCTGCAATGGAAAAGAACCTTAGTGATTTATCAGCCTCTCTGCATAGGTATCGCACCACTTCTGCTACAAATCTTCTACACAAAGGACCCATGACTTTGTCCGCTACTCCCAGTCCCAGTGCTAGTGGAATGGAGGTGGGAGACCTAGTGGAGCCTATTGTTGCACACCACCCCAACCTTAAGAAAGCATCTACAACAACTCTAATTAGGACCACGCACGAGCTTCAGGCTTGTTCAACTACTCAAAGGGGGTAACACCCTGTATTTAGCCTATCTCCAGCCTCGCCAACCCCAGAGAGTTAATGTAGGTGGTTTGCATCGTCCTGACGATGGGAGAGGCGGGCCTGATGTCTTACCACCCTCCCTTAACGTTGGCTCTGTTCACCTTCCGCCTAAATCCACACCACTTGTTGTAGTGTTGGCCAATGTACCGTGCCTCAAATCCGGGGTCAAGGCAGACTTCTTTCTGTTAAAGAACAAGGTGGTGCACTGGCAGAATTCCAACATTGCCCTTTGTCCAACAGGTGGAAAATCAAATCCTCATGGTGCATCGGACACAGTGGGTTGGTAGCACAACTAAATCTTGGCAGGGGGACTGTATCATTGTCAACTTTACCAACACTACCATTGTTGATCACAACCTTAGTTCAGTTGTGCAGTCTGAGTATCGGTCCTGGAATTCTGCAATCCTGACATGACCTTTGGGCTATTTCTAAAGACCCAGATCTTTTCATCCTGGATCCCAACTAGTGTGGCCTACTGAGGGAGCTTCTGAGGGCCACAATGGGGGGACTGTAGGGGTAAGCACCGCAAACAGGTTTGCCCCTTTGAGCACGCTGGATGATTGTGACTGAGCCATGTGAGTCCTTCCGACCACAAGGTACTTGCCCCTCAGGGAATCATCCTACCTCCCAGAATAGGACCAGAATGAGTATGGAGGGTGCAAGTTTCCTTCTTGGAACATTTCGGGCTGGCAAATAAGATCAATCATTCAGGATGGCTGGCCCTTGTGAAAAGCTTTGATGTGATATGTCTACAGGAAGCTTGGGCTACTGAGAATAACTTCAACCTGGATGGCTATGAATCTCTCTTTGTCCCAGCAACACCTTCCATGTCAGGTCGAGCCAAGGAAGTACTGGCTACCTTTGTCTCTCTGGCTATCCTTGACATCTCAGCAACTGTACTCCATGTTTAACCCAATGTACACGTAATGTTGCTGTCTAGCGGCAAGCCCAGACTTCTCTTGATAAATTTTAATAACGCGGGAGTAACACACAAGGGGGAGGGTACTACAAAGCAGTTGGGGTCAATATTACTAGATGGCACCTTGAAAGGCCTGACCTTTCATCACATCTTCTTAACTGGTGACTTCAATATCCATATGTGTGGGATATTAGGCAAGGAGGAGTAGAGGCCATGGACTGTGCCCAACAATCTGGTCTGCACATGGAACACAACCCTCAGGGCACCAAGCTTAACTTAATCCTACTTGATTTAACATCTGTCATGAACAAGTTGTCTCCGGGTAAAACATATATTACACCCACCATCATCGGTGGAGGTTGTGAGACCTATATGGACTTCATCTTTGTATCTACTCCTTTCTTTTCTCTGGTCACAGATTTCTTTGTTCAGTCAATTGAATTCAGTAATCATAATCCCACTTGTGTAGCAACAGGATGGGCCCGAGTACATCGACATACTGAGGTGGGTGGGGGTATCCCTTTCAAAGTGGCAGAGGCAGGGAAGAGTTTGAAATGGGGACATATAACACCTGAGTTCTTTCACAATTCCCTTGTAACTCTGTGTAGCAGGGAGTTTGCCACCTGTCTTGATGGCAAGACTAGCGCTCCGGACATCCTGTGCGATTTTGGAAACATGTCCACTGTCATACCGAGGCTTTTACGAGCCCCGGATGGGGGTCGTCAGCCGGTAGGCCCAAGATGGTTTGATTCAGTCTATTTCCAGACTTCTAGAAAGCTGAGACAGACCTTAAGCAACAGGCTCTGAGACGTGGTGGTGGTAAAAAGGCTGCGTACAGCAAATAAGGCCGCACTACCAGATCTTAAATCCTCGCTGAAGGAGGAGGCATGGTCTAATCTAGTGTAGGCAAGCACACTGCGCAATAACTCTACATTTTGGACTCTCCTTAATAGCCCATTTTTTTCAGAAGAGAATGCCAAATTATTGGACCCCCAATCACGGAGGACCAATGGGTCCACCACTTTGAGGGTGTTTTTTAACCAAATCCATACGATCTGAAGGGCAGGAAATCGTGGAAGGTAAGGCGGATCTCGTCTTTTCCATCCAAGATGGTATATTAGGTCTAACCAAAAGAAAGGCCCCATGGTCAGATGGGATTCCTCTTGACCTATACATAACCCATATAGACTTTTGGGTGCCTGTCCTTACAGTTATTATTAATGCTGCTGTGCGGGTCAGCCGCCCAGACTCCTGGGCTTTATTGACCGTAGTGCTGGTATTTAAAACGGGCGACCGGGACAGTACCTTATGTTATAGGTCCATTTCTCTCCTAGACTCTGTGTTGTAGGTGGTGGGTCGTATACTACTTAACAGGTTGGTAACTTGAGTAAACAAAATCAACTTCTTATCTGAAATACAATATGGTTTCTGCCCTAGCCGGTCTACTGTAGAGCAGTGTTTGAATTTATATCTTGTTCTGAATAAGTACACTGTGGCTAATTCATGTCAGATATATATGTATAGCTTTCATGGACCTGTCCTCAGCCTTTGAATGTTATAGCAGTTGATAGCATCCATTGGCATTGATTAAAACATAATTTGGTTCTTGACCGAGATTCTAGTGCAGTTATTCGCTATTATAAGGACCTGAAAGTGTCCGTCAGTTTAATATCAGCAGGGGGGTGCATCAGGGGCGCAATTTATACATCAACTCCCTAGAAAAGGCCCTTCTAGTAACCAAAGCTGACAGTCCCCAGGTAGGCAAGCGTAGCCTGCCAGACCTCTTATACGCAGACAACGCAGAGGACTGCAAGGGGCTTACAACTATTCCTAAACTCTTTTGCCTCTTATGTGAGGCCATATCCCACTTGGAACCCTGAAGGTCATAGAAAACGTATTTTTGTGAAGACCCCTTTCTGTCCCGCAAGGCACCCCATCTTATGTTGTGCATGAGGAATTGGGGATGCCTTATCCTTCTGATGACTTGGCTTTTCTACTACTGGCCTTGTGGTTTAAAATATGAGCCAAGCAAGAGAGCATACTTAGCAAAGACGTCCTACGGGACTGTCTCTCACTTGATCACTATTCACGTATTCGATGGCTCTGGTATACAAAAAGTAGGTCTTGCCAGACTAGGAAGAGCTGATCTCTTTATGAATCCTGAGAGAATTGGTAAAAGGGTCCTCATTTGGGCCAAGGAGTCTTTTTTAAGAATGCAACATAGTGAAAGAGAAGGAAACAAGCTGTGTAAGCCCAGTGTGCGCAAGTACATCGAACTGAAAACCGTGCCAATAACTGAGCCTTATCTTCTAGGGCTGAAAAGCATACGCAATTGTTTTCTTTTGACGAGGTTCCTGCTTGACCTTTTCCACTACTTATTGGCATACCCTGATGGTTCTTACAGAGGTCAGTGCCTCATGCCCTGTGGCTGTGATGGAGAATCTCCTCAGGACATGATGCACTGTTTAACGTTTTGCACTTTTTGTGCAGTTCCCAGAAGGTTATTTATAATCCCTATCTTAAAAAAAAAAAGGGCTTTAGGAGGGTGAGACCAGCTTTTATTTTCTTACAACTTCTTTCCAGTGATACTGTTTTTATGGTTCGCCATCAGACAAAGGACAAATTGCAAATATTTTCAGTATTGTAACTAATGTTCTTACATGTGTATAGCTTACCTGGATTTTATAACACTCGTCAATTTGTAGTCTGTTTTATGGTATAACATAGGCCGTATGACTTTTATGGTTTTAACCTTAAAGCCAAATAAAGTTTTATGGATGATGATGTTAACTAAAAGAGGAACGCCCTGATTGACCCAACATATATTGCACAGACTCATACATACGTCTGGCACCACAACTAACTTAAAACCCGCATTCAAAGGCAGAGCATGCTTAAAATGCTATTTTCATTACACCCCAGACACAGTCTCATTATTGAGCCCATACTGCTCAAAAATAATGCTGTCTGCAATGGAGGCACCCTTGCACCATTCCTACGTTGGTGTTAGGTAGCAAATTGTGCACCAACGCAGAAGGAAAGGACTGCAATGCACTGTGTTTATGAAATACGGTGCATTCCTGCCCTTTCACATTGGCGTTGGGCAGCACACTACGAAGACTCCTCATATATGAGGCCCATAGTTCTATAGTGGTGGGGAAACATATGAACGTCTTCAAATAATGCGAGTAAGGTTTTCAGTACAAGAAATACCTTGATAGTGTACCTATTAGTCATTGGAGAGAGGAAAATAGATCCTCAGAGAGAAATGCAATAATAAGGCTGGGGTTGACTGATTGCCCAGAACTTACCAGGCATGGTACATGTGGGAGTTGAGAGGACACTAGAGTGTGTCAGGAAAAGATACCCACTCTGCAATCAATTATTGAAGAATCAGTAGGTACCCCCGCAGACAGTGTTTTACTGAGCAATGATGTTTATGGTGAAATCCCTGGAGGGCCACTAAATAATGCTCACAAATCTCACTGAAGACAGAACAGCATACACCCAAGGAACAAAAATGGAAGTGATCAAAGCAACTATATGATGTCCTAGCCAGCTACTTTAAACACAATATTAGGGGCCATATGTAGGTAATCGTGAAATATCGATTCCTTAATACCGAATTTTATCGATTCGGTATTAAGGAATCGGTATCTCCGATGTAGGTAAAAATGTGTTAAAATTTACCGATTCGTTAAAATGCGGTAAAAAATACAGATTCGGAAGCAATCGGTAAAAAAAAACATTACTGAAACACCAATCCTGAATCGGTATTACCAAATCCATTACCGAATCGGTAATTACCGATTCGGTAATTCAAAAATTTGGTTTTTGATGAATCTGCCAATCCTGTGCATCCCAATTACCTCCCAATCAGGAAGTGGTCACACCCAGGCAGCTGCACTGAACCTGGAGCTGCCTGTGAGGCAGGCAGGTGAGCTGAGGAACCAGGAGCAACAGAGCCTCTCATCAACAAATCCAAATCAACAAACCTTGGAAAAGGCAAGCCAGGAGAGAGAAGGAGGGAACAGAAAGAAAAAGGAAGCTGAAGTTCAGCGAGAAGGAGCCGGAGGTACTAATCCAGGCCGTGAGCAAGGGCCATGAAAAACTTTTTGGAAAGCAGTCCCTCCATGTGCCTGACTCTCAGAAGAGACAGATCTGGCTTGGGATCCAGACCAAAATCAATTCCATTGGGGTCACCCAGCGCTCCATAGAGGACATCAAGAAAAGGTGTTACGACCTTAGGAAGACGGCGAAGGCAAGGATGGCTGAGAGGCAGAGGCAGGCCAGCAATTCTGGTGGAGGGAAGAACCCAGCACCTGCACCAACATCACTGGAACTCATGGTCGAGTACACCCTCCAGCCGGAGAGTGTGAGTGGCTTGGGAAACACAGAGAGCTCTGCCAGAGCTGCCAGGAAACAAGGTAAGATGCATGCCCAGCATGCTGTGCTTCCCCCTCCCCAACCCCAATCTCTATAGAGGCATAGGGGCTCCCACTCCACTCCATGTTTTACTCATTACCTGCTATGCATTGTGGGAGATGTAGTCTCAGGGAACAGATGTATAGGACAGTCAGCCTAGAAAACCCAATAGTATGTGAAGGAAATTTCCAAGCAGAGGACAGTCAGTGTGATCTGTAGGCATGATGTTTAATGCAATGCAAATGCAGCCAGAGAAGTGAGTATATCTACATTCTGTCATTACAGGTGAGACATCTCGCAGTGCTGCAGAGGGGAGTAGAGTGAAGGCAACCAGGTCAGAGGGGAGGCAGCAGGAGGAAGAGAATGTGCCTGCAGGGCACACAAGTACCGCTGGTGAGGGCTGAGACACTATCAGAGCGCGCCCTCACATCCTCAAGATGCCGCAGGGCACGGCCAGCCAGTCCTCAAGTGACGGAACAGGGTGAAAGTATCTTTACTGGGCTGGAAGGCAACATGCTTAAGGTCCAGCGCCTGCAATGGAGAGAGATGCGGTCATTGCATAGACAGGTGTCTCACATGAACAAGCACATGTACCGAATTGAAAAGGGCATAAGTGCAATTGGCGACAACATGTCTGAGGGCATGAGAGACATTGCGACATCTGTGGACAAGCTCTTCAGCAGGTTGGAGCAGGACTGTCTTTGTAGGTGCAGAGAGAGGCAGAGACTTCATGCCTATACCAAGGCAGTGAACCGGCTGGCCACTGCTACCTCCCTAATGTGCAGGTCAATAGCCATGCAGGAGGAGATGGCACATTGTAGCAGGGATGTGGCCAGGGGTATGGTATCAATGACCTCTGCACTGGAACTGCTGCAGAATGTGAAGGTGGCCACTATGGAAGCGGGGGGGACAGTGAGGAGGCTACTAGCTATGGGAGCATCACTCCCTCTCCCACCGAGGGCAGGAGGCACAGCGAACGCCACAGCACTGCCAGGAACATACCGGCAGCACAGACAGTGTGGCCAGTGAATGTGGGCATGCAGCGCGTGGGCGCAGGAAATAGATCCTACTGGGATTTGTTACTCATTTGATGGGTGATATAACCCATGTCTGTATGGACACTGGTTTAGATCCGAGTGGTGTGCTAATTAAACACCATCACACAAATTCAGTAACTGGCTCTGTTCCTTACTTACTCAGAAATAGTTGCATGTTATCTCAGCCCGTCTGTGTCTCCCATCCTGTTCTGCTACCACACCAGCTGCGCAGGGCTCTGCCTGGGGATTGTCCTCGCCCTCATCCTCAGAGTCAGTTAGTTCCACTGCTGTTCTTTTTTTTTGTGGCGAGCTTATGTAGCATTGCACAAGTTGCTATTATTTTTCAACATTTGATGGGGCTGTACTGACATGCACCTCCACTTTTGTGGAGGCAACGGAACCTGCTTTTTAGTAGTCCAAAGGTACGCTCCACCTTGTTGCGTGTGCCCTTATGTGCCACATTGTATCTCCTCTCCCTTGGGGTGGATGGGTTGTGATGTGGGATGAGTAGGAAAGCCCGGAGGGCATATCCGCTGTCACCTAAATGTGAAAGAAAGTGCAATTATTTTGTATCACCAATAGCTTAATCCAAGGTATACATCAGGGTGTGTGACATTGATTTTCCGAAATCAACAGCAGCCAGACGTGTGTAGATGCCACTGTTCCTGAATATGTATGAGTCGTGGGTACTCCCGGGGAATTTGGCAACAATGTCAGTGATGATGAAGTTTGCATCACATATCACCTGCACGTTCATGGAGTGAGTGGATATGCGGTTGCGGTAAATGTATTCTGTTGCTGCTTGTGGGCAGATTGGTATGTGGGTCCCATCGATGCAGCCTATTACGTGTGGGAACTGTGCCATTTGGTAGAATCTTCTGCAGTTATGTAATGGTGCATTCTGTCCATCATGGTATACAGGAAGGTGTTGAAAAAACGGGATAGGCAGCTCTGTGACACACCACCTACTGTGGCTATCACACCCTGGTAACTTCCTGATGCCAGGAGATACAAGCAACAGAGCACCTGTACATGGGTGGTATTGCGTGTGCCCTTGGTGTCTGATGCTCAAGATATGGTTCCAGGTCCCATATCAGATCAAGGATGGTGTGTGAGTGTAGCCTGTACCTCTCATGGATTTCGGGCTCAGTCAATTTGAACAGTGTGACACGCAGTCTGTACACACGCTCTTCCCGTCTCCAAATCCTCACTCCTGCTGCTCTCAGACGTAGCCGCCTTGCTATGACGTAGAGGGCAGCTATTGTGTGCACACTTTTGCATTTTGGGGCAGTTTTTATGCACTGCACCTGATTACCACCTGCTCTGGATCAGTGGTAAATAACGATTCGTTAATAACGATTTCTGTCAAATTCGGTATTACAGAATTTTGCTACATCGCATTTCTGATTTTTTTACCGATTCGTTATTTACCGAATCGGTATTGTTTGTTTCGGTGTTCACCGATCGGTAAATAAGGAATCAGTAACGAATTACCGATTTGTTATTACCGATGGCATTCGGTAATACGTTCATCGCACAGGGCTAAATACCAGTCGGTAAAGCCAAAATTTAACGAATTTCGGCTTTACCGACCGGTATTTGGCCACATACATATGGCCCTCGGTTGATAGATATAGAACACAACCTGTAGAAAAGTCGTATCTTTACATCAATAGACATTGTATTCTAGGATAGTGTACCAAAGAAGGATCTATCTAACATATTATGCTCCAAGGCAGCAAGCAGGCAACAATGGGATACAGGAACTCACCACCAGAAATGTAGAATTATTCGCTCGGGACACAGGGTACTGGGAAGGCTATTTGTATTTACCTGATACGATTTGAGAATGAAATGAAACACTATGAGCAACGTTTTACATTTAATCGGAGCAGTGTGGGCATGGCATTCTTGTAGAAGATGTGACATTGTGGAGGTTAAAAGAGTGACTGACATGAATTTACTCACCACTTATTGGAAGTATGGCATTTCAATGGTCACGTTATCACACAGTGATCAAGTCATAGCTCTTGACAAGCTGAAATATCGGAAAATATCATCACACTGTCCAGAGATTCAAATGCAATTGGAAATGGCTTGCAACGAAGGTCCCCTATTTTCTGAAGGAGCGTACCAATTATGATGTAGCCAGTATCAAACCCAGTAAGGGCTAGATTCATGAATTGTCAACTGAATAAGAGTTACAGGGAAAAAACTGTGGCTGACGTCAACAGTGAAGGTTACCGGGAAGAAGCCTCAGGGCTGAATGAATTAAATTGATGGCACTGGAAGAACATGTTGTGAGAACCTATCCCCTTTGTGCTAAATCAAAGGCAAAGAAGAACTGATCAGTGAACCACAATGAGGTGGATTTGAAAGCTTCGAATTCACATAGGGTAACGGAGACAATTTCATTAAAAATAATAATAATAAAATAAAAACAATGTAATCTGCTTCCAGAAAACTTGCGGCAGTAAAGGAATTGATTGCTCCCTGTTAAAAGTTAGATTGATTTCCAATACTTCTCAAACCCTTTATTGTGTTTATCAGCGTCTCTTATTTACTCCTGCAACATTAGCATCCTTCTCTTTGAAAACTTCATCTACCTGTTGGTCCTGCCCATCCATGACTGCTGATTTAAAACACATGCTTTTTGATTGTCCTTCTATTTCTCTAATTTTGGCAACTAGTTTGGGCCCAAATTAACCAAATCTTTAAAACTAATATAGCTTTCTCTCTATCTAACATTATCTTAGCCTCCTTGTCACCTCAATGGCCTCAATCACCTTCTAACTTTTAATTGATAGATCTATTACTAGCAAAACCCTTTCATTTAATAACCTCAAATTGGAAACAAGCAGACAAAGTCACCTTCAGAACCTGGAGGAATGCCTTATGTTTCCATCTGAGACTTGATACTAATTATGTCACCCCCATATCTCTATCTATTAAAATAGATATTTTATGGCTCCCTTTGACTACCTACTTAACCGCTTCATCTATTGTCTCGGATGAAGCCTGGAAATCACCATAAATGCACCATGTTGTCTTTTTTCTTAAAATATCAAGCCATTATTAACTCTTACATATGTATTTTATATCAAAGTATGTTATTTATCCTTAAACGTTTTTTATGCTTACAGTGACTATCTCCATAAGCTGTTTTTCTTCTAGTGTTATACAATTATGATACATTTTTCATCCCTTGTTTCTCTCCCCTCCTACTTCCCCTTCCTTCCTCCTTTATTTATTTATCTTTTTGCAATTTTGCTCCTTTACTTCACACAGCATGTTTCATGATAATTATTGTACCTTGGTTTTTTTATTTTTCTCTTTATAATATGTATATGTAAATGAGATATATTATACTTATCTTATAAGCTTTATTACTTCTATTGACTTTTATTTCCTTAATAAACTCAAACTTTAAAAAAGTTAGATTGATTTATGTGCCAGGATACTGGGTAGCCATAATTATCATTTTCGGTTGGTATCCCCCCACCCTAATCCACTTTTTCTGAAGTATTGTGCCCAGAGTGTAAGCCAATATATTAATCCTAAATTCCCAGGTCCATTTCTGCATATACAGTGCCATTCCAAAACAATTCTGCTCCTTTTTTCCACTTGCTCTAAGCAGTGTGTAAATGTGAGTTGGGAGTGGCCAATGTGGGTCAAGTTCGGGGGATGGCAGGAGTACCAAGGCTGGTGCCATGCAACTGGAGCGCAATATGGGTCTATGAAATCCTTTATCCTACAGGGAACATTAAGATAATGTCATCACTAATGACAACTTATAAAAGGAGGTTTATAGGAGACAATTCTGGTAACATTAAAAAGAAATTGTACTATAGTATAATTTACAATCTGACCTTTATTTTATGGATACCATGTTATTTTCTTCTGAGCCATTTTCATCAAATATTAGGAGTAGAGTGCTTCCAAACCATAATATGCAAGTAAAATTTGTCAAAAATGAATATATTCTAAAAGACTTCATACCTCCTTTCTCGCATTTCTGAGAGCTCTTAAAGATAGGTGGTATTAGTATTCCAATTAGCTAATATCTGAAGGATGTCTATATTTGTCTTGTATAGTTCAGAAAATGTCGGCAGGTGTTACTGGTGAGCACATCATTCACAGACCTATCTTGCGAGATCTTTTTGGCGGAAATTAATATTCAATACTTTATACTGACTATTGGGTCAGCATCACTGATAAAAACTAAATTAAATTGAGAAACGACTTTATTGAGGGGGGAGTTGGCATTTCTCCCCAACAGATTTTCCTCAGATGGTGTCTTGAATGGTGCATTTCCCAACACAAGGTTTCAGTTACATCAATCCAAATGGGGTAGGGATTATGTGCAAATTTGAAGGCGGATTATGGGTTCTCATCCAACAATTTTAGTAGTCAGTTATATAAACTGTGAGCCTGAGTCCCAAAGCTTACACTTTTGAGTCATTTACACTTTTGATTATTCTTACTACTTTTTGGCTATTCACAAAATCTGAGTGTAAATTTACTCCAAAATTGACACTCGAATTTTGCGAATAGCCAACATTACCGCTGCCGGGACGCTTCATAATGCTTTTACCTTCAATCTTTCCTGTTCAAAAACACGGCTTCATTTAGAGATACTGTAACTACCCAGTAAAAACATGCTTATTTCTTCATCAGCTCCTGTTTCATAATGGCAAAAAAGTTTGTAGTAGATATTTTATTTATAAATGAAACCTGGTTTCACTAAGCTTCCAATCTCAGCTAACAATTGCCATGCTATCTGATTGTAGTATTATTTGTCACAACCTCTTCCATAAAAAATGCTTCCTTGGTAAAAAAGGGGGTAGGTAGTTCAGCCATTATACACTCTTTAATATTCTTTCTCCTACAGCTGAATCACTGTTTTTTCAAATTTCTCTCATGCATTTTCTTTGGTGTACTGCTGTACTGCTGTACGTCCATCCAAGCCATGCAGCTAATTTCGCTCATGCTTTCATGAATTTCATTGCAACTTTTGTATTGAAGCTGTAGAAATGTATGGTGTCAGTTGATAATCTCTGGCTGTACGACACTTCACACACTGAAGTGTCTCTTGTGTGACTTCTTATGCTTGCTCTGCCTGACACAGTAAGTCTACTAGGCCACGCATATCGCTGATCAGATGCTCATGTTTTCTATAACTCTTACTTTCAGTCAAACAGTTTTCAAATTTGGGTCAGATCATTATGGGTTCTATTCTTTATTCCCTTTTCCTCTATGTCTGCTCCTAACTCTTTCACACCGCTCATACATTTTATGCCTAAATTATTCCCTTCATCATTCAGCTTTGTATTAGTAAAAAGGAATTGCTAACTTTAAAGGTAACTGCAAGCACCTGGAAAGATGCTGGCACTGCAACAACTGCCCTGATTTAAATATTCAGATTTTGCAGCCTTATTTAAAAAAAAAATATATTTATTGATAATTTTCTTTTGCCAAACTCATACAGCGTATCATATCGCATGTCAACATATAGAAAATACACAGCCTTATGGGCTTTTTTACACACATGGTAAACAGTCTTACCTATCAAATATCCCAAGCTTGTCTAAATTATGGGCTGTCTGATTATGTGTGTCCATGTCAATGGGCTATCAGGGATAATATCCTGTGTCTACTCATGCAGGTTGATGATATCTCCCCTGCTATGTTTGACTGGCATTGGCCGGTGGTCTAGTTTTCACCTCTTGTGTGTGTGCTCATATCTGCCCCTTGGGTCTATTGTATTCAAGCCTGATTCTCTCCCATGTTTGTGAAGCTAGCCATCCCCTCCTGCCAGAGTTCTGCTAATGGTTTCTTACTATCCCTTTCTAGTCCTCTAGTCTAAGTGAAGTCTCCTCCACCCCACTCAGCTCAGCACCTGCGTTTAAAGCATGTAGCACCGGGGAGGTGGTGGTCCCTGGGGCAGTGTTGGGGGTCAAGAGCACCCCCGCACAATTATTTTTTTAATTGCCCCGGGAGGTGGTGGTCCCTGGGGCTTGGGGAGGGCCCGTGAGGCCCCCTCTCAAAATTATTGAATGCCCCGGGAAGGTCGAGTTCCCTAGGGGCAGCATGGGGGCAGGGGCAGGAGCCTGCACAGCACTGCATTGTTTCACGATTATATGGTGGGCTGTCTGGAAATTTCCAATGCATAGCAATGTATCTCTGGGATCTGATGCACACTAGGGGACTTAATAAGAGAGTCCTGTGTCGCCTTTCCACAACATAAAGTGGTATATTCATGACACAGGCCTCTCATAATGATTTATGAAACCACGCAAAGCCACCCGGCATGGCTTTAAGTGACCTCATAAATCCTGAGTAAGGAGACACAAGCACAAATTACAACATTGGCTTACTCTGCATTCAAGAGGCATTCCATGGGCTTTGTGGTGGGTTTTTTATGCAGTGATATAAACCTGGGGATGCCGGCACATCCAAAAGCCTTCTGAGGTGAGACGTAATGAGGAGAAATATTTTTATACCCACTCATTTTTCCTCTTCCATCACAAAAACAATCCTTCATGCAACAGAGGTGCCTACATTGGTGTTAGGCAGCCCAAACAGAAGCAGCACAGACAGAAAGAACAGGAATGCACCTTAGTGTTTAAATACGGTGCATTCCTGCCCTTTAAATTTGGTGTAGGGTAGCGCAGCACGGTACCTTGCCGCACTGCCCCATATCAAAATGCAAAAAATTAAACTCCTAGTCTAGAAATGTAGCTCCCACTTTCCTGGCTTGTTGTCTTTTCTGGAGTCTGAGGAGGGAGCTCTCTGGTACGTTAGTCTTGTAGGTTCAAGGTGCTCTCCAGTTATGTGATCACCTTGTTCCAGAATTGTGCGATCACTAGGCAGTTCCAGACCATATGGACAAAATCTGCATCTAGTATAGCATACCTGGGTCAGATTCTATCTGTGGTGTGAAACATAATGTTCATGTGATGGTGTGTAAGGTAGATACTATGCAAATAATTAAATGTGTCTAATGACCTTTTTTGAACATTACAATGTTTGCTCCCATTCTTTTTCACAAATTTCTTTCCCCACAAATCAATAAAAAAATCTATCTTAGCTTTTAAATTCGTGTTGGATTTCCTTAGTGAGTGTGTGCCTCTTTTATTAACTCTGTGTGTGCAACAGATACATAACACCAACTTCTGATAAGCCTCAGGTTTCTCAACCACACTAAAACAAATAGAGCACTTTGGGATTGCAAGAGCAAGCCTCTATCCACTAGCAAGGGATTACCTGGACACTGTTCACAGTGCACCTCATTTTGGTACACTATATAGAGATCCAGCTTCCTCCATTCGTGGTTGTATGAGAGTAGGATCTGCTCCTATGGTTACCCCCACTTTTTGCTGATGTTTCACTGTTTTTCGGCATTAGTCTGGCTGGGGCCCTGCTATCCAGGACACCAGCCTAGCTGCTTCCGCTCTAATTTGATTCCCTGAGTTGTGTGGTGATATAGATTCGGTATGCATTTTCCCAATTCATGCCCTTATATAGGTACAATTAACATTGCCCTTATATAGGCAAATAACTCCAGTCCTTATTTAGGCGTAGTCCATACAGCCCAAGTACAGGCTTGGCTGCTTCCATCCATTCCGCAAACGTCACAACGGTTTCTTGGAAAACCAGACTCTTAAGCAGAAGGGTCTTCCCCTAGCCTGGATATTGATTTCTCCAAGAAACTCATTATTATGCATGAACAACCATTCCTTAGGGGTTCATCCATGATGTTCATATGCCCGACTTTACATCAAGGCGGGCATTCCTAAACACCTTCAAGGTATAAATATACCTTCACTTGCTATGGCAAAGCACGGTGTAGTTAGGTGCAGTTCGACTACCTACTTGCCCCACGAAGCTCACTACAGCAGGTGCCGAAGGAAGCTGACTCTCCAGCTGACGCAATGACCAGAAGCGGACATCCTCCTGCCGAGAATCCAGCTCCAGTGTTTCAGACTCCCCTTGCGGGATGTTGGGAAATCGAGTCCGTGAAAGAGATACCAGATACCAACCTCTCTCATTTAAGGTATGGAGCTGATTAGAACCTAGAGAAACCTTTGGCAATTCTTGGCAAAAACTAAACCTATGCTAAAGACCACACTTACTTCTTCCCTCGTACTAGACCTAGGTTAGGTACATTGGGGTAGGCTTATTTTAGAAGCACCAGTTTAGTATTTTAGCCTGTGTTATTTATGTATGTATTTTTATATGTCATAGCACTAGACAATGCTATTACAGTATTATTTTATACTACTGTTTACGCTGTAAGCATTATACTTTGCATTCTGTCTAACGATTGTAGCAGTTTACCTCTCTTGCATGAGAAAGAAGACTGTTCAATAAACCCCTTTTATTGAAACGCCCGTCGTTCTATTTTCTTTGCAACTCTGTAGAAACAAAGCATGCACGATTGACTGAGTAAAATAGTAATCTATTGTTTCCACGACTCTGAAGATATTTGTTCCAGTCCTAGGGAGACAAAGTTGTCATGTTTATACGTTTGTCAAAAACTAATCCCATCCTGTGTATTTGAGAACGTTTCTAGTGACCTCTGAGCTAGCTGGCACTCTCAATTAGGTTTAGTATATTCGATAGAGACATACTGACACCAGTCCTATGTCACATCCTTAGGATATATTATTCCAAAGCGCAGAGCCTATTGGGAATATAGGAACTACACTACATGGTGCCCAACATTTGGTAAGGCACTCATTTAATGCTAGATACTAAAGTAACTCAGTTGTGCTTTTCTCTGAGACCCCTTTTTCAGTAAATACTCCAAAAGACATCTCAAGTGGGTAAAGGGATAACATCCGCCATAGCTGTGTAGGAGGAAAAATCCTATGTATTAGCTTTTTGGTTTGTTCAACGTTGAAGGATACCGTGTTCCAAAATATTGTGCACCTTATCTTTTTTTCCTTGAAATTTGCTATGCACACTTTCAGACAACAAACTGGCCGATGAATATAAACCCAGGGCCAGCGGAGCTACAGGCGACAACGCCGTACTAGGTTTTAATCAAACAGCTTTTAACGAAACCGACAAGGATGCTATATGCATTCCTATGAATTTAAGGAAAGCCATCACTATAAAACTTATAAAAAATGGCCTAACATTGAGAGGTGGAAGGATAGTTTTTGTGATAGAGACACATGAATATCACCAGACAGAGGTATTCAATTCGTGGATAGTCTTCCCTTTAACACAGATGTTTCACTTCTATAAAAAAGATGAACCACCAGAGGAATATATTCCATTCGATGATATAGAAATTCCACTAACTTACCAGGAGCAGGAGCTCTGGTTTAAAGGTACCCTAAAACCTTTTAATCACATCACTGGGTTCGGTCCACTAGGTAGCCCAGGAGCAACATGGCTGGTCTTAGCCAGCTATACACCACATCCTGGCATTGAAGAAATGTCAGATGCGGAATTACGAACTCAACTTAAAGAGTTAATCAAAATATCTAGACAATTGGTTCAATATGTCACGCAGACTCTTACAGACCAACCTGCAATAATGATTCCACAACATACTCCTCACCAGGGGAATTCACTAAAAATTACACCACAGACTTTACACTCAGTCATTGGTAAATTACCTGCAAAACTGGAACAAATACCATTCTGGATAGCTCAAAAAATCACTCTAATCGAAGCAGTATTTCCCAATACTAACCCTCATGAGAAACACAGAATTCTAACAATCTGATTACCAATGGGGATCACACCACATCTGGAGGACTGCAACACTTGGGGTACAGTCTTCGCTGCAATCTACACTAAAACACAAGGTGTTCCATCTATGGCGGTAATACTAGACGTCCTGAAACAGATTCAAAACTTATACGGGGCAGAGCCTGCCATAAATTTGGGTATGAAACTACTGAAAGAATTCAAACAGGTCTCAGCAGTAATATTAGCTAATATTAAAGGAGAAGCAGCATCAGTGGCGATCCACCAAAAATAAGGGAATTTGATGTAACTGAGAAACCACAGGAGCTAGCCAGAATAATTGAAAAATCCTATAAAGAATTAGGCAGAGACAGTCTGGGTGTTAAACCAGTTAAACGCCAACTGTCTGAAAGTCCTGAAAAGGTCTTTACTAAAAACCCTCCTACTCCTTATAAAAAGAAGTGGGAAAAAACTAAACAAACTTCTAAAGAGAAGCGTTCTCATTCCAGAGGTAGGTCTCCTCAAAAGGAGCCTTCTGAAAGGAGGTATAACCTCAGGAATAGGGATAATTTGAGAAAACCTGATAGATATCACAACACTGATGCACGTTTCTCTCGTACCTTTCAGACTTTGTCACAGAAATCCGAAAGAAGAGGATGGTCAGAAGAAAAGGAAGAATGCGTGAAGTCCTAAGACGATCAACAAGTACAGAAAAGCAAGAAACCTCAATTTACCAAAAAGAAGGTAGCAGGTCTAAAAATCAGACATGCCCAGAATCTTGAGGACACAACTCAAGAATGGAGAATGGGCTCAGACAATGTTGGACGGCGCAGCAGAAGTCACCATAGCTTGCAAGAACTTGAAGGATCATCTGGAGACAGTGGACTTGAATGAATTCATTCAAGTTGAAACTGCAGACACCAGGGTTAGTTCTCCACGTAGGTTATATGAAACAACACTCCGGATGGAGGGAGACATACCGAGAAAGATAAGAGCACTCTTTTGAGAGCGACTCTCTAAGGGCCTATGACATTCTTCTAGCTGAACAAGACTGGCCACCACAATTTGTCAGGGAGTGCCTACATGGCGAAGACATCATTATACCAGCCTTCTCCAACCGCATTATACTGATGGATCAGCTCAACCCGCTGAGAAGGGTAAACAAGCCTATAGTGCAGCGTGCGTGATCATTAAAGGTCATTGGCGCAATAGCAAATTCCGACCAATGGCCACAAAAACTCAATATCTAGGAGATTGTACAGCTCAGCGAGCTGTACTACAAGCCTTCAAGATGGCACTTGAAAATACAGATCACAAATTCCCCACACTCATAGCGTGCAATTCGTATTATTGTGTTCAATCTTACAATGAATACTTGCAAAACTGGATTCAAAACGGTTACAAAGATGCAAAAGGTGGCACAATCAGGCATAAACTGCTTTGGGAACAAGTAGTTCAGTTACGACAAGGACTACAAAACACTCATGTGATACATACGCTGAGTCATCAACGTGATGGCGTTCACGTTGAAGGGAATTCATTGGCTGATGAAGCCACGAAGACAGCTATGCAAACGGCTTCTGTAGCCGCAATCACTCGTTCAAAAATGGAAATAGACAGGGAAATAATGCTAGCTGTCAGTTTTTCAAGCAAAGACAGTGGAACAACGTTACCTAAAGTGTTTCCATTCAAATACTCATATAAAACTGATGCGAACAATGTTCCGTTTGCTCGAATCCCTGGAGTGGGGGATAGGGTTATTCCAAACATGGAACATAGATTAGGACTAATCCTAGAAGCACATGAAGGGCTTCCCTCTGCACATGCAGGTGTTTCCACCACAGTGTCATTATTAAAACAGCGATACTGGTGGCCACGCATGAGGAATAAGCCAGAAACTATGTTTTGGAATATGAAATATGCCAAAAGATGAAAGTCTCTACTGTGAAACGTCCTGCACAGACGCCCCTGTTAATTTCAGATAAACCACTAGCTTGGTTTACCTGGATCACTGCAGTCCCTTACAGAGGGACAGTAACTATAAATATATCATGGTCGCAGTGGATTCGTGTTCAAGGTTCATTAGGATGTGGCCTCAGCGCTCGGCTGATGCTCTAACTGTTATAAAAGATTTGCGAGTCTTTATCGGCACATACGCAGTCGGCACGCTATATTCTGACCAGGGTCCTGTGTTTAGCTCTCGAGCTTACAAGGAGGCAATGGCCAAATTGGGCTTTGCATTGCGGTACTCTAGTCCATTCCATCCTGAGGGAAATTCAGTTGTGGAGAGAAAAAAACGGGAAGTAAAGCAATCTATAACAGCTAGGGTATTTGGTTCGGGAGACGGGTGGGTCAAACATCTAATAAGTGTCTAACGTAGTCTTAATAATTTGCCAAGAAGTTCTCTAGGGGGAATCACTCCATATGAGGTCCTTTTTGGGACTCGGATGCTGATTGAGGACCTTGATTGTCAGACTTCAGTGGTAGACCAAAAACCTTTTGATATCAAAGACCGTTTGGCTGTTTTACAGGACTTAAATGAAATAGGAACTAAACAAGATAATGTGTTCCTGTAGCCAAAGACCACTGAAGAAAAAACGACCGTCCCAGCAAGGCCTGTCTGGATTCCTAAGCTTGGGGATCTAGTCAGAGAGAAGGTCGCGGACAAGAAGGAATTTGGGCCTTCTTACAGACAAACAGTACCTGCCCTAGCAATCCACGGATCAAGAACAGTATTACTGCTGCCCCTTGCTGGTAAAAAGCACAGCTTCATGTCAATCGACCTGGTCAAACCACATCATGTGGCAGATAATATGCAGTAGGCCAAGCGGACTCAGCCAATGTAGCAGAAGCCCTAATCTAGCTACTATCCAAGAGGTTCAAACTGAGAGACTCATCACCTCTTGAGCCCCAAATTACAGTTCGTCAAAAAACACCTGTCTAAAATGAAGTAACAAGTGATCAAGTGGTTCCAGCAATTTCACCGAATCCTGATGCAATCCCAACAATTGACAGAACTGCCTCTGGCTATTTCATTAACTTTGATACATTTTGCGAGGATCCCAGTGAACCTGAAACAACACCAGTAAAAAGTACTTTGAAAGAACAAGCAACAGACCCTTTTCATCACTTGGAAAAGACATCTGGTTTCACCATGGATTGAACTTTGGATTGTGTTGAGTGTGCTTTTTCTTCTACTTTGGTTGACTCTGGTAATAACTTTGGGAATGCTGATAAATGGAAGATATGTCAAAATGGACACATCAAGTAAGAACATCAACTTACTCCTCAAACCACACAAATCATCCCATCGTGAACAAAGAGACTTGTCATCAGTGAACATCACAGCTGTTCCTATACCTGGTGGTATAGCTTGGGACAGAATTGACTATGACATTTTTGGCCCTGTCGGACATGTTGAAGATCCCACACTTTTTCAAGATTTCATTAAGTGATTTTGTTTCATCTAGTACCTTTTCTGAATATTGGGACTTCGAGACTGTTAATAATTTGATGGCAGACTTAGAAATGTCTGCAGTATTCACAAATCATGAATATTTAGAAGGTTCATCAGACTGTGAACAAATGTACTGTTATAATCACTATGGTCATCATTTCTTGCACAAACCTGCAAATCCTAGAAATGTATTAATGTATAACCAATAGGAACATTGTCTTACGCCTCCAAAGGGTAGCTCAAAAACATTTGCAAGAAAATGTCCGTACTTGTCAGGGTTCAATTTATCCAAAGCTGAATCATTTTACTTTAGAAATGTAAACAAAACAGGCATGACAAGTATGTTAACAAATATTAAACAAATTTCTTCTGCAGCCTTTTATGCTCAAATGTCTAAACTAGGTTTCGACTTTTGGAAAGACAACACAGAGACGAAAACTGTCTGTGGCACAAAAGATTGGCAGGTACAGGGGATAGAAGCTTTGTTTAGAGTCTGTATCATCCCTGACCAAATTATGTTTTTGAATGGCACTTTCCAACAGACGTCTTGTCTTGGGTTAGCCAAGATAAAGGACCTGAACAATCTGTCCATACTTGCACCTACACCTGATAGGAATAACACTTCAGAGGGGGAGGTTGACGTACATACTATTGTTTTGCATCACAACAGAACAGATCCAGATTGCAAAAAATGGTTGATTTGGCCCACAGACACAAAGAACTGTCAAGACAGATTCCTGAACAAAACAAAGGGTTTCACATTCACAAGGCCAGTCCCAAGATATGTTCAAAGACAGCATCCATGAATAGTAACCACATACAGTGTAGGGAAACTGTGCATTCAATGGTTACATAGATCTACACTTAAGGATGTAAAGCAACACTTATCTTTACTTAAAGATGGCGCTGATCTTAGGGAATTCTTGCTAGGACCAAGAAAACCACGTCAAAAACATTTTATATATGCCGGTATCTATGCTGCTTATAATGAAGCATGGAAGATTACACAAGCAGAGACTGCAGAACGAATATGAGAAATTGATTGTATTAATTTAGAGAAAACTCTCTCTGTAGTTGACAATAGGTTAACGACTCTGTCATCCAGGATATATTCATTGGACAGCATAGTGTCTTCTGCCATAGATATCATGGAACAGGACTTGGTCATGTTGCAACATGGTCAGTCGCAATTACGTCCTTTCATGCTATTTGGCTGGACGTTACAAAACCTACGTTCAGGCTATGTGCCTTGGCGTTTAATCAATACTACGTCACTGTTTTCAGAATTCAATCTCACTGATAAACAGATCAAATTGGCAAAGAGGGGAGCAGACTATACGGTGCTGAGCAGTGAAAAACTGGAAATATTGCCATTTACAGTCGCTGAAAAGCCAGCTACTGAATGGATAATACATGGAACAATCACTCTGCCTGTTACAATTTTCCATTTTTAGTATTGCCTAAAACACATACCAGCAGGCACATATGAAAGGTTGGGTAAAGAATACATCAAGACATCCTGGGAATTACCTTACACACACAGATGTTAGAGTGGGGGAAGGGAAGTGTTTCTTAGTGATAAAAACTGTGGAAACGCACTAAGCGGTACTCTCCTTTGTCAGGGTATAAACAACTTACAGGGGGCCTGTAATGGTTCCTCTAACAACTTAACCTGCCACCTGCAAGGTACTCTGGCTGCAGTAATTGATCCAATTTTTTGATAACTTTCAAATGGAAGTTACCTCATGTTGAATGATCACAGCTGCTGTGGCATGTTGCCAGGTATAACATATCTAGTAACTGTGTCAGCCAGGGTCTCTTGCTGTATGCAATCATTGTTTCCGAAAACCAAGACAGACAACGAGTCTTTATGGCGTTCACTGAACATCTCTTCTATACGAATTGATACTTTAAGCAGAATGAAAGCCATTCTTTTGCAAAAAACGGTGCCACTGACCTCGGCCAAAGAAACCTATGATTTACAAGTCGCTAGGACTTCTGCTGAGATACATGCCCTCTTAACTACAAACTCCCCATTACATTTCTCAGAAATATTAAGTTGTATCTTAAACATGTCTGATATAAGCGGTATTGTACATGTATTGAAGACTGTTAGCACCTTACAAGCAGTCCTCGGAATATTTCCAAGCTTCGTGCAATCTGTGTTTGGCCTCTTATGTTTGGGGCTCGCTGCAGGGATACTATTTTTGCTCCTACTGCAGCGGTATGGCACGCCAATTCACCAGCGACACCCAGTTCTCCATGGAGACAACTCTACTGGCGATGAAGTGTCATGAGTGCATCGCCCAAATTTTGGGATTAACTCGTTTACGAGAATTTAATACCACACGGTTTCTGTCATTCAGACCGATCTGGCAAGATTGCATCTTACCTGTTCTACGCTGCCTGCTATGCGGAGAATAATGCGTGCTAGACATCTGTTTCATACTCCCATCAATCATGCCAACGGATGTTGATACTTTGCTTGAACCACTAACGGCCCATGCACTGTGTTGTGCCCAGCGGGTACCAATTCTGATGACGGCATTCGTTGAGATCTCACAGACGCAAATTTCTGGTTGTGAGGAACGAGAGGAAAGTTCAGGCACACAGGTACCATCCATTACGAACATTGCTAATCCGACCAATGCTGACGACGATGCTTGACATTTATGTGCGGTTAATCTTCTAAACGAGGTAATCCAACTTTCACCTACAATAGTAGACAACTTCTTTACAGACTTATAAGATTTGAAGTTTTCTCCATACACTAACACTGGCTTTTGATTTGGCACACAGCGTTCTGGGAGAATTTGAATTTGACCTTCATTTTTCAAAACAAAGTTCTAACTTTGGGACTCTTTTTCCTATGATTCATTTTTTTTCCAAATTTTGGTTTTTTTCCTTTTTGGCACAAGTAATCTGCTTAAAATAGAACTATTCATAGAGCACAAGAATTCTTTGAAAAAACTTCTAGAGACAATATTTGACCTTGTCCACATACACAAACATTTTTATGTATTCTGACATGAAATGGTTTCTGCTTTTTTCTTCTGTATTTACGAGCCATTTCATAAATGTATATTTTCTTGATTCATTCAGATAGCATTTATGAATGTCAACTATATGCTTAGAATGAAACATTGCTTTAAATGCGTACTGCACCAATGCCCTTTTTGTACAACGAGTACCATTGCATTTTTGTGTGTTTTGGGTGGGTTTTAACACTTCAAGATTAGATATGTTTGACGTGTTTAGAACTTAGTAATTTCATACATAAGAAAGTAGAATGGGTTTTGTGTGGCGATTTAGATTCTGTATGCATTTTCCCCATTCATGCCCTTATATAGGTACAACTCACCTTGCCCTTATATAGGCAAATAACTCCAGTCCCTATGTAGGTATAGTCCCTACAGGCCAAATTCAGGCATGGCTACTTCCATCCGTTCATCAAACGTCACAACGATTTCTTCCCCTAGTCTGGATATTGATTTCTCTAAGGAACTCATTATTATGCATGAACAACTATTCCTTAGGGATCCATGATGTTCATATGCCCGACTTTACACCAAAGCTGGCATTCCTAAAGACCTTCAAGGTATAAATATACCTTCACTTGCTATGTCAAAGCACATTGTGGTTCGGTGCAGTTCGACTACCTACTCACCCAACGCAGCTCACTACAGCAAGTGCCGAAGGAAGCTGACTCTCCAGCTGACGCACTGATCAGAAGCTGACATCCTCCTGCCGAGAATCCAGCTCCAGTGTTTCTGACTCCCCTTGCGGGGTGATGGGAAAACGAGTGTGTGAAAGAGATACCAACCTCTCTCATTCTAAGGTATGGAGATGATTAGAACCTAGAGAAACCTTTGGCAATTCTCGGCAAAAACTAAACCTATGCTAAAGGCCACACTTACTTCTTCCCTGGTACTAGACCTAGATTAGGTACATTGGGGTAGCCGTATATTAGAAGCACCAGTTGAGTATTTTAGCCTGTGTTATTTATGTATGTTTTTTACATGTCATAGCACTAGACAATTTTATTACAGTATTATTTTATAATACTGTTTACGCTGTACGCACTATACTTTGCATTTTGTCTAACGATTGTAGCAGTTTACCTCTCTTGCATGAGAAAGAAGACTGTTCAATAAACTCCTTTTATTGAAACGTCTGTCTCTCTATTTTCTTTGTAACTCTGTAGAAACAAAGCATGCACGATTGAATCAGTAAAATAGTTATCTATTGTTTCCACGACTCTGAAGATATTTGTTCCAGTCCTAGGGAAACAAAGTTGTCATGTTTATGCGGTTGTCAGAAACTAATCCCTTCTTGTGTTTTCGAGAAAGTTTCTAGTGTATTAAGCCTTGTAAAACTCTTCCCAAATTTCCCAGAATTTATACTTCTTAGAAAACGGTTTCTTTTTTTCTATCCAAGTTATAAACCTTTAAAACTGAAGCTAGCCATTCCCTGTGTAATGGCGGAATTGGACTTATCCATTTTACACAGACCTCCCTCCTTGCCGAAAGTATCAACAAGGACATTAGGTTTTCTTGGGCTTTAGTTAATGTTAATAATGCATTTACGCTCATCACCCCAAAAATAACTAGATCCGTACTTACAGTTAGTTGTCTTCCCATTACCTCTTCTAAGGTCTTACCCACATCCTTCCAGAAACCATCGAGACTGGGGCACTGCCAGAACATATGCAGGTCGTCGGCCTTATGTAATCCACATTTCGGGCAGTTCTTCGCTGTGGACCCGTTCAGTTTAGATAATCTTTTCGGTGTCCAGTAAGCTCTATGAGTAGTAAGTAGGTGATTTCTTTTAAGAGCAGCAGAAGTTACAATCGACCAGCATTTGCTCATAGATACTTGCCATATATTATTTGTATCCAGCGTCGGCAGGTCTTTCCCCCATATTCTCTCTGGAATCCGGAAATCTTCCTCCCCTGATGAGATTAGTGCCAAATACCAGTAGGATACTTCTTTCATGAGAGGCTTCTTATCTAGCATCTTTACTTCTAGGGATATGTTTCCTTTTCTGGTTTCTTTGACTGACTTTGTCCAGCTTAGAAGCTGGTAATATTTAAATTTTGATAATGTGGAGGACGTACTTTCTGATAACATTTCCCAATCAAGAAGTTTGTTCTGAAACAAGAGTTGCCCCCACTCCAGTATTACTGCTAGTTTTAGGGGTGCCGCTAAGCTGTCTTTAAGGCAGTCTGGTGTACTCGGGGAGTCCCAGATCAGGGGCTAGTCACTATAAAGAGGGATATCCAGTGTGGATCTTATGCAATACCACAACCTAGCGGCTGACTTCAAAGTCTTCAAATTTTTTTTTTTTTATTTCGGGTGGCCAAATTTATATAAGAAGTGGCTAGCATTGTTTGTAAATTTCTGTAGAAATATTGGGTAATCTTCATAAGAGCCCAACAGCATCCTGCTAAATTTGAATTGGAAGGCTCTGCAATATTCCAGGAGGTCTGGGCTGGCCAGGCCTCCCTGTTCTTTCTTCCTCCTTATTTTACACCAGGCAATTCTTGGTCTTTTTAAGGACCAAATAAAACCCGATAGTTCTTCCTGAATCTTTTTTATAGTTTCTCTTTTGAACTCCAACGGAATGGAACTGAAGATGAAAGTGAATTTCGGCAAGACTGACATTTTTATAATATTAGATTTGCCCAGGAATGTTAGTGGTAAACCACCCCATACTTTCAGCAACCTTTTCACCTCTACCTCTATTCTATGAATATTAATTAGGGTTATTTTATCAAGATCCTTTACGAGGTCAATGCCCAAGTATCTTATTTTATCCTTGCAAAAAGGGCTTGTAAATTCCACATTCCAGCTCATGATTTCAGTTTTAGTTTGATTTATCTGATAATCTGATATTTTCCCAAAATTGATTAAAGTCTCCTCTGTTGCCTTCAGGGCCTCCTTTAAATCGGAAGTAAAAATCATGAGATCATCGGCAAAAAGAGCTACTTTTTTATGCCACCCTTGATATTGGAAGGGGAGATTGAGGGTTGGTTCCTAAGGCATTCTGCCACCGGCTCAATATAAGAATTAAAGAGCAGGGGGGAAAGAGGACACCCCTGGCGTGTTCCTCTGCCTATCTGAATATTCTCTGTTAAATTGCCGTTAATTAATATTTTTGCTTTGGGAGAATTATAGATGTTTTCAACCATGTTCAATATGTTATCCCCTAGATCAAATTTCTTTAGAACCTCGCTTAAATAGCTCCAGTTCACTCTATCGAACGTTTTAGCAGCGTCAATAGTAATTATCGATAGAGGAAGCTTCTCGCTAATGGCAATGTCTATTGCTCCAATCAGCTCGTGAGTGAGCTCTTGAAGGTGTCTTCCTGCCACAAAGCCCTTTTGATTGGAATATATCAATGCCCCCGCAATTTTCCCTAGTCTCTTGGCCATGATTTGGGTGAAGATCTTGTAATCCCAGTTTAAGAATAGAAATTGGGCCGTAAGATTCACATTTTTTCAGGTTTTTGCCTGGTTTTAAAAGAATGGAGATGGTTGCATCGTTCCATGACTCCGGGATTTCATCATTATCTAGAAAGATTCTATTGAAAAGGTCTGTTAAGTGGGGGACCACTTATCTTTTAATTTTATATAAAACTCATTATTAGTTTTTTTATAACACTATCTACCTCGTAGGTTGTTATTGCGCCATTTAGATTTTCTTTCTCTTCCGAGGATAGAAAGGGGATGTTTTGTGCGTCGAGAAAGTTTTTTATTTCTTCGACTTTCTGGTTACAATCCTCCGTATAAAGGTTTGTAAAGAAGGCGGAAAATTCCTGTTTTATTACCGCCTGCTCAGAACCATTTTGAGATGAATTAGTTGGGTCTATGCTGCCAATTTTATTTCTAGCTTGGTCTGTTTTGATCTTCCAGGCAAGCATTTTCCCACAGCCCTCCCCATACTCATAGTGGGCGAGTTTACTGCACTCCCATCTCTCTCTGATTCTGTCCTCTAATATAGCCGATAAGCTATCTTTTAGTTTTGACCTATCTTTTTCTAGTTCCTGCACTCTAGGGGATGATCTATCCGAAAATATCAGCCGGTCGAGTGTTTTTATGTTATCTTCCAGCTTCTGGATCTCTTTTTTAAGCTCCCTTGATTTATGTATAGTTAAGCCACGGATTTTACCCCTTATTAGCGCTTTATAAGCATCCCATACAATTTGAGATGGGGCGCTTTTGTTATTATCCTCAAAATATAGCTCTGTCTCATGTTTGAGTTGGTCGATGGTTTGGGGGTCTAAGAGGGTTGTGCGATCCAACGTCCATCTCGGTATCGTTATATCATCCTTTATTTTTATAGTGATTTGAACGGCGGAATGATCAGAGAGGTGGGCTGGGAGGTGGACTACGGTTTGTGTATTCTCTAATAACCCTTGGTCTATTAGGAAATATAGGAAATAATCAATTCTAGATTGTATTCCAAGTTTCTTATTTTTAAAGGTATAGTTGTCTTACTTAACACCTTTCTCTTTCCATACATCAATTAAGCTTAGGTCCCTTTTATACACTCCTAACCATACTCTCATTTTTGGCAAACTTGCCTGTTTACCTCTAGGATACCGGTCTACTTTTGAATCTAAGATAATGTTAAAGTCTCCGCCTATGATCACTGGGGATGTTACCGCAATCAGTTGGGCGTATAAAGATTGAAGTGGGGTAGGATCGTCTATGTTTGGTCCATAATAACCAACCACAGTAAAGACGTCACTAAGTATGCTGACATTGGCTATCGCCCATCTTCCCTTTGGATCTGATTCAGCCGATAATATTCTTGCTTACAGGGATTTTTTAAAAAGGATAGCTACTTCTTTAATGACACATTCTTGGTTGGTGCATATATAAGAGTGAACCCAGTAGAGAGTTTTCATTATTTCCTCCCATTCTTTTTTTAATAGGTGGGTTTCCTGTAGGATTATTATCTCGCCTGCTCCTAGTTCTTAGCCCATTAACATTCCTGCAAGTTATTTTTATGTATTTAAGATTTTTTCTCATCTCTTCCCGACTTTTGCCAACTTTCACAATTATTGTACCAGGCCCTGGTTACCCCCTTTCCTTTGAAATAAACATTTTGCTGAGGATACTTTTATTTTTTTCCCTAACTTGCTCCCGTCTCCTGTGTGTCCCCCCCCTTTTCCCCCTTTTTTCTCCTCTAGTGTATACATTAAACCAAATGTGATTGTGTAGTGTGCTTTCAGGTTCTTCTCATCTTCAATCCAGGCTTGGATCACCCCGGACACTTTCCACTTCAGCAGCAGCACTTCGCAGCAGATCGCCGACGATTCCTGACACCAAAAGACACCTATGCACCCGGCTTCTCTGGGTGAGGTAACTCTATAACTTCCTGTGCTCCCATGGGTGTTGGCCCTCCTAGAACACCCTAAGTCTAAAGAGGTTTGCTCAAAGCCCTCTCCTAAGTGTACTTTATCTCTAAATTTCCAACCGTGACTTTCCCCATAGAAGCTAACAGTGATTCGCGGCTGTGTTTTCACACAGCACGCGTCCCCTATGGGTCCCCTGTGTCACTACCTTGAGTGGTACCCAGGGCCGGAATGGGAACCACAACCGGCTCTGGCAGAGTGCTCAGCCGGCCCCCCCTCCCCACTCTGGGTGGGGGGATTGCAGGTGCCACCAAGCTGTTTGCCGGGGCCGGTTTTCGGCCGATGTTGGTACAGGGCCGATTTTGCAGCTATGCTGCAAAAACGGCCCTGTAACAAAAACAGCCCCCAGGGGCCCAAAACCGCCCCCACGCATGCGGCGCACCAGGGGATTGCCCGGTGCCTGCTATGGCCAGTCCGGCCCTGGTGGTACCTTGAGGGCCCAGCGACTCTACATGCTCTAGGCCTTGTGTCTAGTCAAGTCATGGTTCTTATACCACTTTTTTAATATATGTTTTGGTACGCCCCTAGGGCTCATCATATATTGTGCTAATTTACTGTGTGATATTAAGTGTAACGTATGTGCTTTTACCTCTAGCCTCATAAAGAGACTAGTAGGGTGTGTTTAGAATAAATACATATATTTTATATATATACCTGGTGTGATTCTCCTTTCATTTGGTCATTCGCGAGATTATAGACCGGTAAAACAAGCTGCTTTACATTCCTTCAAGACTTAGCCAGAAGGCAGCTCTCCATAGCTACCAGTAGGGTAGCTTTCAAATAAGGTTGTCTTTAACCTATGACCTCTAAGGGGTTGTTTGGACTGGTGCAAGGTGCCCACTATAACTAGTGGACAGCATATGCCAGGCCAACATCTCCCAGTGATGCACTGGTGGTACAGAATACTTAGCATTTTCTGTACCACTTTGTCAATAAGTGATTCCACTAACAAATCCACAATTCACTATAGTCAAAATAATTTTTTTGTTTGACTTTTTCAATATTTCTAAATTTGTAATCTGAACTGTTAGGGCTTTGTGATAAGTCCCACAGTCCTTTGGCATTAGACATGTAAAAAGGTATGCTAGTAGCTAAGCCTTAAAGTTCTGTTTAGATTTTTTTGTCAATTTTCTAAAAATGTCCAAAATACATTAAACATGTCGACCTCTGATGAGAGAGTTGAGAAACTCGACCTTACCCCTTACTTGAAAGTTAGTGTGACACAGTTATAGGACTTCTGCAAGGCTTGCAAAATTGTGACTGGGTCTAAACCAACCAAATCACAACTCTGGGAGTTACTTGCTGAGTTTAATAGAGCCCAGTCAAGAGAACAACACACTGACAAATTTTAAAGATGACCCCGTCAGTGAAGATGAGACAGATAGCAGTTCTCATAGGAATAGCATCTCTTCCAATACCCCAGAGAAAGAAGAAAACGAGGAATCTCTTCCAAATTATACTAGGAGATAGGCCTGGCAACCCCAGGCCAATAGACAGTCTAGAGAATCCAGACCAAGAGCTAGAGAGACTAGCCAGTAGAGTTGGTATTAAGGCCTGAGATGCATCTGGCACTCATGAATGGTGGCAGCAACACGTTAAATAGAGATACAGAGAAAACTTTTGGGGATAGGGATTGTCCCAACTGTAAGGGTGATGAAATCATAAAATGGTTTACAGCCTTTGCAAGAGCTTGGAAAATGAGAAAGCGCCACCAAAAGTATTGTCTCTATACTCAGGGAGCTTTTCTCAGGCAAGTGCAAGGATAGACTCCTGACACTTAATGAGGAAGATGCAGAGTCCTATGACCCCATGAAGGATACCTTGATTTAGGGCTTTGAACTCACCACTGAAGATTACAGGATTAAGTACAGGTAGACTCACAAAACCTCAAGTCAGTCCTGGGTTGATTTTGTTTACTTCGAAGTCTAAACACTAGGTGACTGGTTGAAAGGCAGTGCAAAGCAAGGCTATGAAGGGGATTGTTTGAGGGTGGTTTTTTCACCAAACAGGAATGAACACTGAATTTGTCATCTGAAATAACAAAATGCACTCTGAGAAGCATGAATCAAGTTAAAGATATAGTTAATGAAGTATAAAACCATGCAATACAACAATTATTAAATCATGGAATATCAAAATGCAATGAGGCAGTGTAATCTTATCTAATGCTAAATCAATCAGTAAATTAAACAGGTAGCTGGGAGCACCTCTTGTGGATTACACTGTATGAGATGATCAATGAGCTGGTCAGTGGACAGTCTTTTATACAGTTTTAATGAGGAACTGGTGACCACAGAATCAAAACATCACCAGGTGTTTGACTGCAGACTATAACAAAAGCTGGACATTTTATCGAAAAATTATTTGTGTCAATACTCGGAAAATTAAGAAAGCAGAACTTACAGAAAGGTAGAAAGTTTATGAAAAGGTTATAATTTAATTTTGAGCCATGTCACTGTCTTAGTTTCCAAAGCTAAACAAAAACACCAGGTGATAAATTGCGGAAAGTTGTGGTTAGCCCTAACTCCTACTCTTAGCCCATCTTGTTGTTCTAGATGACAGATGCATCCTGTTATTTCTACATCCTCTCGACGTACAGTAAGGTGCGCTTGCAGAAGAAAGTTTCTCATGGACTTGTTTATGATAAAGGCAGTGAACTGAGGATAATGGCCTTCACATGAGAAGTGCATCTCATTTTGTAGACGGGCATGAGATCTACTGCCTCATTAAATGCTCAAGGCAGTATGGGTAATTTAGCAGAACGTTATCGATTGGTTGTCAGTGATATTCGAGAATCTCATGCTACAGATGTGGACAGAATGGGCTTGCAACAGTATATGGCAAAACTGGACCCTGCTTTAGTTCCCTCCTCTTGAATATTCTTGAACAAAACTCTCACAGCATACTTTGCAGGCACTCCTCCCAGTTGAGGTATCCAAGAAGTATTATTCACATAGGTACATTGGCTCTCCTGCCGCTTCCTTAACTCTATAGATCCTCCTTCAGGCTTGTCAAAAAGAGAGGAATAGGGTATGGGTGTAGTTGATGGTGTATCTAAATTTAAATATTTGGTATTTACTGGTGGTAAATTGGGGTTGTTGACCTGGCACTGGGCAATGGTAGTGGGCTGCAGTGAGTGTGGTCCTAGCAATGTTAGCTTTACAACTTCAAGGAGCGCTAAATTATCCCCATTCCCTGTTCTACACCTCTTCTTCTATATTGGCTTTCTGAAGTTTCCTGTTCCTGCATAGTTCATACCTACTAATTTACTACCAGTATTTTTGCACAATGACGGAACACCTGTATGGCACAACAGGAAAGTAATATGTTAGTTCCATCTCACAACTTTCGCCCTCCCCGCCGTCCACAGGACTCTAAACATCGCAATCACGGCTCACTATTCCAGTAACAGTGGAGGTTGATAGCAGCTCTTAACTCACATATGGAGTGACATGCACAGAGGTACAAGCTGAGTGCTGGCTGATACCAACAATGTCTGCGTATTTACACGCAGTCCTTTGCACAGAGACTTCTCAATTACAAAGAGAGTACTTCTTCAAGTCTCCTAAACCTGTATCATTACAGGTTCTCAACCTCTAGCAATCCCAGAAGAGCCCATTTTGAAAACCACGATAATAAGCCAGCCATATATATAAGTCATCGCGTACCCTAGTGGATTCATGACTCCCTAACAAGGTATCATATTTCACATGGCTACCTGATAAAGGCTAAAGGCCGAAACGCGCATAGGACTACATTGGATTACATTCTTAGCCATGAGATATATGAATGTCCTTATTTATGTTGGTGCATTTTTTCAAAAATTAGCAAAAAATAATAATTCTGTCTAATTTAAGTGGTACCATGTTTATAGAGGATTGAACACACTAAACTCATTCGTTTGACCTATAGGCAAAGGTGACACTATACATTGTTATCAATTTATATTACTGTAAAGAAATTAGGATTATTAGACAGACCAATGCTATAGGCATGATATGTTGCAAACGCATAGAACTGTTATAATATTTATGTGATTCATGTTTTTCTATAAAATGTATGAAATCAAGAGGAAAAAACGTTTTTACTAATAAATGAATAAAGTTAAAAACCGATAAATACTATTGACACATTTTTTGGTTAGTTACTGAATTACAGTCCACTATTGATTGTGGTTCCTATATATTTTTTCACATATGCTATGTAGACCCTGATATAGGAAACAATATTAGGGGTACCCCTTTTCTGTTCAAACCGGCACAACGGAGGTGCAACAGCACACCAAAAACTGGTACTAGAATTTTTAGAAGGACAGATAGCCATGAATGCATCCAGATAAAGTTCAACCACTCAGTAGCTATGTCTGCCCTGGCACCTCCTTCAGCAGTAATTTTCTTTTCTATATTGCTCAAGTCTTTGATGGCCTTGGTGATGGAGCCATTTTCTTCATTGTTGGCAAGCACGAATGTGCAACACAAACTCTCAATTTTGCGGCATACCCCAACTTCCATGGCTGTTAGGATGTCAAGAATATACACATACTCAAGGGATGCAGTTCCTACCTTATAGCGTTCAGTCCGTCCTTAGTACTGTTGAAGGCCTGCATGAACTCAAAGTGGGTGACTTGTAACCAGCAGGCATTTGCCGTGATCTGAAACATCAAGATGATGCTGCTGAAAAACAGCTGCTCATCATTGAATAGGTGAAACTCCATGGGTATGTCTTTAAATGCTGTCCACCCAAAGTACTCAGCATACCATAGATGTCAGTGGAGCAAGGTAACAGAGCCAGTCATTGGATGGGCATGGTTGTGGGAGATGTTGGCTGCAGGAACAACCAGGGGGCAGTTGGAGACTGGTGACCAGTGAACCCAAGGAGTTCCAAAGAGGAGGCAGTTGGAGATAGAGATCATCTCCACAAGCCCAGTAAAAATCTATAAGCTGGAGGTGCCATATATCATGTCCTGATTGTATATCATGCTATTGTATCCAGATTTGCAGCCAAAAGGTACCGTGCCATTTCCGATAAAAAAGAGAAGTAACATTAGTTTGAAAGCTTTTTTAGGTTTGGACATTTTCTTTCATCCTCAAGTGTGTCTCCCACCCTCCTGAGACCATATTTGGTGACACTTATCCTCAACTTCCCAGTCAATCCCATCTTTCCATCCCATCTAAGGACACTGCTCTACATATCACGTATCCCAGGGAACTCCATTTGTCATGGAAATAAATGTGTACATCAGATGTAGAGCAGTTCTGTTTTTGCATGAGCATGTTAGGGTGGGGTGCAGAGTTATCAAACTCTGCTCAGGATGATCTTACTACCATAAACCCACTTTTCCTAACAAAGGCTGTCCCAAGGTCTATAGCAAGCACTCCTATCTTACATATCTTTGTTATCTCCTCCTCTATTCTTGTATTGTCATTGATAACCTTGCACATTATTGGGGTGTGGTACCGTACTGGGGTATTTATGAACACTCCAGAGATGCTGGATTCAATAATCTGGACTTGCCCCCATATTCAGCAGAGAGATAGGTGTAGGAGACACATTGCAGTCTGTGGTGGTAATACCTCAGGTAAAACCATTCTATCTGCATGGGAATGCATGAGCACGCATAACAGATTTCATTAGTCTTCTGCCTCCTTGCTATGGCCATTTCGCTATACCACATGTTGTCTTGGAGAAAGTCATGGCCACTATGTTGCCTGTCTACTGGGGCATCCTTACGATGATGGAGTAACTTAGGGGGACGTATGGTAGCGTTAGAGGTACTATGACAGGCAATAGAGGCATTGGGACAGGTTGCGTTACTAAGGATGCTGTTACCATCAGTACAGGTGTCAGAAGGAAAAGAGAAAAAAAAGATATAGGGGGCACAGTACTATAGGTAACTTCAACTACTTGAGGAATGCAAGTCTTTTTATTCAGGCAATAAGAGAGAAAAGCAAACCAATTAAATAATGCTAGTGCCGCTCCAACAATAAGATAAATACATTTAAAAAAAAGCAACATATCTTGTTGTAAGAGTTCTTCTAGCTCCTGGTGTTGTGGCTGTATTCATAGACTACAAAACGATCACCATCTTCTTCTCAGATAGTTAATGGGAACAAGGTACCTTCCAGTGCTGAGGTGGGACAGGGTCCACCCACATGTCACTCCAATGTATCCGTGTTCTTCTTTCTGCAATGCAAACAACTGTTGTCTGTGACTTTAAAAGGTCCTTTAAATTTTGGTTTTTTCCACCGATGGACGGCCTTCTGGACAAAGACTGTTTTACGGAAGGTATGAATGGGAGTAGTAAGGTTCTGCCCAGTGTTTGTTAATTCACACAGATACTCATACATTTCAGCTTTCACAATTTCAGAAGAACCTTCGGTTTTAGGTCTAGTAGCTGGGACTAATACATTTATTGATCATCTAGTGACAAGTTGATGGGGCATTAGTGGGTGGTCAAAATGTGGAGTATTTCGGAGTATAAACAGGGCAATCGATAGGCAATAAAGCCACTTTTTGCTGATTGCGGCACTTATCTTGCCTATTTTATCTTTGAGCCAGCCATTCAGGCATTCACAGATGCCATTGCTTTGTGGGTGGTATGTTGATGTTAATTCATGTTTATTCCCTAACATGGTGGTAAGAAAGGAGAAAATGGTGTTAGAAAAATGGATGCAGTTGTCTGACCAGATCACGTCTGGCAGGCCCCAAGGTGGAATGACCTCTCGGAGCAGGAAATTGGCTGCTGCTTTGCCTTCACAGTGGACACATGGTCCAGCTTTGTTCAAAGGTGAGAATGGAGAAACCATTACAATAAGATATCGCTAATTTTGGCATCTGTCAATCATATCAACAAATTTGATGTGCAGTTCTTTAAATGGGCCTTGTGGTTTTTGAATTGTGGAGTCAACTGTTTTCATAGTTGGGTTTGGTGCGTATTATTAGAAAATGAGGCATTTGGTAACAAAAAGTTGTATTAATTCATGCACATTTGGGACAAACCAGTCTATTTGTATGGCACTAGACATATTATCTCATGAAACGTGCATGGGAAGATGTAACTGGTCTAACGTCACTTGCGGCGTCGTCGGTTGAATATGGCAGTTGCCAGCTAACTGGCTATGAGCTCACAGAGAGGAGAGTTCCTCTTCTTGCGGTATCAGTGGGTCCCCCCGTTTGCAGTCCCCCACCCCCTCCCTCTCCCAACATCCCTGAATGTTATCTGTAGCTGGCATTGCTCTGTTTGCTCTGTTTGAGGGTGCTGCTGTGGCAGATTTCAGTAGTGTTCATGTGGGCATCGGCCCGGAGGTTGCCACAGGGGACCCGCACTCAGAGAGTGCAGAGCTGGAGCTGTGATGCTGCGATCCTGAAGAGTGGGCGGTGTGCTGTTCTGGGTCAGCAGTGGTGGAGTCAGCACAGGCTGGAGGGCAGACAGAGTGAACTGCCAGCAGCCTGCAGTAGCTTTTCTTGAAGGTACCAGCAAGATGTAGGAGGGGTTTCTCGCACAGGGGGGAGGTGGGTTTAAATATTACATTAAAAATTGGGCTGGAAGTACAAAAAAGTGGAGACTCTCTCTGGGAGGCAGAACAAGAAGTTTGTTGGACACAGTGCCCTTTGCCCATGAAGCAGGGTAGTCTACATCTAGAAAACATGGACATCAAGCTCACAGGCAAATTCTCAAGGTATACTCTCCATACTAGAGGCATCACAGTATCATCAGGGGTGGCCCTTGGGCCGGCATTCACCACTGTTCTACTGGTCCCTGGTATCAGGGATACTGCTATGTGGCAAAGCAATCCATCCAGGCAGGTTGTAGAGGAGGGGGCCTCTAGTAAATGGCAGGAACATTTGCTAAGTTCTCCCCATCTCCCACGCACAGGTGTGGAAGGTGTGGTTTTTTAAAAGCTAATGATGAACACATTTTCTTTTAGTGCCCCAGGATGAAAGTTTTCTGGAGTAGTATAGAGTCAATCCTAAAAGACATTCTAGGGGCAACAATTGCTATAAACTCACAGTTAGTTTTGTTGGGAGTAGATATGGTCTCATACAGAGTACTGCATAGGGAACTGAGTGGTCATTTGCTTTATCTGATTCTCATTGCATGGAGTAAAATCTGTAAACAGTGGACTGATCCATCACCCCGATGGTCTAATATTAGATCAAAGTCGCTACCTGGGTTGGGCATTTGGACTTGGAATGTAAAATAGAAATTACATCTGGGATATGGGCTGATTTCTCCAGATGGAGTAGAACTTAGGAAACAAGCCTAGATTGAACAATAGGCGCCTATGATTACACTGGGGCTCCGCCCTAGGTGAAGTCACCGCTTGGGTGGTGTAGAGTGGAGGGGCCATGATCAGATGCATCAGACCACGAGGCTCACAGATAGAGTGTTTGAAGATTTGCAGACACTTTGGTGATATGAGGACGGGAAACAAAATGTCTCTTGCAGTAGGGCCTGTGGCATGACAGGTTTTCCTGTCACAGTTTGTCAATGGTTAAAATCTGAGGAATCTATTAGTATTCCTCTCTTCTTCCATAACTCTTTCTCTTGATCTGGTTCGCTTTCCTGTATTTCTCTAAGGAGTAAGCATGCAGTGTAATCAGATGGCTCTGCATGATCAATGGCATGTGGAATTGAACAATCAGGCATGTCTTGTTCTTTACATTCTTTATTCTGTTGTTCTGCTGTGTGTACATTTTGGGTAAGCAGGATAAGGGCATGCTGACATTCTTATGGCACTGCAGGTGGAGGCCCTCTTACAGCAGCTTTCAATGCCCAGTCTGCCAGAGCATTGCCTCTAGAGACAAAATCTTGACCATTCATTTGGGCTGCACATTTGACTACGGCTACCTCAGCCGGTAAGGTAAGTGCATCTATTAGTTCCTCATGTAAGTGACTGTGCATGACAGGTGTGCCGTCTGATTGGAGGAAGCTTTGCCTTTTCCAGCACAGGATGCTGTGGTGCGTTGTTGTAGTAACATATGCAGAGTCTGAGTAAACAGTGATGCGTTCACCTGTCCCACTTTTCAAGGCAGCAATCAATGGCACTAATTCTTCAGCCTGAGATGTCCAGGGAGTCAGAGGAGCCATTTTGTCATGCTCTAACTACTGAATCTCCTGTGTACTTAATCCCTGCGTCTTGATCAAATGTAGAAGACCCGTCAGCAAAGTATATTGTACTGGTGAATATGTAGCAGAATCATGGATATCATCATGCGTGGTGGAAATGGGGTTTGCAAAAATGTTGCTGGGTTTACTGTGTGGCACTTAACAACCTTCAGTGATTGCAATGAAAGTATGACATTGTAGCCCAATACTCTGTGTGTGGTAAGAGTGGTCTTAGTCTTTATATCATTGCAAAAATAGCATGCTCAGTGTATAGTGTCAAAGGGGAACCCATGACTATGGGGGTGATTTTTACAACAGCAAATGCTGCATTGGCCAGGGCTTGCTTGCAAGGGTAGTGTCCTTTCATTACAGAAGCTAGCATGCCACTGAAGTAAGCAATGGCCTTGTGGCCCCTGGGGTATTTTTGGGTGAGGACTGCTGTCATGACCTGGCCGTCACAGTGAGTGAACAGGTAAAATTCTATAGTGTAGTCAGGGGACCCTGGTGAATTTGTAATTTCATTTTTAAGCTGTACAAGTTGTCCTTCTTTAAGGTGTCTAATATAGCTTATCATGTCTGCCCTTGGTAATTTTCACAGCTTTCAGCAGTGGGGTAGTGATGGTGGAGAAATCGAAGACCCACTAACGGACTTAGGGCCATATGTAGGTAAATCCCAAATACCGATTCTTGAATACCGATTGTTAACAAATTTTACCGAATCGGTAATTAGAAATCGGTATTTGGGATGTAGCTAAAAAAGCGGTAAAAATTACCGAATCGGTATAATTTGGTAAATAAATACCGAAAACCCAATACGGATCGGTAATTACTGAATCAGAAAATACCGAATCGAGGCAATACTGAATCGGTAAATACCGAATCGGTAATTTAAAAACAAAAACAATTAAGGAATCAGCCAATCCGGTGCAACCACCCCTCCTCCCAACCAGGAAGTGGCCACACCCATGCAGGTGCACTCAATCTGAGGCTGCTGGAGAGGCTGGGAGAGCAGAGCAGAGTCCTTAAGCCCTTGAGAAACTTTCACTCCTGGAAAACTGCAAAATGGCAAGCAAAGACACTGACAGCGAAGGTGCAGAGAGAAGGAGGAAGGTTAAACTCAGCACCATGGAGCTGCAGGCCTTTGTGGAGGAGGTAGTCAAGGAACACAACAAGTTGATTGGGAAGCAGTCCCTGCAGGTGGCAGAATCTGCCAAAAGGAAGATTTGGCTGGCAATACAGACAAAGGTCAATGCAATTGGAGTGACCCCACAGGACATTGACGACCTGAAAAAGAGGTGGTATGACCACCGGAGCGTGACAAAGCGAAAGATGGCTGAGCTCCACAGAGAAGCAAACCTGACAGGCGGAGGGAGGAACAGGGCACCTGCCCTGACTGAACTTGAGGAGCTGGTGGAGTCCACCATTGAACCAGACAGCGTCTGTGGGATTGGGGATGCAGACAGCTCAGCCCGAGCTGCCACCAGAAAAGGTAAGAAGCATGCACTGCAATCACCCCCACCCCTTCCCCTTCCCTTCCTCCTTCCCCAATGTGGTAGTGTCAACCCCACTCCAGTACAGGTTTTAGTATACACCAGCAATGCATTATGGGAGATGTGGTCATTGAAACACCTACCATGTCAGACAGCACACCAAACAACAAGGCATGCGACACACATCAGTGACGAGCAAGCTGAGGCAATAGCGACAGTGTTTCAGTGATGAGAATGTAATTGTATAAGCAGGGCTGCAGGACCACAGAGCTAATGTACAATTTTCTGCCCACAGGCGAAACATCTCGCAGGCGTCCCAAGGACAAGGAAGGGAGTGCACCACGGAGGGAAGACAAACAGGAGGCGAGTACAAGTGCAGGGCAAACCACACAGGAAACTGTTGCATCAACAGCACAGCCAGCCTCCCAAGACCTTCCAGCGTCACCACAGCTGCAAGCCTCCCTAGACCTTCCTGCGTCACCACAGCTGCTGGCCTCCCCAGAGCGGTTTGGCTCACCAGTACTCCTGTCCTCACCTGTACTGGTAGCGTCACCGGCTGCAACAACACCTGCAGTGCAAAAAACCAAGAGGCATGTCGTAGCAACAATCAGGGAAATTGAGTCTTCTGCAGGAGACACAGTGGGGGGTGATAGGTCAACCATGGCAGTTGAGGACAGCAATGCCAATCAGCAGTCCACCGCCGAGGGGGCCAACACTGGTGCCAGACGCTGCAGGGCCAGAGACAGCAGTCAATACCAACATGGAGAGGGTCCTGGTGTCTTCTGCGGACTGGAGGCCAGTATGGTCAAGGTGCAGCGCATGCAGGGAAAGGCCATCCAGTCGGTCCAACGACAGATGAGGCACCTAAATGTAAATGTTGAAAGCATAAATAAGGGCATCAGCTCAATGGCGGAGGGACTGAGAGAGATGACTGCGGGCATGCGGGACATGTCCCAGTCTGTGCTGCTCTTGTGCAGCAATCTGGACGAGGACAGGGCAACAAGGCAGAAGGAAAGGCAGAGGTCAGAACAACACACAAGGGCAGTCAACCACCTAGCCACTGCCACTTCCCTGCTTTGCAGGCGCTGCAATAACATGCAGGAGGGACTGGCACACAGCAGCAGTGAAGTAGCCAGGGCCCTTGTGAGGGTGACAAGTGCAGTTGAGGTGCTGCTGACTGCTCAGTCGGCAAATACTGTTGCTCTGGATGTGGGGGAGAACGAGGAGATCACCAGTAGGAGCAGCATAACCCCCCCTATTACAGACACCCGGAGGAGCAGCAGGCTCCATGGGGCTGGCACTACACACACAGCCAGTGAGGACAGACAGCCATTGGCATCCAGCACCGGTAGGCGTGCCTGCAAACACTGATGATGCCCACACTCCCTGACCTGGAATGGGTGAAGTAACCCAGGACTTCCATAATGGATGGCTACAATTGGACTGGCACATTTGGGCCTTTGTGTACTGTCGTAGTGCCAAAAAATAAAACTATGTTGTGTACATACTACAACTGGCTGTGTCCCCTTACTTACTTAGAAATAGTTGTGTGTGATCTCTGCCCGTCTCTGTCTCCTATCTGTTGCTTGTGCCACTCCTGCTGTGTTGGGCACAGGGTATGCAAATTCATCATCGTCATCCTCAATGTCTGTTAATTCTACTGCTGTTCCTTTCTTAGTGGCAAGGTTGTGCAGTATTGTGCAAGTTGCAATGATTTTACAGCAGATGAGGGGTAAGTACTGACATTCGCCGCCGCTTTTGTGGAGGCAGCAGAACCTGCTTTTTAACAGCCCAATGGTGCGCTCCACAACATTGCGAGTAGATTTGTGTGCCACGTTGTACCGTCTCTCACTCGGGGTTGATGGGTTCAGGTAGGGTGTAAGGATGAACGACCGGACGGCATATGCGCTATCACCTATGTGGAAAAGAGAGAGCCATTAATCACATGCACAACAACACCTTAATCTGCAGTACCTATCAGGGTGTGTCACAGCGTTTTACCTAGCAGTTATCTTTCTCCGAATTCCCCCACTGTCAGGCGTGTGTAGATCCCACTGTTCTGGAAGATGTAGGAGTTGTGGGTGCTTCCTGGGAATTTGGCCACGATGTCTGTGATTATGTTGGCAGCATCACAGATTACCTGCACATTTATTGAGTGTGTGGACTTTATGTTCCTGTAGATGTACTCAGTGACTGCAGGTGGGCAGATAGGGTTGTGTGTGCCATCAAGGCAGCCGATCACATGTGGGAACTTTGGTCTTCAGCAGTTCTGCTTGTGTGTCAGGGGAGCTGATGTAATGATGCATTCTCTGCATCATGGCCTCCAGGAACTTCCGGAAGAAAAAGGACAGGCAGCTCGGGGACACCCCACCTATCGCAGCTATCACCCCCTGGTAACTACCAGATGCAAGCAGGTGTAGGCTACAGAGCACCTGCACATGTGGTGGTATGGTGTGCGCCCTTGATGTTGAGTGCTCCAGGAGTGGGTGCATGTCCCTTATCAAGTCCAGGATGGTATGGGGGTGTAGCCTGTACCTTTCATGGATCTCTGCCTCAGTAAGTCGGAAGAGTGTGATCCGCTGTCTGTAGACTTGCTCCTCCCATCTCCAGAGCCTCCCTCCTGCTGCCTGTAGCCGTAGCCGCCTTGCTATCACATAGAAAGCCACCATTCTGATCACACTGTTGCATTTTGGGGCCTGTTTTATGGCCTGCACCTGGTTACCACCTGCTTTTAATCCATGGTAATTACCAACTCTTAAATACCGAATTTCATGACAGTCGGTATTTTAGAAGTTACCTACATCTCTATTCTTATTTTTACAGTTACTTATTTACCGATTCGGTAAATAAGGATTCGGTAACTACCAATTTGGTAATTTAGAATTCGGTAATGTAGATTCGGTATTTACTGAATCCTTAAATTTGGCCTCCTACATCTCAAATGCCTAAATACCGGTCGGTAATGGGAAATTTACCGAATTTCGGCCGTTTCCGACCCGTATTTAGCTACCTACATATGGCCCATAGTTAACTAAACTGAGGAATTTCTAAATTTCTTTCACTGTTTGCAGTTCAGGTGCGCACTTAATTGTCTCAATTCTATCTACGGTAACTTGTCTACCTGAGGCTGAGATCAATTAGTCATGGTATCCTAGCATCTATACCCTCCTGTCTGGTAGTGCTGGATGGTGACCTGCGCAAATGGAATGTTGGAAGGAATCACCATGAACCCTTGAGATGCAAGTTGCTGTTTTGTCTCCTGAAATGTTGGTGCTTGGTGCTTCATCTGGTACATAGGTGTCTGTTGTTGTTGTTGCACAGGTACCTGTACTTGTTGAATGGGATCCTACAGTTGGGCTACGGTGGGTGCCTAGAGGTGTGGCATAATTTGCTGCATGGGTTGCTGTTGTATTGGATTTAAGTAGTAGTAAATTATTTCGGGCTAAATTGGTTGGAGCTGTGAATGCTGGGTATTATTCTGCTGTGGTGGTCTTGTAACTAATGCCCTTCCTACAATCCGCATCTTGCTGCGACAGTTGTGAGCCGTGCTGGGTCTTCATTTGGTTGCAAAATCTGGGATATCAGGCAACTTGTGGCATAACTGGGACCATATGTTGACGGAGAGCCATCATATGTTGTTTCAGCTAGTGTTATTCCATTTATTCCTGCCTTTAGTATGTCTTCTGCTTCCACTACAACCAGGGAGGTGAGCAGGCTTTTAATGTCACCTACTGCTGCGTGATACCAACTGTATGTTTTTCTAAGGCTGCTATTCATTTATCAGCACCCTCTGTTAGCAGTGGTAGTTCTTTCTTTCAAGCTGTCTTTGTCCATTTATGGAAGATTAGACATATTGAGGAGCAGCATTTGGGTCCTTGAAAAGTAGGAAAATCTGATATATCACTGGAGTATTTGTTGCTGGGGGTCATGTGAGGTCAAATTGGCATGCATATTTCTTTAAGCTTGCCTTCATTCAAGAGTAGTCCCACTCTTCATCTCCGTCCCCATATTAGATACAGTCTTCTGCTATTGCTCTGTTCGGTGGATCAAATGATCCATCTTCGGCCACGGAATCATCTGTGGTTAAAGACTTTCCATCCAACCTGCCAAATCATCAATAAAGGGGTTGCCATAGAAGTCAGAACCCTCCCTGCAAGTAACTATTTCATTGGGGGTTAGGTCTTTGCTCTGTAATGCATTTAGTTTATTGATCATGTTTGGGTAATTTTTCTGCCTGGTGGAATTGTTCCTCTTGGTCTGGGTGAAACCTCTCTGGCATGTGGAAAATCATTTGTGGACCCATATGGCAGGCCCACAGTTTGTGTCATAGTTGATGGTAATTATTTTAAGGTGCTGGAGGACCTAAGTGCCTATCATTCCTGGCTTCAGCAGAGGTGTTGTTGTGACTGGTTGTAGTGGCTGTAAGGGGCATACCTGCAGTAGTGACATTGTAAGTGTGTGACAATGGCTCACGATATCTTTTGCTCAGGAGAACGTAGTGGTGGTGGTGTGTGTGGAGGGGTATTTTTTGCTGGAATCATTTCTTCTTGACAGGATGTCTACCTTATTAGGCATGTCACTATGTGTGTCTTGTATCTGTTCTATTTTCATTGATAGACAGTGGACATGGGTGAGGTTGTCATTGAAGCTGGGTAACTCAATCTTTTGTAGCATTTCATTGTTAAATCCTTTAAATCTTATGCTGGATGGGATTCTGCTTATGTTAGCTGTGTGTCTCCATCTGTACATGCTTGAGTAGGCAAAGGGGCCTGAAAATTATTTTTCACAGTTCGTGGATCACCAGGGTTTAACCGGGCAATCCTGGAGAGGTGCTCCACCCTCGTGCAGAGATGAGTCATTGCCTATTTGCAACTGCTCATGGTGTTTGTGAATTTTACTCAGTATGTGTTCCTATTCGTCATTGAGAGAGCTGAGAGAGTTAGAGTGCAAGCTGTGGCTCATTGCGTGCAAGATCTGGGATGCGATGTCATAATCTTCATCTGTTCCCTTTCTCTTGCAACAGTGATTTGGGCTGGTGTAAGTTTTAATGTGAACTGTGCATCTCTCTGACCTTCCATTCCCTGTGCTACAAAGTCTACCAATGACCTGGAGCTGCTAACATGTTGCAGTGTTTGTGTCTGGTCTATTATATCAATATTAGTGGAAGTCGTAGAAAAGAGTCATCTGGTAGATCGTGAAAGCCAGTGGCTGACAAGTCATTTGAAGCTGGAGCTAAGACTGAGAGAGTGATGAGTTGGACTCCTCGGAGTCGGTTTGGTCTACTGTTTTGTTGGAGTGGTATGTAGGTGTGTTTTGTGTGTCTGAAGATGTGGGGTCTGAATAGTGAGATGGCCCCAATTACCCCTCCAAATAGTAAGATCCTATAGGAGAATTCCACCAATTTTGGGACCCTGTTGGGGGAAACAGGGGAATACTGGGAATCTTTGGCTGTTGACAAACTCACTGAACTATTTGGCCAAAGTAGGTCTGGGCAGGTGGAGTTTGGAAATACTGGGCATGCACTGCGGTTTGTATGGTCAATGCAATGTACCGGTAGTCCTGTCAAAGTAATGAATTACACACTTGCTACTCGGGTTGTAGATATGTCTATCCCTAGGATAGCCCAGGCTGTTGCCAAAATGTCACTTGGATATGCAGTAATCAATGTTAAGTATCTGTTTGACTGGTGAAGAAGGCAAAAGGTCTGTTGTGCAATATGTGCAGGATTATTTCCATCCTCTCTCCCTCCCCTCATAATTCATTTGAAACCATGTTTACTGCAGTTTGCCTGCTTTAAAATACAGTCAATTATTATAGTGAAGCAAGTTTTGGCTGTCTAGGTGCAATGGGCTGTATTTAGGAATAGCTTTTTATTGTTGCCTCTTTATGTCATAGGGCTTTATTTTTTTCACAGTCTAACGTGCCAATTTGTGAGCCTATTTCAATGTTTTTCTAGAGGGCTTCTTTGAAAGGAAGCTGCTGCTTAAGCTAACAGCTGCAATGCTCTGATGTTTTAATATTTAGTCTATTTTATCAAGGTTTAGTGTGCAAGGTGGCAGAGGGTATTTTACCTAATTATGTATCACCATGAAACTGAGGCCCATAAATCATTTTGAATGAACATGCAACACAATTGGATACACACACATATACATTAACAGGGTAGTGTACTCATAGTCAGGGACTCTGCACTCTGCCCCAGCAGCTCCGCTGTTGTGCCACTGCCCCTCACCTCTGCAGTGACTAAGGGTTTGAGACCTGTTCCACTCATTGTGTCTGGTGAGCATTTTTTACTGCTTAATTGGTTTTACTGTATTGGTTTCTGCTGGTAATGTTATTTTTTGTCAAAGTCTGCCTCTCAGTGACCATGTTATGTCCTCCGTTGACCGTTTTCTTCACCCTGTCCAGCCGCTGCTGCCCCTCCCGCCTGCTGACTCACTGCTCCCAGCTGTGCTTTGGCGAGCCATAGACAAACCCATCTGCATCAGTTCGCGACCTGACTGCGACCAGAGCCAGGGACCCTGGCTCTACAACCACCCTCCGCTATGACTCTGCCAGCCTCCTTGCACTCAACCCTGAAAGAAACAACAACTGCCAGCTGTTTAAGCCCAGCATCACCCACGGCCAGTTCTCCTGCTGTCTCTGCTGCTAGACTTTCACCACCATCTGCACTCTCTCAGCTACACCCAACACACCAAACACCAACACCTCTGAAGGTCTGAGATGCATCCTACTCAATATGTGCTCCTACACAGACCCACTGTAGAGATCTGGGACCTTCTCACCACCCTCTCACCAGATGTTGCCTTCCTCACAGAAACTTGGAACAACTCCACCTCCACGCAGACATCGCCACTGCCACCACGGACGGTTAGAAGATCCAGAGGAAGGAACGCCCACTGCCCAGGAGGAGGGATTGCCATTGCACAGATGAGCTCTACCCGACTCAAGAGCTCCAGCTCGAGCCATAGCCCACCTATCATTCAACTGCACTTTCAGATCCAGACCAGCCCAAGAATGACCCTAAGAGGCAGCCTTGACTGCAGACCTGCAGGACCTTGAACTGCGTTCACCACCACGATCACCAACCTCATTGCACCCCACACTGTTGCCTTCATAGACTACATGCTCATCGGAGACCTCAACTTCCACCTTGACAACCTTAGCGACCCCAACTCCACCACCCTCCTGCACAACCTCGCCAGCCTCGGACTGAAACAACTCATCACCACCCCCACCCACAAGTCGGGACACACCCTCAACCCCATCTTTGCAAGAGGTAATAAAATCCACTTTTGACATACCATGCAACCCCCATGGATGGGCCCCCACTGTGCACACATCCACATCGACAAGCCCAGTAAGCCAAAGCCTGCACCCTGCCCCCCCCCCCAAGAAGAAACTGGAGCAAAATCACTTAGGAGCAACTCAACTCCACCCTTACCCACAATGCCCCCATCAGCCCGATTGATGCCAATCTTGCAGCCAAAGAACCCCACAGATGGATCTCCAACTGCACAGATGAGCTCGCACCCCTATGCAACCCCAACAGAAAACGCCCCAGAAAGACTACCTGGTTCACCACTGACCTCCAAGTATCCAGACGCACCTGCAAACGTCTCAAGAAGAAATGGAGAAACACTAAATCTTCAGAAGTCCGCACATCCTACAAGAGCACCATGACAGACTAACAGCAATGCATGAAATCTACCAAAAGGACCTTCATCCAGGAAAAGATCCTCGCCAATGTCAGCAACTCCTAGGAACTCTTCAGCATCATCCAGGAATTCACAAACCCCCAGTGAAACGTCAGCCATCACCCCCTCACAGGACCTCTGCAACTAGCTCTGATCCTACTTCATCTTTTTTTTTTTGTATGTTCTTATATAGCGCTCGAATCACCCGGAGGCATCTCGGCGCTTGCCTTGGGAACCCGTCCTGGCTTTTCCCTGTGAGATAGCCCCTACAGGGCATCCCCAAGGTGAAAGCCAGGCATCCCACCGTGGGGGCCGTTGTGGAGATTAAGCAAGCTTAATGCCCAGAGTTGCAGAGTGAGAACCCATGATTAGGGCAGGCACCGGAGCGAGAATTATCGAGTCCGTGGACATTTGAGCTCAAGACCCTGCCGCGTCGGGAATTGAACCCTGGTCCCGGGTCTGACCTCTGCTCCAGGGTCTGCCTGCTCTAACCAGTGAGCCACACTTCTCTTAATATCAAGGGCCTCTACGACAATTTCAATGACTAGACACCCAACTTCGAAATCACTGCATACGACAAGCAATGCCAGCTGGCCCAACATATCCTCCTGGATCCCAGTCACCACCAAAGACACTGCATCAACCATGAAAAGCATCCACGCTGGAGCTTCAACAGACCCCTGCCCCCCACACTTCTTCTTCAGAGCCGCCGCCACCATCGCTCACAAGCTACGATGCACCATCAACACAACCTTGGAAACATGCATCTTTCCCGATGACTGGAAACGCGTAGAAGTCAGACCCCTACTCAAGAAGTGCTCAGCAGATCCCAATGGCCTCATAAACTACTGACCTATCTCCTTCCTCCCCTTCACGGCCAAAGTCACTGAGAAGACCCTCAACATCCAACTAACTAAATTCATCAAAAAGAACTCCATCCTCGACTCCTCCCAATCTGGATTCCACAGCAATACCAGCACTAAGACCTTTCTACTCGCTGCCACAGCCGACATCCATACCTTTCTCGACAAAGGATACACAGCAGCCCTGATCCTCTTTAACCTCTCTGCAGCCTTCGACACATCTCCCACCGCACACTGACCACCAGACTCCATGAAGCCGACAAACATGGAACCGCCCTCGACTGGCTCCGCGACTTCCTCACCGGAAAAACCCAAAGAATCAGACTTCCACGCTTCCTCTCCAACCCCACGGAAATCAACTACAGAGTTCCCCAGGAATTGTTGTTCAGCCCCACGCTCTTCAACATCTACATGGCCCCCCTTGCCTCCATCGTCAGACAGCATGGACTAAGCATAGGTTCCTATGCCAACGACACCCAGGTCATTCTCTCCCTCACCAATGACCCCATCACCTCCAGACCCAACTTCTAGGAAAGAATGAAAAACGTTGTATCCTGGATGAGCAGCAGCTGCCTGAAAATCAGAGGTCCTCGTCCTCAGACCCTCACCCTCTTCATGGGACAACTCCTGGTGGCCCACCGCCCTCGGCAGCCCCCCTACCCTCACAGACCATGCCCAAAACAACAGCATCCTACTCGTCAAAGAGCACACTAAAGCTACTTTTGTTTCTGAGCAAGAAGTGGATATAGCTACCCTGGCTGTCTGGCCCAGTAATCTGGAGATGTATAGACAAAAGACACAAATCAAAGAGATCGAAGTAGAAGCACTGAGAGATACAGGTGCAGATTTCACCATGGAGATGAAAAGCTTATATAAGACCAAAATTTGACTGGACCAACTTATCCAGTCATCAGTGCTGATAACCAAACCAAGGTCCATCCAATGGCAATAGTAACCTTGGAATGGGGAGGAGTTACTGGCCAAACGAAGGTGGTTGTTGTCCTTTGCAATTCCAGTCCAATGTCTTCTAGGAAATGATCGGAAGGCTGAGGTAGAGCTAAAATCCCATGCAGCCATGCTGGGAATACCTGAAAGGGTGTGTATGAAAACGTGAGCACGATGCATAGCCCAGGATGAAAAAGAAGAGCTGGAATAATGGCCCAACCCTCCAAGAGAAGAGGAAAGAAGTTTGGGAAACCAACTTCTGAAAAGACAAAAGCTCACGTCCCATCTACTCGAGGAGAAGGCCTGTCAACCCTTGATGGAACTGATCTACAGGAACTTGGGCCTTATCAGACAGAGCTCCTAGGTCCACAGGGACTCTCTTGGGAAGGTCTTTGCCAGGGTCAGAGGACCTGTCTTACACTTGAGAGCCTGAGACAGCAAGTTGCTGACCAAGAAAAGGGAGATGGGAGGAGGGGATCCTGTATACTGAGGCCAGAGACACCAAACATGGTGCTACTAGGAGAGTGCTAGTGCCTCAGCAATACAGAAAGTTCTTACTTTCATTGGCAGAGAAGACATCCCACCAGCTGGACATCTTGGAGTAGGTTAGTCACCCACTTCTACTGGCCAGGCATGTCCCAGCAAGTGAAGTTTTGCAACTCCTGTGTTACCTGTTATACCAGCTGGACCCTTTGACCCCCAAACAGCCACGGGAAATACATTAATACTGGTGGTAGTGGGTCATGCCGCCAGGTATCCTGAAGCAAGTCCCAACAGTTCTGTCACTTACATATTTTTACTAGAGTGGGCTTCCCTATGGAGGCGGTTTCAGACAGATGGTGTAATTGAGAGATCTATCAAGACCATGAAAGGTATGATCATGGGATTGCTGGAAAAACTCAAAAGAAGATGGAATGTCCTTTTGCCATGTCTGCTTTTTTGCTTAAAGAAAAGGTGCCAAAGAAGGGTGTGGGATTTATTCACATTGCACTTCCGCTTTGGTATCCTGTAAGGGGTCCACTAAGTCTGCTAAGAGACAGCTGAGAGAAGCCTCTCAAAGAACCCAAACTGGGCATAGTAGACTATGTGCTTGGCCTTTGTTCCAGGATGGCTGTCTACATGGAGAAATCCAACAAAAACCTTGAGGCACGCCAGGAGCTCCATAAGCAATAGTTTGACCCAAAGGCTGCACTGGTGGAGTTCCACTCAGGGCAGAAGTTATGGGTATTGGAGACTGTTCACCTAGAGTCCTCTATGACAATTGGAGTTTACCCAACCTTATCCTTGAAAGACACAGGGAGGTCACCTATCTGGTGAACCTTGGCACTTTCAGAAACTCCAAGAGGGTTATCCATGAGAACCGCCTTAAACTCAATCATGACAGGGCAGATATGACCATGCTGATGGTCACTGATGAGGATCAGAAAGAAGTGAGTGAACCTCTAACTGAACACCTCTCCAACAACCCTCAAACTGGGTCTGTTGAGGGATTTGTCTCTTCAGACACCCTCTCTGCCCAACAGCTGACAACGGCAGGAAAGTTCTAAGGAAGTATGTTGGGCTCTTTTCGTTGACCCCCTGGTCAGCCAACCTAGTGTACACATTTTAAGTAAGTAATATATTTATTGTACAATTAATTAAAACCTTGTCAAAAGTTGAGCATCTCTTATAAAACTATAAAACATCAATTTAAAAGGCTGCAAGTCACAGTTGAGAACACAGTTAAAATTACAAAAGAGATTCAGTCCCCCTGCCTTGGTGACCCATAGTCCAGTTCCTTCATTTTTGTAAGCGGAAATTTAGCAGCAGTTCGTAAGGTCAGAGTCATGGCCGCAGATTGATGGTGGGTGATTTGGCGCAAGTTTAAGGTGCGTAATGCAACAACCATTTTTGTGGCTCAGTGCAAAAATGGGCAAGATTAGCCCGGTGTTGTTTTTCTGCGAGTCTTGGATGTGCAAGAGTGCTTAGTGCTTGATGTAAAAAGCGCTGTCAAAGGCTGCGACGTGATGCATTAGGGGGGCTGGCTCCATGCCGGTTCCAATGGCACTACTCAGACAAACTAGTGATATCTTTTTTAGTCTGAGATCAGCAGCAGTTACAATTTTTACCAGGAAGCAGCTTAGTTGAATATCTTCACCAGAGAAACTTGTGAGACCCGCTTGCCTACAGGACGGCATTTGTTTCTTATTAAAAGATTGGTCAAAGTAGAGACCGGCACTCCTGCATCAATTCCGGGCATGTGGTTATGATGTGCACTATGTCCTCCTCTCCTTCCCCACAGAGACGGCAGATTGTTGGCTTCAGAGGGTGTAATCATGAAGGCAGGTGATGTGCAGATGGCAATAAGCCTAACCAAAATCTCAAAAACTTCTCTTTGGTGTTTTTGGAGTAGTTAGATTGGATGTATGCTTGGGGTATCGCTTTGCTGTAGGACTGTAGAGTGAGCAAGCAGTGGGTTCGTTCTGTCAAGACAGCTTTGTCTTGTACGATAGATACATTTTTGACAGTGTTATTTAAAAACAATTTTAAGCTTGCCATGGACCCTGCTGATTCCCAGAGTTGCCGAAACCCCAGCTGGTCCAGTGCAGTGTCCAGGAAGTGTCTGGCTGGGCAGGTCTCTGAGGCTTCTATTTCCCTCCACAAATAGGAGCTTAGCATTTCTAGCTGCCCTTTTTAGGTTTTGCCTGGCGAAAAGATGCGAAAACCTGATGAGAACTGTAGTGTGGGTTTGGGTCGGCCCTCGTCATTCATTGGCTGGCTCCATAAATGGAGCCTAGCCATTGGACGAGGGGCCTGTCCGTCAATGCCGGACCAGATTCGGGGGCGTTCCCGAGATTCTTTGGCTTTTGCCGACTTCACGCGACGTCAGCCGAAAGCCGGGAACGCCCCCGAATCTGGTCCGGCATTGCCGGGACCTGCCTTTTTTTTTTTTGCTGACGTGTCGGGTTTCCTTGTTGTAATGTTTGGATTTGGGCGGCGGTTTTATTTGGCGTCGCTCCCGCGCTAGGCGCGGCTGCCTGTCCACTTTGCCCGGCATCTCTAAATGCTTTTACACCTCCACTGCCGTGCTGAGCATCTGGGGTGCGGCAGTGCTGGGTTGGTGGCGTTTTCCGCCAGGACAGGACAGAGCCTGCTCTTATAGGCAACGCGACGGCAGCGCCTCGGCTCTGTACACGACAGAGCCTGCTCTTATAGACAACGCGACAGCAGCGCCTCGGCTCTGGACATGACAGAGCCTGCTCTTATAGGCAACGCGACGGCAGCGCCTCGGCTCTGTACAGGCCATGAAGAACCTCACAGGATGGCAAACTTGGGCATACTCCTTCGCCCCCCTAAAAAGAGTCAAGAATTTGCACCTCTGCTCCAAGGCCTCAAAGTCAGACCAACAATAAACGGACACACCCGAGGGCCCTTGAAGGGAAAGAAGCAACTCCCTTATAACCTGCAGCACCCCACATCTGACCCGCAGCCTGCTACCCCACCCAGAGAACCCCAAACACGCAGAACCCCCGAGCAGCACGGCTGCACAGCTGTCCCTCCTTCACAGAGCTGCAGCGTCACGATGCACCAACCATGTCCCTTCAACAACGCTCACCCAGAATCAGATCTCACTCTCTGCTACCCCAGCACTGACCTACACACATCTCTCTCTCTCTCTGCTACTCCAGCAATGACGTACACACATCTCTCTCTCTGCTACCCCAGCACTGACCCACACACATCTCTCTCTCTGCTACTCCAGCAATGACGTACACACATCTCTCTCTCTGCTACCCCAGCACTGACCCACACACATCTCTCTCTCTGCTACTCCAGCAATGACGTACACACATCTCTCTCTCTGCTACCCCAGCACTGCTGAGCATCTGGGGTGCGGCAGTGCTGGGTTGGTGGCGTTTTCCGCCTACATGCAGTGCTTTTAATGCTCCTACCCTTGAGCGATCAGGTGCGTTTTTGTTTTACTGCCTCTTGGAGGCTGAATCGGTTTGGGCATTCTGTGGTGTGCGCTGTACTTCAGCGGTACTTGCGCCGGGCCATGCTCGTTTGTGTGGTTCTTCTGCCATTTCACTTTCTGTGCCCTTGTTTCCGGTGTCGGAATTGCCGTTCGGGTATTCAAACTCACGGTTTGAGTCTCATGTGCGACCCACTGATTGCCTCCCAGTGAGGAGGGGCTCTTTATCTGTTGCAGCCAGAATGTGGGTGCCTGCCTATGCTGGGCGTCTTGTTGGTTCCCCGGCGGGTGGCTGTACTGCTTAGAGCGGGGACTGGGTTCTGGCTCTTCGGCTCGTGTCCTATGTATTGTGGTGAGCGTACTTGCTCTCCAAAATTCCCTTCTCTTTCGCTGCCTCTGAATCTGGCTTGGTGTTGGTACCGCATACTTGCGTGGCAGGCCATTGCTGGCTTTGCTTCCATTCAGCTCTCCTGCTTGTGTTTCCCATTGTGATGAAGCTTTCTCACGGAGCAAGGGTTTGCATCCAGCCAGTGAGGGGAGTGGATTCAGCTTAACGGCTGGGGCGATTGTCCTCCCCCTGGTGAACTGGGTTCGAGTCGCGGCAAAATCATCATCATTCTGGGCAAGTAACTTACTCTACCCGTGACTTTGTATCCTATGTTGGTACGTTTTGCATAAATGGTCTCTGTCTCTGTGTCGGATCTTGGGGACTTAATAATCGCCAGACTTGTGCCTTGCTTATCACTTTGTGCAGCACTCGTTCCCCGGACAGGGAGGCCTTTACGCTCCTTGTACGTGTTTTGTCTTGCGGTTGCAATTCATAGTGTCCCATGGTGGTAAATCTTCGTGCAGTGCTTTATGATGCATGTTTCACAGCAGGCTTCTACACGGGATATGTGTATATACATCCTTGTGATATATGATATGTGATATACATCCTTCATCCATCCACGCTATCATCTATACATCAATACGCCCACCCTTTCATCCATCCACACATCATTCATCGCATCCACCCATCATTCACCACAGCACCTTTTCACACATACATACATCATTCATCCATGCAATTTTTATCCATCCATACATCCAGCCATGTTTTCTTTCATCCGTCCACCCTTTTATCCTTTCATGCATCCTTTCATCCACACTTTTATTCATCCATCCACACTTGCATCTTTCCATCCATACATCCATCCTTTTCTCATCCACCCTTCAATCCATACACCCATCATACAGCCACCTACATTTGCACACGTCCACCCATCATTCATGCAACATTTTTATTAATACATCCATCTACCATTTATTCTACTAACAATACATCCATCCACACTTTCAGCTTTCCATCCATACATTCATCTTTGCACATCCACCCTTCTATCCATCCACTCATCATTTGTCCAACCACCTTTTCAACGATCCATCAATCATTCATCCATGCAACATTTTCGACATCCATCTTAAAATTTAATTCCCCAATCTATACACACATCAACGCATCCATCCAGCCACACATTACTTATCCACCTACATTTTCACTCATACATCATACATCCATGCAACATTTTAACTATCCATCCTTTCATTCTTCCATCCATCCATCCTACATGCTTCATCCATCCAACGTTTCATCTATACATCAATACACACACACTTTCATCCATCCACCCATCATTATCACACCACCTTTTCACACATCCATACATCATTCATCCATTCAACATTTTATACATCCATACATCCACCTTTTATTACATCCGTCCTTCTTCCGTCCACCCTTTCATCCTTCCACGCATCCTTTCATCCATTCACACTTTCAACAATACATCCTGCATCCATCCACCCTTTCATCCTTCCATCCATACATCCATCCTTTACACATCCACACACCTTTTCACACATCCATCATTCATCCATGCAACATTTTATCCATCCATACATCCACGTTTTCTTCCATCCACACTTTCATCCTTCCATGCATCTATTCATCCACACTTTCAACAATGCATCCTGCATCCCTCCACCCTTTCATCCTTCCATCCATACATCCATCCTTTCAACATCCACATTTCAATCCATCCAACAATCAATAATCCACCCACATTTTCACACATCCATTCATCCATGCAACTTTTAATACATCAATCTTCATATTCTTCAGAAGTTATAGGGTTTATTAAATTAATAAAGTCACTGTGCAATATTGTGCCTCTGCATGGTTCGGTGTCATCCACATGTACCTTATTAATGTTTTACAACAATACATGCACTCACATTCTAAGACCTTGACCTCCTTGTATATGGTGTTTCAAAAACGTTCTAAGCATCTGCCTGCGTCCATCTAAGAGTGGCTTCAATAAGATATATTGTACACCATTGTATAGTTACCTAAAAATATATTCTTCATAATAAAAAGTTGAAAATAACTCTCCAAAGATTTATAGAACTCTAAGGGCTTACTATACATTGCCAAACAAGGGGACAGCTTTCTGTGTGTGAGCGGGGTGGCTCTAAGTGTGGAGGGGGCTTTGTAGGAGGTGACTCGCAGTTTATAGAAGAGGCTCACAGTCTGTGGAGGGAGCTCAAAGTGTGTGTGGGGGGGCTCGCAGTGTGGTGGTGCTCGCAGTGTGTGTGGGAAGGGCGCAGTGTGGGTGTGTGTTGGGGGCTCTCTGTAGGTGTTTGTGGGTGTCATTTGCAAAAGATAAAGCTAGTGCCATTGCAAATAACAATGCCATTTAGTTATGTTAAAAAAAAAGGTCAAGAGCTTTGCCAACAGCTCAAACTTTAACAAAGGCAAAACCATTGCATTGTAAATGCTTGTTTGATTTTGTACCAGATTTTAACGAAAGTTCCTTTACAGGCCAGCTCTTGTCTTTGGATCCCGAATTCGAGCCTCATTTGTGCCAGAGATGTATATCCAGGCAACCCGTAGATAATTCTCAAGGCCCTTGCAATGGTGCCGTTCAATGTTTCCACATCTCTCACTCTCATGGTTTCACTTCCATATGTGATTGATGGAATTAGTTTAGCCTGTATCACCCTGATCAAAGGGAGAAAGCTTGGTCCAGCGGTCTTATTTTTCAGGTTCCTTAATGCCACTGCTGTCATTAGTCCCTTCTTTTTATTGCCTCACATTGTGCCTTGTAGTTACCTTTGTTATCGATCATAGCCCCCAGGTATTTGTAGTATTGTACGACTTCCAGCTTGACTTTTGCCAGGTGCAAGTTGTATTTTGTTTTTATCTTTCGGGAATTTACACACATGACTTTTGTTTTTTATTGATTAATACTTAGTCTGTTTGTCTCCGAATATTGAGATGTGATGTCAAGCAAGCGTTGTAGACCTACAGGTGTCCGTCTGATGAGCACCATGTCATCTGCATATAGGAGGTTGGATAACTGATGGCCTCCTAGTTTAGGGCATGAAAATTGCTTCCATTGAGTTAGACTGAGAGCTCGGCCATGAAGACATTAAAAAGCATTGGAACAAGCACACAGCCTTGTTTGAAACCTGAGGTTCTGTTTATCATTTTTGTTAGATGTCTCCTGCCCCCAGCTTTACTTGTACCTAGGTGTTACTATGCAAGAGAATTAGTTGTTTCAGAAGCAATAATGGAATTATTAGACTTTTTAGTTTTTGCCACAGGATGTTTCTATTTACATGGTCAAACGCCGAGCTGTAATCGATAAAGCACATGTACAGGGGCTGTTTTATAACAGGTGCAGCATCTATCATTAGTGAAAGGGCTGAGATGTTGGTAGCTGTACCCATGTCCCTGCAGAAACCGGTTTGGTTGTAAGGTATTGCTTTCAGTTCTGTGGCTCATGTTGTTAATACTTGGAGGAGTACACCGGCATAATATTTGGCTTCATTGTCTAGAAGAGCTACCAACCGGTAGCTCTTTGGGTCACTCCTGTTGCTCTTTTTGAAGATAGGAGAAATTATTGAGCCCCTCCATGATGATGGTACAGCAGACACTTGCAAGATTGTGTCGAAGATCGGTTTTAGAACTGAAGACCAGAATTCTGGATCTTGTTTAAATAATATGGGCAGGATTCCGTTTGGGCCATGAGCTCCCTCACGTCTGCCTTTCAGAATTCTTTTGCAAACTTGTGTATTCGTGAATATGAGATCCTGTCCTAGTTTTTCACTAGAGTTTAGCTGGGGCAATTGAATTTCCAGGGTAGGCGCAAGGTTAGTTAAGCAAATTTGCGGAATCTGTTCTTTGTTAAAGTGTGATTCGAGGTAATTTATCCAAGCCTCTTCTGTAACATTGGAATTTATGCACTGGCCTTGCGGGTTAGACAGAGCATTAATCTTCTGCCAAAACTGTGCGCTGGTGTGATTTTTTATGTCGTGCAGGAGTCTGGCACAAAGACTCTTTGGCTTCTTTTTTTATTTCATCAAATTATTTTTTTGCGGGTGGCTTTTAGCTGCCTCAGTTCTTGCAATGCAATGGGGTCTTTCTTCAGCCTCCATAGTGTGTGATTTATCAATACTTTTAGCTTTTTTAGTTTGGCGTTTTTCCATGAATTGTGGCTTAACCGTTGATTTTAAGGGCAGGCTGTTCTCCTGTTTCAAGAGCATCCCTTTGTATCTCTGTAGTTGTTCCGTAGGGTTTTTGTAAATGCCTCCCAGCTTCCTATTATGTTGGGGTTGGCTGCTTCCTCTTCTTCTAGGAGTTGTTTTGCAAGGGAAAGGAGGCCTTCGAGATTGTTGGTTCTGCATTTCACTCTTTTCTCATTATTGGTAAATTCTGAACAGAGTGTATTTGCTGGGAGCAATTTGCATGTTGGTGACTCTTCTACCGTGATTTTCCAGGGGTAGGTGTTTGCTATAATCCACGTGCCCAATGCATTATTCTTTTATTTTTAAGTACATGCTGCAAGAGTAGAATGTGTACTCAATTGTGGACCTTGCTACCGCGTTGTTAAATGTTACTGTCTGTGGACGTTCTCCTGGAAATATGAAGTTTAGTGCACAAGAGCCCTGTTGCTCTAAAACGCCAGTAGCTTTTTCGAGGTTTTTGTAGGTCTTCCATCTGTGTTGTTATCTTGAGGTATTTCCTCCCATGCAAATGGGTCATCTTCTGAATAGTTGTCCTCAGCTCTGTTGTTGAGCCTATATAGATTAAAGTCCCCTGTGACTGTCCAGCTGTTTGCTTTCAACTCTGTTCTTATTTTCACCAGTTCTTCCTTCAATTGTTGACTACCACTGGTTTTATCGTGTGGGTGCAGATAGAGATTTACAAGTATTATTTTCTCTTTTTTTGTCCCCCCCTTTAAGGTCATTTGGAGTGCTTGCATTGCTTTGGGTGGTGCTAAGTTGTATTGCAATGATTCTGCTACATAAATACAACTTATGGAGCTGCTTGTCACTAGGCCTCCCTTGTCGGGCCGAATTTGGAGCTTCTTGTTGCCGGTAGATGGAGCAAATTAAAGTCATGCAGTGCAGTTGGTACTTTGCTCCATGTTTCATGGAGCGAGATGATATCAAATTTCTGCAGGAAAGTTTGCAGTTCCGAGTCTGTGGTCTTGTCTCCCTGGCCATTGATATTCCAGGAGCAGATTTTCAGGGAGTATTTAGATAAAGATGCATTAAACTTGGAATTTCACAGTCTTTCAGGTTTGGTGTTTATTGTCCTGGAAAACCTGCTTCACTCTAGTGTGGCTTTAGAGTGCGCCCTTAGTTCATTATATTCCCCGGTTTCTCTGTACTCAATGCTGTTGCTGCGTGCCCCTCGCAATACTGAGAATAATCATGGGCCGGTTTGCCAGGGCTAGGGTATTCTTATTGGCTCTTTAGATTGGCCAATAAAGGGTCTGGATACCTTGGTTTTGCAAATGGCTGTAGTTTAATGCCTCAGGTGTTGAATCTGGTTTGTTCCTTTAGGCTCTCTCAGCTAGGTCTGGTGTGACCCAGACTGTTTTAGTTGATTCTGTTCCAGGTCGGTCTGGTGATTCTACAAAATCGACTGACTCCAGGTCAGTGGTGTCTATATATTTTTTAAACTGCTGGTGGACCTTAGCAGTTGCAGAATGTTGCCCCTGTTTAGTGTATTGACCCGTTCATTTGATATATACTCTGGCTAAAACATGATTATTGTTGTTGCTCCTGGAAGCACTATTTTCTGGTCCGAGATATTCTGTGTCGCTGTTGATACCTCTGTTAATGATGGTGGCCCACTTGGTAATTTTGTCAGGGCGAGAAGCCGGTTGTCGCTTGCTGGGACTGTCTTGAGGCTGATGTTGTAATTATTTCCCATTTGTGCGTATGCTGCCCTATAAGACTATTTGTTTACTTATTGAATCCATAGGTTCCCTTGTTGATGATGTCACTGAGCCTTCTGTGGCCTTTTTTAGGGTCCAGTCAGTTGCTGAGTATGAATTTGTTGTTATTGATGGTTTCCCTATTGAGCACCATCTTTTGTGCTCCGGTTTTGTTCTCGGGCCATCAATTGTAGGTTTATTGAGAGATATGCGCTCTCTCTTTTCTATTACCTTTTCCTGGGTTGGCCTTTTTCTTTCCTGGCCTTGGACCGACACTTCTTCCTCTTTACTAGAGGAGTCTTGTTGATCGTCCGTAGGCACTTTCCGGGGCTACAGGTTCCGCCCCTTTTATATATTAAAGCCTGTGTTGGTTTTTGATTTCGCCCCTTCCTGATTGGTTTGGAGCATAATTATGCACCTTCTGTCGGAACACGTTTTTCAGGGGATTTTCTGGAATGCGAGGTGTTACTCATTTGGGGTGCTGTGCCTCCTTGGCTCAGTGAGCTGTTGTTTGTCCCCGATATGGGTAGGTCCACGGCCTTCCAGACCTGCCTTCCATCTGATTTCTGAGCTGCAGTTTGCTGGGCCTGTGCATGGGTTCTTGAATTTTTATTTAGGTTTTTTGTCAATTGCTTGCATTTGCTAATATGAGATAAGCCATTGGCTGGTTTGGCTGACACTGCCTTCCTTATGTCGGCGAGAAGGTTGTCCATTACTGATCGTAATGTCGCCAGCTTGTCCACAATTGTTATGCAGGTGCAGCTAGCCTGGATAAGTTGTGTCTCTGTCTGGGCCCTCTTGATCAGATTATTAAGGTCTGCCAGCTCCTCGTCTATATTAGCGACGAAAATGGAGAGTGAGTTGAGGACTAACAATTGAAGGTCCATCTTGTCCGATTGGTATTACATTGCATTCACAGACATTTGCATTGTATGCAGCAATGTGGACCAGGTGTCATCTTTGTGTTGTGATTTGTCCTTTTCAACATTAGGCTGTGGGGAGCTGTTGTTTCTTCTTCCTTCTCGCTCACCTCCGAGGGCAGTAGAATAAGAAGTGACCAGTTCCTCCCATTCTTCTGGTGTGAGATATGATGACTCTGGTTTGGTATCTTGAGACGTTTCTGTTCGGGTTGGTGCCCGTTGCGTATTACTGTTATGTTGAGATTGAGCAAGGGTAGTACCGCGAACATGTTGGGCTTTGGGTTGTCCCAAGTTCAGTTGAAGGAAATGATCTTGCACTGATAAATGAAGTGTAGATGGTGCTTTCCCGGCTTCATTATTTGTGGTCATGTTGTGGGAGTCTTTGCTGCCTACTCTGACCACATTGGCCATGATCGCCTGCTTGGGCTCAATTGTCTCAAGTGACTCCTGGCCAGGAGTGCTCGAGGAGATAAGATTTTCTTTGGGACTGTCTTCAGCTTTGGTCTCCGGCAGAGTATTAGGTTGCTGAGGAGATCCAGGGACAGCTAAACCTCCATTTGGGAAGGTGTTGGTCTTGATATTGGGATAATACTTATGTGCTTCTGAGTCTTCCCCCGCTTCTCCCAAATGATGTGGTTGTATTTTGTCCAAGGATCCATCCATAGCATGCCTAGGAGAGATGCGGTTGATGGTACTTTCCCTTCTTTCTTTCTGTTCCTTTCTATTTCTGCCTCTCTGGTTGTCATTGCGTGGCTCATCACCAGTCCAAGAGAGTTATGCCCACTCTCATTAGACATGATGGTGTTTTAGGGAAAATCTATCTCCGAATGGCTCAAGCCATTGTGTCTTAGGTATTCGTTTGCCTAGATTCCTTGGGTTTTTGCCTCTTTATTTGCATCTGTTGCGTCTATTGCATCTATTGGGCTTGCATCGCTGCTGCCAGGGATTTAGCCAGTGACTGATGAATCTCTGCAGTCCCTGCGGTCTGGCTTCAGCTGCTGCAAATGCTGCCATTGCTGCTGTTGTGCCATCTGGTGTTCCATCTGGTGAGCCTTGAGTAGTTGAAGTGGATCAGGACGATTGGTTACTTTGCTACTATTTAGGCACAATACAAGCCCAGCATCCCTTATGAATGAACATTTTGTGTATATTTTTGGTTGGTAACTCAGCTTGGGCAAGGTGGGATCGCTGCTTGCACTGCTTGTACTACTAGCCATGCCATTTGATTAGGGCTGTGGGCTGGCAATTAGTTGCGAAATCAGATTTTACTCACATGTGCTTCAGCACTTCCCTTCTTTGGTGTCTTCTTGGTTGTCCTTCTCGCTCTTTTAGCAGGGTTTGCTGCTGCCAGCTGCCTTGACTTTCCTGACCACATTATTGTGCACGAGGTGTTACGAGCTGACTTAGCTGCTATGGCCACTGTTATATCATTTTCTAAGCGTTTTCTAAGGTTGTTGCCTGAGGTTGTTTTCTAAGGTTATTATCTCTTCTAGTGTTTTTAGTGTCTTTTGTCTCCCTTTGTCTCCCTTTGTCTTCTTTTGGCAAGACGGAATTGGGTGGAGTTGGGTGGAGTGAGGTGGGATAGGGTGGAGCCTGTTCAGAGTCTATTCAGGGCTGGTTGGGAGCAGGTTAGAAGCTCCAAAGACCCCCCTTCACAGTGAGCCTCTGCCTCAACCTCCTCAACCCTCCTCCTGCTATCTGCAATGTGCTTTGCAGTGGTTTGCCATGCTCCACATTCCACGTTCCAAGCCTCCAGAGCCCTCCTGCGGCCCTGCACCCCCCCTGCAAGCCCCCAACAAGCTGGTTGGAGGACCTACCCGGGTTGGTGTTACGAGGCCTCACTGATGCTCCACTCCGCTCCTCCCCTCTGCTGCTCCACAAGCTGCTGTCGCAGCAAAGCGGCTGGTGTTGGGTGTAGAGATGAGGGTGGGGGCTTTGCTTTGCTCGCTCTGTTTCTGATCTGTTTCAGCTCCACCCTCTCTATCACCAGCTCTGAGTTTGATCGCTCCTCCTCCTTAGGGTCTCCCCCCCACCTCAGGGGACTGGCAGACCGGCACTCCGCTTTCTGTTCTGCGGCCTTGGGCAGGGTGGGCACAGCTCCGCTGCTCAGGATTCGTGGCGTGGGCTGACTGGTGCGGGCACACAGTCACAGGTTCATAGCTGTTGGGTCATATGACTCGCACTCCTCCTTGCGGCCTCCGCACTGCACCACGCAGTTCCACAGCCTGCAGCCTCACTCTCTGTCACGCAGCCTCACTTTCCAAGCTCCGCGCCTGTGTCCCTGGGTGCAGCAAAAGCACGGTGCTGGAATCAGGAATCACAGGATCCACACCTGGTGCAGAGAGCAGCAGCAAGTGGAGAATTGGAGATGCTCCTAGGCAGCTGTGGGTGGCAGCGGGTAGCGGGCTGAAGTGCCAGTACAGTGCGGGTAGCAGTCAGTGCACCACCGGACCCTTTAGCCTGCCTGCGTCCCTCCCTCATCATCGCCACAGCTACAGGCTGAGCCGCTGCTAGCTGCACATTGCTGCCCAAAACCGCTGTTCAAAGTCGCAGTTTGTCAGCCCACAGACCCCGAGGTACTCCTCAGCTACTCCGGTGCTAGATCCATGCACCGCTCATAATGGCTGCCTTAACAGGAGCACCATGGGGGGGAGCGAAATTCGGCCATTCTCCATCGCTCCTGACCTCCCGGACTCCTCGCGGAGGCGAAAATCTGCCAAATCAGCGGGAGCTGATAGACAGCGATTCGGCGTCTTCGTAGCTTGCGCGCTCTGTGCTTTGCAATCGGGAACATATTGAAACTGGAATCTGATGTGGACACTGGGTACAGTCTACCTGTAAAAAAGAAAATATACTCGCAGTCTGACCAAGTCAAGGACAATTTCAGAGCCAAAGTCAGCAAGATACTGTACCTAAGGGTGATTGATCCCTCTGAGAGTCCCTGGGTCAGCCCAGTGGTCTTAGTTCCCAAACCTCATTCCAAGGGAATGAACCAGAGCTGACATTTTTTGTAGACTACAGAGGCCTTAATGCTGTCCCTAAGACAGATGCACTCTGCATTCCAAGAGCCGAGGAGCTCATGGACAGGTTAGGGACAGCTACATTTCTCAGTATGTTTGATTTGATATCAGGGTACTGCAGAAAAATCATCATTCTCCACACCAAATGGGTGGTCTTGACAAAAAGGTGCACGTTCCTACACTGATTCACTGACTAGACTACGATCCCTAGTCTCTTTTCACATCAATTAACATGCAATGTTTGCCATTTTCACTATGCAAAATTCACTAAAGTTAGCAAGTCTTGCAAGAGATATCTTCTCCTTGAACTGGTCTTCTTGATCACCCCATTCAGCTTTCATGTAAGATACAGAGTACTTTTCTTTTTCCTAGTTGATGTAAACTCATAGGGCCTAATTTATGAGAAATGACGCATCGCTGCGTGAAATCAGCGATGCGTCACTTCTCAGTGCGCACTCCTTGCGACATGATTGATGCGTCATATGTACTGTATGACGCAACATTTTGCAAGGAGTTATAGATACGTCAGTATTTCTGATGTATCTGTATAGAGCAAAAGTTACTCATTGCTGGAGTGTGTCACAAAAGTGACGCATCTCCAGCAATGTCTCCTTTCACATGGGGTAAGCCCCATGTGAAGGAGCTTGTGTCAGTCGTACGCCTGCTGTGAGGCATTTGAGTCCTAGAAGTGGCGCAGGGAAATCTCGTAGATTTCACTGCATCACTTCTATGACTCATTCTTGCATGGGAACACCCCCCCCTGCATACATTATACCTGGTGCAGGTATAATGTAGTGCAGGGGTTTACAATGTGACACATCTACCTAGATGTGTCACTTGTAAACAAGGCACATTTTTTACACTGCTGGTGCGTCACAAAAAGTGATGCAAGGGCTCATAAATGAGCCCCCTAGAGTTCTATTGTCTGAAAGCAAAGGATGTAATTTCACATTGACCTATTCTTGCATGAACCAGACTCTAGGAGAAAGGGGCAGACACCAAAAATTGGGTGATTGATATTTCCCTTGTGTCTTTTGAGCACTGTGATGCTTTGCACTTGGGAAGCTTTGTTAGGGAAAATGTTACCTTCAAGATGAGGAAGCTCATTTTATGAAGATATAAAAAGGTTGTCATTGATGTTCTTTTTCCCTCAAGGGTTTGGAATATTAATTTATTGTATTTGTTAATGTGTTTGTAAAAGCTTTATTTGACAGGTGATGTCATAAAAGCTATTAAAATACATTTTTAAAAGAAAAAGTGCAATTGCACAATACCATGAATTTCGTGTAAACAGACACTTCAACATGATTGCCTACTGGCCTATTTGGTCCTAGGCACGATAAAACATTAATTTTCTTGCTGCCCCCTTTAAAAATATGGAATTGTGTGAATGTGCATTCCTTCAAGTCATGGCAGGAGGTTCCCATGATCCCTCCTCCTAACCTGAATCAAGACTGGGAACATCTTTGGTTTACTTAGGAATAGTTTCAATAGAAATATTCAAGAATATCAACTTTTACTCCAAGGATTACATAATAAACCATCCACAAAGATTTACCTCCTTAATAAATGAACTATTTTCTCCTCTTCAGTAGCCATCATAACCACAACAATATGTATAAAACCTTAAATGTATCCTCCAAATTTAAGGTATCAATCAAATGCTCACAGAAAACCAAATATAAACTTTAGTCATTCCCACAAATTTAAAATTGAGAGTTACATTCTGCAAATACAAGGAGGCAGAAATGCAGTGCCTTGAATCAGCTGCACCTGTTGTGGTTTTTTTTTTTTTGCAGAGTTGTATATAGCGCGAACTAGACCCGAACCGAATCAGGTATCAGAGCGCTTTACATAGCACCAGTTATGTTACATGAGGACACACAGTTTCACACAATTGAAAGGAATTGAAAGATGCATTGCCTATATATATATATATATATATTCACTGAAAAAACCATAGGTTATAGACCATATATAGTTAGGAATTAGCATTTACAAAACCTTGAAAATTCACTGAAAAAACCATAGGTTATAGACCATATATAGTTAGGAATTAGCATTTAAAAAACCTTATTTTACTCACACAAAACCATTGAAATTCCATATATAGTTAGTTGCACTAACTATATATCGCGCACCCGCAATCCACTGCTGATGATGTCACATATTACATCATTCATGACATGGTCAGTGACATCACTGATGACATCACTGATGACATCTCATTTGACATCATTCTTGTGCTAATACGATAAACCTCTTCAGACTCTAATATAACCTTAGATACACTCAGTGTATACAGACACTCACACACTGTCACTCATCCATGGAGTTACTCACACACCTAGTCAGTCATGCAAAGAAACAATCTCACCTCCATTTCCTCAACTATACAGTTATACACACCTTACTTATTCAAACATATACTAACACATATTTACTCTCTTATACAATCCCTGATACAAGTTCACAATGATCCATACAGCCACTCACACATTCAGTGGCTCTCATGCAGAGTTGCATATATGCCAACTCTCACATGTACTGTGTATTACATATGTACTTACTATGACATGTAGCATTGAGATATCCATTCACTCATCAATACACTCATGCACACAGTCAACCGCCCATGTAGCTGTTTCCACATGCACTCTTGAACTCATACACCTAGTGAATCAACTGCTCACACATCTATGCACAGAGTCACACACCTCCCAGCCAACCCCACACAAACTCAATCTCCCATACAAATACTTGGGCAACCAATCAATAACACATATAACCTCTCGTATAGCTAATGATCAACACATGCAGCAGTTTACATCACAACAGACATACTGATGCACATATTCAGACAGTTTAGTCACTAACCCATGCATTTAGTACGACACATTTATTCACTCACTCATACAGTCAGTCACGCACCTACTAAATCCTTCATCCAGACACTTATACATCCACTCATTCTTCAATAAATCAAACATATTTAAACTTTACAGAAACACACAGTCACTGGATGATGTCATCCGTGATGTCATCAGTGATGTCATTTGAGATGTCATCAGTGATGTCATCAGTGATGTCATTTGAGATGTTATCAGTGATGTCATTTGAGATGTCATCAGTGATGTCATCAGTGATGTCATTTGAGATGTCAGTGTGTGAGTGTCTGTATACACTGAGTGTATCTAAGGTTATATTAGAGTCTGAAGAGGTTTATCGTATTAGCACAAGAATGATGTCAAATGAGATGTCATCAGTGATGTCATCAGTGATGTCATTTGAGATGTCATCAGTGATGTCATCAGTGATGTCACTGACCATGTCATGAATGATGTAATATGTGACATCATCAGCAGTGGATTGCGGGTGCGCGATATATAGTTAGTGCAACTAACTATATATGGAATTTCAATGGTTTTGTGTGAGTAAAATAAGGTTTTTTAAATGCTAATTCCTAACTATATATGGTCTATAACCTATGGTTATTTCAGTGAATTTTCAAGGTTTTGTAAATGCTAATTCCTAACTATATATGGTCTATAACCTATGGTTTTTTCAGTGAATTTCAATGTTTTTTTAATAGCAAATATCATAAGCTGTCGAATGTCAAGTACGTGGTAAGTGAAAACATTTTCGTGTTTATGCACACTGATCTGCTTCGAATGGTGCCCCCCCCCCTCATTTCTATTAGGAGTACTCTCTCTTTGCACATAGTGAAGGGTAGTTAACGCAGGCCTTTGCCCCCGTTGTAATACGTCGTGCCTGCTTCTCTCTCCATTTGATTGATTGTTATCCAAGTATTTACTGTTTTAGAATTGGTTCTCTTTGGTTCATTCTCTATTTACAAACAAACACAGAGTCGCAATACTCTGTTTAGTCTTTGCAGATAACGAAAAATCGTGTAAAAAAAAAAGAAAAAGAATCGAGCAAAATCAGTAGGCCACTAATGGGATCTCTTTTTGACCTCGCTAAAATAGAAACATTAGGAACAACCCCTCATGTCAAATACAAAACTAGTGAGATGAACTGAACTCCACACAATGATGGCTGCAAAACAGCTCGGCTCCGCCACCCACCCCGCCCAAAATAACGATAAAGAGCGGCTGCCATGATTGGTTGCTGAATGGCCACGACGGAGCTACGAAATGGTGCTGCTCTCATGCTAACCCCAGCTTCAGTCTGAAACATCCAGAAACACTGTAGACTACCAATTCGATCAGTTCCGGTAGCGCCCCAATGTAACCCGGTAGAGAAGAACTAGCCCTCCCCTCTTTGACTGATGGTTCTTGTTGCCTGTCCCTTCTGTTGTCATTTAACAGAACTATTTAGCCTGCTGAAAGGGGTTGTGTTCCGACCGCTGGTTGGTGGAGACATTTTGACTATATTCTGGATCTGCGTTGTCGCGTAATGCGTCATATGACGTGCCGCGTTAGCGCTTCCGGAAGTCATCCGGGACGCGCAGCGCGTAACGTAAGCATAACAAGTCATGTGACTTGTTAATAAAACTTTTCATTGGTTCATTTTACTTTTCTTATTCTAATGATGAAAGGCTTGGTCATATGACCTAAAAATTACGCTTTTTATTACTTCCGAACATTATTTTTCTTAAATATATGTTATAATGTTCCAGGCTAACGTACTTTCCCGGAAAATTTACAACTGTCCTGCAAGTAAAATATATTCTTTTTTCGAGAAAAAGAGCGTTTCTTCGTCCCATGACGGAGCCGTTGAGCAAAAGAGGGTCGACCTGCTGTCTTAGTCGCCGATACGCCTGAATATGAGATTCTTATCGATCACTTTATGTTGCAGGAGTAGAAAACACAACAGCCCTTGACCATTTATCTTTACTGTGTTCCTTCGTATTATACCTTTTACCCTTCATGTAATTGGTCTGCTTTATTTCACTTGCCTTTTAATGATTCTAAAACAGTGACTATTATTAAAAACGTTACCAATGTATATACTACTACCATGTTTTCTTTTAAAAACCTTTATTGTGAAAATTTCATTATACAAATACGAGCCTATAACCACGTGGGCCGGCCACGGAGCAAACTGTAATCGTATATGATGAGTAGACATTTACACTGTAGAGGAACGTAACGGGCGGGCCATTAGGTTGCAAGAACTAAGGTGTCTAACAGTTACGGAATCGGTGGACGTACATTTTATAATTAAAATACGACAGGGCCAGTTACAATAAATTTATCTAGATATACATTTGCGGGCAAGTACCATGGGTGACGTTAATTCGAACTTTCAATAGTACAGTAATCAATAACACATCAGAACTTAATATCAATAGGGATGTCGAAATATTCAATCAATTCTCGTCCCCGCCCGCCATGTGCTTCAAAACTGCATACGTATCTCGTGATTTCAAGGTTCTGCAACCAGTACACAACAAGGAGTTACGAGTCCCATTTATTCCGGCGCCATTTTGGGCGAGGACGGGCAGGTCCAGGATATAGTCAAAATGTCTCTACCAACCATCGACTATGATGATGTTCATATGCTGTATTTATTAGAGTAACACTCATCTGTCCACATGAAATTAATTTGCCACAATCTAAACATGTCGTTTTAATCTTTCCAAAGTACTTCTAAATATTTGGGACCGTTTCCCTTGCCTCTGATGCTGTCAGTGCCACTTCTTTGATGAATGTACTAGCAGGTCAGGGGTTCTCCTCCAAATCTCTCTTTTATGCAGCACTATAATTAATTGGTGCCACCTCTCCATATGACGATGCATGGTATAGTTACCATAACTATATTTCTTTTTTGGTTCCTCTGGAGAGTTCATCGTGGCAGATGAAGCGTGTAACGTACCGGGCATTTACCTTTTTTTGCATGTACAGGAAAGGAAAAAAAAATCGAGCGTCCGAGTTCTAAGGTGTCCCAGGGCCATTTTAGTGGACCAGGCCCAAATCCAAAGAACAGGCCGCCATTTTGAGAGTCCTGTTGCAGCCGCCTGTCGCTGTAGCATCAAGAGCAGCCGAAACTCAGCTGAATGGCAACTGAAACGGTAAAGGGGCGCCCCACTACAGCAGACGAGCCTCCACCTAGGAAGGCCCGTTCACGCCGCCTCCCCCCCCCCCCTTCGGGCACCCCACGCCATTATTCGGAGCAGTATTGTAGGATGGCCACACCAGTGCGGCAACTTGCTAGACATCACCTCGGTGGTAACCGAATCTCAACGCCTTGTGGTGTCTTCTATTCAGAAAACATTGTTATGCTGCCTTCGACCTATTCGCCGCAAGTGCGCACGCAACTCAGCTGCATAGCTTGCTAGACACCACGTCGGTGCTAACCGAATCTCAGCGCCTTGTGGTCTCTTCTATTCCAAAAATATTGTTGCGCTGCCTTTGGCCCCATTCGCACATCGGTCCGCTACTGACACCATCTCACAGGCCAACAGGGCGCCCCACGCCGACTTTTACCATTGTAGGATGGCCACACCAGTGCCACAACTTGCTAGACACCACCTCGGTGCCATCCGGATCTTGGCATCTCAGCGCCTTGTGGTGTCTTCTATTCAGAAAATATTCTTGCGCTACCTTTGCCCCATTCACACATCGGTCCGCTACTGACGCCATCTTACAGGCTAATGGGGCGCCCCACGCCGAGTTTCAGCATTGTAGGATGACCACACCAGTACAGCAACTTGCTAGACATCACCTCGGTGCCATCCGGATCTCGGCGCCCCACTGCAGATGAAGTGCCTCTCAACTATGAAACCACCACAGTGACATCCGGATCTTGGCGCCTTGTGCTGGTTCCGGCCTATTCACACATCGGTCCGCTACTGACGCCATCTCACAGGCCAACGGGGCGCCCCACGCCGACTTTCAACATTGTAGGATGGCCACACCAGTGTGGCAACTTACTAGACACCACCTCGGTGCCATCCGGATCTTGGCGCGTTGTGCTGCCTTCGGCCTATTCGCACATCGGTCCGCTACTGACGCAAACTCACAGGCCAACGGGGCGCCCCACGCCGACTTTCAGCATTGTAGGATGGCCACACCAGTGCTGCAACTTGCTGGACACCACCTCGGTGCCATCCGGATCTTGGCGCGTTGTGTTGCCTTCGGCCTATTCGCACATCGGTCCGCTACTGACGCCGCCTCACGTGCCAACGTATTTTCTCCGCATTTTATACCCTATGCCGCATAACAGGTCATGTGACTTGTTTATAAAACTTTTCATTGGTTCATTTTACTTTTGGTTTCCTAATGATGGAAGGCTTGATCATATGACCTAAAAACAACACTTTTCATTGGATGAAAACTTTTTTTTTTTCCCAAACGATGAAAGCCCCACCTTGTTTCTGGATGTTTCAGACTGAAGCTGGCGTCAGCATGAGAGCACCACCATCTCGTAGCTCCGTCGTGGTCATTCCGCGACCAATCATGGCAGCCGCTCCCCACCAGAAGCCTACAGGAGTCGGGGGCCCCCAAAACTTTTGATGAATCCTCAAGGCGGAGGGGACGCTTTCGAGAATGGGGTCCAAGACCTAGCAGACAAGCGTCCAATTTCCAAGGTGTCCCAGGGCCATTTCAGTGGACCAGGCCCAAAAAGGAAACAGCCTGCCGCCATTTTGAGAGTCCTGTGACAGCCGCCTATCGCTGCACCGCAAGAGTGGGCGCAACTCAGCTGAATTGCGGCTTTTGACACAGTGGACCAAAAGCGGACGGAATGGCAACTGAAACGGTAAAGGGGCGCCCCACTACAACAGACAAGACTCCACCTGGAGAGGCCCGTTCACGCCGCCTCCCCCGGGGCGCCCCACGCCGTTATTCGGAGCAGCATTGTAGGATACCAAAACCAGTGCGGCAACTTACTGGACATCACCTTGGTGCCATCGTTCTGCTGCCTTGGAACTATTCGCACAACAGTTTGCTACTGATGACCCACCCCCCGCGACGCCCCACGCCAGAAATCTGGACGTTGTGCTGCGTTGGGACTATTCGCACAGCCGACCGCTACTTCGTTGTTTTTTCCTAAAAATGTTTATATGTTATTACTGTTTTTGTTTTCTTGTATATATTTATAAGTTATTAAAGTTTTATAATCTTACTACTTTGTTGGAGTGCTATATATTTTTAATGTGACACATAATTGTAAAAACTTTGATGTACAAAGAGTCATCCCTGGAATCTTCCGCTTCAGGCTCAGTCCCCTCCCCAATCACAATACAGGATGGTTTTCAGATAATAGGAACGCGTCTGCTGTGACGGATCTCATCGAGTGTGGGCCTTGATCTACTATAACTCCTTTGAAGAGGGGTGATTCTTTACAGCTGGGGCCATAAACTACATCTGCAGGGCTAGCTGATACCCTGGGACCGGCCTGGACAATCGGACACAGAGGAAAAGGAGTGTCAGAGGGTGCGGTAGTGAATAGGACGAAAGGGAGGTGTCGGGCGGGCACAGGGTGTGATTCTCAGGGAAGAGCAGCCCAGATGGGGGGTGGTTTATTACCCATGCATAAGACAGAGAGCGGGGGTGACCACTGCCTGGGGGAGATGCTTGCGAGGGTGGGGAGCCATGCTAAGGATCGACAGCGTGCACAGAGTGGGTCTGGTCAAGGCATCTAAAATGACTGCCGAGCACGACAAAAGTGTGGCATTTGAAAAAAGGCAAGATGGCGCAGACAATGTTTTTCAACACTTCCTGATTTCCTTCGAATCGAACGTTAACAGACGTTGGGGCATATTACCAAAGTTAAGCGATATTTATCCCTAACGATGCTTAGCAACGATTTTTTTACCGCTAAGCATCGTCAGAAATTATCGCAGATAAACCTTGCTATTATCAAGGTTTATCGCAAATACGATAAAAAACGACCGCAATGCATGAATATCGCTGAAAACTCGGCGATATTCATGCATTACCGAGCTAATGCTCTTAGCCATGTTATCCACCTCCCATTGGATAACATGGCTAAGAACTGCTCAGGGCAGGTGCTAGCTTTTGGAGATATTCGCGCTTATCGCGAATATTTCCAAAAGTTGATAATAGGAGATAGCGATGTTAGCGACTGTTTCCAGGCGCTAACATCTTGGCATGCCCACTTTGCATGTCATTAGTGATAAATATCACTCACATGCAAAGTGGGGCCCAAGATGGTCGCTATCTCCTACTAGCCGTCGCTAACTGGTGTTAGCAACAGCTAGGTAATACAGATATAATTTTATCTCCGCGAAGCGGAGCGCTGTTACAGATATATATCTTGTTTTTGAACGTTAATTTCTCAAAATCCACTGAAGCACATATATTGAGACCTAGCAAAGGCACATCGAGCTACCAGTCCCTACAATTTTGCCAAGTTTCATCAGTGATGTGGTCATTGATGTCAAATGAGATGTCATCAGTGATGTCATCAGTGATGTCATTTGAGATGTCATCAGTGATGTCATTTGAGATGTCATCAGTGATGTCATTTGAGATGTTATCAGTGATGTCATTTGAGATGTCATCAGTGATGTCATCAGTGATGTCACTGACCATGTCATGAATGATGTAATATGTGACATCATCAGCAGTGGATTGCGGGTGCGCGATATATAGTTAGTGCAACTAACTATATATGGAATTTCAATGGTTTTGTGTGAGTAAAATAAGGTTTTAAAAATGCTAATTCCTAACTATATATGGTGTATAACCTATGGTTTTTTCAGTGAATTTTCAAGGTTTTGTAAATGCTAATTCCTAACTATATATGGTTTATAACCTATGGTTTTTTCAGTGAATTTCAATGGTTTTTTAATAGCAAATATCTATAGCTATAAAATGTATTCTTATTTAAATCCAAAAATATATTTTATATGTTTATTAATAATTTTTTTAAAATATTTTTTTTGTTTCGCTCCCGGTCCGCGCACCGGGAAGCTTCCCGTTAGCTCAATTTGATGCCGCGACCCGGTCCGCGAACCGGTAAAAAATCAACATAGTGACGGTATCGCGTTGCCACGTAATGCGTCTTATGACGTACTGCGTTAGCGCACCCGGAAGTGCCCCGGGGCGCGGACCGAGGCGCGAAACGCAGCTCCCCGGAAGCGATCCGCGGCGCGTCGCGAAAACGCGACGTATCGCGTTGCCGCGTAATGCGTCTTGTGACGTACCGTGTTAGCGCACCCGGAAGTGTCCCGGGGCGTGGACCGGGGCGCGAAGCTTAGCGACCCGGAAGCTAACCAAGGCGCGTTCCGCAGCGCGTAACATGAGCGTGAGAGGTCATGTGACTTGTTAATAAAACTTTTCATTGGTTCATTTCACTTTTGGTTTCATAATGATGTAAGGCTAGGTCAGGTGACCTAAAAATACACTTTTCATTGGTTGAGAAGTATTGTTTTTCCCAAATGATGAAAACCCCTCCTTCTTTCCTCACTCTGACTTTCATCATTGTGAGAGGAAGACCTATTTTGCTTGTTGGAAAATGGCTTCATTGGTAGCTTCAGCTGGTGGACCCCCACCACCACCTCCACCTCCTCATGGGAAGAGAGGACCACCTCCCCAGGTCATTACCAACACTGAGGAGGAAGATGAAGAAATGGATGAGGAGGGAGAAGAACCACAGTTCTTAGAAGAGGTGCCCCGGGTTTCCAGAAAGAAAGCCAGTTTCATCTGGCAGTTTTATTCGATCCCTCGTGGCCAAAAAAAAGTCAATGCGAGGTATGTCACCTGCCTCATATACAAAGAACAATTGTCCAGAGGGACGGACAAAAAATATAGCTATGGAAATCACACAATGCTCAGGCACATGACAAGGAAGCATCCACTAAATTACAGCCGGGCGGAAATAAGGGATATGCAGGACAATCCAAGACCAACTCCTGTGGCCAGACCAACAATACCGATTTCTCTAACACCAGAAGAGGCACGGGAAACTGTGCCAAATATTCAAGAAAATTTTGGGCACATGATTCACTTATGTATGCACTGTCGTGCATTATTAGCTTGTGGCAACATGAGCATCAATGCACTCAACCTGGCGTATGAACACCATGATTGCCCCAACCGCCCCCAGTAATTTTTTTTTGCTCCTGTTGAGCCCTTTTCAACGCCTGTTTTTTGTTGTTTCCCCCCCCCCAAAAAAACCAAAAAAAATATAAAATCGTTCAAAAAATACAAAAAAAACAAAAAAATAAAAAAAAAATATAAAACAACAAAAATATAAAAAAAAAGTTCTTTTCAGAACTACCTTCCCTTTCAAAAAAAATTGCTAGAATGTTTAGCACTCTGGCAAGCTCTATTTCTTTTGGTTCGCTCCCGGGTTAGCTTCCCGGTACGCGGACCGGGAGCTAACCCAAAAAAAAAAAAAAAAAAAAAAAGTGTAAGTATAAGGAAAGTAAACAGAGAGTGATGTTAAAAGAAAGACAGCTATAGGGAGTAAAGAAGAGATACTGTTTAATAGATCTATTTACCGAAGAAAAGACAGAAGAGGGTATAATTGTGAAAAACAAAATAGATAACGAAGTGAAAGAAAAAAAAAGAGAGTATAACATTAACAAAGAAGAGTTTCTTGGAGAATGTGAGTGAATGTTCAAAATAAGATTAAAACATGAGGAATAACAGAGAGAAAAAATAGAAAACAGAAAACAAAAAATAACAGAAAAAGATTAATTGAAACAGCAAAGAAATGTAAGTAACATAGAGCCATATCATCAACATAGGCAATAAAAGTTTTGCAGCTTTTATTGGCAGAAATGTGTCGCTAAAGCTGCTTTTGTGGCAGAAAACTGCCGCTAAAACCACTTTTGCACCAGTTTTCTGCCAATAAAAAGAGCAATAATTTTATTGGCTGTGTTCATAATATTCCCCTTAGTGTGCTTCAACTACACAGAGAAAGCATTATGAACAAGTAGTGATAGAGTGATCAGTCAAAGACACTAAGAGTAATAGAGACGGAGTGAGTGAACAAGAGTGAGGAACTATGAGAAGAGAGGGACTGAGAAAAAGAGTGGAAGGAGTTGAGTAAGTAGGTAATAGAGAAAGGAATGAGGGAAGTAGCAAAGGCAGGAAACTGAGGGTTAAAGAAATGAAGCAGTGGAACTAATAGTAGTTAAATGTGATAGAAATGTAACGAAAAGAGTACAAAATATTTACCTTATAATTGTCGTTAAATTACTCACTTTTTGTTTTTATACTTTCAATCTGTGAAAGAGAGAACAAACATTTGAAAAATATTAAAACATGTATTTAAAAATTAGAAAAGACAAGGGAAAAGATTGAAGGACAAACAGTTTTTCAACAACTTTGACACTTACAGAAGCTTCTGCTTCTCCAGGCCCCCTACACAGTCCTAAAGATATACATTTTAAACTAACAGTATCTTGATGTAGATGAAGTGAGGCCTATCTTAAAACATGGTGCATCTTTTGCATTGCTGTTGTTTCAGAAAAGTGTCGCAAGACACTAAAATTTTAAATAATTGCTTCAGGATGCCAATAAGATGTCTACTATCCAGAGGTTTGTTTGAGGTGAGGCCTACTCAGGGTTGCAGATGAGATTTACACTTGTTGAAGAGTACAGAGGAGATAATACATGTGAAGGTCTACCAATGAAGTGAGTCATGTCCACTGCACTCTTCAACAAAGTCCAAACCTCCTATGTTTCCCTGGACAGACCTAAACTTGATCTGCACAATGTGATTCGTAATGATAGGAAACACAGGTGATGTAATTGAAATACGTGCAATTTATTTTGCTCATTTCACAATCACATCACTTTTGTTTCCTTTGCTTAGGTATCTCATTGTGCAGATGTAGTCTAGCATATGAAAGAATATGCAGAAGTGCAGCACTGCATGCAACAACTTTGACACTTACAGAAGCCTCACCTTCTCCATGCCTCCTACACAGTTCTACATATACATCATAAATGCAAACAGTACAGAATTAATTATACATGTTAAATGGTTTATTTTTGCTGTTCTCAGAATGTATCAAAATTCACTAAAAACAGTGACTTGAAGGTATTCATCATATAACAGCGGGGAAAAAAAAACACAATCAAAATGATTGTGTTTAAAAAACCCATACAACATAAGAAATCAAAATTCAGAACTCCTTAAAGTTAACTTACTTTCCATGACGTCCAAGGATGTCCTATGAACAGCTTACACTCTTTTGTGCTGTTATTACTTTCAGCCCGCCACTTTCTGAAAGAAAATCTCCATCGTTTTTAAAAACACGTTACATGCAATAAATGACTTCTTGCTCTCTACCACAAGTTTCCACAAGGCCAAATCTGGTCAGAGCCATTTATAACTCTTGTATTTCTTGTAAGCCAATCCCGTCATTTGGCATTTCCGCAACTTTCAGAATTAAAATGTTGAAGATCATTTTCACAATCCTGGAATAGTAATATCTTCCCCTTCTTGCTCAGTCATGTTCTACATTTCCTATGACACTGATACTGCTTACTATGAAGCAGACTTACACTACCTCTATGACTACTACAATTATTTAATTCTCTACATCACTTTTAATCACAAAGCAATGTAAAACAGTAGACAGCGTTGCAGACTTACATTCCCTCTACTCCATGTTTTGATTGGCTGCTTCAATTAGCTTATAAAAAGAAACAGTTTTTCTGAACTCATTCAAAGTGCACGTATTTCTCCATGACGTCCAGTCCTATGGTTAGAAGTTATGCCTCTGAACTACACTTATCCTCAAGGCCAAATTGTGTAGGAGCCATTAGAACTTCTTGAAATTCCACAGAGCACATCCCGAGATTATTTCCCTAAAATTTTGGTTTTAAAAACACCAGGTAAGAGTTTTTAAGGTCATACGGCAATTTTTTTTTGAAAATTAAAACAGAATCATTGCAGAATGACCAGCCATTTCTAGACTTTAAATAAGCTGTGTAATGTCCTGATGTTATTGAAGGGCCGTCATGATATATAATTGCTGCAGTTACAAAAGTCCTTCCTGATATTGACAACTGCGAAGCTACAAAATTTTTAATTAAAGTTGTCAATTTTGTTCCATCAGGCCTACATCGTTGGAACATTAAAATGACATACTGGCCATATGTTCGTATAAATAATGTGGACATCATTTCAGATTTACATTGGCTACACTCCATGTTGTGATCAGCTGCTTTTACTAGCTTATTAAAGGAGACTGATTTACTGTCTGGCAAAGTTAAATATATAAATCTTTCTGAGTCTACACTAGTAGTACTTGATACCATACAGTTCTCGCAGTCATGCTGCCTAACTTTCTGTTTTCAGCAATCAAAATCCACCAATCACTGTTACTGCTTCATTAACACAGAAACTCCACAGTTTTTTTCATTTTAAACTCTCATTTTTTCAACTGCCATTTCATTGCCACACTTCATCTGACTGCAGGAGAACCTTCTCTCACCATGTTTTCTGTCTGGATTGTTGGACATAGTTATATTCACTGGGCTCAAAGGTACACTGAAAACAGGAATTTACCTAACCTCAATTTACAAGATGTGGAAATTAAGTGGTTTGGCCACAGAGGATTAAAATGTCACCAATTGATACCATTGGTGAAAACCTTTATGCATTTGCCCAAACCTGACCTGTTAATTGTGCACTGTGGAGGTAATGACTTGGGCACTTTGACTGGTGTAGGTCTGGAAATGCTTTTAAAGGACACCTTTGAGCAATTAATGGCACTTTTTCCTCAGACTGCCTTGGTATATTCAAATATATGCCAAAGACAGAAATGGAGGTGGTCAAACCAATTTTGTTCACAAATTGAGAAGTCGAGGAAGCATGTAAACAAATCTGTTTCAGCTTACATGAGAGACCATGGAATGGGCTCCCTGTACAACAATAACTTGTGTTACTACATGCAAGATATCTACAGAGGAGATGGAGTTCACTTCTCAGATGAGGGCAACAGAATTTTCACTCTGAATTTAAGAATGTGCATTGGTACCTACTTATAAGTACCTAAATGTACCATATACCAAAAGCTCTTCTCAGAGCTACCCTACATGTTATGTTATGTTATGTTAAGCATTTTGTAAAGCGCAACAGCTGCCCAAGCGACAGGGCGTCCCGGCGCTAGAACCAACATAACCAACTGGGAGGAAGAAGAAGACCTACAGGGGGGGGAAAAGATGAGTTTTGATAGCTTTGCGGAAAGCTAGGAGGTTGTCGATGCAGCGGATGTGGGGGGGGAGGGAATTCCATAACTTGGCTCCTAGCAGTCTGAAGGAACGACCTCCTATGCGACAGAACTTGGTATAGGGGACCTCAACTAAACCTTGCCCTTTAGAGCGAAGGTTGCGTTGGGGGTTGTAGGGTGTGAGCAACGGGCGCAGGGGCTCTGGTCCTTCAAAATTCAGAATTTTAAAAGCAAAAATGAGGGCCTTGAATTGGATGCGAGCTTCCATAGGCAGCCAATGCAGTTTATGGATGGTAGCTTTTACGGAGCACTTTCTGGGTAGGCCAACTATTGCCCTGGCGGCGGAATTCTGAATCCGTTGGAATCTCTTAATTTCAGCTTTATTGGCTCCTAATAGCAGCACACTGGCATAGTCCAGCCTGGCTAGGATGGTCGATTGAACAATCAATTGCCTCGTTTTTGAGTCGAAGAAGCCTAAGATGGGATTAAGGCTTCTCAATAATCCAGTGCAAGTTGCGGCAACTTTCTTAGTATGAGCCTGGAACTTGAGTGTCGAGTCCATCCATACTCCTAGATTTTTTACCAAAGTTTTAGGGGAGGGGGCCGGACCCAATGAGCTGGGCCACCAGAGGTCACTCCAGTTGTTGGTGTTTTTACCCATGAGCAGCACCTCTGTTTTTCCTCCATTAAGTTGGAGGCAATTCGCGGTCATCCAATTGGCCACTGCTGTCAGTCCATCCCTAAATCTAGTGGCATCGGGGGACGGGGCTTCGTTGAGGCTGATGACCAACTGAGTGTCATCAGCATACGATGTCATTATGAGGTCCCATTTTTTGGCAACTTCCGCCAGAGGTTGCATATACAAGTTAAAAAGTGATGGGCTAAGGGCCGAGCCTTGTGGCACCCCTTGTCCTATGTCTTGGGGTTGGGAAATGAATGGGGGGGCAGATACCTGGAAGGATCTGTTCGAGAGAAACGACCGGAACCATTCTAGTGCCGAATCTGTGACTCCGATGTTTTCCAGGCGTAGAAGTAGGATATCATGGGATACCGTATCAAAGGCCGCGCTGAGGTCGAGCAATATCAGCGCGGCACTTTTACCGGCATCCATGATTTTCCTCAGGTGTTCTGTAGAGGTAAGAAGAGCTGACTCCGTACTGTGACCCGGTCTGAACCCGTGTTGGGAAGGGTCCAGGATGTTGTTTGCCGCCATGTGGTTATTAAGCACTTTGTTTGCATGGGCCTCCGCTAGTTTCGCTACCCATGGTAGCAATGATACCGGCCGGTAATTCTCCGGTTTGGAGGGGTCTAGGGTGGGTTTCTTTATAATCGGAGTAATCCAAGCCTGCTTCCAGCAGATGGGTACCGTGGCCGTGGCAAAAGAGAGATTAAGGAGTGAGGTTAAATAAGGGAGGAAAAATTCCAGTTCTCTCTGAAAGTATACTGGCCTCATAGGATCTGCGGGGGCGCCTGATTTTACTTTCCTGCATATTTTAGTTAGATCCTCGCCAAAGATAGCTGGTATGCAGGAGAGCCTAGAGCCGTCTAGAATTACCTTGGGAACATTAATGTCCTCTGGAAGGTTATGGTTACATCTGATCACTCACAATTATTATTTTACTCTAACATTTTTCACTAATTTTCAACAAAGTACGCTCCCTGGGGCGCTACCCGGTACGCGAACCGGGAGCTAACCTCGCGAAATTTTTAAAAAAAATGTTTTTTTTCGCACATATGGGCCTCCTCAGCCACCCTCACAAAACCTAGGGGGTCAAGATAAGTCTACCGTGCCCCCTTCTACCCATTCTGAACATTATTTGCCCTCCATCTTGTATCTTAATTCGACCGAAACACAAAATGGTGGACTCCCGTTACGCTTAAGGTTCGCGAACCGGGGCGCTCAACGGTTCGCGTACCGGGTCGCTCCCTGGGAAGCGCACCATCAAAAAAGGTGGGAAAGTAGTTCACAGAAAAGCCACTGGAGACAATTTCACCAAATATAGACTAGCTCATACTACATACCAATCCCTACCATTTTCACAAATTTGATTGGAATTCCATTTAGCCATTTAGCCTGTAGACCTCTCTAAATACCGTGAGGTAAATTACTTCACAAAACACATCTGAAGTGTTGGAATTGACAACCAATTAAAATGTTACTTTCATTTTCTACTTTTTTTTACCTGACATTTGATTGGTTATATACCTGAATATATATAAAGGAAGAGAAGAAAACACAGCCATTTTGACTACTACTTCTTGGTGTACATTTCAATAGGATTTTCACTAATTCCTTCAACTTCTATCTAAAGGTAAGTTTTTATTTTTAAAACTGAAGTATATTGTGCACTATAAGTTAATATGGTAAACTTTTTCTGATAGTTATATACTATCCCTCTGTAGTAGTTATAGATTTAGATAGACTTCTCTGTTATAGTTATGGATGGAGTTAGGCTTCTCTTGTATAATTATGAATTTACATACGTTAAATCACATACACTTTTTTATATTCCTACTTCCACTCTGATACTATACACTGCCCAAAATTAATCCCAACAGTGCCCTATCTCTACTAATATATATTTTTTTTATCTAAATTTCAGGCAAAATGGAAGGCGAACAGAAAGTTGAATTTCAAATTGTCCTGCAAGAGAGCAGCCAAGAAATCAATGATGAAAATGATATTGAATTTTTCGATGAAACTTTAGACAAAGAACTACTGCAATGTGTACAAGCAGTAGATAACCTCCTTGAAAATGAGGACATTTTACACCCTCAGAGACTACAATGTATATTCAATGATAATTATGAAATTTCTGACAATGAAATGTTAGAAAGTTTAATAAATTATGAAACACAATCACAATAAAAAAAATGCTTAAAAAATAAAGAAAATAAAAAATAATCAACAAAAACAACAATCAATTAACATACAGCATTTGAAAAGTCTATCATTCATTTTTCATTGCAGTACGCTGCCCAGAACGCTTCCCGGTTCGCGGACCGGGCGCTCCCCACGCAAAAAAAAACTAAACATTTTTTTTGTTTTTTTTGCCCCTCGGGGCCCTTTTAAAACCTCCACATTAAACCTAGGGGGTCAGGGAGGATCTAGTATGCCCCCTTATGGTCATTTTCGCCTTTGTTTTGGCCTCCTCTTGTCTCTCAATCCTACCGAGAGACAAGATGGCGGCCGCTCTGGACTGTTTAGAATGTTGACAGACACCGGAGAGCCAATCAGCTTAGCTACGCGAAGTTCCGGTACGCTTAAGGTCCGCGGACCGGAGCGCTGCCCAGAGCGCGCTTACAGATATATATCTTTTTTTAAACGTTAATTTCTCAAAATCCACTGGAGCACATATATTGAGACCTAGAAAAGGCACATCGGGCTACCAGTCCCTACAATTTTGCCAAGTTTCATGCAAATCCATTCAGCCGTTCGGGCTAAAAGTGAGGCCAACCGCCCTATGGAAAACTCAATGTTAAAAACACGTTTTGGGACCCCCCTTTTTTCTCGGCCCCCCCTTGACGAAACCCCCCCAAATTTCCAAGGGCTGCTCAGAAACAAAATGTTCCATTTTCCAGAAAATTTCAGCCAATTCCGTCCACAAACGCCAAAGTTATTAGACATAGAATTTTCAAAAATCCCATAGGGAAAAAATCCTAACTATATATACCTACTGGCGACTGGTAATTACCTACTGGCGGTCGCCAGTAGGTATATATAGTTAGGATTTTTTCTCTATGGGATTTTTGAAAATTCTATGTCTAATAACTTTGGCGTTTGTGGACGGAATTGGCTGAAATTTTCATTAAAATGGCACATTTTGTTTTCTGAGCAGCCCTTGAAAATTTGGGGGGTTCGTCAAGGGGGGGCCGAGAAAAAAGGGGGGTCCCAAAACGTGTTTTTAACATTGAGTTTTCCATAGGGCGGTTGGCCTCACTTTTAGCCCGAACGGCTGAATGGATTTGCACGAAACTTGGCAAAATTGTAGGGACTGATAGCCCGATGTGCCTTTGCTAGGTCTCAATATATGTGCTCCAGTGGATTTTGAGAAATTAACGTTCAAAAAAAGATATATATCTGTAACAGCGGACCGGGCAGCGCTCCGGTTCGCGGACTTTTCGCGGTACGGAGCTTTGTGAAGCGAAGCTGATTGGTTCTCCGGCGTCTGTGAACATTGCAAACAGTCCGTAGTGGCCGCCATCTTGTCTCTCTGTAGGATCGAGAGACAAGAGGAGGCCAAAGCGAAGGGGCAAATGACCATAAGGGGGCATAGTAGATCCTCGCTGACCCCCTAGGTTTGATGTGGAGGTTTTAAAAGGGTCCCGCGGGGCAAAAAAAAAAAATAATAATAATAATCGAACGGCTGAATGGATTTGCACGAAACTTGGTAAAATATTAGGGACTGGTAGCCCGATGTGCCTTTGCTAGGTCTCAATATATGTGCTCCAGTGGATTTTGAGAAATTAACGTTCAAAAAAAGATATATATCTGTAACAGCGCTCCGCTTCGCGTAACGGATGTTTGCGAAGCTGATTGGTTCTCCGGCGTCTGTAAACATTGCAAACAGTCCGTAGCGGCCGCCATCTTGTCTCTCGGTAGGATCGAGAGACAAGAGGAGGCCAAAGCGAAGGGGCAAATGGTCATAAGGGGGCATAGTAGATCCTCCTTGACCTCTTAGGTTTGATGTGGAGGTTTTAAAAGGGCCCCGCGGGGCAAAAAAAAAAATAATAATAATAATCGAACGGCTGAATGGATTTGCACGAAACTTGGCAAAATTGTAGGGACTGGTAGCTCGATGTGCCTTTGCTAGGTCTCAATATATGTGCTTCAGTGGATTTTGAGAAATTAACGTTCAAAAACAAGATATATATCTGTAACAGCGCTCCGCTTCGCGGAGATAAAATTATATCTGTATTACCTAGCTGTTGCTAACACCAGTTAGCGACGGCTAGTAGGAGATAGCGACCATCTTGGGCCCCACTTTGCATGTGAGTGATATTTATCACTAATGACATGCAAAGTGGGCATGCCAAGATGTTAGCGACTGGAAACAGTCGCTAACATCGCTATCTCCTATTATCAACTTTTGGAAATATTCGCGATAAGCGCGAATATCTCCAAAAGCTAGCACCTGCCCTGAGCAGTTCTTAGCCATGTTATCCAATGGGAGGTGGATAACATGGCTAAGAGCATTAGCTCGGTAATGCATGAATATCGCTGAGTTTTCAGCGATATTCATGCATTGCGGTCGTTTTTTATCGTATTTGCGATAAACCTTGATAATAGCAAGGTTTATCTGCGATAATTTCTGACGATGCTTAGCGGTAAAAAAATCGTTGCTAAGCATCGTTAGGGATAAATATCGCTTAACTTTGGTAATATGCCCCAACGTCTGTTAACGTTCGATTCAAAGGAAATCAGGAAGTGTTGAAAAACATTGTCTGCGCCATCTTGTCTTTTTTCAAATGCCACACTTTTGTCGTGCACGGCAGCCATTTTAGATGCCTTGACCAGACCCACTCTGTGCACGCTGTCGATCCTTAGCATGGCTCCCCACCCTCGCAAGCATCTCCCCCAGGCAGTGGTCACCCCCGCACTCTGTCTTATGCATGGGTAATAAACCTCCCCCCATCTGCGCTGCTCTTCCCTGAGAATCACACCCTGTGCCCGCCCGACACCTCCCTTTCGCCCTATTCACTACCGCACCCTCTGACACTCCTAGGGTATCAGCTAGCCCTGCAGATGTAGTTTATGGCCCCAGCTGTAAAGAATCACCCCTCTTCAAAGGAGTTATAGTAGATCAAGGCCCACACTCGATGAGATCCGTCACAGCAGACGCGTTCCTATTATCTGAAAACCATCCTGTATTGTGATTGGGGAGGGGACCGAGCCTGAAGCGGAAGATTCCAGGGATGACTCTTTGTACATCAAAGTTTTTACAATTATGTGTCACATTAAAAATATATAGCACTCCGACAAAGTAGTAAGATTATAAAACTTTAATAACGTATAAATATATACAAGAAAACAAAAACAGTAATAACATATAAACATTTTTAGGGAAAAACAACGAAGTAGCGGTCGGCTGTGCGAATAGTCCCAACGCAGCACAACGTCCAGATTTCCGGCGTGGGGCGTCGCGGGGGGTGGGTCATCAGTAGCAAACTGCTGTGCGAATAGTTCCAAGGCAGCAGAACGATGGCACCAAGGTGATGTCCAGTAAGTTGCCGCACTGGTTTTGGTATCCTACAATGCTGCTCCGAATAACGGCGTGGGGCGCCCCGGGGGAGGCGGCGTGAACGGGCCTCTCCAGGTGGAGTGTCATCTGTTGTAGTGGGGCGCCCCTTTACCGTTTCAGTTGCCATTCTGTCCGTTTTTGGTCCACTGTGTCAAAAGCCGCAATTCAGCTGAGTTGCGCCCACTCTTGCGGTGCAGCGATAGGCGGCTGTCACAGGACTCTCAAAATGGCGGCAGGCTGTTTCCTTTTTGGGCCTGGTCCACTGAAATGGCCCTGGGACACCTTGGAAATCGGACGCTTGTCTGCTAGGTCTTGGACCCCATTCTCGAAAGCGTCCTCTCCGCCTTGAGGATTCATCAAAAGTTTTGGGGGCCCCCGACTCCTGTAGGCTTCTGGTGGGGAGCGGCTGCCATGATTGCTCGCGGAATGACCACGACGGAGCTACGAGATGGTGGTGCTCTCATGCTGAGGCCAGCTTCAGTCTGAAACATCCAGAAACAAGGTGGGGCTTTCATCGTTTGGGAAAAAAAAAAAGTTTTCATCCAATGAAAAGTGTTGTTTTTAGGTCATATGATCAAGCCTTCCATCATTAGGAAACCAAAAGTAAAATGAACCAATGAAAAGTTTTATAAACAAGTCACATGACCTGTTATGCAGCATAGGGTATAAAATGCGGAGAAAATACGTTGGCACGTGAGGCGGCGTCAGTAGCGGACCGATGTGTGAATAGGCCGAAGGCAACACAACGCGCCAAGATCCGGATGGCACCGAGGTGGTGTCCAGCAAGTTGCAGCACTGGTGTGGCCATCCTACAATGCTGAAAGTCGGCGTGGGGCGCCCCGTTGGCCTGTGAGTTTGCGTCAGTAGCGGACCGATGTGCGAATAGGCTGAAGGCAGCACAACGCGCCAAGATCCGGATGGCACCGAGGTGGTGTCTAGTAAGTTGCCGCACTGGTGTGGCCATCCTACAATGTTGAAAGTCGGCGTGGGGCGCCCCGTTGGCCTGTGAGATGGCGGCAGTAGCGGACCGATGTGCGAATGGGGCCAAAGGCAGCGCAACAATATTTTCGGAATAGAAGACACCACAAGGCGCTGAGATGCCAAGATCCGGATGGCACCGAGGTGGTGTCTAGCAAGTTGTGGCACTGGTGTGGCCATCCTACAATGGTAAAAGTCAGCGTGGGGCGTCCTGTTGGCCTGTGAGATGGTGTCAGTAGCGGACTGATGTGCAAATGGGGCCAAAGGCAGCGCAACAATATTTTCTGACTGACACCACAAGGCGCTGAGATGGCAAGATCCGGATGGCACCGAGGTGATGTCTAGCAAGTTGCTGTACTGGTGTGGCCATCCTACAATGGTAAAAGTCGGCGTGGGGCACCCTGTTGGCCTGTGAGATGGTGTCAGTTGCGGACCGATGTGCGAATGGGGCCAAAGGCAGCGCAACAATATTTTCTGTATGGAAGCTACCACTAGGCGTTGAGATGCCAAGATCCGGATGGCACCGGGTGATGTCTAGCAAGTTGCTGTACTGGTGTGGTCATCCTACAATGCTGAAACTCGGCGTGGGGCACCCCATTAGCCTGTGAGATGGCGTCAGTAGCGGACCGATGTGTGAATAGGCCGGAACCAGCACAAGGCGCCAAGATCCGGATGTCACCGTGGTGGTTTCATAGTTGAGAGGCACTTCATCTGCAGTGGGGCGCCGAGATCCGGATGGCACCGAGGTGATGTCTAGCAAGTTGCTGTACTGGTGTGGTCATCCTACAATGCTGAAACTCGGCGTGGGGCGCCCTATTAGCCTGTGAGATGGCGTCAGTAGCGGACCGATGTGTGAATGGGGCAAAGGTAGCGCAAGAATATTTTCTGAATAGAAGACACCACAAGGCGCTGAGATGCCAAGATCCGGATGGCACCGAGGTGGTGTCTAGTAAGGTGCACTGGTGTGGTCATCCTACAATGCTGAAACTCTGCGTGGGGCGCCCCATTAGTCTGTGAGATGGCGTCAGTAGCGGACCGATGTGCGAATAGGCCGAAAGCAGCACAACGCGCCAAGATCCGGATGTCACCGTGGTGGTTTCATAGTTGAGAGGCACTTCATCTGCAGTGGGGCGCCGAGATCCGGATGGCACCGAGGTGATGTCTAGCAAGTTGCTGTACTGGTGTGGTCATCCTACAATGCTGAAACTCGGCGTGAGGCGCCCCATTAGCCTGTGAGATGGCGTCAGTAGCGGACCGATGTGCGAATAGGCCGAAGGCAGCACAACGCGCCAAGATCCGGATGTCACCGTGGTGGTTTCATAGTTGAGAGGCACTTCATCTGCAGTGGGGCGCCAAGACCTGGATGGCACCGAGGTGATGTCTAGCAAGTTGCTGTACTGGTGTGGTCATCCTACAATGCTGAAACTCGGCGTGGGGCGCCCTATTAGCCTGTGAGATGGCGTCAGTAGCGGACCGATGTGTGAATGGGGCAAAGGTAGCGCAAGAATATTTTCTGAATAGAAGACACCACAAGGCGCTGAGATGCCAAGATCCGGATGGCACCGAGGTGGTGTCTAGTAAGGTGCACTGGTGTGGTCATCCTACAATGCTGAAACTCGGCGTGGGGCGCCCCATTAGTCTGTGAGATGGCGTCAGTAGCGGACCGATGTGCGAATAGGCCGAAGGCAGCACAACGCGCCAAGATCCGGATGTCACCGTGGTGGTTTCATAGTTGAGAGGCACTTCATCTGCAGTGGGGCGCCGAGATCCGGATGGCACCGAGGTGATGTCTAGCAAGTTGCTGTACTGGTGTGGTCATCCTACAATGCTGAAACTCGGAGTGGGGCGCCCCATTAGCCTGTGAGATGGCGTCAGTAGCGGACCGATGTGCGAATAGGCCGAAGGCAGCACAACGCGCCAAGATCCGGATGTCACCGTGGTGGTTTCATAGTTGAGAGGCACTTCATCTGCAGTGGGGCGCCGAGATCCGGATGGCACCGAGGTGATGTCTAGCAAGTTGCTGTACTGGTGTGGTCATCCTACAATGCTGAAACTCGGCGTGGGGCGCCCCATTAGCCTGTGAGATGGCGTCAGTAGCGGACCGATGTGCGAATGGGGCCAAAGGCAGCGCAACAATTTTTTTGGAATAGAAGAGACCACAAGGCGCTGAGATTCGGTTAGCACCGAGGTGGTGTCTAGCAAGCTATGCAGCTGAGTTGCGTGCGCACTTGCGGCGAATAGGTCGAAGGCAGCATAACAATGTTTTCTGAATAGAAGACACCACAAGGCGTTGAGATTCGGTTACCACCGAGGTGATGTCTAGCAAGTTGCCGCACTGGTGTGGCCATCCTACAATACTGCTCCGAATAACGGCGTGGGGTGCCCGAAGGGGGGGGAGGCGGCGTGAACGGGCCTTCCTAGGTGGAGGCTCGTCTGCTGTAGTGGGGCGCCCCTTTACCGTTTCAGTTGCCATTCAGCTGAGTTTCGGCTGCTCTTGATGCTACAGCGACAGGCGGCTGCAACAGGACTCTCAAAATGGCGGCCTGTTCTTTGGATTTGGGCCTGGTCCACTAAAATGGCCCTGGGACACCTTAGAACTCGGACGCTCGATTTTTTTTTCCTTTCCTGTACATGCAAAAAAAGGTAAATGCCCGGTACGTTACACGCTTCATCTGCCACGATGAACTCTCCAGAGGAACCGAAAAAAAATATAGTTATGGTAACTATACCATGCATCGTCATATGGAGAGGTGGCACCAATTAATTATAGTGCTGCATAAAAGAGAGATTTGGAGGAGAACCCCTGACCTGCTAGTACATTCATCAAAGAAGTGGCACTGACAGCATCAGAGGCAAGGGAAACGGTCCCAAATATTTAGAAGAACTTTGGAAAGATTAAAATGACATGTTTAGATTGTGGCAATTTAATTTCATGTGGACAGATGAGTGTTACTCTAATAAATACAGCATATGAACATCATCATAGTCGATGGTTGGTAGAGACATTTTGACTATATCCTGGACCTGCCCGTCCTCGCCCAAAATGGCGCCGGAATAAATGGGACTGGTAACTCCTTGTTGTGTACTGGTTGCAGAACCTTGAAATCACGAGATACGTATGCAGTTTTGAAGCACATGGCGGGCGGGGACGAGAATTGATTGAATATTTCGACATCCCTATTGATATTAAGTTCTGATGTGTTATTGATTACTGTACTATTGAAAGTTCGAATTAACGTCACCCATGGTACTTGCCCGCAAATGTATATCTAGATAATTTTATTGTAACTGGCCCTGTCGTATTTTAATTATAAAATGTACGTCCACCGATTCCGTAACTGTTAGACACCTTAGTTCTTGCAACCTAATGGCCCGCCCGTTACGTTCCTCTACAGTGTAAATGTCTACTCATCATATACGATTACAGTTTGCTCCGTGGCCGGCCCACGTGGTTATAGGCTCGTATTTGTATAATGAAATTTTCACAATAAAGGTTTTTAAAAGAAAACATGGTAGTAGTATATACATTGGTAAAGTTTTTAATAAAAGTCACTGTTTTAGAATCATTAAAAGGCAAGTGAAATAAAGCAGATCAATTACATGAAGGGTAAAAGGTATAATACGAAGGAACGCAGTAAAGATAAATGGTCAAGGGCTGTTGTGTTTTCTATTCCTGCAACATAAAGTGATCGATAAGAATCTCATATTCAGGCGTATCGGCGACTAAGACAGCAGGTCGACCCTCTTTTGCTCAACGGCTCCGTCATGGGACGAAGAAACGCTCTTTTTCTCGAAAAAATAATATATTTTACTTGCAGGACAGTTGTAAATTTTCCGGGAAAGTACATTAGCCTGGAACATTATAACATATATTTAAGAAAAAATAATGTTCGGAAGTAATAAAAAGCGTAATTTTTAGGTCATATGACCAAGCCTTTCATCATTAGAATAAGAAAAGTAAAATGAACCAATGAAAAGTTTTATTAACAAGTCACATGACTTGTTATGCTTACGTTACGCGCTGCGCGCCCCGGATGACTTCCGGATGCGCTAACGCGGCGCGTCATATGACGCATTACGCGACAACGCAGGTCCAGAATATAGTCAAAATGTCTCCACCAACCAGCGGTCGGAACACAACCCCTTTCAGCAGGCTAAATAGTTCTGTTAAATGACAACAGAAGGGACAGGCAACAAGAACCATCAGTCAAAGAGGGAAGGGCTAGTTCTTCTCTACCGGGTTACATTGGGGCGCTACCGGAACTGATCGAATTGGTAGTCTACAGTGTTTCTGGATGTTTCAGACTGAAGCTGGGGTTAGCATGAGAGCAGTACCATTTCGTAGCTCCGTCGTGGCCATTCCGCAACCAATCATGGCAGCCGCTCTTTATCGTTATTTTGGGCGGGGTGGGTGGCGGAGCCGAGCTGTTTTGCAGCCATCATTGTGTGGAGTTCAGTTCATTTCACTAGTTTTGTATTTGTCATGAGGGGTTGTTCCTAATGTTTCTATTTTAGCGAGGTCAAAAAGAGATCCCATTAGTGGCCTACTGATTTTGCTCGATTCCTTTTCTTTTTTTTTTACACGATTTTTCGTTATCTGCAAAGACTAAACAGAGTATTGCGACTCTGTGTTTGTTTGTAAATAGAGAATGAACCAAAGAGAACCAATTCTAAAACAGTAAATACTTGAATAACAATCAATCAAATGGAGAGAGAAGCAGGCACGACGTATTACAACGGGGGCAAAGGCCTGCGTTAACTACCCTTCACTATGTGCAAAGAGAGAGTACTCCTAATAGAAATGAGGGGGGGGGGGCACCCTTCAAAGCAGATCAGTGTGCATAAACACGAAAATGTTTTCACTTACCACGTACTTGACATTCGACAGCTTATGATATTTGCTATTAAAAAACCATTGAAATTCACTGAAAAAACCATAGGTTATAGACCATATATAGTTAGGAATTAGCATTTACAAAACCTTGAAAATTCACTGAAAAACCCATAGGTTATAAACCATATATAGTTAGGAATTAGCATTTAAAAAACCTTATTTTACTCACACAAAACCATTGAAATTCCATATATAGTTAGTTGCACTAACTATATATCGCGCACCCGCAATCCACTGCTGATGATGTCACATATTACATCATTCATGACATGGTCAGTGACATCATTGATGACATCACTGATGACATCTCAAATGACATCACTGATGACATCACTGATGACATCTCATTTGACATCAATGACCACATCACTGATGATATCATTCATGTGACAATACAATGCATCTCCTCACATTTTAATATAACCTCTGTTTCACCCAGTGTTAAATACAGAGTATAATTTTTGAAACCATTGACACACCAATACTAGTTACTACATATGTACTCACTGATTCCTACGTCTACACACACATTCACTCATTCACCCATACAATCATTCATACATACAATCACTCATCTTTACAACACTATCATATGCACTCATACACCTATACAGACACTCACACTCTGCCACTCTTCCATGGAGTGACTCACACACCTAGTCAGTCCTGTAAAGAATCAATCACACTTCCATTTTCTTGTCTATACAGTTAAACATAGAGCACCTTACATTTTCAAACATATACTAACACATACTTACCTTGTTATACAATCATTGATATAAGTACACATTGATCTGCACAGAGTCACACACCTCCCAGCCAGCTACACACACACTCAGTCTCCCATACAAATACTTGGACAATCAATCAATAACCCATATAGTTACTCATATAGCTACTGATCAACACATGCAGCAGTTTACAGAACAACAGACATAATGATGCACAAATTAAGACAGTTTAGTCACTAACCCATGCACTCAGTGAGACACATTTAATCACTCACTCATACAGTCAGTCATGCACCTACTAAATCCTTCGTCCAGACACTTATACATCCACTCATTCTTCAATATGTAAGACATATTTAAACTTTACAGAAACATAAAATCACTGGATGTTGTTATCAGTGATGTCATCAGTGATGTCATTTGAGATGTCATCAGTGATGTCATCAGTGATGTCACTGACCATGTCATGAATGATGTAATATGTAACATCATCAGCAGTGGATTGCGGGTGCGCGATATATAGTTAGTGCAACTAACTATATATGGAATTTCAATGGTTTTGTGTGAGTAAAATAAGGTTTTTTAAATGCTAATTCCTAACTATATATGGTCTATAACCTATGGTTTTTTCAGTGAATATATATATATACCACAGAGTCATAGGGCCTTAGCGAAGGCATTCTTAGTGAACGCACACGCTTTAAAGAAGGTGTGTGCAGCTTTGTCTACGAGCTGCCATAATCTATGTTTATATCTCAGAATCTTGCAGCTTCTGGGGCCAAAGCTCTTTATCATGGGGAGTGGGAGTTTCTCCCTTGCTGGAACTGGTCATTTGCAATTTTACCATTTAAAATGGTTCTGCTTTGCTCAAAGTCAATACCACCTAACCGGATAACTTTGTCTGGCGAACTTTGTTTTCAGAAAAACCTCACGATTTCCAGAGATGACCTCAGTAAAATTGAACTGTACTGTTTAAATGAAAGGTGATTAACCCATTCAAATTCGACCAGTGTTTTACTGCTACACGAAGACAGAAAAAAATGATGCAAGGGCTACATCCAATGTGACCTTACTAAAGGCACACACCTGAGAAAGAATCTGTGTTCATTTATCGGAGTACCACCACAGTCTATGTTTACGTCACTTAGTGATCGATGAAGACGGTGTGACAGCAACATATTTCAATGATGCTGCCCTTGCTAAAGGTATAAGTGGTGTTAAAGATGATTTAACTCGTGAGAGTGATAAGGCTGAGTTGGAGGTAGTGTTCTATTGCCACACACTATTTTGCCTTTTATTTCATGAATGTACCTAAGAGGAAGGCTTCATAGTGCATTGGAAGGCCATGACATAGTTTGAAGCACAACACAAGGTCCAGTTTCTGCCTGGCTCTGGGTACCTATGCATGGAGGTTTCTCTGCAGAGTGACAGCTGGCTGAATGTGAAATGATGCAATTTGTGAGCAACTACAACTGAACATTATGCAGAACAGCATAACATTATACATTTGAACATCTAAGTTTCTGATGGTCGAATGTTGGTGTCTACATGAACCATTTTAATTAGCAGTGCAAAAAGCGCTAATCACATAAATATATATTTTAACGTATTACTTCTGGTAAACCAACCCCTTCCTTTCTCCCCATACCTCTGCTCTTTTATGCACAACTAACAGGCATGCACAAGGTATACTTAAGCACCTAATTGTCTTAGGACCTGAAGTATCAAAGGGGTTTTCTCATTCTGTGTCTATGGGGAAATGTGTTAAAACATGTGGACCTCAGTCCTTCCAGCCGGCTTCCATGCAAGGTAGATTGTGTTGTGTGCTGGAACTAGAATGCAGCCAGCAATGACGGCTAGCGGCTCAGAAGCGCAGGCAGTTACACTATGTACCCTGGCTCTGCCGCAAGAGCGAGATGGCCTCTGCTGTCAGAGCTCCTGAACTGCCACCAAAATGACAGCCATCTCTCAGGGCCCGAGGCAGGCGGCTCCTGAAACTCTCCTGACGGGCTGATTCCGCTGCCAAGCAGCCCCCCCTTCTAGTCACGCGGTCACAGCGCAGCCTCACCGTGCAGGAGGGAGCTTGCAAAGCAATTCAGAAGGGCATGACCATGAGGCGCCAAATGGAAGGGGCGGAGCCTCCATCAGAAAAAGCAGATTAGTGTGAGGGGGAATTCTGATGTTTTATTGGGTCTCTCCGCGAGCGATGATGATTTTAATAATAAACATATCACTGTTATCGCAGTAGTCTTAGTATTATTATGATAATGATGATTGTTATTACTACTACTGATGATAATATTGATGATGATGATGATGTTGATAATATTAATAATAATATTAATGATTCACCAGACGGTAGAGCGAGAGTTATTTCCTTGACGCGACTGGGAAGGAGGATGGATTTTGGACATTTTTTATGCCTCTAAGAGGATGAGGAATAGGAGGACGTGGATGAGGATGATAATGATAATATTAATAATTCCACTAATAATCATATTGCAAACTCCACTACAAAGTGAATTTGACCTCAGCACCTTGTAAGAATTCCTCAGCGTAATGATACTCCTTTCACCCACCATGAAAGGCTGAGTCGTCTTGCAGGATTCACCAAAGACCTGAAGTTCATGGATGAGTCGGTGCATCAATTGTTTTAGTACAATGAAATGTTTCACTCGCACATTTTTGTTTTAATAAATAGAATGTATTATTGACTGTGTTGGGTTCATTTGGTAATTAATCAGCTATATTGCAATACTCACTAAATCACAGATTTTTTTTTATTTTTTGCACCATTGTCAATAGTTTCAAGTTTTATAAATCCCTGAAAGATTCGCCCCCCCCCCATTTTTGATATGTGGTCCACACCTGAACATTTTCAGCATTTGACAGAATCTTTTCTAAATGAAGATATGATTCTTCTTGTTTTGTTTTTTTCAAATTGTGCTATCATTGGTTTTCTGTCAAACAATATAATTTTTAGGTTGAGGTCATTATTACAAAATATTTCTGTTCTTCCACGTTTTGATTATGACACAAGAAACAAAAGAAGGACAAAACGAATGCAAGTAACATTTAACGAAACCTAAATCATACCCTAAAAACACATCTTCTACTTCATACTCCTCTGTTCAAGTCACCCTCTCTTTGGCTCGACAGATACTTAACAAATCAAACAAAAAGGAGAAATGCCTGGCAAAGGAATAAACATTCAATATGAATTTTGAAATTGCGAGTGTCACTTCAGCTAAAATGTTGTAAGAAATATACATGCAGAATTGTATCTGGCATTATTTTTTCAACATTCTTGTATTTCTTTATTCTGCTAGGATTTTTGTCTACTGTCTAACAACTGACACAAGATGCCAGTTGGCGCTGCCGCTAAAGTCAGCCATATCAGAGGTCAGTACCCTGATGAAAACACACAGAGGATTCCCATTGGCTAAAATAGCATAATGTCTAGGGTCCTACAAGTTATTCAAGCACAGTGTATTAATTAGTGATAACTAATTAATAAATTAGTGATAGTTCCTATATAACCTATACAGGATCTGCACGTTTGGACAACTTAAACTGCGGGCTTGGTGTCCAGACTGATTCCAGACACCCCCATCGGGTATGTTGGCCTTTACACCAGCTAGCTCACAGTGCCACTAGAAACTCCTCCTATCAAGGAGGGAATAGTTCCTGGCAACTATCGAACATGACAAATCTAATCCTTCAGGACCATGGAAATACAGTACTACTTTTTTGCTCAATCACTCATGCTTATTTAATCTCAGAGAAATACACAGAATAACGGTAGGGACATTTTCAATTGACCAGTCGTTATTCTGGTGTAGAATAGATGTGCTGTAACGATCATTAGACAGGAGCAGATATAAATGACTAGAAGCACTTACAAGTAAACAGATGGTAGATTTCTACGATCCTGATATAATCATGAATATAGGCAAATATTAAAAATACATGACAATAAAAATACAATGAAAATGCGTACTCCTCCAATGCTACCCCAACTAGATGTAGCTAAGTGTACCTAGCATGTATATATCTGTATGACTTTATCCCTCTAGGATAAAGTCAACCCCAATTACCTGACCTCAGAACCTGTGGGACCCCGTCCTGGTCTCAAGTTGCACACGCCGCAAGGGTTGTCAGACCACTGTAGGCTGGAGTATCTACATGAAGGGTGCTTCAGCGTCTCGCGTCACTGTGTCGGCATCAAAGTTCGGATCTCTTTGGTTTGTTTCAGCAAGATGTGATGTTTTTATACCCAAAGGTCTCCCCTGGGTTTTTACCTTGCTGTGTCAGTGTCGGACTTAGGGTGGCGACGAGATTCATCTTTATACATAGTTATTTTGCTGGAGATGAGCCTTGCTGAGTTTCCAAGAATCCTCATGAATCATGTATGAGGCTGCTACTAGGAAAACCGTGCGTTCTGTTTTCAGTGTCGTATCTAGGTATAAGGTTAGTCCCCAAGTACTGTTATGTGTGTAATGTAGGGGAGAATATAGGTGATTTTACCTGAGCCTATATTGGGGTACCTATATGGAATATAACACACTCAACTGACACTTTAAGTCATGTACTCAATCTCTGAGGCAGCTGTACCATTTGTGGCTTTTCCGCAATGCATATGATGTATTTTAATTGGTACTTTGTTTAGTAAAAAATTCTGATGGTGTGTTAAATTACTGTAAAATAATCCATATTAAAACTACCTATGCCTACACTAGTTATTTGTAAAAGATGTAATATTTGGAATCTAAAAGGTTAATGCTTACAAAAGTAGCTTTATTTACTGTATGTGATAAAGTGGAATATTAGACTAAATGGATGGTGGTCCTCTTCAAGTAACAATGTAACATTTCTTACTAGGTCGTGTTAAGTCTCTTTATGTTAAACCTGAGCTTAATCCATTGGAAGCTGTAGCACAGAGTAGGTATACTTAAACTAGAGAAAATGTGTGGAACTTGTGCCAGATACAGGGACCAGACTTGGTCCGGTGGAATGTTATACGTTCTGACTCAGTCTCTTGAATGGCAGTTGAAGATCCATTGTGGGGCCAAATAGCAGGCTGTGGATGAGGCAGACACCATGAGGCCATATAGCTGACAAACAAAGTCACAGTGATGCTGTCGCATTTTGGCAGGACAGCTCCAAAGAGGAGAAATGTGTACTTCATACCCAAGGAAGGTCAATCGCTGGCCGGATTCTTTTAACGCCTTTGCTTGGTGAAGATGTCCGAGCTTTCAGGGTTAGGCAGGATGAGTATACTGTGACACATTTCCAAGGGCCCCAAGACTTTTGGGAATTTGACGAACGAAGGTTATGCCAAAGCTGAGCTGCGTGATTGATTGCAAATCACGCCACCTTTACTTCCAGAAACACTGAATGCGAGCCGAGCAGCGCTGAAAAACGAACGCATGTTAGAGTGCGAATAATCACCAACCTTTTAAACTCACCGCGTCGATTTGATTTTAAAAATTGCACTGTGTGATGTTAATATTGGAAACTACCTTGGTAAGACCATCCTTTTAAAAACACTTTGTGACCCCTGTAGCCCCGGTCCACCGCAAGCGCTACGCTTGTTTGTGTGGAGGGTGCAGGGCGGTACCTTCTTCCGGCTTCCAGGCTGGGGCAGGCACTGATTGGGCAAACGGACGTGTAGAGGCGGAGCTGAAGACTAGCCCGTCCTCTACATAAACCAGTCACACCCCATGACGCGCAGCGAATACGCGCAGCAACCGCGCCAAAGCCGCGCCAAAGACAAGCCCAAGACCTGCCCGTCTGGGCCCGTCCGGGACAGTACGGGGCATGGGGCAGGAATCTATTCTCCGACAGCCCGCCCTACCTCAGGTATGAGCTCCGATCAATTAAGAGCCTTACGCCCTGCAGTACATCGTGATTGCATTGTGCTTTCGCCATCTGGTCGCAGACACTGTACAAATTGCAATGTTTCCATCACTAATATCCAACCACATCCTGATCCCGAGACCTGTACACAGATACCATCCCAACGCTCAAAGCACACCTCTTGCAAATACTCTTTTGCTAGCGTAAACTGCAGATCTCTGCCACAACATAAACTCGACATCCTCACCTTTCTACTAGACGAAGCACCTAGTGCCCTGTTCCTAACGGAAATATGGCTACATGAAAACTCCGGCCCGGATGTAGCAACTGCCCTCCCATCTAACTACGCCATCGTAAGAAGAGATAGACAGGGCCAAATAGGTGGAGGTATTGCAATTATCTTTCGCAAAGATTTTACCTGTATTATGCATCCAGTAAATATTCCCGACTGTGAAGCCGCTTTGTTACATCCTCTGTTATTTATGTATGTTTTGCTTTAAGAATATGACCTGTCGCATGCTCCTGCGTGAGCCAGTGCATGAGACATGTTATTGCTCAAAACTAGTTCTACAGTCCACTCTAAGTGGTTAAGATTAGGATAATCATACAATAGGCAGTTGAGCCTTGTACTTTGTATTGTATAGACCTATGTCTTCGTGCTGAAATAAACTTTACTTGGAAATATATATTATCTCAGGAAATATATAACAAACTTGGCGACGATTTGAACCACTCCACAGCACAAAGAAAGAGTGGTATTTAATGAAGAACTTACAACTGGAGAACGCTTTCAAGCATTAAGGGTATGTCAATTCAAATTATTTAAAGTACTTTTAATAGTACCAGCGGCTGATTTATTTGTCCCTGTGCCCTGATTGCACCCGCGGCAGCTTATTCAAGAAAATTCTTATCGATCGTTTTTTTAAAAAAAAAACATATTTTAAAATAGCTACTTGATCCCCAATGACTTCGAGCGTCTTAAAAGAAAATAACAATATCGTGAAAACCAAATATCTCTACAATGTTTTGTGACCTTTTAAACTTATTTTGAACAAAAATTAAGATTACCGTACTTGTTTCTCTTGGACCGCGAGACGTTCTGACGAACTGGCCACGCGCATGCGCTGCGTTCTACGTCACACGCACGCATCGCATTCCGGCCCAAGTCTGTTTCCTTGACAACCCACTCTACGGAGATTCACGGAGAAACTGAAGCAGACTCGTAAGTGCGGCAATTTTCATATTTTCGCGTTTATGGTGCACATTTAACAAAGGAATTAATATATTGTTTCAAAATGTGTATTTACATCAAGTAATCAAAACAATTTTAGGAATTACACCAACTATCGGTTTTCACAAATATTATTCAACGATATTTACAATACAACTTCCTTTATCTCAAATTACTCATAAGCTAACCAGTCAACAATATTTACAAGACTACTCTATGTTTTATTAATATTTAATTATTAAGTCTTACAATCTACAATGCAATTTGATCCGCCAGCCAAATTTCTTCAACTCAAAGGCGAACCTCCCATGCCTTGGTCTAAATGGAAAGAAGAATTCCTTACATATATGAAAGCAATAGATGGAGAAAGGATGGGTTCCGAAAGAAAAAAAAGCATTTTACTTCATTGTTTGGGATCCGAAGGGCAAGTCATTTTCAGATCATTGCCTCAAATTGATACACCAACTGGGGGTAGTGGTGACTCCTTAAATGTTTATTCAGAAGCGTTGGCAAGATTGGAAAAAAGATTCAAACCTAATATTAGCATTGCGTTAAATCGCTTCATATTTTATACAAGAAAACAAAAAGACAATGAATCATTTGATGATTTTCTTACAGCTCTAAGATCTCTCAGCATCCACTGTAATTTTGGTACTATTTCTGACAAAATGATACGAGACCAGATCATCGTTCATGTAAAATGCAAAAAGATTCAAGATAAGTTATGGGTTATGGGTAATCCCAATTTGAGTGAGACTATTGCCACTGCCAAAGCTCAAGAACAATCAGACCTGTGGATAGACACTGTCAGGAAAGATTCCATAAAAAAAGTTGAAGGAGAGTAAGTGTGTGTAGTAAAAAACAAGTTTGATGGAAAGAAAATGTTACAAAGTCATACATCTAAACCAAACTTTAATAGTCCAAGATACTTTCAACAACAACGATCAAATTTTCAATCCATGTGTTTCAGATGTGGAAATAGATCACACTATGCTTCTTTTCCAGGGTGTCCAGCATTGAAAAAAGAGTGCAAAAATTGTAATAGGATTGGACATTTTAGCAACATGTGTAGGGATAAACGGCCTTTTCCACAAAATAGAGGTGCAGTTGCATCCATGTCTGAAGAAAGTATAACTACAGTTTCTGATGTTGAAGTGGAAGAAAGTTTTGTGGTATCAATTATAAATGACCATGAAATTAAGTTTCTTAAATCTCCAAAATGTGTCTTTCAAGTGTTAGGAATTGACATAAATTTAATGGTAGATTCTGGTTCACCATGGACCATTATCACTCTTGATTATTTTAATGTAACTTTATCTAACAATTTATCTATGGTAGATCTCAAGCAACCTGATATTGGAGCCAAAAGCTTTAGCGGCAATAAGATTGATTTCATTGGTTTTTTTCATGTGATTTTACATTTCAGGCACAGGAAATCTGATATAAAACTATACATTTCTCCAAAAGGAGTGAATGTGTTGGGATGGTTGGACCAATGGAAATAGGGTATTCTTTTGAATCCTCGTGCTAAGGAACAAATTTCTTTATGTGATGACAGTTTAATGGTCTCTACTTCATTAATTGGGAATATTTCCGATTGTGCCTCAACCCCTTCTGGAAAGACAAAAGACTTAATTAATCATTTTAAAGGAGTATTTTGTGATAAATTAGGCACATTAAAGAATTTCTCACACAAAATTGTATTAAAAACTAATCATACACCCATTGTGCAAAAACTTAGAGGTGTCCCCATTAACATTAGGGAAGAACTTAAAGGCATGTTGAATGAGCTCTTGAAAGAAGATATCATAGAACCAATTGAGTCCTCAGAGTGGGTTTCTCCTATAGTTTTAGTGAGAAAACCTGATCAGAAGTTGAGAGTGTGTGTTGATTTAAGAGCTTTGAACGCTAATATTGTTGTGGATTGTCATCCCTTACCGAATATTAATGAGCTGGTATCCTTATTTGATGGTGCACAGATTTTCTCAACACTGGATCTTAGATCTGCATACCATCAGATCAGACTAATGGAAGATTCCAAGAAGCTTACAGCATTTATAACACCCCAGGGTCTATTTCAATATAAACGTATGCCTTTTGGGCTAGCTTCTGCAGCCTCCGTTTTCCAAAGAATTATGTTTCAAATCTTCAGAGATGTAGATAATTTTGTAAAATGTTTTCAAGACGACATTCTAGTTTTTTCAAAGAACATTACAGAGCATGAACAACATTTACACACTGTATGTGCTAGATTAGAACAAAGTGGTTTAACTCTAAAAGCACACAAGTGCCATTTTTTTAAAGAATCGGTAGAGTATCTAGGACATACTCTGTCTGGTGAGGGTATAATTCAGAAAAAATCAAATGTAGAAGCTATTATCAAAGCTCCAGCACCTGAGAACAAAGACCAATTGTTATCCTTTGCAGGTTTATGTGAATACTATAGTAAATTTGTAAATAATTTTGCTACTAAAATGGAACCACTGAGGAAGTTACTCAGACAAGGTGAGAATTATGAGTGGTTGGATGCACAACAACATGCTTTTGAAGAAATCAAACATGATATAGTAAATTCTCCTACTCTTAAACCATTTCGCATGAACAAAGAGTGTATAATTACAGTTGATGCCAGCCTTTATGGTTTGGGTAGTGTTCTTTCCCAAAAAGAAGGTGATAATGAGTGGAATGTTGCTTTCGCCTCAAGGACCCTTAGTGAATGTGAACGCAAATATGCTGTTATTGAAAAGGAATTGCTCGCTTGTGTGTGGGCGATAGAGCACTTTAGGTTGTATGTGTGGGGTACCAAATTTACACTTAGGACTGACCATAAACCTTTAGTAAATATTTTATCTGTTGGTGGGGGATGGAATGCCACAGCTAGAATTGCCAGATTAACGTCCAAACTTCAAGAGTATAATTGTATCACGATATACGTACCTGGGAAGAAAAATGTAACAGCAGATTGCTTGTTGCGTTTACCTTGTAGACAAGAAGGAGTCAGTGCAATAAGTGAATTAGATTTTGTCTTAACTATTGGAGATGTATGTAAAGAAAAATTTCAAGACATTTCTGAACCACTTTGGGAAGAATGTATACAGAAAGATGATTGCTGGAGAAAAATAAGAGAATATATTGAAAAAGGTTGGCCTAGAAAAGATAAAGTAAAATCTGAAATGTTACCATTTTACAATGTACAAGAAAATTTAGAGCTAGATAGTGGTTTTATCTTCAAATCTGGGAAATGTGTTCCACCTGAAGGCATGTATGAGATTATTCTAAATATTGCTCATAGAACTCATCCAGGTATTTCTTCAATGAAAAGATTGGTGAGAGATTATTTTTGGTGGCCAGGTGTAGATAGGTTCATTGATAAAACAGTTAGAGAATGTACAGAGTGTTGCTCGAGTGAAAGAATGTGCAAAGTTCACACTCCGCCTCTGAAAGTGGTTAAGTGGCCGTCTCAACCTTGGGAAAAAATAGCGTTCGATATTTCTGGTCCTTTTCACATGTTACCTGAGACATCACGCTATGCTTTAGTTATGGTCGATTACCACTCTAAGTGGCCTGAAGTTAAGTTTGTTGCTAAGACTACCACTGAAACAGTCATACAATTTTTCAAAGACACATTTTCAAGAGAAGGTTGCCCATTGTGTTTAGTAACTGATAATGGAGTGCAGTTAACTTCATCAGAGATGAAAAACTTTCTTAAAGAATGTAACATTGTCCACAGGCTTACATCCGTTTATGAACCTCACGAAAATGGACAGGTAGAAAGGTTCAATCGAGTACTTAAGAACTTTATTGCAGATTCAATCAAGTATGGTGGAAGTTGGAAAAGTGCTTTGAGAGAACGGTTGTGGAATTATCGTATTACACCACATTCAACTACTCAAGTAAGTCCTTTTAAATTGTTCAAGGGAAGGAACCCTGCATCTAAAGTTTTACCGTGGTGGTTAAAAACAAAATCCTCTCACTTTACAGGTAATGATGTGTGTGTAAATGATGTTGCAAAGCATGTAGAAGATAAACAACTGAAAACTAAAAGATGGTATGACAATAAATGGAAAGTCAGGTCACAAATATTTCAGATGGGAGATTGGGTTCGAATTCTAAAACCAGGTTTTATCAGGAAAGGTTTTAATAAATACAGTGAGCCTATACAATTGAAAAAAGTATTTGATAACAGTGCCATGACACAAGATGGCAGAATATGGAATTTTTGTAGATTAGCAAAATGCAATTTACCTTATGAATCAAACAAGAAAATGACAAAAAGTCATTTACGAACTGATCTAATGGATACTGTTGCACATAGAGTTAAATCCTCTAAAAGAGTCATCAAAACTCCTATAAGGTTTGCAAATGATGTATAATATACTGTGGTATAAGTTACTTAATTGTATGCATAATATCTCATTTGCAATTGTTGAATGCTTTACTTATATTGGTTCTTAATTCACTTGCTTTTGTTTTGTTAATAGGGAGATGTGTTACATCCTCTGTTATTTATGTATGTTTTGCTTTAAGAATATGACCTGTCGCATGCTCCTGCATGAGCTCCTGCGTGAGCCAGTGCATGAGACATGTTATTGCTCAAAACTAGTTCTACATTCCACACTAAGTGGTTAAGATTAGGATAATCATACAATAGGCAGTTGAGCCTTGTACTTTGTATTGTATAGACCTATGTCTTCGTGCTGAAATAAACTTTACTTGGAAATATATATTATCTCAGGAAATTTATAACACGCTTTTTTCCGAATCACCCTAAACCCCAACTTCACTTTCTCTGGCCTTCTGATTTACAGACCTCCTGGAAATGCCATCACATGGACAGCTAACCTAGCAAACCATGTCACCCCATTTCTCTTAGACTACAAAAACTTCACACTCCTCGGGGACTTAAATTTACATCTTGAGGACTTAACAAATGTGGCGTGCGGTAACCTAATTGACGACCTAGCTGCCCTCAACCTGTCACTACTCAACTCAGGTCCTACGCATAAGGCAGGTCACTTATTAGACCCCATCTTCACCAATATCCTAGAATTAAAATGGATTCATACTAGCCCCATATGTTGGTCAGACCACCATCTCCTCAGCTTCTGCCTAAATCGAACAAACCCCCCCCCCCCCAAAAATATAGCATGGCCAGCAAACTCCATGAGAAATTGGAAACTCCTTGATATAGAAAAACTGAATCAAACCTTAACAAATAGTACACCTACTTATGGCCAGGACATGGAAAGTCTAGCCAAAGCCACGAACCTATGGCTAGAAAATGCAGCCAATATATGCCTTCCTCAAATTCAGGCAAAAAGAAACACCCATCGCCCCCCAGCCCCCTGGTTCAATGAACTTCTTAAATCCGAAAAGTCAAAATGTAAAACCCTTGAAAGGCAATGGCGCAAAGATTACAACCAAGAAAAAAAGATAATATACAACAAGGCCAGAAATGCGTACCACTCTTCCTGCATAAAGGCCCGTGCCCTATACGTGGACAATACCATAAACAATGCTTCCAATAAAGCTAAAATCCTATTCAATACAGTAAAGGACCTTGCTGGTGCTCAAACAATTGCTACGACTTGTCCTTTAAATAAAAAACAATGTCAGGACCTTGCCTCCTCTTTTTAATGAAAAAATAGAAAAAATCATCCTTAACATCAGCTCCATCTCCAATGGAAATGGCCCACAGGATGATGTCCCCGTGTTACCGGACAAATTGAGCACCTTAGAGACATGGCCCCCTATAACCGTGGACTCCCTAAAATCCTCCTTGAAATCCATTTCATCAGGTTCCCCTCATGATCCACTACCCGTTAGTATCCTAAAACAGCTGGACACCACCTCCTTGACCATTATAGCAGACACGCTAAATTCTTCTCTCAAACTCTCCACAGTCCCGTCATGTTGGAAACACGCAATGATAAACCCAATTCTGAAGAAACCCTCAGCTGACCCCGCTGTTCTGACAAACTATCGGCCAATATCACTGCTCCCAGCCTTTTCCAAGCTCATGGAAAGACACATTCATTCTGCTCTCACCCTCTTCGCCGAGGAAAACGACCTCCTCCACCCCACACAATCAGGTTTCAGATCAGGATACTCGACTGAGACCGCTCTGTTGGGTGTCACGGAAAACATTAGGAAACTCTTGGATGAGGGACAAACGGTCTCACTCATTCTATTAGATCTGAGTGCAGCGTTCGATACCATCTCTCACAATATTCTCCTGGCCACACTAGAGAGAAACGGTATCCCCAGAAATGCTCTGCAGTGGATTAAGTCCTTCCTAACCGATAGGACCTTCCAGATCAAATCTAGCCTTGCCTGCTCAGACACTTTTCACGCCCCACATGGAGTACCACATGGCTCCATTCTGAGCCCGCTGTTTTTTTAATCTGTATCTCAGGCCCTTGGCTGACCTAGAGGACTGCGTAGGGCTAACCCTAATGTCCTACGCAGATGACTCCCAAATCATCTTTTCATTATCAGAGTCAAATCCCTCAGTTCCTTCTCTTCTCAAAACTGGGCTCCAGAATATCTTCAACTGGATGACCATCAACCAGTTGAAATTAAACGGTGACAAAACCGAAATCCTCCTGCTAGGAAAAAATCCAGAACTCTGGAATTCCTCTCATTGGCCCCCCGAGCTGGGTAATCTCCCCACTCCAGAAACCCAGGTAAGAAACTTAGGAGTCATCATAGATAATGCTCTGTCTATGAAACAGCAGGCAAACAAAGTCGCAGGCCTATGCTTCACCATAATAAAATGGCTGAAACAAATTATGTGGATGCTGCCCCCCGCCACACAAAAGACTGTAGTCAATGCATTAATTACATCGCGTATTGACTACGGCAACATCCTCTACATGAGTTCAAACCAAGCAGTCATCAAGCGACTTCAACTGATCCAAAATTCAGCCGCAAGACTCCTATGTAGAACACCAAAAACCGCAAGAGTGTCAAAATATCTGAATGATCTACATTGGCTCAGGGTAGAACACCGTATCAGCTTCAAAACCCTGAGCTACATGTTTAAGATCAAATATAAAACGGCACCAACCTATCTGCAAGCATTAGCCACTCCCTACCTACCAGCAAGAAACCTGCGCTCCCAAACTGCAGCAAATTTTGCTGTTTCCAGGTTTAGACTGCAAAGAATGGGTGGTTATCGTTCTCTGTCAGAGGACCTATTCTATGGAACACACTTCCCTTACATATGCGGAAAGAGGAAAACTATGCCATGTTCCGGAAAAATATAAAAACTTTGCTTTTCCAGAAACAACTGTGCTAAAACAATGCTCATCATATACCTTTGTTCATCCTTATGCCAAAGGCGCCGGGAAACCCTTTTTGGGTAGCTGCGCGCCATACAAATGCAAAAAATAAATAAATAAAAATAAATTAAGGGTCAGGACTTTGTCCATGGGAAGTAACCAGGAAGTACCAGTACTTGTCCATTTGGGACAAGAAGGTGGACGTCTTGCAGCTTTTTTGTCCCTGTAGCTTAATAGGAGGCTTGGCAACTAGCCTTTAGCCTGGAGGGTTCTCTCCACAGGATACAGAAGGTGCAGTCCTCGTTCTGTAGTCCAAACTGGGTTTAGCAGATGCAGTCTTTCATTCTTCCTCAGGTCCAGCAGCGTTCTGAAGAGGACATTCAGGCGTGCCACGTGCACTAGCAGTTTTATTGGCACAAATCAGCTGTTTGGCACTAATTTGTGAGTGTGAGAACTCCCTGTCCAACAGAAAAAGGTCCTAGAGAAATCCAACCCTTTTTGACATCACTTCTTGAGTGTTTGACTGTAAACATTCCCACAGTGCCCTGCTTTGCCAAACTCCTTCATGGCACAACCTTTTGATCACTTGTCATATCTCTGGGTATACCCCTGAGGTATGATTTGGGAAATGAGGCACTCCCTTAGTAAACCAGTTCTGCAATAGGTTCTCTCTCCACTGAGATTGGAGCCACTCTGGTTATTTGGACAATGGCAGACCTAGGTGTGAGTTACAGATGAATGCCCCATTAAAGCTTGTGCAGTTGGTGGGTACATGCTACAGATCATCCTATGAAGAGTTTACACCTTCGCCCAGACAAGGCCCTCTCGTACCATTTCTTGGGAACCATTCACATCTCCCAGTGGGCTGCCAGGTGATAGTTGAGTAATAACTCTGAAATAGCTAGTAAAGACTTAGGCAACATAATGCCAAATTTCTAAGATGTAGGCACGCTAAAACTCAGTTACCTAACCCATACTTTCACAAAAAAAAACATTACTACATTCTCAAGTCAGGTGTGCAGACCCACTCTCCATTTAATCATAGTACCCTCCTGTGCCCGTCTGTGGATCAGTACCCACTGAAAACATGTCCTGGCAGGACATTTCCAACCTCACGACTAATCAAGCAGACACGAAGGCTTGCTCATCAGAAGATGCAGAATCCAATTATGCTTTAGTGAAAGAAGTAAGAGAATACAGCTCATCATCTGGAACAACGACACAGCAACTCCGACAATTGGAATACATGATGCATAAGGAAGTGAACCAGCGCTTACATGCGACAACACTAATCGAATATCATAAGGTAAAGAGGATTCCTCGTGGTCTAAGGATTGCTTTACGTCCGATGCTGTTTAAGTTTGACAAAGCGTTTATGGTGCTGTGGTACGCCATCATCAACAAATGCTCTTTAGACCTTATTCTTCTCATCATTGAAGAGATTTCAACAGTACTGAGGGAATTAACGCTTGACATTAATAAACTCAAGGATGACATCACACAACGGATGGAACAGGAAGATTGGAATAAAGTACTAGAGAACATCAGCAAAAATCTGGACATCCATGCCAGAGAAGTACACAAACGCAAGATTCACAAATTCCGCCGGGACACGATTGATTATAAACTCGGCGAAGTTTTTACATGGGCAGAGGCATATGCACAGAAAAGGGTGTTTAAAAGACCCGGGGCTACATCATCGGAGGAAAGTATAGTTACCGACCAAGACCTCTCATTACAAAGACCAAGTGTAAACACTGTTCCTCCATAAACCTGCGGATCAACAGAAGTGACAGCCACCACATCAGTTGTAAAACCGCCTTGTTTAGTGGAGGGTCCATGCTCCAAAACACCTCCAGACAAAAACATGACAGGCCAAAACGACGCACCCGGCGGGGAAAAGCCAAAAAAAAACACGGAATCCTGCAGACCGCAAAGGAACCCAAAGAAATGAAATCTTTAGTGATAAACATCTCAAAGAGGTCCTTGAGCATTGAGGAGGAGCAGATTCTGAACAAAGGAATCTCTTTTGTTCCAACATACACATCACATATTTTGGAAACTGAAGTGGCTCTTTTTAAATTCATGCGGAAACTATGACTCAGATGGTTCTTTTTTAACAACACCGTACCAGATGGACAAACACAAATATCACATAAATTCAAACCCAAGAGCAAATTTATTTTCCCCATCTCGCACAAGACACTGGATACATTTGAAACAATGGTAAAGAAAGATCTGAAATCTATTAGATACTGCCCGGCACAACACCCTAATCTTACCATGAAAGAACGTCGCATTCTGAACAAACTCCGACAGGAGAAACCGATCTCATTCCAACCAGCAGACAAGGGTGGAGCCTTGGTAGTTTTAGACACTGAGTTCTACAATAACAGTGTTAATCTACATGTACATGATGAAGATACCTATATACCCATGGGACATGATCCCACAAAGGAATTACAAGTCACTCTCAGTGAGATACTGCAGAAAGGAGTTGAAGCAGGTGTGATAGATGAGAACACCAGGACATTTTTGATGAACCCAATACCTAAGGTTACCGAAATCTATATGCTACCAAAAGTACACAAGAACAGAACATCTGCTCCATTTTGTCCCATTGTGGCAGGATGCGGATCGGTTCACGAACCATTGGGCTACTATCTGGACTTTCATCTTCAACCGTTGGTTCAGACATGGGTGACTTATGTAAAAGATTCCACCGATTGTTTATTGAAGCTGGAGTCAATGAAACAACTATTCCAGGAAGATATCTTACTCTGTACCATTGATGTGGTAGCGTTATACACTTCTATATCACATAATGAAGGGCTAGAAGCGGTAGAATGGAGGTTGTTACAATCAGACATTGATAAGGACAAGAGTATTTTTCTTCTTGTGCAATTGCATTTTGAGCTGTATCACAACTACTTTACTTGGAAAGGAGACCTTTATGTTCAAAGAAGTGGAACCTCAATGGGATTTCCTGGAGCCCCTTCCTATGCTAATACATTCATGTCATATTTTGAGGAGCAATTCATACTGACCAACCCACGGTGGCAAGAGAATGAGGCACTATTCATACCATACATTGACGACATTCTAGTAATTTGGACAGGATCAAGAATGAAGAAAGTAACACAGAATTGAAAAATTGTAACTCCAGTATATAATTTACTTTTGAAATAGACACAAATAGTATTCACTTTCTGGATATTGCGATTAGAAAAACCTCTTCAGGTTTAGAAACTTTGGTATACAAGAAACCCACTGATGTCAATAACACCCTGCTTTTCTCCAGCGCACATCTGTACTCTCTCAAAAAGCATCTTCCCATCTCCCAAATCATAGGGATCAAAAGAATCACTTCTAATGCGGACACCTGCCATGAGCTGATTAAACGACAAATTATTAGTTATAAGGAGAAAGGATACCCCAACGCCACGTTAAAAGAGGCTGAACAGATTGTTTCACTCAAACAACGTGAAGATCTTTTGAAGCAAAAAATTAAATCACCTATGAAGAGAGGAGTGTTTGTTCTAAAACATTCAGTACAAGCACCGAAGAAAAAAACTATTATAAGGAATCAATGGGAACTAATTGAAAATGAACCAGACTTCAAGGAAATCTTTCAAGGGACACCACTTTTTGCACACACTAGACCGTAGAATCTACGGGAACTACTTAAACCTTCCAAGAAAGATCAAAACGTCACCCACAAGGGTATGATGAAATGCTACAATTGCGGCCAATGCGGTAACGTTATCACAGGAAACAGGTTTACACACCCACACACAGGTCGAGTGATTACACTATGTCACACATCAGATTGTACAACAGAAGGAGTAGTTTATGCTATTAAGTGCCCTTGCGGGCTTGTATACGTAGGCAGGACTAGCCGTAAGATCAAGACACGTATAGTTGAACATAGGATCAGAATCCACAACAAAAACACCAACTCATCATTGGCAAAACATTGGGTAGAAGCCTCACATACTATTCCCCAATTATGCTACACCATTCTTGAACGCATTCACATATTCTCAGGTATTGATATGGCACGCAGGGAAACCCACTGGATTAAATATCTTGGAACAGTCATTCCAGGTGGTCTAAATTACCATTACAAACTACTATGTTCCCTCTAAACAGGTGTAACAACATAACTGCATAATAGATTGTAAGGGATAGCACTACTCTCTGGTCCTTTCCTTTTTTTCCTCTTTACTCTCATGCCTTCTTGGCATTTTGCCACATAATGTACACAGTTTCTACCTCTGGGTCGGTTATACATGATTAACATGCATATTCAGCTGCTTTTCATTCACAGCCTTATTATTCAGTTTATCTTCTGTTTATAGCATATAGACCAACAGATCTGGCAGTTTTCTTAGAACTTAACTTGTTTTGTTTATAAAGTTGGGTTTAATCGCCCCCGAGTACACTGTAGTCCTCCTTTACTGTTTACCGCTTCGGGCCTGTTGCCGTAGTCCATTTTCTAGCTCGCGCTTTGGGTGCATCCACTAAAAGGGTTAGACTTGTGTTAGACGAGTCACGTGACCTTCACGCGGTACTCCCCCTGAGAGCTGCGCCAGGAGAAACGCTAACCATCAGTCCCGATGAATGATCCTCTAAGAGGCTCGACCCGTTTTGTTCACGGGCCTTCAAGCCACATGTTTTTTAATGTACTCTCTTTCGTTTTGTTCATCTTGCAGTACGCAACCATTTTTCAAGACCGAGGTCAAAACCTTACTACGGAACACTCTGTTCCTGCCGGTAAGACTCTTTGGCATATATGGTGAACACTCACACTTTAACGCAGAATGGACCGCGTTTCATTAGGACACTCACATATATACATATGTATTTTTGTAGGAAGGTGTGCAATCGTCTTTTCGCATCCATGATTAAAGCCATTGGGGACACAACATTGTTTTTTGGTAAGAATATCTTCGATAGGGCTATGCCTTAATATCCCATGACACTGTTGGTTTATTGTTAACTCGTTTTTTTACTTTTTGTAACTTTATTTTACTTTTTTAGTGTGCTCACAGCACATACCTTTCAACCTGACTCTGGAGTCAGTGGCAAGTCAACTTAGGGAGGTTAGTTTTTTGAACTTGGAACACTAGTGAACCGTGTTTCACGTGTTAATGGCAGAACACTTAACCATTACCTTTACTCTTTCACGCGTACACTTCTTTTCATGGTGGTGTTTTATGTCTATCTTTCTCCTCACCGTTGATAGTGCAAATCCCCAGTCCTCATCATGCACAAATTAATATGATGTAGCTAAAACAATTTTTCATGGTATGCGTTCTAATTTCTGAACTATGAAGAATACTTCTATTGTTTTGACATTTTATGACATTTTATGTAGTTTAGTTAAATTGTATTACCCCTGAAGAAGGGTTCAAGGTGAACCCGAAATGCATTGGGAGCTTTTGTTGTTATATATAAAATCTTGAGTAATATGCATCCCATGTGATTATGTTATCATCATTTCTTTGATTATCTTTTTGATAGGACAGACCGATAGACCTATGATCAAATAGTGTCTCTATTGTAACTTTTGATTTTTCATGAATGAAAACTTTGAAAGAAGTAAGTTGAAGCGTTTTTTCTGTTTTAAAATTGTCAAATTCTTCATAGAAAATAAGTTATAGTTGATTAAATTGTGAAGGCTTTTTTAGCCCACTGCTGTGCTACATGAAGTCTTGGGTTGACCTTAGGCTCTTTTCTTATTATTCATAACCTTAAGGGATAAGGGCACTCTCCCTCATCACATGTAGGCTCGCTAAAACTCAGTTACCTAACCCATACTTTCCCCCAAAAAAACATTATTACATTCTCAAGTCAGGTGTGCAGACCCACCCTCCATTTAATCAAATTTCTAAGAGTGCCACTTTCGAAATAGTACAGTGAAATCTGTGTTGAACATCATATTGGTTTACAATTCCTATTAATTTGAGTCCTTGAACCAAGGTTGTAGCTATTCCCAAATTGAGGTAATACATTATAGGGTGTTATAGGGCAGTAAGTAGGGCGTGGCGCGTGTGGTTTTGAAGCTGTTATTTTTAAAACGTGTGTGTAACATTCTGATGGAAACTTGCACTTTGCACATTACTTAAGATTTTACTTACCTGTCTATGCTATCCCCGGTCCGTCACAGCTCTTTGTGCTGCTTGCACGGAGGGACGCGACTCCTCCCCCAACTACCCTACTTCTTGCCTCAGGCTTGTTAAAAAACTGATGTGTGCCCGGCCGCAACCTGAACGCGGCCAACGCCAGCGATGCTGCTGGTTGGACTGGTGATGGAAAGGTTATATGTTGGTCTCGAGAGGAACTGCTGTCCTGTAGCAATGGTACTTGCCCTGAGCTTCACCAGATAGATTCTGCGATGACTCGACTGCCAGTCAGTTGCCACTCTTGCGGTCAAGGGCTAAACGGTGTGGTAATGCCGCAAATATCTGACATGTTCTTTGTAACCACATTGCACAAAAATCGCTAGCGTATGCTAACTACATGGCCCTTGGCGATATTAATTTTCATGTGAACGATCATAATTGTTCACAAGCAGCCCAGCTGATTTTGTCCTTGGCGGCTGCTAATCTACTGAAAATGGTTTCTGCTCCTACGCACAAGGCAGGCCATACTCTAGATGTAGTTGTTTTTTAACAGCTCTTTAATGGTTATGGAAGATCCCTGCCCACTGGTCTGGTCTGGTCGGATCACTATCTGATTCGTTTTCCAGTTATGTTGTCTAATTCCACCCAGGCCAAGGGCAGACGGCCCACCATGAAGAGAAAATGGAAAGATTTGACTGCACCAGCGCTGGGTCCTATCTTACAGATTAATCTCCCCTCTCTTTCTTCAGACCCCAATATAGATGCCTTGGCAATTCATCAATGGATCTCCTCGGCGGTGGAGGTCGTTGCCCCAGCAAAATTGATGTTATCTTGAGGCTATCCCCATCGACCCCATGGTTCTCAGGGGCACTCAAAGAAGAAAAAATGTGCTGTAAGAGACTAGAACACCTGCGGAGAATAAAATATTGTGACTTGGCTAAAGAAATTTATAAACATGCTTTGGAAAATGTACATAAGTCATTCAAAATAGCCAGGAAAAATTACATTGTTTCCTGTATCCACAAGGCAGATCATTCCAATAAAGAAGTGTTTAAGGTAGTTCTTCAAGCCAAAAGCAATAGAGACCGAAGTGCAACCTTCTCCAGCTCTGTGTAAAGCCATTTCTAGTTTTTTTTTAAACAAAATCCTAAAGATCTATAACTCCTTTTCAGCACCTAAAGCAACAGAGAAACTGGATTCACCTTTGAGAGAGGTGGACGTTTCTCTGTTTACAAATTTCCTACCTATCTTGCATCAGGATGGAAATTCAAAAATGTAGATCAGGGGCCCCAGATGATCCATGCCCCCCTAAACTCTGGAAAATAATATCCCATTCCCTTACTAACAGGCTAACTCATATATGGAACACATCCACTTGATACTGGTGTCTTTCCAAAAAGTGGAAGCATGATACCCTTCTTCCCTTGAGAAAGAAACCTACCAGAGATCCAGGAGACCTCAACAATCTTAGGGCAATCTCTCTACTGCCCGCTCCGGGTAAAATGCTGGAGGAGCTGGTCCAGCGTCAACTGAGCAATTTCATTGAGTGTAATGCCGTTTTGCATGAAACGCACTCTGTCTTCCGGTCAGACTAGAGCACGGAGACTGCCCTCCTTGATTTGACAGAATCAGTGAGATGGACACTAGATTCAGGAGCATCAGCACTGCTGGTGCTCCTGGGTCTGTCCACAGCATTCAACACTGTCGATCATGCTCGGCTGGTTCAAAGAATAAACGATCAAGGTTTTGGGGGGGAAGGTGCTGACCTGGTTGCAATCTTGTCTCTGCGACCATTTACATCCAAACCTAAACCTCTTTGGTGTGGCATCCCTCAGGGCTCTGCACTGAGCCCTTTACTTTTCAATGTGTATTTACCGCCTCTCTTCTCCCTGATTGCCAACTGGGGTGTTAAGGCAATTTCCTATGCTAATAACACCCAGTAGTTTTTTTCTTATCCGGAGCAGACGGTAGAGACTTTTAAGAATTTTAAAGAGTTCCTGCGTGACATTGCCCTCTGGATGAACATAAATAAACTAAAACTGAACGCGGGAAAAACAGAGGTGCTGTTTTTTAGAAAGGGCCCAGTGCCTGCGCCAGATCTATGGTGGCCTTCAGTAATGGGTCCTCCGCCCTCCCCTAGCTCTAGCATCAAAAATCTGGGGGTGAGATGGGAAGCTGACCTCTCCTTCTCTGCCCAAATCCAGCAGGTTTCTGCTGGTTGCTTTAGTAAATTAAAAAACCTCTGTAAATCTTTACATTTGCTACCAGAAGATTCCAGTAAACCTGTAGTCCACGCCACTGTAACATCTAGGTTGGACTACGCAAACGGCTTATATCTCGGCCTCCCACAATATGCGATTAGGCATTTGCAGATGGTGCAAATAGCGGCGGCGAGACTGATTAGATGCATTCCCCTTTGGCATCACCTACAGGATCTGCATTGGCTCCCAGTAGCAAAAATAATAGAATTCAAGGGCCCTGACCCTGGCCTACCGCGCACTGAAGGGAAAATGCCCCAGCTATCTCAAACTAATACTCTGCTGCTATAAGCAGGATCGGTCTCTGCAATCGAACACTCAGAACCTTCTCTACATCCCCCGTTTTGCGAAAGCTTGGCTGGGTGGTAGGGCATTCTCCTCTGGAACAGCTAAAATGTGGAATGCCTTACCTGTGTTCCTCCACCATGCAAATTCAGAATCCTGCTTCAGGAAAGCACTGAAGACATGGCTCTTTAACAATAATTAGGTCTGCTCCAGCTTCCGAAACCACACTGCACTGTGTTGATTGCTGCTTGAGCGCCGGGACACCTCTGTTGTTGAGGTAGCTGTTTGCGCTTTATAAACTTTAGTACTATCATCATTATTATTATTATAATGTAATTCAGTGCTTTTTTATGGGAGAGTCAGCCTTACCATGGTGAAAAATGACTATAGAGATTTTTCACTGCTAAGAATGTAAAACATGAGAACAGATCAATTACTTTTTAAATACCATGAACCCTGCTCAATGAGCATTACAGTCAGCCCTTATGGGTGACTTTAGTAGTATTAAAAAAGAAGGCTTTAAGCCTAGCAAAATGTATTTGTTTGCTTGTTCGAATGTGCAGTACTAAACTGCACACGGCAGGGGCAGGCATGAAGACATGATTTTACTTTGTCACTTTAGTGGGTGTACTATAGGTGTTGCTGTCCACTAACGTCATTTAACTTACATGCCCTGGGTACATAGAGCACCACATACTAGGGGCTTACAGAAAGGTTTATGATGCAAATCAGGGATTAGCCAATATTACACATATTTTAGGGGTCTTCGCACATACAGTGGGGCCTGGTAAAGAGTCGAAAACCAGCAGCTTCAGCCCAAAAATAGAAGATACGATCATGCAAAAAGGTCTTTCATTACACCAGATATTTTTAATCACAAATAAATCATCCTGAACCATTGAAAATTAAAACAATGCTCTGAGGATTTTCACCATTCCATTAGGTGAAATCAAATAATTTTCTTTTTACTTCTCTTCCCCTGATTTGTCCCTCTTCTTCTCTAATTTTGTGTAGATTTCCCTGGCTAGACAGTAATCTTTGACTGTACTAAGTATGTTAAAAGAGACACAGCAGGACACAAGAGAAGGACAGAGAGATAGAGAATTGTAGAGCAAGAGTAGTGAAATAGGGGAAGGTAGCAATGTAGATGAGGTATACAGATTGTCAAGGTCTGGTGAGGCATAACATGTACACATTCAGAAAGAAAGATAAAGAAAAGTATAGAATGGAAACAGGTTGTTATAGACGGTTTTAAAGGGAGGTAGCATTATGTAGCTAGGGAGAAGCAACAGCCAAGGGAAAGGATTAGCATACAGGAAGGGTAGTGAGAAAGCTATGGTAGGAAGAGTGCTGAGTGTGAGAGGGATTGAGGTAGACAAGCGGATAGGTGATGGTGTGAGAGATGGAAGAAGTGATTTCTCATGAAGTAGATATGGAAAAGATAGTGATGAAGCTGAGAGAAAGGTGGGGAGAGAGTGTTGAAGAGTACAAAGAAAAGCCACGGAGTAGAGATAAAAGAAGCGAAGTAAAGGGACAAGAATGAGGTACTGAAAATGAGGTGATTTTGATAAAAAGGCAAAGAAAGGATTACAATGTAATTCAAAAAGAAGGAAAGAAATTGTTGAGGTAGATAGATGTATAAAGAAAGAGGTGGGGAGAGAGAGAGGTGAGGAAGAACATGACAAAGAAGGAGGTGCAAAGAGAGGAGGTAATGATAGAAACATTAAGTAAAAGCATAATAAAGAGGCAGCAAGAAAGAAAGAAGGCAGTGGAAAGGTGAGAGCAATGGAAGAGAGGTAGAAAGATTAAGAGAGCAGGAGAGAGTGCCACAAGAAAGAATGGTGAGGAAAATTCGCTTGTTAAGTAGTCAGAGGTAAATGGGGCACACAGAGTTGTGGTAGTAAGAGAGAAATGTGTTGTAGCATGGCAAAGAACAGAGATTGAAAAGGAGAGAAGAAGCTGAAGGAGGAGGAGAGAAAAGGGGAGGTTAGATGGAAACAGAGCAGTGAACTGCAGAAAGAGTGGTAAGGTAAAGAGGGGCGAGATTGAGAGAGAGGATATATTAAAGATATATAGATGTAGGTAGGCACAGAAGGTGAATTGGTAGAGGTGAAGTTGTTAGAGAGCATTGTGGTATAATACGTGGGTAGAGAGAAGTGATTCAAAGATAGGTAGGTTAGGGGGAATAGAGGGGTCAGTTACATACCGATGCAATGAAAGATTATTTTTTATCTCAATTAATTGCTACCAACTTCCTGAGCCCACTAGGTCTAAGTGCTAGGCCTAAGCACACACATGGCCATCTGTTAAATTATACACAAATGTTTTATGCACCCCTGCAGTTTTTACTGTCCCATTCACTGTGTTATATCCAGACCAAGAGGCCCTACCATTGCTGTTGAATTAAGAAAGCTCTGCTTCAGATTGAAATACTTAGCTAAACCATTCTAAAGTTCATGTCTGTAAATATTTGTTGAGTTATGTTAGTAATATCGGACAGTTCCTTAACTATTGATCTCTTTTGTTTTGTTTCTGTTAAATGTATTGATTTGAATAGAATTATTTTCAAGCAATATTGATAGTCTTTTATATGATAGCTATTTGTTTTGGAATCTGTCAATTCATGTTAATAATATATGAGCGCCAGCCACATACATAAACTTGCCTTATTTCAGGGCACCTGGGACATGTGTGAACAATGGTGGTCCCTTGGCCTTCTATGGACTTAAAAAAACGATTACAGGCGTAATGGAATCAGTCACCTTAGTAACATAATAAGAACATGGAGCGTAACATAGGGGTGGACAATCCAAAAATGGATGATTATTAAAACTACAATTCTGCCCTCAAACCCTACTCCAGGGTCTCCAAGAGCACTGGCATGATCAGTAAGTATGTCCAGCTTAGCAGGAAGGAATTTGCTACTAGTAAGACACCTATAGAACAAATCATATCTAGAGCATGGTCTTCTGCATGAATAGCACCACTAGCCATTTGCAAGAATACATAGTTTTTGCAGTATTTCTTGCTAGTGGCTGCTGCTACATCAGTCTTTGCTATGAAATTGTAATGAAATATTGCTTAACATCACTGGGCAATTCAGAGGAGTTACCGTCATCCAAATGTTCAATTACAGTGTAGCCCATTTGGCTATACAGTGAGGACCCAAAAGTCAATAAGTGAGAATATTCACAGATGTATTACAAATTTAAAGTCAATTTTATGTGGACATGTCTCAAAAGCATATTGTAAAAATACAGAATCACTACTTGCAATCTAAATCATATGACAACATTTAGAGACGTATTATGAGTACAGTGGCTCACGGTGGTGGTCCGACCACTGCCACGACCACTGCCACCACTGTGGTTCCACCCGCAGTATTCTGAGTGTGGAGGTTGAACCGCTGCATCTGCCCAGATCCAAGATCCCATGGCAGTCGTCAAGTGGAAAGGCGCAAGAATATGCTGGCGTTGTTGCTCTGGCACCGGCGAGCATATTACGAGTTAACTTTCCACCGCTCATTTCTTGGGGGTGAGTCCACCATGAAAATGCTGATGTAGAGACAACTAAGGAGGTCCTAACAGGGCCCCCAGCTGCTTCTAGGCAGAGAGGTGCATGCAGGGGGGCGCATTTTGTGCCCTCTGGAATTGCACCCACGTTCCTGCACCATGTGACATGCATGCCACACCATGCAGGAACAGGCTGCATGTGCTATCACAGTGGCAATCCGATGTTAAGACTCTCCTATGAGCTTGGCACAGCCGCTGCTGTGAGACCGCCGCAGCACTGCCTGCCCGCCATGGATTATACTCATAATCTGGCAGACGGGCGCACTACGGGCTTGGCGCTCCTCCTGCCAGTGCATACAAGCAGTGCTGCAGGAGGACTGCCAAACTCTTAACAAGGCCCTGAGGCCCAGTAGCATGAAGCAAACAAAAAAGTCAGTGATAGCAAGCAGAAAACAAGGAACAAAATCTGGTGATCAATATATGATTTCCGCTCCTCTTGCATTTACACTAAATTAAGTAGCATTAGTTAGGGAAACCCTAATTAGATCCAGAAAAGCACAAAGGTGTCAGCATTGTATAAACTTTGGTAGAAGCTCTCCAAAATCAGAAGTATTGAATAGCATAAAGCCACACAGAAATATAGCAAAGAGGTCTGTACCACTCTGTGTCTAAAAGGAATCTCTCTAAAGCTAAAGTGTGACCACCAATTAAAACATTTGAAATTCTCACATCACCTGTCCCAGTACTTGTCCCCCTTTCCACCTTTTCACCGTAGAACTTGGCAACAGAATTCCGTCCGCTTCTAGATATAACATGAATCAGGGACCTCCTTTGTTCATTAGCGCCAAAAGTTCTTCTCTTGAGTCTCACTATCTCTTATGCACAATGTGCATTTCATTAACTATGAGATCATATGAACACACCTGCAAAGAAGAAGAAAACATTGCAAATCAGGCAAACTTTCAAGTTGAATGTTTAAAATTAGAGTCATGGGGCCCGATGTAGGTAGGCATTTACCGGTCGGTAACGGCCGAATTCGGCCGTTACCGACTGGTAAATGCCTTTTCCAATGTAGAGGGCATGTATTTACAGATTCAGCATTTTTACCGAATCTGTATTTACAGAATCGGTAAAATTACTGAATTGGTAAATACAGACTCGGTAAAAATACCGAATCTGTAAATGCAGATGTAGGTGGCGCTTTAAACAGTGCCACAGGACCCTCAGAATTCGTTATTTACCATGTAATACTATTGCATGGTAAATAACGAATTAAGGTGTACATGCACATCTGTGCATGTACACCTAGGCCATGTGACACACAGACATGCCCTTAGGGCATGTCTGTGTGCCACATGGCACACAAGCCTGACATTGGGGTGCTACAGGGTGTCAAAGTGACACCCCGTTCCCCCTGGCAGGATTCGGTATTTACCGATTCGGTAATTACCGAATCGGTATTTGCCATTGATTCCTATGGGCTTCAAGGCCCATAGGAATCAATGGCAAATACTGAATCGGTATTTACCGAATCGGTAAATACCGAATCATACAGATTCGGTAATTTAAAAAGAAAATTTACCTACATCTGCCTACTTCATATTCACCTACTCTTAAATACCGAATCGGTATGATTCGGTATTTAAGAGTAGGTCAATCGAAATTACCTACATCGGGCCCCAAATGCCTCAGACTTTTGGCCAAGTTAATAAAGGAACACAGTTAAATACCCATTTAAATGCATGGTTGTGGATGCCTATAGTTATAAAAGAGATGCATAATAGTATTCAAATCAATACCTGATTATATGTAGAGTTAACAAAATTATTCAAACTACACAAATGCAGATATATATGAAAATTGCAATTTGGTATCACCATAAGAAAAACGTATAAATGTGTGTATTTTACAGCACATGCACCTTCAGTATCTTGGTCAAGGGTACCACTTTACGTTAATGATATTAAAGCACACTAACATATGGTACTACATGCAAATATGGCATAGTCATATACAAAAAGTGAGAGCCAAAAATGCTGCTGCTCCAAAAATAGAACACAATTGTCTAGGGAGCCCTAACTAAGCATAAATGCTATTGTATACTTATTTGGCAACATTTAGTGAGTTTATAAGTATTTTGTGTCCTGTTATATTCGTAGTGTATGATTTTAAAATCGTACAGGCGTTCTTATAAATTCGAGTGTTTCTGCCACCCTGTTTATCTCCTGGCATATCATATCTGAGACCAGAATACTTAGTACTTCGATTCAGATGTAATCTCCGTTTTATCTATAGATGGAACACTTGTTTCAATGGCAACTCTCATAATAAAGTTTAAGGTAGAGGCCGATTAGACCGAAAAAGCCCTGCGTTTAATCCAATAGAGAAGCCGTTAGCCTTACTTTCGCTATAAGCATAAAGAGGAGTTATGATCTGAAGGAATTGCTTGCTGGTAGCCAAAGGTATTTTGAAATTAAACGTAAAAGAGTTTGAAGCAAAATGATTTCACCAATGAAGATTCGCTATTATACATGCATGAAAAATATATGGAAAGCTAACCTTTTCAAGTTCTTAGACGTTTACAAGCACTTCTAATAGGAAAAGCAAATCTTGCATTCCAAAAATGCTGAAGAGTCTTCAGAGATGATTATAATTATACCTAGAAATGCACTGGGTCAGAGACAGCTGATGAAGCATCAGAAAAATGACTAGTAGTTAATATGCAGCATCGTCACCTGAAAGCAGCAACAAAGTGTGCGTTGGCTTCTAAAATCCCGATGAAGTACCATGCTAGGCGGCAAAACATTTATTTTATAACATTTGGCCGCCGTGCTGGACATAGATAACAAAAAGACACCTCTGCACTAGACTAAAAACCAAATCTAGACATTAACAGGCACAGAGTTGCGTATTAAAACATCTTTGTAAAAACTACTGTAAGACCAGTTCTAGCAATAATTATTATAGTTGTGTCATCATGCGTTTCATTATTTTTGTTTTCATTTAATTTCAGATTTAAAACTAAGCAAAATATGTATGTTTCATAAAACAAACTCCATATTTCGACACATAGGTCTTCATATGAAAAGGTGGTTGTTTTCCGACATGAGTGTAAATACCTGTTTACGCACGGGTCGAAATTACAAGTTGAATGTTTTTAACACGAGGGATGATTATTAAATGTGGTATATACTTCAAACTTTATTACATTTCGCCAGGTCCAACCTGTCAATATTTTAAACCATACAATAGTTACTGTATTATGCAGATTTTGGTGCAATAAAACACCAAAACCTGCCTGTTTTTCCCACGAAATTCATAATAGGTGCTATTTAACGCACCTGATGACAAACTATGTGATATCATCATATACCAGGTGCAGTAATTAGGACCTATACTAGTAATCCGGCCCATACAGAGCAATTTCTAAAAGCAACTTACCCTTTAATTTACACATTTGAATTTACTCTTACTCTTATTAGTAACTTTACTAATCTTGCCTATTCACTGCAAAGTTACTGTAAAGTGTATACTTATAGTTCTCCCCTCCAAAATAGAGGAGAGAATACTTTAAAAGTGTAAGTTACGACAAAAATCAGTACTGAGTTTAGCACTACGCAGGTTTACATAACTAATCATTTTGAATTAAGAGGCACATTTATAAAAAATCATGCAGCTCAGCAAGGTACCTTGCTGCGCTGCGTGACAGGGAAAGGGTAGGAATGCTCCATATTTAACACCATACAGCGCATTCCTGTATTTTCCCTGCGCTGGAGCACAATGTGCTGCCTAGCGCCAACGCAGGCACAATTGCACCATGATGCAAGGGTGCCTGCATTGTAAGTAGTATTGTTTTTTGTTTGCTACAGAATGCAGCACACATGGAAAGAGGATGTAACGAGGAGAAATAACGATATTTCTCCTTGTTACGCCTCACCTGGTGAGGCGTACCATTTTGACGCTTTCCCAGGTCTACCAGTAATGGTAAATATGGGAATATGCCAAAATACATTGGTGGATGGTGGGAACCCTCATGCTCTACCCATTTAACGACTCTCTGGGGCAGAGCAACTCAATGTAGTGATTAGCACTAAGCTGCTTTACTCGAGATTTATCATGCCACACAAGGCCGCACAAGGTGGCCTTGTGTGGCATGATAAATGTTACTTGGTAGTTGTGTTGCCCTTAGCGAGCTACTGCTTGGCACAAATGCAACACAACTGCTTGGTAAATATGCCTCTAAATTAATGAAAATTAAAATACTTTTTGTTTTTGGAAGTTTAATATAAACAAATATTTTCCACTTAATTATTTTTAAAAGAAATGTACAGACTTTATTTAAAGTCATTTAAGTATATATTAACATCTATTGTTACATTAATTTTTAAATGCATAAACGTATTAAAATATGTTATATTTATTTAAAAGTTATGTACCGTATTTACTATTTTTATGTATTATTATAATTATTCCTAACATTAAATTATATTTATTTACAATTTAACTATTGAAAATATTTATTTTTTTAAATTAAGTTTGAGTTTAATAAAAACCATAGGAAAAAGAACAACAATACAGTAAATAAAATAGATCTTGGTTGAGCAACAAAGCTATATAAAAAGAAAGGAAATTTAATGGTTGCAATAAACATTAAACATAACTATGAGTAAGAGAGCAATAAGGGGGAGAGGGAAAGGGGTAGAAATATTTTATGTCAGTCAAAGGTTGAGAGGAAATACAAAATAAACACTGTATACATATGAAATAATTCAGTTAAAAACATATTGCAAAATAGTTAAGTAGGCAAAAACACAATAATAACCTAACATTTTTAGAAAAAGACAACAAGGTATATTTACAGCAGATTCTGGACATCCTCTGAAGTATTTACAACATTAATAGTAGAAGTATTCGAGGGAGCAGAACTAGAAAGGTAAGTGGTAAGAGGAAGCCACAACAGATCTCTTTTAATTGCTAGAGAGATGGTGGTGACATAGTTGGTATCTAGTGTATGGTGGAAACAAATAGCATTCCACCAGGCTGTAAAGATAACTTTATCCGCTTGCTTCAAGTTTGAGGTTATTAAGTGCAAAGCTATGGCTAATAATAAATCTAATAACTTAAAATTTGATGGTGATTGAGGCCAATGAGGTGACAATGAACCTAAGAAAATATTGGATATAGAAAAGTGAACATTAACTTTAAAAATGTTATTAATTTGGGACCAAACTAATTGGCAACATTGAGAAATGCAGGGGCAATCAAATAACATGTGTTTTAAATCAGCATTGGGACAGGGCAGGACTAGCAGGAGGAAGGAGTGTTAGGTGAGGAACCAGCTAATGTGGCAGGGCAATATAGTAGACATTGATACACAAAATAAAGAGTTTAGGTACTTTTAGCAGCCCATGATATCTTATGGAGTTTCATCCACAATTTATCCCTCATGGAGACAGTCCAGCAGTGCGCTAAATCTTTTTACCACACCAGTTCAGTCCTTGACGCGAACCAATCTAAAGGTATTAATACATTTTTGTAAACTGAAGACGCCGAAGGAGAGGCATTCAATAAAGAAGAAAGTGCAGAACAGGAATTAGAAAGTATGGAGATAGCTGGAAGCGTAAGAAGATATTGAAAGAAAGAGAAGAAAGAAGGAGATAATATTGTGCTTTAAAAGAGTTAGGAAGTGAAAATTTAGATTGGAGTTCCGTAAAAGATAAAGGAATGTTATCATTCAAAAGTTGAGAAATCCATATCAAACCCTTGGATCACCAGGACTTCCAGTAAATAAAGGGATTTTTAATACATAAAAGATTATTGTACCAAATGGCCTGTTGGGATAATGAGTTAAAAGAAGTATAAGACAATGGTAACAAAGGAGCTAAAAGTTTACGAGTGCGAGAAGTAATGGAGGAGCGTATAAGGGAAATGTTACTGGTGAAGGCAAGAGTTTCTGGAAGATCAAAAGGTGAGGAAATACATTTTTCTATAGACAGGCACACCGGGAGATGAGTAGAGTGATTGGAGGAAATCTAACGAAAAGCTTGTTTGAAGGAAAAGGCATAGTGATATGATTTAAAATCTGGACGTTTAAGGCCCCCATTAAGTTTGTCTTTTTTTAAATACAACAGCGCTATTAGAGGGGATTTGTGTTTCCAGAGGAACTTTAGTAGAACCAAATCAATTTTCTTGAAATAATCTCCCAACATATGTACGGGAATCATAGAGAGAGTATATAAAATCAAGGGGGTTAGCATCATCTTAATCAAATCCAATCTTCTACACCAAAAAAGAAAAACAGGATGTCATCTTTTAACGTTATCAGTTAAAGTTTTGCTAATGTGATCAAAATTGAATTAGAGCGTCTCCGAGATAGTCGAGGAAAACCATAGACCTAAGTATTTCAACTGAGAGGGTTGCCAGAAAAAACCTGTATGGAGTAAATAATGCTTTAGACATAGAACATTGAGGGGCAAAACTTCACATTTATCTCGGTAAGGTGATACCCTGATAACCGGATGGAGAAAAGGGGCAAGAAAAGTGTCTGGGTTGGAACAATACAGAAGGATATCATCTGCATAACAGACATTATAACTTGATTAGCGCCAAGTTGGAAACCTGTGATCTGAGCGTCCTGTCTAATTTTAGTTCAAAAGATTTCCAAAGCAAATATAAACACCAAAGGTGAAAGGGGACATCCTTGTCGTACCCCTCTATAAAGCGAAAAATTATCAGAGGATTTGCCATTGGCGAAAATAGGAGCCCTAGGGCCAGAGTACAGTAAGGAAATTAAGGAACTCGATTTGGGAGGAAAACGTATCCATCGTAAGGCAGAAAACATAAAATCCAAACCAATCTTGTCAAACGCCTATTCAGCATCTATGGCTATAGCGGCGAGAGGGTAATCCAGAGAAGAAGCCTTGCTAAGGACATTAAAAAAAGACTCTAGAATTGTCCGAGGATTGTCGACCCTTTACACAGCCGGATTGTTCTGGTCCAATAAGCTAAGGTAGAATAGGATCAATGCGTAATGACAACATTTTTGCAAAGACCTTATAATCTGTATTAACTAAGGAAATGGGATGGTAATTTTTACATAAAGAGGGATCTTTGTTGTCTTTTTGGATTAAACAGATCATACCATCTTGAAAGATGCCCTGAGATGAGCCATTAGTAATAAAAGAGTTAAATGAAAGAAGGAGTTTAGAACAATGTTCATAGAATTCAACAGTGAACACATCAGGGCCATGAGCTTTACCTCGTCAGAATACCGAAACAGAGTGGAAAATTTCTGCCAAAGTTATGTCGGTTTCTAAAAAACTCAAAGTCAACATGTTGAGAAGGAGGAGAATTTATAGATTGAAAATAAGAGAATGGATCTGACTGAAGAGGATGGGACTAAGGAGTATAAAGATTTTTATAAAAAGAGCCACATTTTTTAAGATATCATTGTCTTTAAAAAGAGTAGCTCAGTAATAATTTGTAAAGATTCTATTCTTGTCTGTCTCGTCTTCTTTTTAAATAGTTAGCTAATCATTTCCCCATCTTATGCTGGCCTACATAATAACGAGCACTGCTTTTCAGAAGTTAGGAGAATGCAGCCTCTGTGGAAGTTTTATTAAAAGTAATCGTAGCGTCAAAAAGCTCTTTTAAGGAAGATTTGGATTTGGAGTGATAATAAGCATATTCTAGTTGTTTTATTTTAGCAAGTAATTGAATATTTTGTTTTTTAAAACTTTTTTTCTTTTGTGAGACAATATTCATTATGAAACTCCTGGCGGCTGCCTTGAAAGAACCCCAAATCATAACAGAGGAGGACTCCGGGATGGTATTAATAGTAAAAAATTCGGAAGCAAAGTAGCTGAACTTGCTAGAGAAATTAGGGTCAGTCAGCAAAGACTTATTAAAACACCATCTACCAGCACTTGGGACAAAAGGTATTAAATCAAAGTCAACAAAAACCAGGGAGTGGTCTGATATTAAAATGGAATCTATTACAGAGTGATGAACAAATTGAGCTAGGGATTTAGTCAAAAAGAGATAGTCAATGCGGGATTGTGATTGGTATGGGGGAGAGAAGAAAGTACATTCTTGAAGATCTGGGTGACAAAGTCTCCAGATGTCAACTAGAGATTTACGACGTATAGTGGAGGTAAATTGTGAATACATTTTAGTATTGATAAATTTGACTGGAAAATGTCTATCCAATATGGGGTCATGAATTTGATTGCAGTTGCCACCAAAACAATATAATCATCACTAAACAAAATTAGTTCATCAGAAATCTATGTCAAGAATGTTTTGTCAATAGAAACAGGGCAGTATATATTAAAGATAAGTAACTGGATTTATCTATACGTAGTTGAACAATAACCCAGTGACCATCAGAGTTAGATTCTTGATGAAAAACTGACACATGTAATCTTTTATGGCAGAGAATCAAAACACCATTTTTCTTACCCAAGGCCGGAGTTGAAAAGACATTACCCACCCAGCATTTCTTTAACTTGCAAGCTTCAATGTCAGATAGATGTGATTCTTGGAGAATTGCAATGTCAGTTTTAAACTTGGCTAAATGTGACAGCACTCGTCTTTTAAAGGGATTGCCTAATCCCTAAACATTCTATGTAGTAACTCTGAATTTGACCAGAAAGCAGTAAAGTAAACATTCACTAGGCACACAGTGCGATCATCAACCTGAAAATTGAGAAAAAGCTAAAGCAAAAAAGTATATAGATCTAAGTGTTGATTATGTAAGGTAGGAAAGAAAGAAAGGAAAGGGAGAGCAACAGTAGGAAAGAAGAGGAAAGGAATAAGAGTGCTGGAACAAGACAAAAAATGAAAAGACACTGCAAGTCATAAAAAAGAAGAAAAATACAATGTATGTCATGGAAGTGACGACTGAATGACATACCTACAACACAAGATGAATTGGGGGATGGAAACCCCAAAAGATGATGATGACCTCTCCGAAACTCCACCAAACCCCAGAAGAAGGACCAGGGTTAAGACATCAAACATAAATGAAGAACAACAAAGGAAGGAAACATCGATGGACGAGAATAACATCTGTATAAAGAGAGAACATAAATAAAATGTATATAAAACACATCACTACTGAGTAAATTACAAAAGATAAAGGTGTAACAGCAAACAAAGAGTGACAATATCAAAAAACAACAGAACAAGAGATATCAAAGTTGCAAATCAACTGGGTCTTGAAGTAGCCATAGCCACAGCTCCATGTTGACGAAGAAACTCCTGCAAAACGGCTGGATCTTCTTAAGTGGAAGTCTTTTCCCTATATGTAACCTTGAAGATGCCGGATGGATTAGTCTAAATCTGGAATTCAAAGAGCGGAGTTGTGGGCGAAGATCTAGAAATATTTTACGACGGTCAGCAGTAACCTTGGTGACATACTGAGAGAAAAATAGTTGATGACCTTCTAAAAAGATCTGTTTTTTGGACTACAGACAGTACTTGCAAAAGGTCAGTATATTGTAAGAAAAACATTATAACTCCATTCGATTTAGTAGATATCCTAGGACCCAGTCTATGAGCCACTTGGATGTTGAAGGAATTAGTCGAAGACAGTTCCAGTAGCATAGGCAAGAATGTTTGAAAGAAAACGGTTGTGTTGAATCCTTTGATATTTTCAGGAAGACCATATATTTATAGATTCTTTCTGCGATTACGATTTTCCAATTCCTCTGACTGCTTTTTAAGTAAAGCTATTTCAGATTCTAGAAGAGAAATATGATAGCAGGAGGTCTGAAGAGAGTCAGTGTTTTGTTCTACAACAAGCATACAGTACTCTAACAAAGACCATTTGTCATCCAAATGTTGTAGAGTTTTGGTGGCTTCTTCCATGAAGGGCTTCAAGGCACGGATTTCCTCTCGAATTAGATCCATAGATGCTGAAGACAAGTTCATTGGAGAAGGAGGATCTTTTTTCGGTGGTTTTGTAGAAATCGTGGGTAATTTGCTTAAAAATTAGATTTTGGAATTGTTCCTGAAGGGTGGTCCTCCATGTCGTTGAGAACAGAGTCAAAATCTGATTGTACAATAGGTTTAGAAGACGTGTAAGCTTTGACAGTATTAACTATAGAAGTGCAGCTTGTAAATAGCGAATTGCTTACTCTTCTGTGGGTGGGTTGTAGCCCTTTCCCAACCCTCTCCTTAATCCTTTCATAACCTGTCCCCTTTAGTCATCAGTATTCTCCATTTTCCAGCCCTCCAATTTTTACTTCTGAAACGTAAACCTAAGAGTATAGAAATGTTTCAGTTGGGGTGGCGGAGAGCTTCGTACATATACATGTAGATGAGTCTGAGGTGTAACTTCTACACCTAGATTTGTGAGTAAGTGTGGGCAAATTTTGCGAATTCGCGGTACGTAAATTCACGCGAAAACATACTCGCGGTCCGCAAAATCCGTGAACTTTCGTTTGATTGCGGATTATTTTATTTTTGCGTGTTCGCTGGATTTTTTTCACCGCGTCTACCATCAAGTTACCCATGCCATCTTCTATGGGCGCGGCATTCTTGTTCGCCCTGAATGTATGACATTGTTCTACATTCTGTCCATCAACTGTGTTTTTTGCAATTTTCACCCCAAGTGGGCTGGGTATGCTCAGACGTGAGTCCCAGGCTCTCCACACCACTGGAGTCAAGCTATCCAGGCTGATGAAGGCTGATAGCCAGAAACCGGTCCTTGGATGCTTGATTCCGGTCTGGGAAAGACATGGCTTGGTAGTTCGGACTGGACTGTTCCCTTGAGGCACAGGGTCAGAGCTGATTTGCATATAGCCAGTGTCTAACCCAGGGTGGTGTGGAGTGCAAAAAAACGATGGATTTAGGGCCAGATCCTTGTACTGGGATGAATGTATGACATTGTTCTACATTCTGTCCATCAACTGTTTTTTTTGCGATTTTCACCCCAAGTGGGCTGGGTATGCTCAGACGTGAGTCCCAGGCTCTCCACACCACTGGAGTCAAGCTATCCAGGCTGATGAAGGCTGATAGCCAGAAACCGGTCCTTGGATGCTTGATTCCGGTCTGGGAAAGACATGGCTTGGTAGTTCGGACTGGACTGTTCCCTTGAGGCACAGGGTCAGAGCTGATTTGCATATAGCCAGTGTCTAACCCAGGGTGGTGTGGAGTGCAAAAAAACGATGGATTTAGGGCCAGATCCTTGTACTGGGATGAATGTATGACATTGTTCTACATTCTGTCCATCAACTGTGTTTTTTGCAATTTTCACCCCAAGTGGGCTGGGTATGCTCAGACGTGAGTCCCAGGCTCTCCACACCACTGGAGTCAAGCTATCCAGGCTGATGAAGGCTGATAGCCAGAAACCGGTCCTTGGATGCTTGATTCCGGTCTGGGAAAGACATGGCTTGGTAGTTCGGACTGGACTGTTCCCTTGAGGCACAGGGTCAGAGCTGATTTGCATATAGCCAGTGTCTAACCCAGGGTGGTGTGGAGTGCAAAAAAACGATGGATTTAGGGCCAGATCCTTGTACTGGGATGAATGTATGACATTGTTCTACATTCTGTCCATCAACTGTGTTTTTTGCAATTTTCACCCCAAGTGGGCTGGGTATGCTCAGACGTGAGTCCCAGGCTCTCCACACCACTGGAGTCAAGCTATCCAGGCTGATGAAGGCTGATAGCCAGAAACCGGTCCTTGAATGCTTGATTCCGGTCTGGGAAAGACATGGCTTGGTAGTTCGGACTGGACTGTTCCCTTGAGGCACAGGGTCAGAGCTGATTTGCATATAGCCAGTGTCTAACCCAGGGTGGTGTGGAGTGCAAAAAAACGATGGATTTAGGGCCAGATCCTTGTACTGGGATGTATGACATTGTATGACATTGTTCCTTGTACTGGGATGTATGACATTGTTCTACATTCTGTCCATCAACTGTGTTTTTTGCAATTTTCACCCCAAGTGGGCTGGGTATGCTCAGACGTGAGTCCCAGGCTCTCCACACCACTGGAGTCAAGCTATCCAGGCTGATGAAGGCTGATAGCCAGAAACCGGTCCTTGGATGCTTGATTCCGGTCTGGGAAAGACATGGCTTGGTAGTTCGGACTGGACTGTTCCCTTGAGGCACAGGGTCAGAGCTGATTTGCATATAGCCAGTGTCTAACCCAGGGTGGTGTGGAGTGCAAGAAAACGATGGATTTAGGGCCAGATCCTTGTACTGGGATGAATGTATGACATTGTTCTACATTCTGTCCATCAACTGTGTTTTTTGCGATTTTCACCCCAAGTGGGCTGGGTATGCTCAGACGTGAGTCCCAGGCTCTCCACACCACTGGAGTCAAGCTATCCAGGCTGATGAAGACTGATAGCCAGAAACCGGTCCTTGGATGCTTGATTCCGGTCTGGGAAAGACATGGCTTGGTAGTTCGGACTGGACTGTTCCCTTGAGGCACAGGGTCAGAGCTGATTTGCATATAGCCAGTGTCTAACCCAGGGTGGTGTGGAGTGCAAAAAAACGATGGATTTAGGGCCAGATCCTTGTACTGGGATGAATGTATGACATTGTTCTACATTCTGTCCATCAACTGTGTTTTTTGCAATCTTCTATGGGCGCGGCATTCTTGTTCGCCCTGCGTATTTCCGTTTCCGGTCGCTAGTTGCATGCTCGCGTTGCGGATTACCAGTTCGGGGGCGCAATTGCGTGTTCGCGTCTGTTTTTGCATGCTCGCGAGGGAAATATCGCGCAAACTTACCCACGTGGTTGCAATGGGCTCGGCCATCTTATTTTTCATTCATTGCTATGGTTCTGGGCATGCCTTTTCTATCCTGTTTCAATCTTTGTAATCCTTTGTTTCATTTTTTCTTTTTTTCTTTTTTACTCATTATCTATCTCTCTATTTTTCTACATCTATATTTTGTGTTTTTTCTACTTTTTGTTACCTTAATAACTACATTTTTTGAGCTCTCTCTTTTCTTTTCTTTACTATTTTCCCCTATTCTTTTCTATTTTTCCTTTCTTCTTTGACCCAGGACCATGGCAAAGGGAGCCGGCAAGTAGAAGGGGAAGAGTCCCGCACCCCGTAGGCGGCTCCCTTGCGGCCGATTAAGGGGGGGGTCAGTAAGTCCCAGGGAGATGTTCAGCCCGGTGGAGGTGGCCGCACGGGTCTTCTTTGTTCAGCGTCACCTCCCCAAGACCGTCGCGGCAGGCGGCTGGCCCGGTACCGGGTATGGCCTCCGGGGTCGTCACCAGCTATGGGGTAAGGTGTGCCGGGCCATGTATCTGGAGTCTGGGATCCGGCACACCTACAACAAGGTGACGCACAGGTGGTCCGACATCCTGGACCGGGAACAAGACCTGCTCGACCTGCTTGGCGTCGAGATCCCTGGGCTTGGTGAGTACTAGTAGCTATTTAATAACTACTTTGTTTTCTTCTGCTCTGTGTTATATTGCAAATATATGTTTTTTCCAAAGAGCAAGAATGCTGCCAATTACATTGCAGGTAAATTATGTTTCAAAAGCTTCTGTGATTGCAGGTGCTCGCCTGCTGAGTGGCGGTGCTACTATGCTTACTTGTTTTCAATTTTGTGCTCATTTGGCCTGAATGATTATGTATGAGTGTACTTTACAGAACTGAGTAATGCTAGAGAGACTAGAGACTCAAGTCCAGTCCTTCCTTTGTTCTCCTGCCAGTAAGAAGATATAGTGCTGGTGGATTGATAGGTTGAGTATATTATGACTTGTTATTTAGTAGGAAATGTTTTAGTGGTCTGCAATCATGACGGACTGTGTCTGTCACTTCGCGTGCTGCTGAGTGCTGCCAGTCCTAGTAGAACCTTTTTGTAGTTGGTTTAGTGAGTTACATAACTTTCCAAGTAGACGGTCTGCGAATCGAGCAATACTATGATGATATCCTAGTAGACCACATCAGATAGGTCAATAAATTTAGTGCAATTGTTGTTTATTTTGCCGAAATATTTTGGTATTGTTTTTTTTAAATGTTTGATTTCGTTAACAACAATCATCCATGTTTGTGTCTTTCTTTCATGTTTATCAGCTCCTTCCAGGGGCAAGAGGACAGAGGAGGCGGTGGCGGTAGCGGTGCCGGCGGAGCTGGAAGCCCAGGATCGGTCCGCCGAGGGCTCTTCTGCTTGCCCCAGTAAATTTTCCTGTTATTATTAATAATTATACTTCCCTAACTTTTACAGCACCTATTTATTCCAAACATTCATCATAATTCTATTTTTTTCCTAAATCGTCTTTGATCTTCTTGTAGACTGTTTCTAAATTCTTATCCTGCCTCTATTATGACTCTCTGTGCTACTACTATTTATTATTATTAGTCTGTCTGTGTAGCTAGCTCAGCTTGCACAGTTGGCAAAAGGTGTTAAACAAAACTCCTATTCAGCAATAGCTCTAGGCACTGAGTGCAGTCCTCTGGGTTGTCCATAATGTCTATTGAAGTCTTCTTAATGTTAATGCTTTGACAATTCCCTACAATAAAATGTCAATGGCCACCAAGAATAGGATACTAGTTTACTTTTTGATTGGATAGGAGGACATACTACTACTGTTGCAGGGACTATTCTGCACATACACAACTATGGACAAGAAATAGGGCATTGGTGATAATAGGCGCAGTTAGACTTTCCACATACCTCAGTCATAACAGAAGTTGAACCCCCAATCTACTTACTGACTAGCTAGTGTGTCAGAGTCATTATTTAGCTCCCGAATGCAGCGATGATCCCCAATGATTATACAACCCAGAACATAAGACTACGGAGTCAGTATCCCGACCTCTCAGAGTCACGGAATCATGCTTGCAAATTGCAAACCCTTTCGCTCACTCACCCATGACCAAAAAACACAGAGTCTATGTAAGTTTTAAAGCTTTATTAAAAGTAAAACATGAAATTCTGAATTGATTTGCAAATACTCATGGGTGTGTGTCAAGCAGAATAGGAATAGATCCTCGGATTCCTTGACCTGCCTGTTGCTTTTGACCTTATCCTCCCCAGCAAGCATGTGGAAATATTGGTGTCATTTACTCACACCACAACGAAAACCACACAGCCCGGGGGAAGAGGGTTGGGGTTTGAAAAATGGATGGGAATGGGGGTTTTTGGGAACGTTTTTGGGAGAGAGAAAAAAAAAACACAGCATGGACAAACAACAAATGAAGAAAAACAAATCTTTGGATACGACCATATCCATAAATCTTTTAAGGGACATAAAGGAAGTACATCCATAAAGTTGTTTGCTAAATGGACGGTTAGGTTACTGAAAAGTAGTACTTTTACTACAACTTACTAACAAGTACTAAACAATTAGACAGTACAGGGCTGCAGTACTTACACAATTTAACTTGCCTATCTGTCCTCAGAGAGAATAAACACTTAGTAGTACATTACATTAGTTTTAAAAATAGGTAAGAAACGTATCCATTAGCTGTAAGGATGAATTTGAAGCAGAGAGCAAAAGCACAGATTTGCACTCATAGAAGTTCACAACAATAACATTAGTTAAAAGAAAAGGACAAGTGACGTGGATACTGTAACTGTATGTTGTAGTTGTCCTGGTCAAATTGGTAAGTTGCATGCATCCAGCTATTCCTTTTATTCGCGGTACTCCTCCTTACCATCGGTCGCTCCGTCGATCAATCTTGGTGACCACACTGTCCACAGCCTGCCTGGTGGATGCAGAATTGTGGATTGCTATGGTAAGCCTGAGTTAATGTTTTTCCCATCGCACTGTGTAAGTGCCGGCCTGTAATGGTCGATGGAAAAACAGAAAGAGATATTAAAACAACCCGGAGGAAAAATATAAGGTACGGTGTGTAGTGCAAAAATAACACTTTCACTTTACATACATGCATCATTTCTAATGGGCCTACTCTGAGTCTCTGTTTCCAGGGTAATAATTAGCACACAGCAGTCCAGGCCCATGCAGACGGTCAAGGCAGGCACCACTGAGTGAACCAACCTCCATGTAGCATACCTCTTTGACCCAGACAGACAAAGCAGATCTAATTTTGTACAGCAAGCTACATAGCCGCAATTTTACACAAACCGCTGTCTGGACTCTGGCATAACACTACACTGGCTCGACCACTCCGTACCACGACTAGACAGACATGTAGTTCTGCTGTGGTTGTTGTTGACTTTTTTACCTGTTTGCCACTCACGAAATGGCCATAGTTCTTCCGTAAATCGACGATGATGATCCATCCATCCAAGTGAGTGACTGTAAAGATATAATGTAACTTTGGGCATCATGACTCATTATCATCATCATAGTGTTGGCAAAGTCAATGTTGTTCATGCAGTCACAGTCTACACACAGTGAGTCCAAGGACATTTCCATATTGAAAAATGCAATATAGTGGCCCCGGCAGTAGAAGTATAATTTGTATTAATCAAGGTAAACAGAGTAGACTTAAGTTACATTTAGTATGTAAAAGATTAAATATAAGTATGGGTGAATTTTGCGGATTTGCGGTCCGCAAATTTGTGCGAAATAGCAAAAAAATCCGCGAGTTCGCAAAAAAATTGGCAACCTCGCGGATTTGCACAAATAGACTGTACTTTCTACTTCTACTGGCTAATCTGTAAGTGCTACCTCGTTGGGTAAATGTATAGTGCTTTTCCTACACTGCAGCTGCTTAAAAGGCCAGAATATTTGTCTCCAGTGACCATGTGTGCCTGTAACTTTGCCACCGCTGAATTTGAGCTTCAACTGGCCCACAGGAAGCACTTACAGAGTTAAGACAGGTGCCCGAGTTTAAGCTAACTTTGTAACCATTTTAGAATGGTGCCGGCAAGCTGCCAGAGTTGAAGTTGCTTACTTGCAAGTTGCAACTATTCTCTGACCCTGCCTAGGGCACCCGGCTGTTTAGGATCAGGAGAGGGTCAGAGAATAGTTGCAACTTGCAAGTAAGCAACTTCAACTCTGGCAGCTTGTCGGTGCCATTCTAAAATGGTTACAAAGTTAGCTTCAACTCGGGCACCTGCCTTAACTCTGTAAGTGCTTCCTGTGGGCCAGAATGTTACAACTAGAAACAGCAAAAAAAATCAGAACGCGAGAGGATTTGCGGATTTTTCGGCAATTTCGCGAGATTCACGGATCGCAATTTTTTAAAACATTTTTTTTTTTTTTTGGTGCAAGACGTTTATTGAGTACTGTCAAGGATACACAGCGTTCTGCCTACAACCCTGAGGCCGGCCGCTATTAGTGGAGATCAGCAGGAGAGGAAAAGACAATCAAAAATCGGCATATGCAGTTCTGTATAGATAGCACATCAACTCATTGACAAGCACAAACGTAACATAAGCATATCAGTTCGTCTTACTGTTTTTACATTTTGTAGTAACCTAAACATGTGCGATAACCCAGTCACATAGAGGGAGAGGCACGTGCGCCAGCATGATGGCATGTCTACATCCATAGTCGGCATGAAATAATAAAGAGAACAGAGAAGAAAAAAAAAAAAAAGGACCGTGCAGTACATGGAATGAGGTTCACAAGTAGGTTGTATTAAGTCATCCTGCCTCATGAGATGACCAGAGGAATCCCTACGGCTAAGGCAAAGGGCAGTTAGCACCATATCGCTACCCACTGAGGTAGTGCAACAAGTGGGGAATTGGAGGGGTCCACCGGTTGGGGTATGGGGAGGGGGAGGGAGGGGGGGTGCTATAACATTAGTAAATGAACTCACAGCAGCTTGATACATCCCCACACCCTCCCACGTTCAGGGAGCATCAAAGCAACGTCCCAGCCATCTAACCGTAATCATCGGCAGCCATCGGCGATTCCGCTATCAAATAGCAGTGTAGTGGGGCCCATACGTCAGTGGGTCTGGAAGTGGGAGGCAACAGTTCAGAGTAAGTATGTAATTGTTCTTGGCAGTACACCATGTCTCGCATCCAACCCTTGAATTTGGGTGCCCTCCCCCTTCCCCATTTGCAGGCCACTCTGCGCTTGGCTAATAGCATGGCCATCGCCACATATTTGCGGTGGGCTGCCTGGAGTGGTTCAACATAGCCTAGCAGTGCCAGTACCGGAGATGGCTCCACCGCCATATTTATCATCTTGGAGAGTGCCTGAAAGACCTGATCCCAATAGTGGTATACCTGATCACACCCCCATGCAAGGTGCAGGAAATCAGCCCCTGGAGCCCCACACCTGTCACAAGTGTCAGTAGGCCGTAGCTGGAATCTGTGCAGACAAGCAGGTGTATAATATAACCTGTGAATGAATTTATAGTGAATGATCCTATATCTACTGCTGGATGAAATGCGTTCAGTTTGCTGCAGGCAAAATGCCCATTGTTTGACAGTAAGGGCAATGGCTAGTTCTTGGTCCCACCTCTCCCTAGCAGGCAACTAAGCGTAGTCCATATTGACACGGATCGACCTATACAGCGCGGACACCAGCCTGTTGGGGTTATCGAGTTGAAGTATATGTTGTAGAGGGATAAGTACAGGAGGTTCGTGTGGGAAATCAGGTGTAACTGCCTGCAAACCATGTCTAAGCCTTATATAGTAAAATACCTCTAGTGGCGTCGGTTGTATCCCGTCATAGAGTTGGTCTTTGGTACGGAAAGTGCCATCTCTGTACAAATCGCCCCACGTTCGAACATGGATTTTTGTCAATAACTTTTGAAAGCCAGCTTCCTGTAGTAGCGGCAATTGCGGGTGGTATGTCAAGGGAAGTAGTGGGGCGTATATCAGCTGTAGATCAAGTTTCGAACTAATATGATTCCATGCCGTCACTGTGCTGAGGACCGTGTTCGGGGTTTTATCCCTACCTTCAACTGGGGAGTAGAGCGCTCCTTCGATCGGTGTCGGGTGTGCTAGCCAATGTTCAGCCGCCAGCTGGGGCATGTATTGAGGTTGTCGTACCCAGAAATAGGCGAAGTGGGCCTGGGCAGCCCGGTAATTGAGTTCGAAATCCGGAACCCCAAAACCACCTTGCGAGTACGGCCTGACAAGGACCTCCCATTTAAGCCTGGGCGTTTTCCCACCCCAGACCAGCTTGAGCAATTCCGAGCGCAGCAGCTTAAAAAAATATGCTCCGGGATAAAATGGTATGTTCAGAAATAAATACAGAAGCTGAGGGAGTATCACCATCTTAACTAGTGATGCCCTCCCTGCCATGGACAAGGGAAGGGTTATCCACCTGGAAATATTATCACTGATTTTATCCATCACCGTGCCATAATTGGCACGCATAAGCGCGTCCCTATCTTTTTCTATATGTATACCCAGGTATTTGAAATCCCCCTCGCACCAGGCAAGTGGATATTCCAGTGGAAATTTACGTGTCGAGGCAGTGATCGGAAAAATGCATGACTTGCTCCAGTTAATCTGCACTCCAGAGAGAGCCCCAAAACTGATGAATTCTCTAAGTATGGGGTGCAGATTCTCGCCCGGGTGGCGAACATAGAGTGTAATATCATCTGCGTACATTGAAATGAGAATCTGCTTTTGAAAGCACCGCAATGCACGATCCCGATGATGTTGACGTAGTTTAGCTGCAAGGGGTTCCGTGGCTATGGCAAACAGGAGCGGGGACAGGGGGCATCCTTGCCTAGTCCCCCTGGAGACAGGGAATTCTGAGGACAGCTGCCCGTTAATAAGTACTCTCGCCACATGACGTGTATATAGCAATCTGATCCAGGATATAAAAATAATAGGGAAGCCCATCCGCTCAAGCACCCGGAATACATAATCCCACTCGAGCGAGTCAAACGCCTTAGTGGCGTCTAAAAAGATGGCTGCCATTGGCAAGTCCTCATGGACAGAATCATAGACTGAGAAAAGGTGCGAAGGTTGTGCGACGTCGCTCTGCCTGGTACAAACCCAGCCTGATCAGGAAGTATAAGGTCTGGTAGCAGGAGACTAATGCGCGCCGCAATTAGTTTAGCGAGGATCTTCATGTCACAAGTTAGCAATGATAGGGGTCTATAGGAATCGCAATGTGAAGCGGGCTTCCCAGGCTTAAGCAGGGACGTGATGAGAGCAGTTCTCATGGAGGCGGGAAGGTGACCAACCTCCAACGCATCTTCATACACTTCACGCAGGACCGGCGCCATGAAGTCTATATATGTCTTGTAGAATTCAATGGGGATGCCATCCAGCCCAGTGGCTTTGCCCGATTTCATGTGCATGATAGCTTCCCTGACTTCATCAAGTTCAAATGGGGCACTCAAAAATGCCCTTTGCGAGTCGCTCAGCCATCCCAATGATACATCTGCCAGGTAGTCCTCTAGCGTCAGTTCCACTGTTCTGGTGGAGGTGTAAAGTGTACTATAATGGCGTACAAATTCATTCAGTATTTGCGTGGTGTCCCTAAGTAGCAACCCTTCAGCAGTCTCTAATTCAAGTATGACAGTGGGCGAACGCATAAGTTTAATTGTAGTAGCCAGAGCTTTCCCAGGTCTCTCGCCCTCCCCATACCGTCGTGCCACCCAGTGTTTGTTTCTGAATTTCACCTCCCGGGCAGCGTCATCTGTATATTCCGATATCTTTTCCCGTATCTCAGCCAGTGTATTGCCGCCCGGGTTCGCTCGGAGGTCCTCTTCTGCTCGCCCGCGGTCGGCTTCCAGGGACCTCAATCTATTCAGTATGCTCTTGAGTACCCCCGAGCCCTTCGAAATGCAGAGGCCTCTAAGCGTGACTTTAAATGCATCCCATATAGTTTCAACATCCTGAACTGAGTCCTTATTGCGTTTAAAGAAGTCTAGACATTCCTCTCGAAGCTCCTCCTGGAACTCCATGTCTAGGAGCATAGAGGGTTGCATGCGCCATGCCGTGACAGGGGGGCCCAATTCAGCACCTTTCAATGTGATATGAACCGGAGAGTGGTCAGAATATGTTCTGGGGAGGTGCGTTGCGTGTATCAGTGATGTGTAGAGGTGGGATGTCAGGAGTATGTAGTCAAGTCTAGCCCATGATTTTGCCTGTGCGGTGAAGTGAGTACCTTCCCCCTTCGCTCCACAATGAGAACGCCATGCATCTATGAGATGGTTGTCATCAATAGTCGCACGAAGGACCTCCCTCCCATTAGTGTAGTGATGTGGGGCAGGGTGTGATCTGTCCAAGGCGGGATTTAAAGTTACGTTGAAATCACCCCCCCATATGATGTGTTGTGACCCCGTCTCAACTATCGCTGCCCATAAGGCAGTGAAGTACTGCGGATCGTCTACGTTAGGTCCATAACAGCAGGCGCGTCACTGTCATACGCCCCAGCCTGCCCCACATTAAGCAATATCTCCCCTGTGGGTCTGTCTTTGAGCCTGCTAGATAGAAGGGTGTATTTCTTTTGATAAGAATAGCCGTACCACGTGCATAGGAGGAATATGAGGAGAAGACAGTGTACGAGGCCCACCTGTTGCCGAAGGAGTGTGGTCTATTAGGCGCAAAGTGCGTTTCCTGTATGAAAGCAACGTGGATTTTATGGCGATCAAGATACCCCAGTATCTGTCTCCTCTTTCTATGATCTCCCAGCCCTCTCACGTTCCACGTGAGCACATTCAGGTGTGTGTCCCCCATGGGTGCAATTGGATACATACATTAGGAATCAAGGCATCCAACAAGGCGTAACCACAATCAGTGAGGTGCATACCCTTCTTAAATCTCGTCAATTCTGTAATACCTGGAGGGAATGGGAGCCGCCGCCCAGGAGCACCTCCCCCGATACCAGTACTGTGTCTTAGCAACTTACATTGCACATATCGCAAAGTAGACCCATCTTTCTCCTGGCTACTAGCCAGCCGTCTCCCAATGTGACATCGGAGCAATTCTACGAAAACTAGTGCACATGTCATGAACTGAAACCTAACAAGTGTCCCAAAGTGGACCCTTTCCCACCTCTCACAAAGACGTAGAAGCGCTTCTGTGATACCTAACGCACATGTTGCGAACCAACAACAAACAGGCCTCCCAAATCGACCCCCCTCCCACCCCTCCACAATGAATCCCAACGAAAGGACAAGGCATGCAAAATTACCAGTAGCATCTAACAACCAACCATAGTCTCTCCATCCACCCGGCTCCGCTAAGGTGAGCCACACTGTGTCATCTGCATTCTTACTATGCAAAGTCTCTCGCCCGCCATCCCTCTCCCACTGAAGCGTCCCCAACTCGCCAGCATCCCACGCCCACCCACATAGTAACCAAAACAATTGAACAACAAAAGAGCAAAAGTCAAGGTCCTTGGGGTACACCCAATAGGGGCCATTAGAGGTGCACGTTCGACCACCCCCAGTCCTCCCGATCCATGCAAGTCCACCCTTAGTGTCTCTTTCCGGTAGGGAGAGGGAGTAGGGGGGGTGGGGGCCTGGCATACATTACCACCTGCAGTCCGGCACCCGTCCACGGCACCCCAGGAGCCAGTCGTAACCACTGCACACAGTGATATCCTTCGCCATGTAGTGAGACAGCGATGATAATCCAGTAGACCACACCCTCAGAACAATACAGGGCCATTAATCATTCATTCAGAACCAGAATCATGTAGGCCTTCAGCATCCGTAGGTCGCCTACCTCGTTTAGGCAAAGTTTTAATATAGTCTTCAACTTGCTGGGGGTTAAGAAAGAAATGTTGCGTGCCCTGATGGGTTACTCGCAATTTGGCCGGGTACAAAAGGGCATAATCAATGTTCAGGTCCCGAAGTTTTCTCTTAACAGGAAGGAACTTCCGCCGCTGTTCTTGAACCACCGGGGTAAAGTCAGGATATATAGAGAAGGGCACTCCATCATAGGTGAGGTTCTGGTTTGCCCGGGCCGCTCCTAGTGCCGCATCTCGATCTCGATAGTTGAGCAGGCGCGCAATAATGGTCCGTGGTGGGGCGCCAGGCTTGGGCTGGGGACCAAGCGAACGGTGAGCGCGCTCCACAATAAACTGGTTCGAGAGAGCTTCCGCCCCCACTGCCGCTGTAAGTAGCTTTTCAATGTATAGCTCCATCTTCCCTGTGTTGGTCGATTCTGGAATGCCTGTGACGCGGATGTTGTTCCGTCGACTTCTCACTTCCAACTCCTCATTTTTGGCGGCAATTACCCGCAGTACATTATCCATTCTGGAAAGTCTTGAAGTATGTTCCGCCGTGGTGTCGTCATTCTCGGATATTCGGCGCTCCACCTCCGTAAGGCGCTCTTCATGGACATCCATTTTCTGGACTATGCCGTCCATTCTAGCGGATAACCTATCCACCTTGTCAACCACAGTGGCAAAGCCCTGGCGCATCTCCTGCAGCATCGTGGCAATGTCCAGGGCTGTGTAGGCCGATGTGGAAACCTCCGCTGCTGGACTCCGAGGTTGCACGCTGTCGCCCGTGTGTCTAGTCGCTTTCTTTTGCATTGCAGGTTCAAACTGCAGCTTGGGCTGCCGGTTATCCGGTTTCCCCATGGTGGCAAGGAGAAGGGGTGTGTCCCAATGCTATGCACACCCTGGCTGGTGGAATGGGAGGTGAAGAGGGCCACTCACTGTTGATGTGGCGCTAACCAGTAGGTTAAGCACTCCACACGTGCCTCAATGGTAGAAGGGAAGACTCAGCAGGCGGCCACTGTGAAGATCCAAGGGGCAGTAAAGCGTGGATCAGGGCTGGTATTGTCAACGGGGCTCTAGGCACTCGAGTCAAGTGCGCCGCCGCAAGCTCCCTAGTACAGGGCAAGAGGTAGTGCCTCGAGGCCAACAATAGGATCACTGGCCCTGGGGGCGCGCCTGCCTCCGCAACGCAGGTCTGGAGCAATGGCAGCAACAGGTATCTTGGCCGGTACCCTCGGATATGAAGCACAGGCAGGCTAGGGCTCGGAATTCACTCCATGGAGGCAGCAGCAGGCCGATTGCGGCGCTATGCGCTCGCGCCTGTCGAAACGGCAGTTCAGAAGCCACGGGGGTAAAGCAGCGTCAGCGGCGCTCAGGATCCTCCCCAGGCGCCGCAATCAACACCCGTATAGTGTCTCTCACCGGTAGTCCCTCCGATGCCAGCTAGTGTCCGCCTCCGCTACCGGGACGAGCAGCACTGTCCGCCTACGTCCTGCAGGCCGACTTGCCTCGTGGTGATCCCCGGGCTTGCGTAGTTCCTGTGGCCGCCGCCGGGCTTCACTGTGACAGTACGCACCCCGGCCGTCTGTTCAACCGGCGCTATCTTTGGGACCAAAGGAGACAGAGCTCCCAAACTTGCACCGAGTGTGCAGCGTCGCCCGACGCTCCGTCGTGGGGATTTTCAGGCGGGTGGGAGCTGAGATGAAAGGATTAATGTCGGATAGAAATGCCAGGCTGCTGGAGCCTCACTGAGGTGCGGCCATTCAGCTCGCGCGCCCTCTAGCGCCCCCCTCACGGATCGCAAAATTGCCGTAAATCCGCAAATTTCACAAGCGGAACGGGTTTTTGGCCCATACTTAATTAAATAATAACAGAACACATAGGATTCATTTCATGCACAACAAACAAACAGCAATTGCTTTCATCAGAGCCAGACAGCCAGTGTTGTCCACTGCATGCCATCTCATCATTCATAACCTGTTCCACTTTTTGTCAGCATCTTATTCTTAAGTTAAGGGCCACAGGGCAGCCTCTCGTGTCAATTTCAGAAGTAACAGTCAGCATAGTCAGTCATTCCAGTCAATCAATCAATCAATCATAGACATTTATAGAGCGCTCTACTTACCCGGAGGGTCTCAAGGCGCTAGGGGGGGGTGCTGCTACTGCCCGAACAGCCAGGTCTTGAGCTTCTTCCTGAAGGCGAGGTGGTCTTGGGTCAGGCGCAGGTCGGTCGGGAGGGAGTTCCAGGTCTTGGCAGCCAGGTAGGAGAAGGACCTTCCTCCTGTTGTCGTTCTTCGGATGCGGGGGACGGCGGCGAGGGCGTGGCTGGCTGATCGGAGGTGTCGTTTGGGAGCGTAGAAGTTGATGCGGTTGTTGAGGTAGCTCGGGCCTTGATCGTGTAGGGCTTTGTGTGCGTGGGTGAGGAGACGGAAGGTGATTCTCTTGTTGACCGGGAGCCAGTGCAGGTCTCTTAGGTGTCCGGAGATGTGGCTGTGTCGTGGGATGTCGAGGATGAGTCTGGCCGAGGTGTTCTGGATCCGTTGGAGTCTCTTCTGGAGCTTGGCGGTGGTTCCGGCGTAGAGGGCGTTGCCGTAGTCCAGTCGGCTGGTGACGAGGGCCTGGGTGACAGTCTTCCTGGTCTTGGTGGGGATCCACCGGAAGATTTTCCGTAGCATGCGCAGGATGTTGAAGCACGACGAGGAGACTGCGTTGACTTGCTTGGTCATGGAGAGGGAGGAGTCCAGGATGAAGCCCAGGTTGCGTGCGTGGTCTGTCGGTTTGCGTGCGTGGTCCCGGGGGTCGGTAGATCAGGGTGCCTCTGAGGGTGGTCTTCGGGTCGGTGTGGATCTGGAAGTGTAGGTGTTCGGCGGTAGTCAGGATGTCGTCGGTGTGGGTCGTGATGCGGATGGTGTCCCTGTGGATGATGGCGATGCCTCCTCCCATCTGGTTGGCGGTGCGGTCCCTCCGGATGATCTTGTAGCCGTCCGGGATGGCGATGGCGATGTCGGGCGCTGAAGAGGCGTTCATCCAGGTCTCCGTGAGGAAGGCAACGTCAGGAGCTGTGATGTCGATGAGGTTCCAGAGTTCGATGGCGTGTCTGTGGACTGAGCGGGTGTTGAGCAGGATGCACTTGAGGTGGTTGGTGCTGGTGTTCGTCTTGGCGGGTGCTGGTGCGAGGCAGGTCCGGATGCAGGTGAACTTGCAGGCGGTGCAGCAGAAGGGTCCGTGGGAGCGCCTCGGGGTGGCACGGTAGCATCCCGGGGCTCGTCCGTCGTTGAGTGCGATGAGGGTGGCGCCGTCGTACGTCCGGCGGGTGGGCTGGGATCTGCGGGGGCCAGGGGTCCTGGCACTGGGCACGGTCCAGGCGCGGACGGGCGCAGACGGGCTTACCTTTGGCGCACCTTCGGCGCTCAATCGGTGCTCCCGCTGCGCGCGTCTGCTGCGCGGTCGCTGAGGGGGCGTCATAAGAAGGGACCTGGGAGGGCGGGTCAGGCGGGAGGCGGGGAGCGCGTGGGCCTATCGGTAGGCGGGGGGGCGGGGTCGCGTCAAAAACCGGTGCGAAATCCAGGCGGCCGGCCCTGCGGCGGCTGGGGCGCCGGGCTGGATCGGCGATCAAGGCGGGCGGCCCTGCGGCGGCTGGGGCGCCGGGATGGATCGGCAGCAGGCAGGCAGGCAGCAGGTAAGTGGCAGGCAGCAGGTGGGGAGCGAGGGGGCAACCAGGCCGAGGGCACAGTGGTCGCTGCAAGTCTGGGGTCGGAGTCCCCTTAAGAAGGGATCCGGGAGGGCGGGTCAGGCGGGAGGCGGGGAGCGCGTGGGCCTATTCTTTTTATGTGACTCGTCTACGAAGCGACAGTTTCTTGATTCTGCGTAATCTGGCCATCTGCCTTGAGGGAAATAGATAGGGAGAGTCTGGAAGAGGAGGATAGAGGAGCATGACTGAGTTGTAAACTTGTGAACTTCAGGAATGCAGACAGCGACACCTTCAATATGGAAATAATCCCAAGACAGTGCTGCTGATGGATTTGTTGTGATTAGAGTTTTGTTGTTATAAAAGTTGCAAAACAAAGAAAGACACACAGAAATGAAAGTGAATGAGGACGGAAAACAAAAAATAAAGTAAGTATTTCAAGCCTAGGTGTCAGGGAAGTAGAGCTTGTCCTCAAACTCTGTAAATTGAAACGGGAGTAGGTCAGCTAACAGAGAAGAACTTCGTCACCTAAGTCAGTGTCCTCTTCTTCCTGCGTGGATTACGTATTTTGTAATTTGGTGGTATAAAGTGCTGATTCATCTTGATCATTGTTAACCTCTCCACATTTTTGGGTGGGAGGCGGGTCCTTTTTGAAGTTACAATTGCACCAGCAGCACTGAAAACACGTTCAGAAGACACACTTTTGAGTGGGCAAGACAAATAATGTATAGCCAGCTTGGGGATCAGTGGCCATTGAGGCCTTTTCCCATTCTAATACATCAATGGATTCTGATCAAATAAGACCTCTGTTGGGTCATCCAGATAGGCCTGCACCATCCACTCAAGGTCCTCCAGGGGTGCTTCACTTTGCGTACCATCTGATGCCTTTGCATCAACACTGGAATGAGCAAACCCTTGATGAGTTATACAATCCGCTTCCGCCAATATTATGGCTGGGCCTGGTGCAGGTGATGATGATACGGTTGCTGGTGTCGGTAACGGCTCTGAGGGAAAGTGACTGCCTTCGGCCACAGAAGTGGACCTTGACGCCGGATGCCCTGCTGCTTCAGTAGTACTTGTGGTTGTTTCTTCAATTTCCTGCCGCTCTTTTTCAAACCGATTGGCTGACAGAGCTAGCCAATGTTTGTACTTAGAAACATCTTCTTCAGAAAAAGGAATGGTTGTATTGCTGGGCAGTGACTTTTTGTACCGTGGATCGAGAATAGTGGCACAAATGTAATGTTGTTCTGAATGTATTCCTTTAAGCCTTGCATTGTCAACTAGGTGGCTTAATAAGCTCTCCGCCAACCAATATGCGTCTTGTTTTTCAGCATTAACTCAGAACGTTGAAGACACCGCCTTCAGTTGGTTCTCTAGCATGCGCAACAATGGGATAGCTTTTCCCAAAGTACAGTCCTCCTTGCTGACTTCACGGGTGAAGACCTCAAAAGGACGAAGCATGTCTGTCAGGCTTTTAACTAGGTCCCATTCCTCCACCTCTAGTCGAATGTCTGCCATAGAAGCAGCCCTTGCGTGAAAGACTTACTCATTGATTACCAAGTACTACTCAAACAGACGCTCAAGCATGTAGAAGGTTGAGTACCAACGTGTTGTCACCTCCTGGATGAGTCCTCTGACTGGCACTCTACGGTCACGTTGAATGAGCCTCAGCTGCTTCCGGGCCTTATAAGAATGGCTGAAATGTGTGCAGATTCTTCGGCAGGTGGTCAGTAACTTGCTGACTGTGTTTTCTTTTTTCAATAAATCTTGAACAATAATGTAAATGCTGTGCGCCAAACACGGCACTCTGAAATAGCCACCATCAACCATGGCCTTAACTATATTACTGCCATTATCTGTGGAAACATAACCAATCATGCTCCTTCTAGAATGCAGCCATTGAAAGACCTTACTGTTCAACTCCTCCAAAATGTTTACTGTAGTATGAGATTTCTACTGTGGCTACTGTTGCATGTTTCCGAGTAGCTTGAAAAACTGTGAAACTGTCAACACCTGCAGCTATCTTCACTCTAACCCCCACAAAAGTGACCCAGTGTGCAGTGATGCACATGTAATCAACGGCTTGGCAACTGGTCCACATGTCTGTTGTCAGGTGGATAGTGTGAACAGCACTCTTCTGCAAAGCTACCCCAATCACATCCAACACATCCTGATGTAGTGCTGGAACCGCAACTCTGGCAAAATAGGACCGGCTAGGAACCGTCCATTTAGGGCAGACTGTTGCCACAAATTCTAGAAAACCCACACCTTCCATGAAAGAAAAAGGGAGAAGGTCCAGCGCTAACATTTTAGCAAGCATTGCATTATAGAGACGGGCCATTGGGTGGTTGCGTTCAAATGGCGCCTCTGACCAAAACATGCTTTTAATGGTGGTCTGGACCGTATTCATATGTGATGATGATCCAGACTTATTCAACCCGGTTAGGCTCATTGATGTACTTTTTTGCATTGGTGTCTCTACCAGACTCTTACTGTGCCCCCTAGATGTTGCTGGGGTAGAGGGTGTGGGCGCTACTGCTGCAGTGCCGCTGCCGGGGGTACTGTGTGTACCAGAAAAAATGTCTCTCGCTTCTTCACCTCCCCCTGCACGATCAGCTCCTCATCATCACCAATATCAATGGCTACATTCGGATTTGTACTTTTGTCTTTCTTGATGTTACTTAGGTGCGCCTCCCACTGGATGCTGTGGTGTTTTTGGAGATGACCTCTCTGGCCTCCAGTACCATAGTTGGTACCAAGCTTACCCCGACTAACTACTTGTTTACAAATCGAAAAAATAACGTGGTTTTCTGCCTTATTGCTAATATTAAAGACGTCCCAAACTGGGGAGTTGAGATTTCTGGTGGTGGTGGTGGCGGTGCCACTTTCAATGCCAGATGAAGTGGAGGATGGGCGTGGCGGAATTTGTCTCTGTTGTGCACTTACAGCACCACTACTTGAGGTAATGGAGGTCGAGCTGGATGGAGGTCCCTGCCGTCCCTTCTGAAGAGAAAATATGGAAGCTGTAGGTCGTGTTGGCGTAGTAGTTACCTGTGTTGGTGGTGGTACCAGTGCCTTGCCGCCCAAATCTCCCGCAGCATTTCGGGATAGGGTAAAAATGTTTGTCTGCTGCATGCCCGCTGGGGCTGGAGTGACAACTGTGGTGACTGGGACGTCATCGTCAGACTCTTTAATAGCAGCAGAATACACCACTTCTACTTCTTCTTCGTCATCACCCATAACTGAAAGCCTTGCAGGAACCTTCCTTTTACCTAGCTTTGTCGGCTCATGGCCTGCCTCCCTCTCAGACTGAATTGGTGGATGCCAATCAAGATCTAGTTCATCAGAAGGAAGGGGGCTGGAAGAAGAACTTGTAATAGCCCTCCTTTTTCTTGCTGGGGATCTGGAAGACAATGGATCAACAGGAGTGTCTTGCTCGGCTGATACCTCCACATGAATCTCTATTTCCTCATGTGCCGCTACTTTTGGAGGAACAAGCATTGTGGGAAGTTGTGCCCTCCTTGTTGCACCTGCGGTTGTCGTTGCGCAGTGGTTGAACACTCGTCAAATGAGTTACACCCTGCGTTGATTGGATGCTACTTTGCGATGAGTCAACGCCAACATCACTGGTCGATGGTGAAAGAGCAATTAAAGTGGCTGCCTCTGCGGCACTCATGGGCTTGGGCCTAACTTGGCGAGATGGCACTGAGACCAATGAAGCGGAGGTGCTGCTCCCAGCTTGGTCCCCAGCGGACACCACTGCTGCAGGCGTAGTTTTTCTTCCCCCAAAAAAGTGGCGGGCGGCACACCAGTCTCCTTGGTAAGTAGCGCCACTTGCTTTTTCTGCTCCTTCTTACTGGCAGTGGCACTGGCAACTTTCTAGGTAGAGGAGCTCCGGCCACCTTTCTTTGGGCCCATCTTCGTCAGTTGTCAGAACAGCAGGGCGCAGTTGCACGAGTTGCAGAGTTGTCTGTGGCCACACGTGACGTCGCGTGACATTGTGCACACACCGCAGCAGGACTTCTTCCGGCACTACAACAAGTGATGATGATGAGGATGATTACTGGTTCTCAGTCTTTGTGCACCAAAAAGCAAAGGAAGCCAGAGGAACATCATATAAATAAATGTTGCATATGTCGTGCTTCAATTAATGCTATTGCAACTAGGCATTTAATATTATTAAGTTAACACAACACACCCAAAAACGGAAAGACCCAAAATAAAAATTGCAATTCTAATCAAACATGGATGTTTAAATTAGTAGAAGAGAGACCACACAGAGAGAGTTGTTTCATGCACCCATTCATAATCCTAGGCCTACTGGCCCGCAAGCTTGCCGGCCTAGGCAAAAACTGCCTGGCCTCAATATGCCCCCCACCCACATGGCCAGGCCCTGGACCAGGCACCAACAACACCCAAAAAATCAAAATGCACACAAAAATCACCCCAATTCAAGGCCATCCATGCCCTAAATGATGTTTAAATTCAAGAGACCCCACAGAAAGACTTGGTCCATGCACCACTGAGTACACCTGGGAATAATGGATGAAAGCAAGGCAGACTGGGTGCAGGCCTATGGCAAAAAGCACACTGCCTGGCTTCAAAATGGCCCCTAGATCCCCACACACATGGCCAGGCCCCGGACCAAGCCTCAAAATGGCCCCCACCCACATGGCCAGGCCCTGGACCAGGCCCCAAAAAATCGAAATACACACAAAAATCACCCCAATCCAATGCCATCCATGCCCTAAATGATGTTTAAATTCAAGAGACCACACAGAAAGACTTTGTCCATGCACCACTGAGAACCCCTGGGCATAATGGATAAAAGCAAGGCAGAGTGGGTTCAGGCCTATGGACAAAGCACACTGCCTGGCTTCAAAATGGCCCCTAGACCCCCATCCACATGGCCAGGCCCTGGACCAGGCATCAAAATGGCCCCCACCCACATGGCCACATGGTCAGGCCCTGGACCATGCCCCAACAACACCCAAAAAATCGAAATACACACACACATCACCCCAGTCCAATGCCATCCATGCCCTCAATGTAAATGTAAATGTAAATGTTTTTGAGCTTGTAAAGCGCACTGCTACCCGTCCATAGGTCTCCTGGCGCTGTATAACTCTGGGGAACCCGTCCTGGCTTTCCCTGTGGGATGGTCCCTTGCTGGGAGTCCCCAAGGTGGAGCCAGGCATCCCTGGAATTGTTGGGGCCGTTGTGGAGATTAGGCAAGCAAATGCCCAGAGTTGCCGAGTGGAACCCCTGATTAGAGTAAGCACCGAAGCGAGAATTATCGAGTCCGCTGACCAAGGTCCACGACCCTGCCGCGTCGGGAATTGAACCCTGGTCCCGGGCCGACTTCTGCTCTCGGGCCTGCCGCATCTAACCAGTGAGCCACACTTCTCCATCAATGATGTTTAAATTCAAGAGATCACACAGAAAGACGTTGTCCATGCACCACTGAGTACCTCCGGGCATAATGGATGAAAGCAAATCATACTGAGTGCAGGCCAATGGCACAAAGCACACTGCCTGGCTTCAAAATGGTGCCTAGACCCCCACCCACATGGCCAGGCCCAGGACCAGCCATTAAAATGGCCCCCACCCGCATGGCCAGGCCCGGACCAAGCCCCAATAACACCCAAAAAATCTAAATACACACAAAAATCCCCTCAATCCAATGCCATCAATGCCCTAAATGATGTTTAAATTCAAGAGACCCCACAGAAAGACTTGGTCCATGCACCACTGACTACCCCTGGGCCTACTGGCTAGTGTGGCTTTAACACGCACCCCAAAATTTGAAAAAACTTCCACATAGATATAACAGTGAGCTATTCAATTCCATGCCATCCATGCTGTAAATGATATTTAAGTTGAACAAAAGTCACAGAAACAGTTGTATCATGCACCCATGACTAACCCTGGGCCTACTGGATTCTGTGGCTACCCACAATATATTTTTTTTAAAGTTGTGAAAAAGTTTATAAATTGTAGTTGCAGCAACTGCAATGCCCCAAACAAACAACACCATCTTACTTGTAACATCTCAACTCCAAAAGTGATCCAAACAAAAAGTCCTCAAATACAAATATCCAGCAGCAGCCACAAAGAGTAATCCTTCCAGCTCCATATCCAAATGAAAAGTCACCAGGACATGGACACAGCACTGGGAGGAGCCTCCTGGACAGGAACAGGTAGTTGGAGACTCTGGGGCACTTCTTTCCTCCCACCCCCCAAAAATGGATTCCTTGCACAAAAAAGTGCAGCCAAATGTCAATCTGAGGAGTTATTCTGATCCAAATCATAATTTTCAGAAGGTTTATGCTGCCAGCAATAGATTTCTTGTGCAGAATTCCAATTTTTGCAATTTCGGGAAAGCGAGCTGTTCAAATCTCCCGCCGGATGTTAGCTGCGTGTCGCATCTACTTATTTTCTATTGTTTACTCTTGCGATGCGTGATCGCGGGCACTTATTTCCTATTCGCATTCTCAAAGTCTCGCAGTGCAAGATGGCGAGACTCGACGACATACTCGCCGTCAAAAAGTCTCGCGCAATCACGCAGCCAGATCCAAATTGGCGCAGCGCACGGAAACCGGGAGGAAAACAACACGGCGAACTCAGAATCACGGTAAGTCAATGTCGCGCGCGCAAGATTGTATTTTTGAAGCGTGTCCAAGCAAAAAAAAATCGCCAACTAGCCAATTGCGGATTTTTGGGGAAATTAGCGCGATTCACGGACGGCGAAATTGCCAAAAATCCACAAATTCCACCTGCAGAACGAATTTTCAGCCCACACTTATTTGTGAACTGCATTTGTAGTATAATTTGTAATGGTACAATACGTACTACTAAATGTCGTTTTTGACTGCACACCACTATATTTAAAACGGAACAGTAGCCATATACAGACTTTAAAAAGGTTAACCCAGTCCTAATTAATAGAATTGCAGAGTTTGAGAATTTGAGAAACAAAAGGTCATTCTGCCCCTAGTGAAAAATATTTGCCTGTAGGTGCCGTTAAATTATCAAAGACAACAGAAGGAGACATTGGGAGAATAGGTTTCTTTTATAGCAATAGGAAGAAGCTGTGATAGAGCTAAGCTGGGTTTCTCTTTTATTTGGGTTGGTTGCAACTGTGGTAGGTTATGTTGATGCTGTTTTTTAAGATTTTGGGCAAGATGGTAGCAGGTAGTGAGCTAGAGGAGCAGGCTGAATCGAAGTGATCTACACCTCCTCAGTGCCAATTTTCACAGGAAAAAACTGTGATTCTGCTTCCTTATTATCGTCTAGACATTCTGAAACCCTTCTTGCACCTTAGCACCTTTGGCGGAACTCTGCGGTCACCTTCATCCGAAGAGGAGTTTAGAGAAGATCGGGGAAGGTAAATGGTAAAGATTATCTATTCGATTTAGGAGTAAATCACAATATCCTGCTGTACGGCAAGCTCAACTTCCTACTCTGTTACTACCGCAGAAAGATCAGGTATGTCAGACTCTTGTTAAGGTTGAGTTGCTTGTAAAGATTGAGTTTGCTGAGACAATTCCATTTCTACTTCAATAACATTTCACTTTCACTGGTTTCAGTAATGAGAAACAGCCTGTGTTTTTGTAGTGGAGGTGGAACAGTGGTTGATCCAGGGGTGAGTCTCCCAATGTCTTCCTGTACAGAAGAGCAGCAAATACACCACAACATGCACCCTGACAGAAAAAGGAAAATAACTTAAAGGCAGTAGCAGCAATAGATTTCAAATGACAAGGTATGTTTTAATTTTTCTTGGTTAACACTAACAGCTGCATTTTGCAGAGCACCATCTGGACTCTGGTGTAAGCTAATTCACAGACTACTTTCTATCTAAGTCTCAGTCTTGAACACCTGCAGGCAATAACAAGTTTTGATGGGACACAATGAGGTCAATTTGATACAAGTCAACATTACAATAATACTCCCATGTCATATACATTGTTGACCTACCACTGATTGAAGTTGTTTTGCATCATATTCTCAGGCAAGACCTCTGACCTTCTGGACAGAGTCACTGCTCTCCCCCCACGCAGCTCCACCATTACGGCTCTGCCCTTAGCACCAGCTTGAGTGCCTTAGGTAGGTGGCCCTCCTCCACCCGTAGGCTCCTTCCTGCGCCTCATCCTTGGTGGTCTAGTGGAAGAGCACCCTGCTCTTCTGCTATTCCGCTCTGTTCTGGTTCTTTGGTCTCTCTGTCTTTTTTCTCATTTAGTTCTCTTTGTCTTTTGTCTACCTTTGTTTTTATTGCGTTCTCCATGCCCTTTTTTTATTGTGCTCTCTTTACCTATATATTTCATCTCGCTTTCCTTGCGTTTCACTTGGCCTCTCTTTCCCTCCCCACTCCCTCTTCCTGCTTTTCCCATGACTGCTGCCCCCATGGCTCCTTCCCCCCAGCATGTCGCTACTGCCACCCATCTGATTGCCCTCCCCGTCTTATACTTGATTGCGGCCACTTTCACGGTCGCGATACTGGCACACCAAAGACAAGCCCACCTGCACCCTTTTGCAACCGGACCACAACCAGTGCCAGAGTCCCTCAACCCCCGCTGCTATGACCCCCAGCAATCTCCTCACACTCATCCCCGGACCCAACAACAACTGCCAGCTTTCGGTGCAGAGCAACACCCAAGGTCCCATCTCCTGCCAACACTGCTGCCGTACGTACCTTCACCCACCTAAGGAACCCATCGGCAACCCCTAGCCTAACAGACACCACTGCACAAAAACCACTGAGCTGCATCCTCCTCAACGTACGCTCCCAGCACAGCAGTGCTTAATTTGTAAAATATTAAGTCCAGGTGCTCAAGTGTTTATCGGAGGACACACCTACTTTTGCCTGGCTACACCCACTTCCTCAACTGGGTCCACCCACTTACTCTATTGGCTTCACCCACATTCTCAACTGGCACTGCTAAAAGTTAGATGTAATACCCGATCTTAATTTTAGCAAGGGAGCCTTCCTCATAAGCAAAAGCAACAATAAATGTAATTTAACTTAAAGTAATGAAAAATGAAATAGTGATGTCTGAGTTTTTCAAAACTGTTTCTGAAGCTCACTTGCATTATACCATAAAGTAGAATGCGTGGGGGCGTACTTGTCTGCATACAATTAAATATCTTCCGATTTGTGTGTTCGGAAGTTGCCTCTAACGGGTGTTCTACGTTTAAAAAAAGTTGGACAGGCTTGCCAGGCGCTCTGAGACTGGCACTTTGGCAATGCCTCATGTGCAAGTATAACACTACCTTTAAAAGCAGGAGTGCATTTACTAAAGCTATGGGCAACAATTTATCTCTAGTGCAGTCTTTTAAAAAAGCAATAGTTGATGGTAAGGGCAAGTGCAAAACCAGAGTAAGCCCATGCTGTGCTCAGCTTTTAGGTTATTATGAAACGGTAATACAAAATATACTGTTAGCACCCGTTTTTGCACTCCCTACAGTAACCCAAAAGTACCTTTTTTCAAAGCAATTTGCAAGGATTTTGATATTGGAAGAAAACCGAGAGCTGGCGAACATAAAGGTTTCCACATTCTAATATGAACAAGAGAATAAAGACAAAGCTTTAGGTTGAGAAACAACAATCTATCTATCTATCTATGTGAAAGAGAAAGCTATTGCAATTTTTTATGGATATCCTTCCTCTGGCATGATATATACAAACTTCAGATTACATTTTTTTTTAAAGTGACATAATGCGTGCCAGTTTGAACAAAAACACGTTGCCATGCTTTCTATATAATAACTTGCAGAAAAAACTACCAGGATCGTTGGAGGGCCATACCATTTCTTTAAACATCGTTTTTCACATAAAAAAGAAATATGTGTCAGCGCTTGATTACTGAAAATACTCTCACGCTGTGGTGTTCTGAGAATGACAAGCACGTATTAAAAGAGAGAGGGAAAGGGTTCGGTGGAAAATGAAAAATATAAGGAAGCATAAAGAGGGGGAATGTAAGAGACAGAAGGATATTAAGGAAGAGAGGGGGAAACAAGAAGTAATAAAGAGAGAGAGGGGCTGGGAATGAGAGGGGGACAGAAAAAGATAGTAAAAAAAAGTGTGGGAGAGAGAAAGACAAAGAGAGACCACTTACCAACTGTATTTGCATTAAAGGTATTTTCGTGCGGTGTATTCCTAGAGGGAGCGCCTGATGCAGAGGTGGACATACCAGTACTTTATGACATGTTAATAGTATTTACCCTTTGGCTTCTATTTACATAAGTAATAACAGGTATTACTTTAACATCAAAATATTAACTTGTTCAACTGCAGGATCGCAAAAGGCTGTGACTGACACAAGCCAGGCCTCAAATGTGTGCCCCTGCGGGTGCTGACATGTCTCTACTGAACACTTCTAGTTCTCTAAGTTATCCTCACATGTTGTGCGACCTTTCCACAGCTTTAAGAGTGGAGCCAAGTTTGAAAAGAGATCTTACAAATAGGACTAGGGGCCAGATGTAGGTAGGCTTTTACCGGTCGGTAACGGCCGATTTCGGCCGTTACCGACCGGTAAATGGATTTTGAGATGTAGGGGGCATATTCTTACAGAATCGGTACATTTACCGATCGGTAAATTTACCGATTCTGTAAATTACCGAATCGGTATTTTTACCGATTCTGTAAATTTGAGATGTAGGTGGGACTCTTCTGAGTCCCCCAAGCCTTACAGAATCGGTATTTTACCATCAAATCCAATTTGATGGTTAAATACCGATTCCGGTGTGCATGCACATGTGTGCATGCACACCTCTGCCATGTGACAGGCAGACCTGCCCTTGGGGCATGTATGCCTGCCACATGGCACCCGAGCCTGTTTTGGGGGGCCAGAGGGTGTCAAAGTGACACCCCCTGCACCGTTGTGAAATTCGGTATTTACCGATTCGGTAAATACCGAATCGGTAATGCCCATTCATTCCTATGGGCTTCAAAGCCCATAGGAATGAATGGGCATTACCGGTCGGTATTTACCGAATCGGTAAATACCGAATTTTACCGATTCGGAAAAAAACATCTGGATTGTCCTACATCTCCCCCCTTCATATTTACCGACTCTTAAATACCGAATCGGTAAAATTCGGTATTTAAGAGTCGGTAAATATTATTTACCTACATCTAGCCCTAGATGTGTTGTCACGTAGCTGCAAATGTCTTTCAAAGTTCGGTCATAAAACTGCTTCGTGCTCGTTTTGTAAAGAGAACGTTTTCTTTACCATCCCGCTGCGAATTGATTATATTTAAGTGTAATGCTGGTCAACGGCTATGTAGACAATTAAAATCATTGGCAATCTGAAAAAAAATCTGCGCACCTGCCTGCTGCACACAGCCCGCAGAACTAAATCATCCAGATTCCAGCCCAGGGCAGGGCCTTCCTTAACCTAACCGCTCCCTGGCCCTAAATTAAATTCACACAGACTACGGTTGTCTTTGCAAAATAAAATCACACTTCTACTGTACCAGTTTGGGACCCGACAACATGACTTACCCATGGACTCCCTGACCTCTCAATCAAACCAAGGTCTAGCCTATTTGGCACTTTTGCGTAGAATAAGATGCAGTGTGTAGCATCTGCATATTTGGCTATTATAATGTGTACGGCTGACGGCCGCAGGCCGCTACTATGCCAGGGCAAGCACTACAGTACTGCATCATGGAATCTTGTGGAGCTGGAGCTATCAAGACGGTGACCGGTGTCACCTTTTCGACACCACGCTAAAAAAAAAAATCCAGCTTTGGTATGACAATGGAATGCTTAAGGTTTACTCCTGGTGGTGAGTCGGGGCACTGCATTATTAACTGGATATGCATAGCTGTGCAGGCCTGGTGGCAAGTGCCTCTGCTTCTCAACGTCGTTGGGCTGACTGACTCGTGGGTGGGATGCGGCAGCGCGGGTGTTCCAGGGCGTCACGTGTCAATTTGTAAAAAAATCTGCGCACGCTGCCTGTTGCACAAAGCCCCGCAGAACCAAATACATCCAAATTCCATCCCAATCAGTGTCCCTACTCCCACCCACCATTGGCAACACTGAACCAAGGGCTGGGACCGCCATCATATGATAGGAATATTGGCTTTCGGCAGCTCTCACACCCGCAACACTTCACCGGGACTTAGTCAGGATGCAATACCAACACTCTGCACAATAAAGCAGTAATGACAAGACTTATCATGAATGCCATATATAAAGTGCAGACGCCACCATGTGTAAAACCGGCCCTGATAAGTAAGTGCCGCTGCTAAGCACCGGAAAGCACTGGCACATATTAAGCACTGCTACACAGACATGCTGTTAAAATCTGGGACCGCCTCAATACTCGCATGGCTAACGTCACTTTCTTCACAGAGACCTGGACCAACACCAGCTCCACAGCCAACATTGCAACCGCCATACTGGATGGATACAAGATCCTGAGAAAAGACCACCCCAACTGCCCAGGAGGAGGCCTCGTCATTGTACACAAAAGCCTCCTCTGACTGACAACCACCAACTTGTGCAATACCTCACCACCCACAGAACACATCCACTTCCATATGAAACCCAATTCTAGAATGATGCTTGTGTAACACTTGCCCACAGACCTCCTGGACCCCATGGCCTGTTCACCAATGTAATCACTGACCACATCGCACCGGACGTCAATACCCTCGCAGCGACAGACTACATACTAGCCAGAGACCTGAACTTCCACCTGGAAAGCCAAAGTAACCCTAGCACCACCGCCATCCTGGAGAGCCTCACCAACATAGAATTGAAGCAACTTGCCTCCACCCCACCCACACAGCAGGTCAGACACTCGACCCCATCTTCACCAGAACAAACAACATTCGCTTCAGCCAAACCACAGAACTGCTCTGGAATGACCACCACTGCATCCATTTCTACTTTACGAAACCCAGTGCACACAAACACACGTGCCACCCCCCATGCAGAAGATAGAACACATTTTCTGAAGAACGCCTCACCTCGGCCCTCACCTGCATGCCACCCCCAATTACCACAGATGCCAACACAGCATAAAACAGCCTCCACCAATGGATTGCTAACACTCAAGCCCCCCTACAGAAAACAATGATATGACTCAACAAGAAAGTCAAAGGGTTCATCACTGATCTTCAAGTATCCAAGCGCTCCTTCCAATGACTGGAGAAATCGTGGAGAAATAGCGAAACCCCAGAAGCAGGCCCTGCCTATAAAACAGCCATCAAAGGACACCACCAAATCAGCAAATCAACAAAGAAAAACTTCAAGCAAGACCCACAACTCCAAGGAATTCTTCTCCATCAATCTTCTCCATCATACAGGAATTTGCCAAACCCAACAAAGAAACAACCAACATCCCTCCCTGCCAAGACCTCTGCAACAAACTCAACTCCGTCTTTCACCTCAGGATCGAGATGCTCTATGACAGCTTCTATGACCAGGACTACTGCTCTGCCCCAACCCCCATGATGCCACCCTACAGACCCTTCTCACATGATGCCACTCTCCACAGAAGACACCTTAAAGAAAATGAAGAACATCCACTTCAGAGCACATTCTGACCCCTGCCCACTGCACATTTTCCACAGGGCCGCCACTGCCATCGTAAACGAACTACACCAAACTAATAACTGCTCCTTCGATACAGCCACATTCCCCGACAAGTGGAAGTGTGCCGAAGTTAACTCACTCCTAAAGAAGCCCTCCGCAGACCCGACGGACATCAAGACCTTCAGACCCATCTCACTGCTTCCTTTTGCAGCCAAAGTAATCAAAAAACCCACCAACAACCAGCTAGCACACTTTAAAGAAACCAACAAATTCCTAGACAGTTGTCAATCCAAATTCTGCAGCAACCACAACAATGAGTCTGTCCTCCTCACCACCATGGATGACATCTGCGCCCTCCTCAACCAAGCCCCTATGGCAGCCCTCATCCTCTGGACCTATCAGCAGCCTTTGACACCCTCCTCCACCGCACTCTAGCCACCAGGCTCCACAACACCGGCATCCAATGAAAAGCCTTGGACTGGATACATTATTTCCTCTTGGGCAGAACACAGAGAACAAGACTCCGCCCTTCCTCTCAGAACTGACAGCGATCAGATACAGAGTATCCCAAGGATCCTCTCTCAGCCTCACACTCTTCAACATCTACATGGCTCCCCCTCGCAACCATCATCAGAAACCACAGGCTCAAAATCGTCTCCTATGCCGATGACAACCAATTTATACTCTCCCTCACCAAAGAACCTAACATCGCCAGGCACAACTTTGAAGTAGGGATGAAAGCCGTTGTGTCCTAGATGACAAACAGCTGGCTTAATCGCAGCTCAGAGAAAACAAAAGTCCTCATCCTTAGCTCCACACGCTCTGGATGGGATGACACCTGGTTGCCCCTCATCCTCAGCAACCCATCCAACCCAATGGACCATGCACACAATCTTGGCATCATACTCGGCTCATCATTCACCACGAATCGCCGGATCAACGCCGTATACTTCACATGCTTCAATACCCTATGCACACTTCACAAGACAGTCAAGTGGATCCCATGACTCACACACTCATCACCAGCAGGATGGACTATGGTAACACCCAACAAAAAACTCCTCTGTACACTCCAGACTGTCCAAAATGCCACAGCCAGAGTTATCCACAAATTCCACAGCACAACCACATCTCTGTGACCTCCACTGGCTCCCTGTCAAAAGAAGAATAAACGTTAAGCTGCTCACACATGCCTACAAAGCCCTCCACAACATCAGAACCCAATACCTCAACAAGCTAGTCTCCTTTCACACCCCACAGAGAAATCTGCGCTCAGCTGACCTAGCCCTAGTCACTGTCCCACGTTTTTACAGGACCAGAAGAGGTGGACGACCCTTCTCCTACCTCACAGCCAAGCCCTGGAACAAACTCCCCCTCCACCTCCGTTTCAGCCCGACACTGCACCAAGTCAAAAAGGACTTCAAGACCTGGCTCTTCGAATTACCTCATCGGTGAGTAGTACGTTCTACAAGACCATGATTGATTGAGTGATTAATTGAGATGGGACAAAGCTGAGTTGTGTGGCCACATAGTTCTTTTACTGATCCAAAAGCTTTATCCCCTCACCACATTCCAAGATTTTACCTTTAGACTTAGTCACTTTTTTGTGTCTCAAGATCCTTCAGATGGCAAGGCTGGAACGTGTAGAAAATTAGGGCTCAACAAGGCAACATATCTTTACCACAAAGTCCAATGAGCTTTTCATAATGGCAAAAAGCGTTATACAAGACACAGTTGTTTTTCTTTCCCATCTTAGGTCAGGTGTGGCTAAAACGTCTACCATCCTGATATCAGAGGCCAAGCTTTTGTTCTTTAGCAGGCATAGTTCTCAGCTCTAGGCAGTAATGTGTATTTGCCTCTTTAGGTCTGATGAGTGGTAAACTGGTTTTAAACCAACTCTGGCTTAGGCACCCCAAATTCCCTTTTAATAGATGTCACGCTTCCACTAAAGATAACAAAATCTTTAATTCACTATTAAGTCAGATTTTGAAAATGAAGAGAAACATATCTTTCAATTACTTTTCTAGAATTTCCCATGTGAAGATGGAAAATATATATTTAATCAAACATAGGTCAGCCTTATAGAAAGCGGTATACCTGGAGCTATGGTGTTCAACCTTAATTTGTTCCCAAAAATATAATTGGTCATTAATATTATTGCAGACATTTTGTGTTGCCCTGAATACAATGGGATATTATTTTGCAGGGAAGAATCAATTTTGTACATTGTATTTAATATTTTGTTAGTAATATAAACCTTTGAAATGTTCTTGTATAAAATTTCTTTGTATAATGTATATTCTTTGTTGGTTTCATTTGTTTATTGTTTTATCTTTCAATATTTTTGTGTAATCAATTTTAGGTCCAGTTTTATGATATCATTTGGTAGCAGTTTGCTGAGTTTGTAAGTCGATTCATTGTTCAACATTTATAAGTTTAATTGGTAGTATTTATTTTAAGATACATTTTTTTACCAAATAGTATTTTGCATTACTTGTTCATTTACAATTTCAAATTTTTTTAAATTGTTTTGCGTTTTGGGGGGTTTTGGTGGAAAGAGATTATTGTTGAAATAAACATTTTAATTTTTTTAAAATGAAAGGTTAAATGATAATTTATTTAAATTGGATCCTAAAATTGATTTAATTATGTGTATACCAACAATTCTTTATTATAACATGTACAATAATATTATAGCAATAGTTATTAATAATAACATGTTTTGGTTTATTCAGCATCAGATTTTAAATGTTGTTTACAGGGGATTTCGAGGAGTGCGCTAATCATTTTTTTGTACGTAATATAAAGAAAAATGGAAATCAAGAACTTAAATGATGTTTTTATTGTTAATTACTTTGTAACAAAAAAGGGAGGCACCCTACTATTTAGAATAGGGACAGGGTAAGTTAAAATCCCAAGTCAAGAAATGTCCCAAATAGAAGGCACAAAGTTACCCAAGCTATAGCCCGAAACTAATCAATCAAGACCTATTGACAACTCAAAATATTATAAGGTAAAGTACGTCAGAAAACACAATACAACAAAAAACAGAAAAAAACAATTATGTAAGAAAAAATGTTTCATATATTTATTACAATCAAAAGTTTAAAAACAATTAGTACATACAAACATTTCATAATGACATTTTTAAATAACAGAGTCGACGCGGTGTTTCAGTGAGTTAGTAGATGTTCATCTTCTTCAGGACAGTGTTCTCTAATCTGAGGAGGGCTATGATTCCTCCTTATCAGGATTTGAGCCAATGAAATGAAGGCACGGGATCTTAGAGATGTCGCACAAGGTAAAACTGCTGAGTCAATGCTCAGAACAATAAGACATTTGTTGGAGCCACCATCTTGTTTAGATAAAAACATAAGCTATAGAGACTGAGTCTCAGAAGAGAAGCCTGGCAAGGAGCCTGTATAGGTCAACTTGGAAGTCGCGACAGGATACCGACTTGGCTTGAAAACAACCATAGATTTTCTCCACTGAAAATGATGTCTGAATCTATCACAGTGCATGTTTTGATAACATTTCTCTTGACAGGCCTTGGGGATAAAATATGTCCTCCCTGCGTCCAACAAAGTCACTTCCGAGTTTTGGCGATTAGTTTCGGGCTATAGCTTGGGTAACTTTGTGCCTTCCATTTGGGACATTTCTTGACTTGTGATTTATTGTTAATTAACAATACTAAAACAATTAAATACCTTGTCATTAATAACGTATTTGTATTGTTTGTCACAAGATAATGAATGTTACTTTAATGTTGCTTTACATAATGTTTATGATGTTTTGTTTATTTATGTAGTTTGATATGTTTTTGGAGATTTATTCCTTTATTGTTTGCAAAATGTTTTTTATTCTTGATTTGTTTGTTAATTGCATGTTTTTTATTCTTATTGATAAAAAATTGTAAATAGCTTTTTTTTTTGTTAAACATACTGTAAATGTTGAATATGAATAGTTAGCCTACACTCTGTAGCTTATGTTCATTTCTTTATTGCAATAATATTTCTGACTCCTCCTCCCTGCCAAAATTCAACATTATTCCTAATGTGGCTTAGTTTTCAGTGGTTAATGTAAATCCCTCTCTCACAAAGTCTAACATTTTCTCTGTTCTGGCCACATTTGGAAAGGGAATAGTAAATCTGACAATCCCAAGGTGCACTCTTTCTCCAATATGGCTATGATTGGAATGACAATTGTAACTCTAAACCCCTCAAATTCCAACACTTTGCCCAACATGGCAACATTTGGAGCAAGAATAGTATATATGATGTCTCTGCCTAAGAATCCAGCACATTGCAAAATATACTTACAATTGGAGTGCAAAAAGTAATTCATATATTCCAGAGCTCAACATATTCCCCAGTGTGGCTAAACTTGTAGTGGAAATAGTAACCTTAAACATCACAAAATCCAATACTTTCCACAAAGTCGCTAAGTTTGGAGTGGGAATCAAAAATGTGACCCCTCAAAGTCCAACACGTTCCCTTATGTGGTAAATCTTGTATGGGAAATATTTCTATATACTGCCATTTCTATAGCTCCCAAATAGGACTTTACGGTGCTAGAAGGCAGCAAGATGAGTCATATTTCAATGTACCATGTGTCAAACAGCAAGCCCTTGAGAGACATCCTGGAGCTGCGTTCATCAGCAAGACTCGAAAGATTTATATCTATGTAATTTCAAAGTTTGGATGCCTGGTAAAAGACCAACCCCTGAATCTGCTTCTATGTAATTTCAGAATCCTTGCATGCAAAGCATTAGAGGATCTTAATGATCTTGATGGCAAGTAGGGCTGAACAAGATGGCATAGAAAGATTGGGCCTGTGCTGTGGAAGGCATGAGATGTGACAAAAAACACTTTAAATTGAACCCTTTTTTTTATTGGGAGCCAATCAAGTTTGGTAAGTAACTTGGAGGCAAAGTGATGCTAAAGGCACGCTCTTCGACGGGTGTGCTACCATCGTTTAGACAATCTGTAATATTCTTAGAGTAGATTGGGAAGTACATAAGTAAACTACAGTACTCGAGTCCAGACGTTAGTTCACTAAAGCTTGAACAGCACTTCTTCCAGAAGTAGTAGGCATAATTCTGAATACATTCCTGATTTTTCTAAAGATGTTGAAACAGCCTGCCGCTAGTTTTCTGACTTGGACTGCAAAATACAATTAATTGTCCATCGAGATCCCTAAGTTCTTGTTTGAGGACTTATGCTATGGCTGAGGTCTAAAACTATTAGGCTGGCAGTTTGGTGACCAAAAACTAGGATGATGTCCCATAGGGAGATCCCTGCCAAAATGCGGATGTCTCAGCCAAGTCTGCTGTGTGCCATATTTATGGTTGTTTAGTTACTACTAGTAGTCATGTTATAGATTTATCTGATTTTTCTACTGACTCCATCCCTTTTTCAAGGGGGTGGGACATGTAAGTGCATACTACTGAGTAACATTACATATGCAAATGATGTATGTCCAAAAGTGTAAGAGTGTAAGAGTAAACGTACATCAGTAGATTTACTTACATGCATATTTACCATTGTGAACAACCCTCAAAGTGTGCAATGTTTCTATATATTACCCAGATGCCTTGTGGACCAACAAGTCACACTTCAGGGGGAACTCAACAACATGTAGAACAGGCTTTCCTACATGGCAAAAGCATTTGTCATATGTCATAGCAGCTTCCTAGTAAACTACAGCCCAGCCAGAATTTAGTGGCTGTTAGCAGCCATATATTTTTGTCCTATAGGTGGGTGTTGTAAATACACACTAAAGCCCATATATCATTCTTCACTCCTACGTCATTTGTGCATTTTTAGTTCCTTTCAATATGGAATTTCAGGAAAGTCAGTTAGGCCAGTTGAGTGAAATTAATTTTAGTTAAACCACTTTAGAGCCAGAGCACACATACCCTGGCACTGAATACAAATGTTACAGGTCACAAAGTCAAAATATCAGCAGCAATAAAATCCAGAAAAAGATGAAGACTTGGGAAGACTGTGCAGAAAATGTAAATTTGATGAACATGCCCCCTCCAGATGAAAGCTAAGGAAGACTAATCAATCCTGCGATTGACTTGTCTGCTTAGGTGAAAGAACAAATACAAATCATGGCCTCTGCAGTGACACATGTCTGTTGTATGCCCCTCTGTACAAACTAGTACCCCTTGTGAAGTTCTGCCCTAGCCACAAACTGCTTCATATTTGAAGAACCCACCCGTGAGTGGACAAACCATAGCATTATCATAGATGAACCCCAGTATGCAAACATACCCTGTTGGCCAACCTGCATCCTATGTTAGATCTCTTTATTCAACTTGGGGTCAGTTCTGTCTAAAAAAGGCAATTTGCAAGTTAATAAAACTAACAGCCTTCAGTTTACTGTAACATTCACCTTCCCTTCCACCTAGGGGAGAATACTCAAATGAAACCCTCCAACAGTTCTGTGGGTAAGCATCACATCCAGCCTGTAGGCTGGCAACCTGTCACCTGTGTATTACCGGGGCCTATCAGGATATAGAATATGCCCTTTCATCACAAAGTGCTACTGGACAAACAGAAATCCCACTGTCAATTCTTCCAGGTCAGAGTCAGGCACAAGAACTAAGATGCCCATCATGCCAGTCATTACTGGCGTAATGCAAGACTCTCTGAAAGTTTCCTGGGAGGACAATGCAAGTGACCCTGTTATTCCTTTCCCTTGTGTAAACTCTCTTGGACCTAAATCACTAATGCACTTCCTGAGTCCTCTCAGACCTCTTAGTGCATTCATAGTACAGGGTTGCAACCTAAGGGTGCAGGCACCTTTCTTTAAACCAAACTTTTATTTTTGTAGGGGCAATACCCTGAGACTGGTCATTCAGTTTAGGGTTTGAACCCTGAGACTTAACAATTGGCTGGAAGTCCAGGATTTCTAGTGTGGACATAAAACCTATTTCAAGTATAGCACTCACTATTTGTGACATGCAGAGTTCTGCCTGGTCTAGGGCTTCTGGTATCAATCTTTGCGACTATGCCGGCAGCACCTACAGGACAGAAATGACCTTGTAAGTGCCAGTGTTCATGACCTCTTGTGTCAGAGGAGATACGCCATGTTCCACTCATTTTCTGATAGCTTGCATCCTTGTTAGCTATCAGAAAGTGAGGAAATACAACTACAGGATGTAGCCTTACAGCTAGAGCGGTCAACGTCAAAGCTAGGGAAAAGTGTTTGAGTCTCGGCAACAACGCTAAAACATCCTCTGATTCTGGGCAAATCACTTAATCTCCCTGTGACTAACAAAAAAAAAGAAAAGAAATAAATAAGTCCTTCTGTAATTTTAAGGTTTTATAGAGTGCGAACCAGATCCGTGAGGGTATCAGAGCGCTGTACAGATTCGAGGGTGGCATACAAAGTGTTAGGAAGGGAGAGAACAGTTGGGTAAGATGGGGGATGCATTAAACATCATACAAGAAAAGCTCCAGGCTACAGCAGGATACAGAGATAACAATAGGAAGAAACTTATGGAAGAAGGCTTGCAGTCTGAACTCTTAGGTGGGATGCCCAGGGGTGCAGTATTAAGTATCCTTCACAGAGCAGTAGATGATGTCAAGGTGGAGGGTGGAAACAAGTTGCTACGGTGATTGCGATGTAGTCGTCAGACGAGGTATTTGCCCATTAAGAAGGTTTTGGTTTCCTTTTTAAAGTGTGCCAAGGATGGAAGTCTTCTAATGGCGGGTGGGAGGGAGTTCCAGATTCTTGGAGCGCCCCCAGAGAAGGCCCGATTGTAGGTTTTTTTCTTGCAGATATGTGGGCTGGTTGCAGCAATAGGTCTTTGGCAGATTGGGAGTTTCTGACTCCTCCTGATATCACAAGTTTATGGGCGAGAAAAGCAGGGGAATTGGAGTTGAGAGCTTTGTGAGTAATGCAGGACAGTTTGAATTGGTTCTGGCCTCTAGGGGAAGCCAGTACAGAGTTTTGAGGTGGGGAGATATGTGGTCAAATTTCTTTGTGCCAGTTAGGAGTATGGCGGCAGTGGTGAGGCAGGCTTTCAGTGGGGCCAGGGAGTTCTTGGGTAGCCCTGCGAGAGTGGAGCATCCATATTCTAGTCTTGAAATGACTAGAGCCTGTATTGCCGTTTTGAGGCCGGAAACCTCAAGGAAGGGTTTTAGGTTTCTTAGGTAGCTCAGGGGGAACGTGGCCGTCTTGGCCATCGAGTTTATATGGCAGCGCATGTTCAGGCTGCTGTCAAGGGTTATTCCAAGGGATTTCACAGAGTCAACAATTGTGGGAGGGCAATTTAGTTCTGTGATGCTCTTGATCCATTTCTTAATGTCCGGGTTGGTTTTGCGTGGGGAGATTAGGAGAAATTCAGTTTTATTTGCGTTGAGATTAAGCTAGTTGGCGGTGAGCCAATAGACTGTCAGCTTTAGTCGCTCATTCAAGTAGTGAATGTCCTCAGGGGAGCAAATTTTGCCATAGATCTGTGTATCGTCTGCGTACATAAAGTAGGAGATATTTGCGGAACGTAATACCTCGGTGAGTGGTTCGAGGTAGAGATTGAAGAGGGTAGGGGAGAGGGTTGAGCCTTGGGGGACTTTAAGCGAAAGAGGGAGGAAAGATTGCTGTTGATGAGGACTCTCTGAGAACGGTTTTTGAGAAGGATCTAAACCATTCAAGAATGGTGCCATCTAACCCCATCCTGAGTTTGAGTCGTTCAAGGAGGATTTCGTGGTTAATCGTATCAAAGGCAGTAGACAGGTCTAGGAGGATTAGGAGACAGGCTTTGCTTTGATCTAGGGCTTGGAGAGTGTCATCCACGATGTGGAGGAGGGTGGTTTCCGTGCTGTGTCCATGTCTGAAACCGGATTGGAAGTCATCTAGCAGGTGGAAGTTATTAAGGTGTAGGCTCAACTGCTGTTGTGCACATTTTTCTAGAACTTTGGCAAGGAGTGGGATGTTGGCTATGGGTCTGTAATTCTCAGTGGAAGCAGGGTCCAAGGTAGGTTTTTTAGTATAGGTACAACTTGGCCAGCCTTGAGTGAGTCCAGAATAGAGCCCTGTTGGAGGGAGGCGTTGAATATTGAGGTCCAGGAGGGAATGATAGCCTGCGAGGCGGCTGCTAGGCAGTTAGAGGGGAGAGGATCATTGAAGTGGTTGTTTGGGTTTAAGGAGGCGAAAATTTACGAGATAAAGGGTTCATCGTAGAGTTTAAAGTTGGACCAGTGCGCTAGATTTTTGGGTGAGGTTTGGGAAGATAGCGCGTGGAGAGGAGGTGGATCTGGTAGATTTTGATTTTGGCGGTGAGTTGCAGATTTAAGTTCATTTCCTAGGGCAGAGATTTTGTCGCAGAAGAAGGAAGAAAATTCCTCGCTCTATATTAGCGATTTGGGTGTTTCCCTGGAGGTTTTTGCCAGTTTGTTGCATTGGTGTTTGACCAAGTCGAATAGCTTCAGAGGTCGGTTTTTGGCAATCTCGAGTTCGGTTTTGAAGAATTCTTTTTTAAAGTTGAGTATTTTCTTGTTATAAGCATTTCTGGCCTGGCGGAAAAGTTTTAGATGAACTGCTGATGGGTGTTGTTTCCAGTTTTGTTCAGTCTGATGAAGGGATCTCCTCTTCTTGTTGAGGGATCCCCTGAACAAGGGATTCCTGTACTTGATCTGGGTTCTTTTTAGTTTCAGTGGTGCCAGGTCACCGAGAATGTCGGATATGGTTGAGGAATAGTGATACATTAGGTTGTCGACCGAGGTGCACTGTGGGGGGGGCAGTCTCACAATGCGCTGCTAGTTTCCCGTGATCGAAGTTCTTGGTATCTCTAACCCAGCGTTTGGGAATCACGGGTTGCGGTGTCTGTGCCTTGTGAGAGCTGGGCAGGAGGAAGGTGATGGCTCGGTGGTCTGACCAATCACACGAGTCACTAGAGATAATTTTGACTGCTCATTCCTTAGCAATGATCCAGTCTAGGGTGACGCCTTTTGAGTGAGTAGGGAGAGAACAGGCTTGGGTAAGGGCTAGGTTGGCCAAGAAGTCACTGATGGCATTGACCTGAGGGTCCTCGGGATCATTCCAGTGTAAGTTGAAGTCGCCAAGGAAAATGTCATTAGAATTTGGAGAGACCTTGAATGTGATGATTTCCATGAGGAGGTTCATGAAGGTGTCATTCTTGCCTGGGGGGTGGTAAAATATGTGAAGTTTGCACATTTGAGAGGTGTTGTTGGAGACAGAGAGTGCAAGGTATTTGCAGGAGTCTGTAGGGACTAACGGCAGTTCCATAACCAGGAGGTTAGAGCGGTCGATGCAGGCAATGCCACCCCCTTTTTTCTTTGAGTGCCTGTCCATCCTTACAATGTTGTAATTGGGTGAGACTAAGAGGTCTAGGTAGGGCAAAGAGGATTCCTTGAGCCAAGATTTCGTTAGGATCGCTAAGTCCAATTTATGTCGCAGGATGAGGTCGGCGACATCAGATGCATGCTTTACTGCGATCAGCAGTTTATTAGGAGGCCGGTTAAGGAAGGTTAGGGGTGAGTTTCAGGGGTAGATGCAGAGATGGGAACTCTAGCTATGTTGCTATTGACCACCCCTCTAACCCGGAGGGTGGCAGATCTGTTGAGGTTGGTTGCCACTGCGCAGATAGGGTTTTCTTCCCTCAGGATTGAGGGGCATGGGGTTGTCAAGTCAGACAACCGTAGCTAATGAGGAGGTCAGCCACTTCTTTTTCCCTGAGGTCTGGCGGGATAGGCGTGGCAGGGGTGGGTTTGTAGGTCTGGAGGAGTGCAATGATTTCTTCCTCCGAGAGGTGGCAGGGTTGCTTGCGTGGCTGCGAGTGTCTTAGGGATAGTAGAAGTGGGTGAAGGAGTGGCTTGGAGGGGTGAGAGTTCTGTTCTGCGAGAGCCGGAGATTTGAGAAGGAAAGTTCAGTGATGTGAAGGAGGTGTTTTAGATCAAGTATAGACTTATAGATTCTTAGGGTTAATTCAGTGACTCTGTGGTGGAGATTATCAAAATCTCTAGGAGAGGTGGATTCAGGCAGGCAGGGGGCCAGTTGCAAGGGAGTGATTCTGATAGGGTGTACTGGTTACTTGGGGGCCGGGTTCAGGTGAGCTGTTCGGTCAGAGTGTAGGGGGCTAGGTCGATCGTCCCTAAGAGAGAAAAGACCTTGCGGTCAGGGGGCCAAAAGAGTGCGAGCGATTCTGTCTGACTGGGTTGGGCGCTTAGTGGTGAGGTGAACTAGACCATAGTTCAGGGCCCTATTGGAAGTGTCCAAGGTGGTGCTGCGGGCCCTCGTGGGTTTTTCAACAGCCCGGAGTGTGGGAGGATTACGCGGGCAGGAAGATAGGGGTTTGGGAGCGCTTCTGATAGCTAGTGCTGGATGAGTGTTAGCGGGTCTAGATTGGTTTGCGATGTGAGCCCTAGTGGGGGTTTTGGTAGCCGACATTGCGGGGAGCACTTGTGGGTCTAAGTTCAATGGTATGGGCGCGCAGTCATTGGCATGTGGGACTAGGCCGGGTCGCCCAGTGACTTGATCCCTGTTATGTGTGGTTAGTGAAAGGTTAGGTACACTTGGCAGATTAGGTAATAGGTGGAGCGGTGGGAGTGTGGATTTTGAAGGGTTTTGAGCATATTGTTTGAGGAGGGTAAAGAGGACCGCAAATTTGATGAGATCTTTGGGAGGGCCTTGAATCAGGATAATGCCGCTGTTATATAAGGTGACGGTGAGGTCAGCACATGGGATTGACGATGGGGATATGGTGAGTTTTTTTCCATGAGGTATGTTCCTGGCTTTCTGTACTTCGAAGAGGATCGAGAAGGCATTACGCCAGAGAGACGTTTTCGTGGAGTGGAAGATGAGGTCGTTGAGGATGGTGCTAAGGTTCACGCAGAGACGGTGATCGGATATCAAGGTCTCGGGATGGCCTTTCAGGATGGAGTGTTTGAGGGATTTAGAGGCAGATTTGGAGAGATTAGGAGGATAGTTAATGGTATAGTAGTTGTCGCCCACAGGGGACAAGTAGGGCTCTGCCATGCTTGGGAGAGTGATGAGATTAAAACCCCAGTAATGGGTTTATGTGGGGAGTATATTCGAGGGTTTGCCCTGCTGTCAGGGGTTGCTTTAGGGAGAGTGCTACTGCGCCGTGTGGCAAGTCTTAGGACAGCGAGAGCACATGCAAGGGCTGTTAATCATATGCCCATAGCCAAGGTGGGAGGTTTACTAGGACTCTGAAGTGAAATAGATAGAGAGGGCAATAAATCCTATGCCCTTGCCAAGATGGCCGCTATAGAGGTCTTCTTTCTTTACATGTGGTGAGCTTCTGGCTCAGTCCTCTTTCTGTTTTAGTGAAGGTATAGTTCAGTCCTCTTTCCCTTTCTATGACTAGGGCATGTGAGGACAGCCTCCACTGTGCACTGCAGTGCCTTCAAAATGGATGGGCCAACACAGAAAAAGTCAAGATGGCCGTCCAACTCGGCAACAACTGTAGATGTGAGCAGAGACAGGCAACTCACAAGTGGCTAGGCCAGCACACATAGGGTCCGCCACCATAGGCTCAACCAAAATTAAAAATGCAGAAAAACGTAGAATTCAGCGTGGGGCTCACCTTTGCAGGATCCGGCAGTTATCAGTCGCATCCTGCGAGCGGGAAGTCTAGGGTCACAGGCGAGATGCCCCGCAAGGCGACCCCCGCACACTCCCTGCGGACTGGTCACTGGCGAGATGCCCTGCACGGCACCCTCTGCATTCACCCTGCAGAACTGGACCAGCACGGTCCGCCATGTATTGTAGGATGCAGGATTTCCTCCTCTGCACCCTCCAGGAAAAGCCCCAGCCTGTGAATGCTTCACCTGGCTTCTCGCTGGGGTGCAGAGAGGAGGAGAGGCATTGGAGGTTGGCGCGAAGGCGGGCCTAGCCCCGGCAGCAACTCCGGCACCAGATGGCCTCATGAGGTGGGCGGAGACCGGTAAAACATCCTCAGCATCAGAGGCGGGCGGGAGGCTGGTTCCCCACCAGACTCAGCGAGAGCACCTTGTTTCATCCGGAGTCGCGGACCGAGTGGTAGCCTGTGCAATCCCAGCGGGATGCAGTGCCAGCTCCCCGCTAGGGCAGCACAAGTCCTACCGAAGTCTCGCTGGAGGATCCCCTAGTCAGATCCAGTCGCGGCGCCGCATTGTCTTCAAGGTGGTCGGTGAAGGGGCGAGAGCCGCGACCTCCATGCAGAGACCTTCGGTTAAGGTAATCCAACCAAATCCAAGGCCTCATTGTTGTGGTGATCTGGAGTCTTAGCATGTAGTGCTTCTATGGGTGCTGTAGCAGGAGTTGGATGGCAGGGTTTTTCAGGGATAAATACTGATTTCAGTGATCCCCGAGCTCTGCAACAGAGCTCCTATCCAGCGGCCATCTTGTCGAGGCATACCTTATCCTACAGAACTCTACGTGCAGATATTGTTCTGAGGAGACTAGCCACTGCTCTTCCCAGGTTCAATAGCACAGGTATCCCGAAGAGCAGTTACAAGTACATCTGTCGCTCTCTCTCTAAAAAAAAGTCACATCTGTAGAAAGCTTGTGATTGAATATCTTCCTGGGGCAAGATGAATCTCTCCTTTTGCAACCTGATTGATGCCAGTCACAGCACTCGTCTTGGCAAAAAAGGGTTCTTCTCTCAATAGTTTCCAACTTTCTGCTTGCCTGAAGTGTGCTGGGATCCTTTCTCCTTGTCAAAAGTGTAAAGATTTTTCATTTTTAGACTGTTGCTGTGGGCTTGACCCACCTCTTTTGTTGTCACCCCTGGTAGATTCTTGACCTATCTGGTGTTGAGGCAGAGGTCAGCCTTTTATCAAAGCTCACTGTAATCAGTAGGCTGGGAATTGCTTGGGTGATTGTGCAACCCTCTAAATTACTGACTCAACATTTGCTTTTGTGTATACAAGTCAAACAGTCCATTATTTTTGATTACTTTGCTGTCATTCACCATGATCATCCCGTGACGTCAAAGGCACGCCCATAAAATCCTACCTGCTGTGACACATTTGTGATGTCCCACAAGTTATTGTCACGACAACTGGTATGCATCTTTGCTATTGCATCAAGGATTTTGTCTATAACTATTTTAAAACCGGTAAATGGCCATTAGGTCATTGTTGACATTGCTAATTTAGCATGAGCTCTGCTGCCATGATGCTGCTTTTGCACAAGTTACTACATGACTTTATTTTGCAAGACTCTGTTTATGCCTTTCCCATGAGAGCTGTCTGCTTTTCATGTTCTCTGCTAGTTCCTGGAGTTTAGTCTGAACACGATGTGCAAGGTCGATAAACAATGCCCCTTGTTATTCTGTTCTGGTCAGTTCCTTGCACCTAGCAAAACATGCTAACACAGCTGCACTGATTGTAACTCGTGTTTTGAGATTACATGGATGCATGTTGTTCAAACACACACTTGGAGAGAGACCTTTCCAGGCAGAAGAGCTATGCTGTTCTTATGATGTAAAACTACCACCTAGGCACTAAGGTATGGGGTCTGCTGACAATGCCCAGAGATCTTCTCTTATAGAATAAAACAAAGGGGAGGGTGGTTAGGTCTTATAGTCCTTTTTCCACTGTCCTCATATGATGACATCCCCCTTTATATTCTATGGAATTGTAATAATTCTAATTGTATTGTTTATGCATTTTGCTACTGGTAGTGGCTTGTATATTGCATGAGAGCACAATTGTTAAAATAAACATTTTGAACTACAACAGTGACTCTGACAATTCTTGTTGTGGACAAGTACGAGTGAGTAAGCAAAAAGGTATGTCTTGCTACTGCGATTCTTGAGAGAGTCAGGAGTGTTGTGGGTTGTCTAATCATTCATTTGTAGCTTTGTGATTATGTAGGAGAATGAATGAGACACTAAAGCCGGTCGGTTTTGGTATTTTGGGTACTACGGTGGTAGGAAGGTACAACTCCATACACGGAGATCCTGTTTTTCTGTGCATAGTTTTGTGTATGTGTAGAATACCTGCAACATCACCCTCTATTAATCTGCCATCTGGTCCTTGAAAACTGTATGTTATTCCTCAAAGCAGGTCCTTGTGTTTCTGCCATGGAAGAGTAGCCGAAGATATTTCTTTCTCTCAGGAAAATAGGCAGAACAAAGACAAAGAATATTTGCAGATAATTCTCCGTACTATGGCCAGAACCAGCAGGATATGCCTGTAATGTCGTAGCTCAATTTTTGGACGATTTACTGCCCATCAAAGAGCTCTAGGCAAAGTCTTTAAAGACTGTGTTGATTGTACAGGATATTGAAAGTTTTAAGTACTTTTGGACAACCAATGCAGTATAAGTAGCAACAATTAATGAATTATGCTTTTTTGCTTGAAGAGTTAAGAGGTAAGCAAGTCTGGATTTTTTTTTTTACTTTTTTTATTTTACAGAAAAACAAGATACAATTGAAGTCACACACAAGGCACAGTTTCAGTATTTGACATACATAGAAGTCCGGATTTTTGTTATTGTTTTTTTGATAGCATTTTAACATTTTCATTGGAGATTTTAATGCTCTTCCGAGGCAGAGTAATCTGCAATTCAAGTAATTCTGCCTCATCTGCCAGGACCCAAGGGTTGGATTCTGAACATGAAATTTATTTTGCGAGATGGTATTCAAAGGAGCTCTCTTTTACCTGAAATATTTGAACCAAAGTTTCAATAAGGCAGCCTTCATGGCCAATGACTACTCTAATACAACAAACGCTAAGCAAAATTGAGCTTCCTACTCTGAGTTAGGGATTCTAAAATAATTTTGTTCTCTTTTTAATTGTGCCTCAACTAACCATTGCGTAAACTTACCTGGAAAGGCTTTGAGGCCATATGTTGCAATATGTGAGTGGAAGTAGATATTTTGGTAGATATTTTACATTTAGGACTCTAAAGAGAGTTGTGCTACAGAAGTCCTTTTGAGATTATTGGCTGCCTTTTCTAATATGAACCTGATACCTACAGCATTGATGGTGAGTGAGCTAATATGTTGTTTGTGGTGGCTGGAAACTTGAAAATCTCCCCCGATATGCTTGTAGGAATCTTCACTGGTGATTGGGCCCAACATCAACATTATCTTATTGTTTTTCTGATTTTTTAGAAAGCAATTATGCAGCTTTTCCATTATTGAATTCCAGATAAGTGTTCCTGCAATACCCGTCAATGTTGGTAAGAGTAAGATGGAGGCCTACACAGAGTGATCCAATAGGAGAGTGTCATCAGCAGATTGTAAAACATGTAAAGACCGTTTATCTAATTTTGGTGGGGATGTTCTTTTTTTTATAATTGAATTCTCCATGTCACAACAAATAAATCAAACAACATTGTGGCTGGCATGTACCCCTGCTTCTGTCTTTTGTTGATGTACACATTTTTGGCAGAGTTCTACCTACCCCTAACTTGACTTGGATCAAGTTGTAAGAATAGAGGGATAATATAGCTTTTAATATGTTTTACAGGAGACCAAGTTTGCTCAGCTTTAACTAGAGAAGATTCCTAACTGTGCTGTAGAAAGCTTTAAGTCAATAAAATAATCTTTTACTGCCTAGTGAGTAACAGCAGCAGTCCATGTAGGTATCAGTGGTGGGGCAGCACGGAGGATTTCAAAGGATGATGCATAGGGAAAATTGATTATTCATTACATTTTCCCTTTGCATTATCCCTCGAAATCCCCCCACGTGGCCCTACCGCCCCTCCGCTGTTACCTGCATGGACCACGGCTGGTGAGTAGTGGGAAATCAAGACAAGGGCCACAATATTATTGTCGGTACTCCTATTTCATATAATTCCAGTTTGGAATCATTGTACTATGTTGGACTGCTTAATTATGTGGGTAATGATCATGTTCTAAAGCCTTCAGATTCAGGATGCCAACCCATACGGATAGCTATAACTCTGAAAGCCAGCTTTTCCATTTCTCCTGTGCATTTTAAGGGAAAAGTCATAGGCAGCAAACCACTATTCTATAGTATCCCCAACCACATAGCTTTGCACAGTGTCTTTGAGAAGAGTTTGATATGAATGCTCAGTCCCCGGTTCTTCATTGTTGCTGTTGCCATCTTCACTAGGCACAAATACACTCCTGGGACTTAAATCACCTTTGCATTGGCTTCTTTCATGCACCAGTATGGCCTGATGCTTCTCTCGACCAACTTTTTCTCCTTAGATAGAAGAGCTGTTGCTGCCAGTTACATCTCAGCGGCAAGGTAGAAGCTACCTTCTCCTCTGCTGACAGTTTCAATTCCTCAAAAGCAGAGGCTGACTTTTTCCCCCCACAGTAGCCAGGGCAACTACTGATATTTTCTCCTCAGCACCAGGGCAGTTTTGAGTCAATCCCAAAATTATTTAGTCACACAACATAAATCCTATAAAAAATGGTTAGTCAAGGGGCATGACTATTCATCTTGAGTAAAGCAAACACAAGGAGGTGAGTGTCTGAAAAGTTTCAGCGATCCGTCCATCATCTCCTTGTATTTGGTTTGTTCGCCCTAAGTTGGCAGGGTATGCCCAGTCGTGCGCTACTTGCTCACTTTGCCACTGGATTCAAGCTAGCCTGGCAGATGAAGGGTGTTACCCAGAAACCGGTCCCTGGATGCTTGTTTCCGGTTCAGGGAAGACTTGGCTTGGCAGTTAAGGCTGGACTATTCCCATGTGGCACAGTGTCAAGACTGATTTGCATATAGCTGGGTCTGAACTGAGGTGGCAAAGTTAGCTAAATGACAATGATAGATTCAACTCAGAACTGTGACGGGGGTGAGTATCTGAAAAGTTTCAGCGTTCTGTCCATCATCTGCTTGTTTTTGCTTTGTTCAACCTAAGTTGGCAGGGTATGCCCAGATGTGGGTCCCTTGCTCACTTTGCCACTGGATTCAAGCTAGTTCGGCTGATAAATGGTGTTACCAGAAACCCGTCCCAGGATGCTTGTTTCTAATTCACAGAAGACCTGGTTTGGCAGTTTGGGCTGGACTATTCCCATGAGGCACAGTGTCAAGACTGATGTGCATATAGCTGGGTCTGAACTGAGGTGGCAAAGTGTGCTAAAGAATTATGATGGATTCAACTCAGATCTGTGACTGGGGGTGAGTGTCTGAAAAGTTTCAGCGCTCTGTCCATCATCTCCTTGTATTTGCTTTGTTCACCCTAATTTGGCCGGGTATGCCCAGACGTGGGTCACTTGCTCACTTTGCCACTGGATTCAAGCTAACCTGGCTGAAGAAGGGTTTTACCCAGAAACCGGTCCCTAGGATGCATGTTTCCAGTTCAGGTAAGACCTGGCTTGTCAGTTCGGGGTGGACTGTTCCCATGAGGCACAGGTTCAAGACTTATTTGCATATAGCTGGGTCTAAACTGAGGTGGCGAAGTCAGCTAAAGAATGATGATGGATTCAACCCAGATCTCTGACTGGGGGTGAGTGTCTGAAAAGTTTTCAGCGCTCTGTCCATCATCTTGTGTTTGCTTTGTTCGCCCTAAGTTGTCAGGGTATGCCCAAATGTGGGTCCCTTGCTCACTTTGCCACTGGATTCAAGCTAGCCTGGCTGATGAAAGGTGTTATCCAGAAACTGGTCCCAGGATGCTTGTTTCCGGTTCAGGGAAGACCTGGCTTGGCAGTTCGGGATGGACTGTTCCCATGAGGCACAGTGTCAAGACTGATTTGAATATAGATGGGTGTTAGATCTGGGGGTCTCTAGTTGGCAATGGTATTCACCTTTGTCCAAATAGGGACCCTGACTACTCTGTCAGGATAAGCGGATTACACTCCTTAATAACCCCTGCTCACCCCCTTGGTAGCTTGGCACGAGCCGACAGGCTTATCTCAGAGGCAGTGGGTTAAGCATTTGTGAATATACACAGTAATACAGTGAAAACACCACAGATGGACACAACACAGGTTTTATAAAAATAAGTATTCTATATATAGACTGAACACAAGACCACAAACGACAAAAATCCACAATACTATACTTAAAGTTAACTTAAAGATGATAAAAGTTACTTAGTTCAAATTGATGATAAATGCGACAAAGTTCTCAACAAAGTACATGGATACGTAACGCAAAGTACACAATAGGCTTGCAAAGGGGGAGATGCGTCCATTCCCTGATCCGGGAGCGATGATGTGTCATGCCTCAATGCTCGTGCAGAGTAGGGGATGCGTCGTAATCCTTACCGGTATGGAGGTGATGCGTAGATTCTCGGCCTGCGGGCCCGTTGTGGTGCGCAAGATGGCGCCTTGATGCGATGATCCAGTTGCGATGCAAGAAGTTGGCGCCTTTGATGCGGCGATGCGATGAGGATGCATCGACGTCCTGGCACCCTTGCGACGACTCTGTACTTTGGAGCCACGACAGGCACTGCGACATGCTTCTCCAGGGATGAGTTGGCGACTCTCACAATTGTTTCATGCTTCTCCGGTGATGCGACAGCATGCAGCTTTGATCAACACACGTTCAAGGGAGATGCAGCAAAGGCTCACTTCTCTGGCGTTGCGACTATTTCAGCTGCGGCGGCGACACACTACGTCTCGATGCGTCACTCTCCCAGCAACACGCAAATATCTGGAGTTGAGAATTCCCAGCAAGGAAATTCAGACGGGGCTGGAGATAAAGTCTTTTGACCCTGAGACTTCAGCAGGAGGCAAGGACAGTTCAAGCCCTCAGAGAATATTCTGAAGATGATGAAAGTCTTTAAAAAGTTCCTTCTCCTTTCCTTGGCAATGAAGCAACCACTGCAGGCCAACCCAACAAACAGCACACTGGCAGAGGGGTAGTCAAACTCCTGCAGCTTCCTTGGTTCTTCTCCTTGGCAATAGGTTTCTTGTTCCAGATGTGATCTAGGGCCCGATGTAGGTAAATCTTTTTTACCACTTCTTAAATACCGATTCATACCGAATCGGTATTTAAGAAGTGGTAAAAAAGAGGAGGGGAGATGTAGGTATTTCAGATTCGGTAAATACCGAATCGTTAAGATTCGGTATTTACCGATTCTGTAAATACCGAATCGGTAATGCCCATTGATTTCTATGGGCATTGAAGCCCATAGGAATCAATGGGCATTACCGAATCGGTATTTACAGATTCGGTAAATACCGATTTCAGCAAGGGTGCAGGGGTGTCACTTTGACACCCTCTAGCACCCCCAATACAGGCATGTGTGCCATGTGGCACACAGACATGCCCTAAGGGCATGTCTGTGTGCCACATGGCACAGGTGTGCATGCACAGATGTGTATGCACTCCTGAATTCGGTATTTTACCACCCAATAGGATTGGGTGGTAAAATACCGAATTCTGAAGGCCTGTGGCACTCTGACATGTGCCAGCTACATCTGCATTTACAGAATCGGCATTTTACCGAGTCTGTATTTACCGATTCGGTAATTTTACCGAATCGGTAAATACAGAATCGGTAAAATACCGATTCTGTAAATGCATGCCCTACATCTGAAAACCCTAATACCGGTCGGAAACGGCAAAAATCGGCCGTTTCCGACCGGTATTAGGGCTCCTACATCTGGCCCCTAATCTCTTGGGATCAGGGTCCCAATATTTATACCCCAAAATCCTTTGTTCTCTGAAGGCAGAGAGGCCTCTGCCTAGTCCAAACCAGTTCCTGAGCACTTTGTTTACCTGACTCTCTTCTTCCTTTCACTGTGCAGGGCAGAGACATCAGCCGCCACAGGAGGTGGAGCCAGCAGAGTGAAGGGAAAATACAGCTCTGGAGCACTTTGTTGACATGGTTCCTTCTCTCCTTTCACAGTGCACGGCGGAGACATCAGATAAGCCACCGGAGGTGGAACCAGCATTGTAGAGGGAAGGCCCAGCCCTATTCAGGTCCCAAGTGCATCTCCTCCCTCCCATCTAGATGCAGATCTCTCTATTCACCACAAGGCTGCCCCAGCATATCTCCTGGAAACCCCCAGCCCTGTCACTCACAAATCCAGACAAGGAATACACAACCTAGCAGAGGTAGGCCTGGTCAGTTAGGCAAGAAAATACCTACTTTCTAAAAGTGGTATTTTAAACACAGAAAATTAAAACCAACTTTACTAAAAGATGCATTTTATTATTCTGAGTTCAAACATACTAAATTCGAATTTCTACCATGTTGACTGAGTCAGTTAGGATTATAAGAATGTAATAATCTAACTGCCCATTCTAGCATATGGAGAACAGGTAGCCTTAAATAGTGAAAAACGTAAAAGGCTGTAATTCGCTACTAGGACATGCCACAAACATCAGATCATGTCCTACCTTATACTTACAATGCACCCTGCCATTGGGCCTACCATATGGGTGTCTAACATGAAGCAAAAGGAAGGTTTAGGGACTGACAAGTGGGTGCACTTGCCAAGTCGAAATGGCAGTGCTAGACTGCACACAGGCCTTGCAATGGCAGGCCTGAGACACAATTTACAAGCTGCTTCTGTGGGTGGCACAAGCAGTGCTGCAAGCCCACCAGCAGAATTTGATTTAGAAGCCCTGGGCACACATGGTGCACTGCACTAGGGGCTGACAGGTATATCAAATAACCCAATCATGGAATCACCAATTAGTACATCAATTTAACATAGGGAGCACTTGCACTGTGGCACTGAATAGCAGTGGCATAGTGTCCAAAGCATATAACCAGCAAAAACATATCAAAACAGAGGAGGCAATCTGTCAAAATGGAAGGGAGGCTCACACCAATGATGCCAGGTCTAACCCTGGGCCTGAACTGAGGTAGCGAAGTGAGCCATAGAATGATGATGGATTCAACCCAGATCTGTGACTGGGGGTGAGTGTCTGAAAATATTCAGCGCTCCGTCCATCATCTCCTTGTGTTTCCTTTGTTCGTCCTAACTTGGCAGGGTATGCCCAGATGTGGGTCCCTTGCTCACTTTACTACTGGATTCAAGATAAACTGGCTGATGAAGGGTGTTACCTAGAAACCGGTCCCAGGTTGCTTGTTTCCGGTTCAGGAAAGACCTGGCTTGGCAGTTCGGGCTGCACTGTTTCCATGAGGCACAGGGTCAAGACCGATTTGCATATAGCTGAGTCTAAACTGAGGTGGTAAAGTGAGCTAAAAAATGATGATGGATTCAACCCAGATCTGCTACTGAGTGTCTGAAAAGTTTCAGCGCTCCGTCCATCATTTCCTTGTGTTTGCTTTATTCATCTTGAGTAACAATCACAAACCTTGTTGGGGAGAATCCTCAAAGTCACTAAATTAGCCAATTCTCAATCCCCTTGTACACTTGGCACAGAGCAGACAGGCCTAAATTAGGGCAATCTGTAAAGCATTTAAGTAGTACCAAAACAGTAATTAAGTCAAGACACAACACAAAAAAAATCACCAACCAAATGTTGAAAATAAATAGAATTACACCCAAAAAATCAAAATCCGAAAAAAGAATCTGGAGGTATGAATTTTTAAAGTTTTGAAATAAAAATAGTGCCAAAATGTCAAGCGCCAACTGTGGTAAACTGGTTGTAGTAGAACAGGACATGGCGACAAACATTGAGGCTGACTCTGATGGAGCATGGGTAGGTTACAAAAATCAGTTGAGGATTAGTTGAAAGATTTGCCTTGGCACTGCTCCTTAAATATGGAAGTCAAAATCCTCAGCAGCACAAGGCAGCAGGCTATAACCAAAGATGTCTCCACAAGGTCATCTAGTCCATGGAAACAGTACCGGTAAAGTCCAAATTTGACGCCAAGGAAAGTCATCCTGCCAGCCAGATACTTCTGGAGTCTTCACGTTGTCAAGATTTCAATATTCACACATGGTCACTTTTTTGTACCACACAACCCCTTAGTGGGCTAAAGATACAGGCTGCATCTGAAGTGGGCTAAATGAAGCCGGATTCCTTCTCAGAGAGGTCCACTGAACAGGATATGCTGCTGCTAATAAGGAACAACTTGAATCTTCAGTCGAGAGGCAATTCTCCTCATCCAGATCAGCTTATATGTCCCAGGTTTCAGGGATGGGAGCAGGCATCGAGTTAGACATGTCCAAGAGCTCTAGGACCTCAGGACCAACACTTAGGGTCTGGACTCACTCTAGCAGAGGCCAACAGCAGGAATTAGGGCAGATCTATTTTTAACAGGAATGCTGGACAGTTGAAAAAAACGGCTTCTTGTTGTTTGTTGTCTCCCTGCAACTTGTACAGTAGGTCAGATTTATGACTCTTTGAGATTACTTCTGTGTCCTGGGTATAGGAAAGAGAAGATCAATGCCCTCAAAGCTCCTTTCAGGTGACAGATAGCAGGTTCAGTCCTAATCCTTGGGGTGAAAGTTCCCGGGTAACCCAATCTCCCTTTTGCAGAACTTCCTGTCTGATGTATTGCAAGAAGTCCTACTGTGCTCATCACTTCAAAAATCCAAAATGGTGAAACTCTTCTCCCCTTATGTAGAGCCTCTGTGCCCATCCAGTGGTGTGGCCAGGGTAATGAGCAGCCCCTCCACTGTGGTCAGTCCAAACCATTTCTGGAGGCAGTTGTCCATCTAATGTGTTTGGTCTCTACCCGACTGTAAGGACAAAAAAGCGGCATGTTCAGATCTGATCTGCCATCTGTTTGTGACGGGACAGGCTTTTTTTCTTCCATCGACCTTTAGATATACATATATAAAACATACTTATTTTTCAGAAAGACACACATTCACTGGATGATGTCATCAGTGATGCCATCAGTGATGTCATTTGAGACGTCATCAGTGATGTCATGAGTGATGTCACTGACCATGTCATGAGTGATGTAATATGTAACATCATCAGCAGTGCATTGCAGGCGCGCGAGTTATAGTTAGCTGAACTAACTATAACGGGGGAATTTCAATGATTTTGTATGAGTGAAATGTCCAGCTAACTATAACATGTGTAAAACTTCTGTTTTTTTCAGTAAATTTACTAGGTTTTTTAAATGCTAATTCCTTACTATAACATGTGTGAAACCTACAGTTTTTTCAGTAAATTTCTAAGGTTGTTTAAATGCTATTTCCTAACTATAACGTCTGTGAAACCTATGTTTTTTTCAGTCAATATATATATATATATATATATATATGCACAGGAAAACTAAACAGGCACTTCCCTTACAAAGCAGTACAAAGTTTGCATGTCTGCAGCCTTTCTTATTTTTCACCTTATTCATCTTCTGTTCAATCAACACATCATCCACACATACACACACCTACTTGCTCCCTTTCTTGGCTGGGGTTATCAATCATTCTTCTTTAATTCAAATTCAAAGTACATGCCCTTTATCAACGCTTTTTATTATAACAACTACCCCGGCGAAGGCACTATGAAATTTGCACACTTGCTCCCTTTCTTAGCTGCACTTATCAATTATTCTTCAATTTCATATTTTGATTCAAACTCAAGGCCCTTTATCGAGCCTTTTTGTTATAACTACTGTTGCAGTGATTCTGCTGCTACACACATCTGTGCATAAAGACTTACGACCACTGTGAATTACGATGTTCCAAACCCCACCTTAGTACCCAAACCCCCTAACAGACTAGCAATCAGTGACTCATTGGTTCTTCCTCCTATAGCAAAAACACAAATTATTAGTCAACCCACAACATGCGACTTAGGTTACCTCAGGTAAGGTAGATAACAAGAGCACTTTTCGTTACATTCTTACACCAGTCCAAAACAAGCACCTAGTAAACACACCTGCAACTTTGAAATGTTTATTTCTAACACCGTAATCTCATGCCCAGTACCTTACATAATACAAGCAAACATATTATCAGAAACAAAGTTGTCAGTATTGTTACTATTCCATAAAATACAAAGGAAGAAAGCATCCTATCATGCAAAAGGGAAACATATTTAAAATTTGCCTAAATGTCACCCTCCCTACTTAGCAGGTTAGTTTATTACTACAGAAGATCTCATATGACCACATAGGCACACCCATACCTCTGTTACTCAGCAGTAGTGGATCACATTGAGTTCTGCACAAACTGTCAAGTTACGAATGTTCTCAAACTGTGTGTAATCATGCCTGCACACTTCATTACTAAACGCGCAAGTATAAGAGATGCCACAGCTGCATATCTCTTATGGCTCGAACGTGCGAACATCATTCCGAATAACACACACAGTATACAACATAACCTTGATGTTTCATGCTCTCACTATACACACTAAAGTAGCAAGGCAGTCTACAAATGTAGTATATCAAATATTCTCATATGAAGCAAAATACTCACCCTTCTCTAAACAATATTGCAAGAGCGTGTTGTGTGCAAAGCAGAGCAGGAAAACAAAAATGGCGTTTAAGCTTCTAATAAACCCATGCTAACTTAACACGGTGTGAGTGCAAGGCTCAGCCCACAACACATTTCCTGGACCAAAGCACATAATATAAACGTGGGCAAATTACGAACGCAGAGTCCAAGCCTAAAAAGCAGAGTCAAGTTAAATTTTGCAAAAAAAATTATTCGATCTTTGATAAAAAGCAGTAACTAAATAATAAAGAATAGGTAGAAAAATCAAACAGTCTCATTCCACCAGCGTATAAGCACAGTATGTAGCAACAGCCTCCAACAGGAAGTCATTGTTCTCATCTGAAAACATTTCAGCCATCCTTTTCAATAGTGAGAATTAACATACATGTTCATAAACGACCGGAGCCTCTATCACCATTGGAGGAAAACTCGGGTCATCTTCAATGTAACTGCATGCCAAGAAGTCATGCGCTGCTGCAAAAACATCCCAACGTCCCATTATTCCATGTATCACTGCTAAGGCCATAATCCCGCCGCCAGAACAGAGCAAGTCATGAACCACTAAGGGGCTCATCAGCTGGTCATAATCCGCGTTGGGAGACACCGTACTGCAGAGACACAAATCCAGGGTCGAAATCACAGCTCAGGCAATGGAACACAGGTTGAACGCATGTGAAAAAGGAGAATCGAAACGAAAATCCATAAGCTGCACTCAACGTTGCAAGAGGCAGCGCTCCATAGTAACTAAGCATTCGGTTGCGGACCAGCAACAACCGAGAAATATTGTCGTCTGCTGCAAGATGTGCATCCCTATTTAAGTAAACAAATTAATACAAGCACACCAGCAACTAATGTGAGCATTAAGCACAATTTTTTTTCATGCTGGAAAAAATCGTATGAAAAAAAACAGACAAGACACCAAATATAGTTTCTACAGGAGTCACAAGGCCAATGCTTATAACTTTGAAAAAGTAAGCTAACCTCCTACTCGAGGACGCATTAAAGATAGTCTAAATTAATTCCCTAAAATTCCGGGGCAAGTCTGTATTTAATAAAGCATACACTTCTGTGCGGGTGTTTGCTACATGAAGGACAAATGTTTCTCTAGCAGATGTAAGAGCAACCTCTTTTTGAGACAATAGCGCTCTTATACGGCGCATTTGGTTGACTCTTCTTTCTAGGTCGCAATCGACGGCCAGATGGAAACATCCAGCTTCCCATGCAGAGGAGTAAACACAACTTTTTTATAAGCATGGGCGAATTTTGCGAATTCGCGATCCGCGAATTTGTGGATTTGCAAATTCGCAATCCGCAAAATTCTCAAATTCGTGCGAATTTGCGGATTTTTTATTTTTGCGTGTTCGCAGGGCGCTTTGCGTGTTCGCGGGGCGATTTGCGTGTTCGCGGGGCGCTTTGCGTGTTCGTGTTTTTTTTTTTGTGCGAGACCGCTTGTTGTTGTGCCCTTCTGCCCTCTGCCCCACTCATTTTTGTGCCATTCTGCCCTCTGTCCTACTCGTTTTTGTGCCCTTCTGCCCTTTGCCCCACTCGTTTTTGTGCCATTCTGCCCTCTGCCCCACTCGTTGTTGTGCCCTTCTTCCCTCTGCCCCACTCGTTGTTGTGCCATTCTGTCCTCTGCCCCACTTGTTGTTGTGCCCTTCTGCCCTCTGCCCCACTCGTTGTTGTGCCATTCTGCCCTCTGCCCCACTCATTGTTGTGCCCTTCTGCCCTCTGCCCCACTCGTTGTTGTGCCCTTCTGCCCTCTGCCCCTCTCCTGTTTTATTTTAGAATGGCGCCGGCAAACTGCCAGCGCAATTCTAAAATAGTTACTAAGTTAGCTTCATCAGGAAGCACTAATAAATAAAATAAAGCAGGTGCTCGAATTCAGTTAAACTCGAGCACCTGCTTCTATTAGTGCTTCCTGTTGAAGCTAACTTAGTAACTATTTTAGAATGGCACTAGCAGCTTGCCGGCGCCATTCTAAAATAGTTACAAGCTTGAAGCTTGAACTTTTGCCCCCCGGATCCGTTTCGCTGGCGGATTTGCGGATTTTCGGCAAACTCGCGGGAATTAGCGGATTGCGAATTTGCCGAAAATCCGCAAAATCCGCGAGCGGAATGGATTTTGCGCCCATGCTTACTTTTTTATTGCAAACCACAAGCTCAGTTACCGTAATCTTGTAAGCGATGCCTGCTAACATCGCACAATAAGCCACACAGCTGAATCGGATCTCCAATAAGTGACCACTTCTAACTATTCTCATAGCGCGCCCTGTGCTCTGATTTGACAGTGAGAGAGTGATCGCACCATGGTTTGTACTGCTAATCATTCTCAGCATATGCTACGAATACGATAAAATGGCGATAATCATAACACTAGTCCTTGATAATATGCCCCGAATTTCGGAGCGCGCCCTGCATCGCAAAATGCGATGCAGGGCATGGAACAAAGGAGCACATTATCAACAAAAGGTGATACATTATCGCCGCTTTTATCGGCAGGAAACTGTTGTTAAAGCGGCGATAATGGGCTTGATAATAAGCCCTTGTAAATTTCCATAGCAGCCCAGGTTCTGCTGTTAACCTGGGCTGCTATGGTTATTCACAAGGGCTTGATAGTATGCCCTTGTGTCAGTCATCAGTGATGTCATTTGAGATGTCATCAGTGATGTCATGAGTGATGTCACTGACCATGTCATGAGTGATGTAATATGTGATGCCATCAGCAGTGCATTGAGGGCGCGCCAGTTATAGTTAGCTGAACTAACTATAACGAGGGAATTTCAATGGTTTTTTAATGAGAGAAATGTCCAGCTAACTATAACATGGGTGAAACCTATGGTTTTTTCAGTGAATTTCTAAGGTTTTTTAAATGCTAATCCCTAACTATAACGTGTGTGAAACCTATGTTTTTTTCAGTGAATTTCAAAGGTTTTGTAAATGATAATTTTGAAATGTATTAATTATTATATTTCTTTCTTTTTATAGTAATTTCCTACATTTTTATTACAAATACTTATATTTATTTTATTTTTAAAGTTACATTTCATATTTTTAATGTAAAATAATAACAAAAGTAAATTCAAAAAGAATGCACTGCTAGTGAAACTGCCTCGGTGAGTTTGTAAGTGTTTGTTAGAGGCAGATTTACAACACCCATGTGCCTCTTTTACACCGCCGTTGCATCACTTTTCTGATGAAGCAGTGGTGCAAAAGATGCACCACGATATGTGGTATTTAGAATGTGACGTATCTGGGAGGAACATCACATTGTAAATCCCTGTACCAGAAGGACACATTCCTACATGGGGGGGCGTTCCTGCGCAGGAACACCTCCTAAAAGTGGCTGACTAAAATCTACAAGATTTCACTTTGTCACTTTTGCGCTCATGTTGTGTCAAAACCCTGCACTACCTTGAAGAAGGGGAAAAGGATTGACACAGCAGTCTGAGCATAGGGCCCCCAGAACATTGATGGAGACACATTGCACTTCCAACATAACTCAAACAATGCACCACCTTTACAGCACAGATACATCACATATATGTGCCATTTTGTCCCATGGTACACCGCATTGTAAATACGGCGCATCCATGGTGGTGGTGTCACAGAGCACAATAACTGACATATTCCTGGGGATATGCCAGTTTTTGTATATGTGCCCATTAGTGTTTTAATGTAGTGATAGGATTACTACATACCAATGAATGAGTCACTTCAAAACTAAAACAACAGTGACAGAGTGTTTGCTGGAAGTGTAACAATACAAACTAGTAAATTAAACGTATAAAACACTAATTTGCAAGTACATAGAAGACTGCATACATCGTCTATAAGGGTTTGAAGAAGTCTATGCCCTAAGGCCTATTTTAATGCATGAGTACTTAGATAGTGAGTGGATGATTACAAGACTGCAAGGAAAGAACCTGATTGAATTTATAACAGCCTCAGTTGTACCACAGTATATAGATAAACACATACTGCTGTATGGCTCACTACAATATTGAAACAGTAGTGTGAGAATGTTTGCTGTAAGTATTAGGATACACATTGAGGAATTGAACGTATAAAACATAAGTTTGCTGGTGCAGAGAACATTGCATGCACAGTCTATAGACGTTTGAAACAGCCTATGCACTAAGGCCTCTTTTAATCCATGAGTATCTAGATACTGACTGGATCATTACACTTCTGCAAAGAAAGTTCCTCACTAAATCTATTACAGCTTCAGTTTTACCACGGTACAATGAAAAAGAACATACTGCTGACTGGCTCACTACAATACTTAAACAGCAGTGTCACAGAGTTTGCACGAAGTATAAGGATACAGACTGGGCAATTTAAGGCATAAAACACAAGTTTGCAGCTGCATACAAGACTGCATGTATACTCCATATGGATTTTAAGCAATCTATACCCTCAAACCCACTTTGCATATTTTAAATCAATATAAACATTTAAAGAATATATAACTGAATCTATAACTGCTTCACTTTTAGACCAATAAATACATTAGTAGATAGTGCTCAAATCTTTATTATTTTTCAACAATAAATGTATTATTGTAACATCTCATAATTTAACAGACATTCCAATACAACTTCATCAGATATGTCATTCAGATCAATTTCCTCGTCAGCAGTTTCTGATTTAATTTGTACTAAAATTTCAACATAATTTAAAACTTCCAGAAAATCTCCATCAAACCTTTCGTCTTCAAAATCACAATTCATGTCTGCAGCACTAATTTCCCCTTATTCACTCTCATTGCCTGTGACAGATACGATTAGTTCTTCAATCATACTCAAAGTAATATCCAAAATCTCCTGAGTGTGAGGCTGTTCTCTTTCCATAATTTTTCCTTTATGTTCTTGCTCCTTGTATAAAAATATAAACAGTTAATTTTATCACTTTTCATAATATATAATACAAAACTACAGTTTTCACCTATGTTGGCATACAAAAAATACGATATAAATACTATTATCTAATAACATTCCATTAGTAGAGTTTTAGTCCTTTGCAAAATTATACAACTATAATTACTTATAAGGATATCCTGTTCTTAGCTTTTCTTAAATTTTGAAAGCAGTCACTCCCTATGACTATAGGAAAAGACTCAGGCTGTTATAGTAAAATACAGTACTAAAAAATGTAGAATATGTCTATTCACCGTACCCTTTCCAAAATAGTAAATGTTTTTTACTAAAATGGAAAAGATAGTATTCATTGTCAAGAATAACACTGTGTATCTGTGTATATTTAGACATCATTATCACACTACTTTTTGAATACTTCATGTGTTTACTCCATCTCTATTCCTCATCTATAACTGTTCCAATTTCGAACTAGCCTCTCCTCTAGTATTTATCTGCAACCTTGTAGCTTATGGTTCTTTATTTTTCTCACTGCTTATAACCTATAATTTTGTAACATTCACTAACCTAGGCCTCTCAGTTTATTGTCTAATTTTTATATTATTAATGTCCATGTGTTCTTCTACTAACTTTTCTTTATGCAGTTGCTTGTTATCTATTCTGTCAATCCTTCAATATCTTGTGTTTTTCATTAATGTTCCTTCTTAATTAAAAAGTCTTTCTACTATTCCTTACTAAATGTGTTCTTTTTCCTTAAGACCTTGCTTAACACGAATGTTATCGTTTCTTGTTTTAAGTTAGAGAAAAAACATTCAATATTGTCTATAATGTCAGGTAAGTTTACTTACTCACTAACTTATCAAACAATGTTCTTTAACTCTCAGAGAAATATTTCCACTTTCTCTTCACGAATGTCCAAGGAGCAATTGAAAATGGGTCTGAAATCCGGAATGTCTTTGGTGAAGTGCGCACTCGTTAGTGAGCGCGCGCCTCACCAAGGAACCTCCCCACAACTCTGTGGTAAATGAATAGATTGCAACCGCGTCTTTCAGCCACGGCCCGTGGAGGGAGTTGCGATGGGGCAGGCAGGGGGGGCGGTGGAGGGGCAGGGTGAAGGGTGATAAACAACGGAATCTGGATGATTGCAGGTAAGTAAACAATTACATTGATAAATCGAATTTCGGGCCATGTTATCAACAAAACGCGATAGATTATCGCCGCTTTTATTGGCAGGAAAACTGCCAATAAAGCGGCGATAAAGGACTTGATAATAGGCCCTGGTGAATTCCCATAACAGCCCAAGTTAACACCAGAACCTGGGCTGCTATGGGAATTTCCAAGGTCCTATTGTCAAGCCCATTATCTCCGCTTTATCTGCAGTTTCCTGCCGATAAAAGCGGCGATAATGTATCACCTTTTGTTGATAATATGCCCCTTCGTTCCGTGCCCTGCATCGCATTTTGCGATGCAGGGCGCAGGATACAAAATTCATTTTATTAATTTAATTGTTTACTTACCTGCAATCATCCAGATTCTGCTGTTTATAACCCTCCACCCTGTCCCTCCCCGCCCCACCTGCCTACCCCACCACAACTCCCTCCATGGGCCGCAGCTGAGTCAGTTACTTGTACTTACCTCAAGCATAATGAATAATAAAAAAATTATATATTATAAAATTATCACCTGTGGAAGATACAAAAAAACACAGTTACAATATATATTTTACAACACAAAATATTTTGTAAAACATTTCATTTCCCTTTTTTGCTGTTCACAGAATATATTGAATTTCACTACAAACAGTGAGTTCAATAGTACTCATCACATAACAGCGGGCAAAAAAAAGACAATCCATTAGGATATCTTAAAAAAACCCAGTCAACATTCTCAATAACAATATAAAAAATAGAAATAAAACGTATCTTAAATGTATTTTTCTAAGAGCAATTTCTTACATAAATATGACACATCTCAAACAATCATAAAATAACAAAACATTATGATTAATTTTCTTACACTGTAAATATAGTTACTTACAAATATATGCTGACAAAATATACAGCAAAAGGTGCTTAATGGTTTCACACACTTTTCCTGACTGCCAAACAGTATGCATCAAGTCCTTAGTTTGGAAGTTGTTCAATAGTAATCCTGAACGTACGCCTCCCAGCCTTCTGATCCAAAACCGCCGACATCATCTACGGGTCCCCAGGACTTATCCATCAGTCCGACGCTGTTCAACATCTACATGGCCATCCTAACACAAGTAGCCCACCATCACAACTTCAACAACATCTCCTACACAAAAAACACCCAGCTCATCCTCTTCCTCACCAAGAAGCCACATACCACCAAAATCAACCTCCACGACACAATGAAGGACGTCACCAACTACATAAAGAGCAGCACTGTAAACACAAACTGGCACAAGATGAAGGTACTCTTCCTCAGACCCACCCCCTCAGCCTCAGACAATTCCTGCTACCTGTCTACACTGTGAACAGTACCAACACCTACCAACCATGTCCACCACATAGGATTCAACCTCAACTCCTCCCTCTCCATGTGTAACAAAGTCTACACCATCTCCTCGTACTGCTATAATACCCTCCACATGCTCTGCAACATTTACAAGTGGATGCTAACCAAAAGAAGAAGAACAGTGTCACATTCCATCATCAGCAGCAGACTACACTGTGGCAAAACACTCACACATGAATTCCAGCCAAACACCTACAACAACTACAAAAAATCCAAAAGACCTCCACTTGAATGATCATCAAAGTCCCCGGCGGCACCCACATCACCCACCACCTGATACACCTACACTGCCTCAATATCAACAAAAGAATCACCTTCAAGCTCCTCACCCTCACTTACAAAATACTGTACAATACCAGACTAAACTACCTTAACAGCACTAATCCTAAAGGGCACATTTTGATCTTAAAATTTTGCCTTTAAAAATATTAGGTAAGAATTTAGGAACTCTTTGGGCAAACGTTGCTTAAAAACTAATTGAGTATCATTACAATGTATCCAACCTTTCACACATTTTAAATAAACAATGTAATGTCCAGATGCGGTAGAAGATCCATCATGAAAAATAATAGCAACAGCTACAAAAGTTCTTCCTGATATTGAGCATTGACCAGCTTCAAAAAATTTTATTAAAGTTTTCAATTTTCTTCCATCAGCTCTACAACGTTGCAGCATTAAAATAACATTCTGTCAATAGCTTTGTATAATTATTGTTGATTACATTTCTGATTAACATTGGCTACACTCCATGTCTTGACTGGCTCCTCTAATTAGATTGTTAAAAGACACGGATTCACAATCAGGTAAAGTCAAATATATGTATCTCTCAGTGTCTATGTCAGTGCTACATGTAAACAAACAATTTCGACAGTCATGATGCCATTTATAAGAAAGGCCAAAAAGGTTTTCAACACTATACCTTCATCTTCCAGTACACCAAGCATAAACATTAAAAATTCATGACAATCTTGCTGAATATTTTGCGTAAATTGAGTTCAACCAGAACATATGTCCAAAACATTTCGAATATCAGAAACACTTTGTATTTTACTTTTATCACTACTACATTTCTCATAAATAGAATTCAACAATGAACAGAATCTTTTGTCCCCATTTTCTACAATTTGCTGTTGCAAACTTTCAAAAAGAAAAAACCATTAACAACTACATTAGCATAGCAGTTGACACCACAACTATTTTCAAACCGATAACCAGCATTCTCTTCAACACTGTCCTTTTTGCTTGCAAGTGCAACTTCATCTTGTTTTTTTTCTTTCTCTACAGTTTCACAACAGATATTCTCAAATCTTCTTTTTCTACCTACCACACGCTTTTCAACTACTGGATATTGACCAAAATTGGGTGCATATTCTCTTCTTAACCTATTATACTCTTTCACACAATTTGCATCTGCACAAACCTTTGTCTCATCAAAATCAATCAAGTACAATCCAGATAAAGTTCTGACTCGAGACAAAGCAAAATATGCCATACCTTCTTTAAACACGGTACTGCCAATATTCACTAAAGCACAATCTACACTTAAACCTTGAGATTTATGAATGGTCACCGCATATGCCAAACAAACAGGAAACTGTTTTCTGCAGACATACAAATCTTTTACAAGCAAAAAATGAGCTGCACAATGACTAACTTTTTGTACTTCAGCAATTTCATCGAATTTGATTTTCAAAAATTCAATCCCACCTCTATTTACATAATTAACAAAATCAACAATTTTACCCATTGCTCCATTTACTAAACCTTTTTCCACATTCAAATTACGTCGCAAATTTACTCTACAATTTACACATGCATACAAATTATTTTCTAAACCAGAAGTTTTACTTATTGATTTCTCTAAACAATCCAATTTCCTCTTCAACTTTTCACTCAAAATAATACTGATTCCTTCATGTTCTATTTTATCAATTGCTTCCAATTTTATAATTTCTTCATTTTCCAACTTTAACATTTCTTCATTGAATATAGAACATTCACGCAGTGTTGGCATTAAGCAGATTACAGATTTGTTTTCTGCAATTCTCATGTATATTTTCTCTGGGACAATAGTTGAATTTGGAAACAAATTGGAAAGTAATCGTCTCTGTAAAGCTTGTTTGCCATGTTCGGTCAATTTTCCAATTCTTATATCTTGAAGAATAGTTCCATAATCAACATCATTTGCTTGTCGCATATTTGTAGTAACTTCCTTATACTGAAAATATGACCAAATGTTTACATTGCCAATACTCCTCAAAGACTTTCTAGTATCTTCATGCACCAATGTTTTAAACACTGGCTGTCCTTTTACAGGATTAAGTTGTAGAAGATCTCCAAAAACTATGACATGTTTTCCTCCGAATAATACGTCATACTCTGTTTTAAGAATTTGCTGCATTCTTAAATGCATAAAGGCAAGCATTAAGTTTGAGACCATGCCTACCTCATCAATAATGAGAAGCTTCATTTTCCTCAACACTCTTGAAACTTTAAATGAAGCTTCTCTAGATAGCTTGTGGTATTCTAATTTGTTGGCATGCTCTACTGGTAGCATTAATAAACAATGTAAAGTAATTCCTTTAATATTGTGAGCTGCTAATCCAGTTGGAGCAGTGACAACACAAGACAAATGCGACTTAGTTATTTTCTGTAGAAAACTTGTGATTACTTTAATTAAAACATTTTTCCTGTTCCAGCTTGTCCATTCACATACATATAGATAGGTTCAAATGATGAGCCAGGGGACTCTTTCTTCTCATGAAGTAATCTATGGTCAATCGGTTCTCTCTCTTGCTCATATATTTCTTTCTGCTCAAGATTTAGTTGTTCTTCCAAGTTTCTTAAGTTTGTTACATCTTCTTGACCTTGATACACTGCTGTTTCCACCTCTTGCATAGCAGTTGCTGCTTCATTTAGAACAGTTGGTTCTCCTAATGGGTCCTGACTCAATGGAGCAGAACTTTGACTGTCTTGAGAACTATCTCTAGCAATCTCAGCTGCAATCCTAGCTTCTTGCTCAATTTCGTCATTCAACAGTTTCACATAATTAGCAAAAACAGGACATTCTATAGCATCTTTAGTTGCATTGAAGGAATCTTCATAGCTCTCAAAATCTCCAAGTAATTCCAATTCTGAATGCCATGGCTTGAAAAGTTGCAAAAGATGTAAATAGTAAAATTCCCTTTTGTCAGGTGTTTCACAACTCAATTTACGATGATTAATCAAATGTCCTTTTCTTTGTTTTACCAGACATCCTTCAGAACCAATAACGGCATATATACCATTATTAATGTTTTCGGTAATATTCCGTTTAAAAATATAGTTTTGCAGCACTTCATAGAGACAAATGTTCTCAAGATGATGACTTCTATTTGGATAATATGTATCCAACATTTTTGTTTTCACAATATCAGTACTTTCTGGCTCTTTTACAGCTAAATATTCAATTTCTTGTACAGATTTAAGAACTCGGTTTCGTGTTGCAGCAAGACCTAGACTCACCCAAATGATTCTTCTAGATTTAGAGTACAGACTTGAAGATGATAAGCAATCCGAGCATTCATAAGCTTCCAATTTCTTGATGAGATAACATCTTCAAACTGTAACTATATAATTTCTTACTTAGACTCTTCTCATCGGAAATATCTTCCCACATTTCCTTCAATTCCGTCTTTTCTGACTTTGTTATGGACGATGTCACATATCGAGCAGCAGCCATGGAATTGTCTGCAACATATTGAATATCCATAGTAGCATTCCACATAGACAAAATGACTGAGTGATAGTCATTTATGTATTTTGACTCTTCATTTCTTCTTAATTTGAAGGTATTTTTGGAGACTTTCTTGTGATATTTTGTCGCAAAAATGACATAAAACTGTTCACTCTTCCTTTCGATATTACAGGTCGAGGAAATGCAAAACGGCATTTGCTGTAGAATTTGTCCTAGATTTGTACTTTCGACGTATTTCCCACAACGTTGGCTTTGGAATCGTAAGACTTGTCTTAAGTCCTTATCTTGTGTACTTTTAGGTACTTCACATGTAGCATATTCTTGAATAAAAGACAACACAGTATCATCTGAGTCTGTTCCTAATTTGGGAGCATCTTTGATCCATAATAGCATATGTATGTGAGGATCACCTCTCGCTTGATACTACTTTCTCCAAAAGAAATCCAGAACCTCTCCAAGAGGAGGATTTTTTTATTATTGGTGACAAAAATACATCATAGCTTCGAATCTCTGATTGAAATACCTGCATACATTAACAGGATCCAAAGAGCACAATTCTCCTGGTGTCTGGTATTCGATATTTAGTATATTTGGATTTGCCTCTCGAAGAAATTGAAGTAAATCATCCCAAGCATATTCAGCACAGCTTAGAGTAAGGAACCATGTAGGAGTTCCTAAGTTCCTTAGCATACATTTGAGTTCTCCGTGACGACGATACTAGTACTCATTAGTACCACGCTGACATGCCGTCAGATTAATCAGCTGAGATTCCAAAACATTATCTTGCTGCTCTACTTTATCCATAAATTCCTTTGTCGAAACATTTTGCAGATATACACCTGTTTTCAATATATGGTTTACGGCATAAGACAAATCACTCTCGAACAAAAGAGGAAACAAATAAGGAATACATTGTCGAAATCTTGGATCTTCTACATATAATCTTGATGTCCGGTATTCAGATGCAGGAATCTGCACAGGTCGTTCATCATATCGTCCTCCTTTTCCTGTAGGAAACATCTGAGGGAAACAACGAGCTTCCATGCTTTTTTCCCATACACTAATGGGACTTCCTTTTGCTTCTTTCATTTGAAATAACTCTATAGCATTCCCCATCATTTCTTTGGAATGCAATGGATGAACACTGTAATGTTTGTAGATGTCTTCAGTTCTGGACACATCCACTTTTTCAATTTGTCCAGATGGCAAGTCACTATCTTCTTGTACAGTTATTTCTTCTTCTCCCACATACACATTTTTGTAATATTGATTATTTTTTGCCAGATTTGCCTTTTTCACTTTCCTAACATCCACTAATTCTTGCCAGATTTTCTTACTCTTAGTAGGAATGCCATTAACAAGAATAACTAAAGGTTCATCCTCTACATTTTCTACACCAATAGTTTCGATATTTTTCTTTAAATCTAGAGGCAAATATACAACTCTTCCCTTTAATCCTCTCTGTAAATCAGAAGGCGGCAATTTTCCTGTCTTAGGCTCCATACGAACAATAGCCCGAAATAGATGCACACATTGAATAAGAATAGACTCATAGGTATTGAAATTAAGCATGGGCGTAAAATCCGTTCAGTTCGCGGAATTTGCGGATTTTCTGCAATTTAGCGGGCCGCGAATCTCGCGAAATTGCAGAAATATCCGCGAAATCGCGTGCGGGACAGATTTTCAAAAACTGAAGTACATGAAGCACTTACAGGGTTACAGCAGGTGCCCAAATTGAAGCTAATTTCTTTGTAACCATTTACAAAATGGTTACAAAGAAATGAACTTCAACTTGGGCACCTGCTGTAACCCTGTAAATGGTTCCTGAGTGGCACCTCTAGAGTTGTTGCCTACTTGCAACTATTCTCTGACCCTGCTCTGATCCTCGAAGCAAGGTCAGAGAATAGTTACAAGCATGGCACAATGCCCCAGGTGGTCACAGAAATTAAACCACAACAGGAGGCACTTACAGATAAGGAAGCAGGTGCTCAAATTCAGTAACACATTAACCAGCCCCCGGTTGAGGCTGGGCAGGTGTGCTTTCTCCCCATAATCTACAGTGGTGAACTGGAGGGTGCTGTGATGAACCAGAAGGGGCAGTTGTGAACCAGAGGGTGCTGTAATGAAACAGAGGGTGGCAGTGGTGAACCAGAGGGTGTTGTGATGAACCAGAGGGTGGCAGTGATGAACCAGACTGTGGCAATGATGAACCAGAGGGTGGCAGTGATGAACCATAGGATGGCAGTGGTGAACCAGAGGGTGGCAGTGATGAACCAGAGGGTGACAGTGGTTAACCAGAGGGTGGCAGTGGTTAACCAGAGGGTGGCAGTGATGAACCAGAGGGTGGCCGCCACGTCCCCCCCTTAGCTCCGTATTACTTACGCCCTGTGGGCTATCAAACGTTTCACTGGCAATGCTTGGATAGGTCCTTCAATGGACTCTGTGTGGAGATGAAGGTAGAGGTTAACTAACTATTCCAATACCTCCCCTTGCACCCTGCCTTCAGGGCCCCCGCACCCTCCAAGTTCTATGGAGTGAGGAAAACACCCCCATTCCCACAGGCCCTACCTCTGACCAACGTTCTGCAGTCCTTTGAAAAGGAAAATTATTGTTTCCTTTCCCTGCTATCTATTCCTACTTACGCTGCAGCATGTTCCACCAGAGTCCCCCCTTGCACCCATACCTGCTGCGGGATAGTGTCCCCAAGGCAATCCATTGCTAGCTGTGCTGAACGTTCAAACCTGTCCTGCTTGTGGAGACAAAACATGCATAAGGAACGGTTCTGCACCCTACTGTTCTTCCACCCTGTACACTGAACAGTACCAGCTCCCTGTAATAGGGGTCTGGAGGTTCCCATCCCCTCTGCCCCTACCCGTTGTGGCCTCCCTCCCAGAAGGCCACATGGTACCCCTTGTGCCCCCAGTCCTGACCTGCCCTTGTTACCTTCAAACCACGTCTACAACTGTGCGGACCTGCACTTATCCCTTAATGTCTAGCGAAGTGCCACTGGGAGGGGGAGGGGTACAGCTGAAAGACAAAGACAGCGAGGGGTGAGGCATAGCAAACAGGCACTCCACAATACCATGCAGGGGGCCCAGTGGTGTTCAGCCACAGGCCCCTGCCCAGCCCGTGAAAAGACCCCACCTTGGGACCCCCTTCTCCTGCTGCGTAAGCTTGCATCCCTCACCAGCTTCCCTCTTACCACCCTCGCTTAAAAGGACGGGTCCATATTTGCGCCACCTTCCACTATGGCACACTATTCTTTGGTTATGGTTAAACCCAAATATAGTGCCTGGTTAAGCGCTTCTACTTGGTTCATCGAGTTGGCCAGGCGCATGTACAGCTAGAGCAGCCCGAGTCATAAGGCAACTGGCTTTCATGGACTCTTGACGCCTAACTCTCTAGAACTATGACCTGGAACATGATAACAACCATCTTACCAACCTCCGAATAATGCCGAAAGCAGTACTGGCTCTCGCAACCCTATTGTCCTGTGTTATATTGTGGACCAGTTTCTTTGTGTACTATCCCTACTGCCCAGAGGTCTCTTCAGAGCGCCCACAGCATGCAGGCTCCAGGCAGCCATTGCGTCCCAGTTATTTCAGTGCAATGAAGCCGTGACGTCACCAATCCTGATTTGCCCGGTCACTTTATGCATCACAATATAAGGAGAGAGACTATTATGGAAGGAGGGCATTATACTTGTGCGGAAAGAAAGCATGTTCACCTGAGTGGAGCACCTGCACCCAAAGAAACGCTCCCCTACCGTCGGATCCAGCTCGCGCTATATAAAATTGAGCAAAATGCAATGAAACCCTAATGCCTCTCTCCCAGTCCTCCCCTGACGAATTGTGCGCTGACTTTGTAATGCGCCCATCCAACCTAACCGCCGAACGTGGGATGCATGCCCGGGGCACCTTGCCATGAAGGCTGCTAAGCGCGCACTCCCTGGCATGGAGCGTGCTGCATCATAACTCCGGTGCTCCCTCCGTTAGCCGTGTATGTTGCAGGCGAGCCCCGGGTAAAGAGAGGCCCTCCCTCTGCTCAAAAAGAAAGTGGCAGCCAGCATCAATCCCCAACACACACCAAAACACCCTAAGTGGTTTTCGGCACGCTCTTCCCGCTTGCTATGGGTGGGGGGGTCACGAAGCGATACGCGCTGCCATCACTGGGGGGGGGGTGGTACAAAAGGGGGTGGTGATGGACAGAGCATCTGAACCAATCAAACACTCACACCCAGTCAACAGATCTGGGTTTAATCCATTACCGTTCTTTAGCCCACTCTGCCACCCCAGTTCAGACATGGCCATATGCAAATCAGTCTGACCCTGTGCCTCATGGGAACAGTCCAGCCCGAACTGCCAAGCCATGCCTTCCCTGGATCGGAAACAAGCTTCCGAGGACCGGGTTCTGGCATTTCAGCCGTCTTCAGCCCGGCTTGCTTGATTCCAGTGGCAAAGTGAGCAAGGGACTCACATCTGAGCATACCCTGCCAACTTATGGCGAACAAAGTGGTACAAAAGGGGGTGGTGATGGACGGAGCATCTGAACCAATCAAACACTCACATCCAGTCAACAGATCACAGGGGGGGGGAGCAGTGCTGGAACCTTGGCAATGCGAGGCTCACAAGCCCAGGACACAAACCACCACCACCACCTGAGAAGTGGGGGCATTGTCATGGGGGCTCTAATAGCACCGCCATTGGAGCCCTCTTGGAGCAGACTGATCGCCCCCAAGAACTGACCGCCGCCCACCAGGACTAGTCACGCATCCCCACCTCAATGGAGGGGACGGGGAAAGTGGGGCAGATCAACACTCACAGCACTACAAGCCGCTCCTTCAAACGACTATGACAACGACAGAGGGGGCAACCACAAGACGGCGTGTCTGACGATGGCATGTCCGGGTTTAAAGAGGAGGACAAAATGGTGGGGGGAGGCCTATATACCCCTCCCCTTGTCCTCGCACCCAGGAAGAGGCAACACCTCCAGGTTTGGGGGACTCCTCTCCAAGTCCCTTCCCCAAAGGGGGGGTGTGAGGTGCCCTGATGTTACTAGAGTGCTGCCCTCTGTAGTGGGCCCCGTGGGGGCCTCGGACAGCCGCATCGTTTGAATTTTTATTGCCATCTTTTCCTTGTGTTACTTAATCCTCGTCGGCTGTTGGTGTCGGGCACTGCAGAGTCAGTCGATCAGCATAATTTCACTCAAGGTGACACAGTTCCTCGCCACACAATTCAATTCCACACATTTCCATTTCACACCACATAATTCAACACAACACCACATAATTCAATTCAATACTATAATTACGTAACACACCACATACATCTAATCCACACCAAAGAATTCCACATCATGGCCAGTTCGGGCTGGACTGTTCCCATGAGGCACAGGGTCAAAACTGATTTGCATATGGCCATGTCTGAACTGGGGTGGCGTGGTGAGCAAAATAACGATGGATTAAACCCCGATCTGTGACTGGGGGTGAATGTTTTGCCATTGTGCAACATTCCGTCCATCATCTTGTGTGTTTTGCTGTTCGCCCTATGTGGGAAGGGTATGCCGAGACGTGGGTCCCTCGCTCACTACGCCACAGGAGTCAAGCTATCCTGGCGGATGACGGCTGATAGCCAGAAACCGGTCCTAGAATGCTTGATTCCAGGGACGACATGGCTTGGCAGTTCAGGTTGGACTGTTCCCATGAGGCACAGGGTCAAGACTGATTTGCATATGGCCATGTCTGAACTGGGGTGGCATGGTGAGCAAAATAATGATGGATTAAACCCAGATCTGTGACTGGGGGTGAATGTTTTGCCATTGTGCAACATTCCATCCATCATCTTGTGTGTTTTGCTGTACACACCACATAATTAAACTCCAGTCCATACAACTCCACAACACAAAATACCATTCCACATAATTACAGTCCATGACACACAAACCCACTCCACATATTCCCAATATACTCAATACCAATTAATGACTATCCACATAATTCCATTGCACACCATGCCACAAATTTCAACTACTCAAATACACACTACACCACACTATTCCACGCCAGACAATTCCACAACTAACAATTCCAGTTCTATTCACATAATTCCACTACACA